>NC_143568.1:56556785-57180714 GCF_054136105.1 Typopeltis vanoorti | reverse complement strand
AATACTACAAGCAGAACCAAGATCTTGTAAGACTAATACAAGAGGAGTTTGGGGCAACCGCTCACTTTACCAGTGCTACTGTTTCTTTTTGCGGGGTTACTCCGATAGTTATAAAGATCTCTCTTTATTAGGTCTGTCATGTGCAGACTTTAAAATTCTATCTCTGCATGCTCTGCAGGCACACTGGTGGCTTGGCGCTGCCATCAGCGTATGACCGTTAGGATGCCTCATGCAGGAATCGGGTGATCTCTTGTGAAGGCTTCGGCCTAGTAAGATTTGTGTGTGTAATACTGCACTCCAAGTATGAAGTTTAATAAACAAATGACCAGTGGTGTACCACAGGGTCCTTGGGCTTTTATTGTTCATTCTATACATTAACGACGTCAGGCAGGGTCTAACATCAGATGTGCAATTGTTTGCCAATGATTCAATGATAGGCAAGGTAATCAGGGATGTTACAGATATTCAGTACTTACAAAATTATTTGAATAGGCTGGAAATTTGGGCAAACGAAAATGATTTTTCAATTTAATGCTAGTAAGTGTAAAGAGTTCAAGCAGCATATTATTTTGCGGGGTTATGCTACAATACACTGAGGAGGCAAGGGATCTTGGCATTTTCGTGGATAGAAATTTAATGTTCATAGGTCACATAGCAAAAATTACAAATACAATTCAAAGGATATTTGATACGTCAAAGCGAATTCTGACATGTAAGGATAAGGAAGTCATTTTGCCTCTTTATAAGACTTTGATAAGACCACACCTAGATTATTATGCGCAGATTAGGTCTCCCAAGTTCCAAGGGGATAAAAAAGCTGTGGAAAGGGTGCAAAGAAGAGTTACAAAGATTACATCAGGATTATGGGATTATGATGAGAGATTGCGAGTATGTGGACTGCAGACTCTGGTTAATAGGAGAAAGAGGGGTGATATGATTGAGGTGTACAAAATTTTGAATGGTTGTTATAGGATATCATCTGATGAAATTTTTCGTTATATGGAAGGTGGGGAGAAAATACGGAGGCATCCATCGAAGTTAGGTTTGTTCACAGTCAAGAAAGGGGTGAGAGCTAGGTTTTTCTCCCAGAGAATAGTCAGTGAGTGGAATAGTTTGCCTTTAGGGGTAATGAGTGCATCTAGTGTGAATGAATTTAAGGGAAGGTTATAACAGCTGGTTTGGGTGATTTAGAGCTTCCCACGATGAGCTCTTGACTCCCTGGAGGTCTCAGGTAATAATAATAATAATAATAATAATAATAATAATAATAATAATAATAATAATAATAATTTTTATTAAAATTATGGTTACATATTTTGATTACATTTGATTACACATGATGCATACATTACATACATACATACATACGTACATACATTACATTACATACATTTGATTACATATGATACATACATTGATTATTTTTTTTTAAATTCAATTCTCTTCTATCATTAAGATTATGATTACATATTGTGATTACATATTTGCAACACATATGATATACGTATGATTACATATTTATAACACATATAGTTCTGTTTTTTTATATATATATATAACAGGGAAATTCATGCAAACTTTTCTTTTTTTTCTGTATAATTTAAGGTTGCGGTTGAATAGCATTGCATTTTTACAGCATTTATACGTCGAGTTTTATATGTTTTCAATTTTTGATTTCATGTATTTAAGCGCTGTAAAAATTTACAGCGCTTAAATACATGAAATAAATACATAAAACTTGGTTGAGATGTAATATCTCCGCTTTCATCCTCGAAGCATTTTTGTTAAGCTTATCTGAGAATGGCACCAGTTAGTTGGTTTATTGTTTTGATTAGTGTGTTGGAAGTAGGCTGATGTTGATAAGTATGATTTCCACTACAGCCCAGCCATAGGTTGAGAAATTCATTCATACGCACACGTAGGAACGCCCACACGATAATTTGGAATTTTTTGTCGCGTCACTGAACTGGAAAGCCTGAACTAATATATTGTTTTTCTTATTATGTCCTTAGGGCTCTTTTCAGGCTATTATAGTTTGTAAGGTTCCTGTATTCAAAAGGTAGTTTATTTAGCATATCCGAATGTAGCAGTTTCGTGTGGCCTTTCCGTAGTGATAATTATATTTATTATTATTATTATTATTCCTGATACCTCCAAGGAGTCCAAAGACTCATGTGATATAATCAGTTGATATAATATAATTGCATGGTTACATAAGTTTTGCTATTAGTATTTTGTGTTCTGACATTGCAGTGTATATAAAGTCGATATTGTCTCTTTGTTCCAAAAGATCAGCTTTAACCATTTTGTACTGAAATAACATTAATCTATTTAGTTTCTAGGGTGCACAGATAGCAACGTTGTTATAGCGTATCTTAGTATATTTTGTCACAGTGCTTTGTATATTAGTGTTTTTAGGCATGTGGGAACTATGTCTCTTAACCTGTAGAGTTTGCTAGTCATTGTTCGGAGTTTGTTATGTAGATGGTTTATGTGGCTATTCTAGTTCATATATGCATCGAAGTAAATTCCAAGATATCGCACTGTTTCAACCGTGGTAGTGGTTTTACTGTTCTCTCTGTTTTTTTTTTATGTTGGAGAGTGGAATGTTGGATGGTTATATATATATTATCAACTGGTCGAGTCAGTGAATTTCTGAATATCATTAATTTTGTCTTATCTGAGTTTAGGTATATGGAGTTTTTTGTGAGCCAGTCAATGAGCAGATTTATGTCATGCTGCATATTTCTTTGGGGCTATGCTTGCATTATTATGAATGGATATTATCAGTGGTGCACCCAGAGGGGGGGGAAAGGACCCCTGGCCTCCCGCAAAGAAAAAGGAAAAAACACTAGAAAATTTTCCAACAATCTTTTCCTAATTATTAAATTAATAATTTTTTTAAAATTTATGTTGTGTCGTGTCTTCTATTTCTATACTACTTATGAATTAGCGATCAGAGCAGATGTTCAGTCATAGGTCGTATGCGATGCGTAGTTTGTGTTCTCAAATCGTCTACTCAACTCCCCCCCCCCCCCCAAGATTAAACCGTGAGGGCGCTACCGGATATTATAGCTGTATCGTCTGCATATTGGAAGATCTTGCCTTTGAGAGGTAGCTGGTTAATATCGTGCATATTAAATGTTGAATACAGCTGGGGAGAGAACAACTGCCCGTGGCACTCCACAGGTTATTGGTAGCTCTCTGCTTCGGTTTGACCTGATACGTGTGATTTCTATTTTGAAGGTAGTTTATACACCACCTGTGCAGAGGCCTGTTTATTCCAACATGTTTCAGCTTTTCTAATAAGGTTTGATGTGTGAATGTGTCAGTTGCTTTAGTCAAATCAATAAAAACTACCAATGACAATTTTGTTTATCTAAGGCACAGTGGCACACCGGGGGGGAGGATAGGCCTCTGCCCTCCCAAAAGAAAAAGAAAAAAAAAAACACTAGAAAATTTTCCTAATTAAAATTTGTTTTTTTTATTTATGTTGACTCGTGTCTTCTATTTCTATACCACTTATGAATTAGCGGTCACATAAGGTGGGGATGCCCTATAGCTTTCGGGAATCACGTCGCTGTGAACGCTGAACACAAGGTGAACAAAGTAGTGCTCGAGCGGACCGAGAGCTACTTCGTTTGCCTGAGCCGGGCCAGAGGAGATCACTGCAGATGCTCACTTATAGGTCGTGTGCAATGTGTAGTGTTTATTCTCAAATCGTCTACTCAACTCGGCCCCCACCAAGATTAAATCTTTAGTGCTCGCGTCCCCTCTCCCCAAGATTAAATCCTGAGTGCGCCACCTGTAAGGCGGTATTAATTATGTCAGTAAAGTCTTCCAAGAGAGATGTTGTGCCCTTATTTTTCTGAAAACCGTATTGTGTTTTGGGGGATAATATGAAAGTTTTCTGTATCTGTTGCAAGTTTCCTTAGTATGATCTGCTCAATAATTTTTATGATAATTGCAGATAATTGATAATTGTATGATAATTATTGCTATGGGTCTGTAATTACTCGTTAAATTCTTTTTCCATGTTTGTATATGGGTGTGATTGTGGCAGTTTTTAACATACTTAGTGTTTATCAGATTTTAAATATTTTATTTATTAATTTTAGTAAAATAGGGACTAGGCTGGTTATGCACATTGCTTGATATCCTTAGGTATTATACCATCAATTCCTGGTCATTTGTTTGGTTTGATTTGATGTATTGTAGAGAGAGAGAGAGAGAGAGAGAGAGAAGTTCGGCTTCTTTTATGGTTGGGAACCATAATGTCTATTTTGATTGGAGAGTTAATTCTGTGCAGTTCTTGGATGGAGTCTACAATGTATTGGTTTAAATCATTTGCTTGTTGTTGGATAGAGTTTGCGTCTTTCATGAAGCAGTGTTTTATGATTTCAGAGGCGGTGGTATTGGGAGCATAATCTAGCATCTCGTTGATCAGATGTCAGGTTTGTTTCATGTTTTTTGTGCAGAGGTTAATTTGTCTCTGTAGCGGTTTCTTTTTGCATTTCTTATTTGCGCTGTACGGCGATTCCTTGTTATCTTATATTCGGTTTTAAAAGCTGCGTTTTTTAGATATCGTTTTAATTGTTTCCATAGGGTGTATTTTCTGTGTATATCTAGGATCCAAGGATTTTGGCTTGTTTTTGAACGAATTCTGACTTTCTTTGCAGTTTTCTTATATTTTTCCTCCAGTGTGAGTTTAATGTTGTTGTATAAGATATCCGTTGAATCTGGTGATGCCATGTGTTCCCATTCGATTTTTCTTATTTCGTGGTTGACTATTTTTTCGTCTATTATTGTTTTGTATTGCTTTTCTTATGTCGAGCATTGCATGGAAATTGTCTGAGTGTGCAGGTTAATGGTCTGCTACTTTGCACATAATGACTGCTCCAGTGTAACTGTTTGGTGGTTTCCGGATGTTTATATGATCTAGGGAAGTAGTGATAGTATTTCCGAATATTAGCGCCTTCGCAGCGCAATTGGAAGAACGACGGTACGTTGTTCTTCCCTTCAATTGAAAAAGGCCTAAGTTCGATTCTTGCCATGACGGGAGGAATCTTTATATGGACTTTTTCAATTGAAGGTGAGTTAGCCGATCTCATACAGGGGAAGCAGGGTTTTTTCTCCCGGAAACTCTGGTTTTTCATCCCTCATACAGACAAATCGGCCGTTCGGAACACACGCAATTTACAGACAAAAAATTACTAGCTGTGGTGATGGTAGTGGACAGTAGATGGCGTTGATGTAGGTGATTGGTAGTACAGTTTCTGTGTAGTAGTGGAGACGGAGAGTCGTATAATAGGTGTCCTCCGGCGATGAGTCTTTGCACTCCTTGGAGGTGTCACGAATAATAATAATAATAATAATAATATTTCTTTTCTAATATATGTTGTTATGGTTGGTATTAGGTTATACATGAATAGTCTATCTTGGTATTGTACAGTGTTTTCCTGATTTTCGTTTGCAATATTTATGTTTTTGTCTCTGATTATCATTAGGTATTTGGTTGTGCATGTCCGCGCGGTTAGCCTAGTGGCTTTGCGCTTCGCAACCATATGCCTGGGGAAGGAGTGTCCTAGGTTCGATTCCCGTCGGAGACGTGAGGAGCTGAAGGATCTTCCTCAGCCATAGCCAAGTTAGCCGGTCTTGGGCGCGGGCAGTAGGGTTTTTTCCGCCAGTTTATCTGGTGTTTTTCATCCCGCAAGCAGGCAAACCGGCCCCTTGAACACACAGGGATACAGCCAAGAATACCTTGAGGCATAGGAGTGACCATTCTATCCTCGTATTTCGGTTACGAAATCCAAGCATGCTTGGAAGGTTGTGGGCCTTAAAGGCCTGTTAAAACCATTGGGATAGGATGGGATAGATTTGGTTGTGCATAATTCTTGCCATGAAAGACAGCAATTGAGTTCGTGCAAGAATTTTATCACGTTCAAGTTTGGTGGCCTCAAAATAGCATTTAGTATTATGGGATGCTGTCCATTAGTGGTATTTTTTTTTAAATTTTTTTATTATCCCATGGTATTATTACACCAGATCATACAGATCAAGTTCATGTATTTTATACAGTACCTTTTCTGGGTTGTTATAGAGTTCACATTTGGAAATATTCATACAGTTTAGCAAATGCATTGGTGATGCTTCCTCGATGTTACAGATTTTGCAGGTGGGGAAGACTTTTATGCCATTGCTAAACTTGATTGGTCTTGTGTGGCCGGTCTTGGGGTGAGAGATCATGGTAGTGGCACCTCGATTAAACTTGGAGTTGATGGTACCTCCTGAATTTTCTGCTGAGTACCATGGGTGAGCCATGCCCTGAAGAATTGTTCTTTTTATGTTTTCTTTTTGGGGGTTTTTAAAAAGATAGAAATCTGTGGTATCACTTGATGTTGCAGCCGTTTTTGCTACTTAATCTGCAGTTTCGTTTCCCCTTTAATCCCACATGGGATGGGATCCATTGGAAGATTATTTCGGAATCCGTATGTAGTTTGTTTATGTTTTTTGCTATGTCTCTAAGTATTTCTTGATAGCTTGTGTAGCAATTCTTAATAGCTTCTTAATGGCCATTAATGATTTCGATGCAAAGGATTTCAGCATGCTCAAACTGATAAATAGTTTCTTTTACTATTAATTTATGTTCAGTAAATATTCCACTCCCTCTTTTTCTTTGGTGGCATGGTCTATACTGTTGAAAGCCTGGAATTTGGAAAGCAGTTGCTTCTTTATTAGTAAAGGATACTTCTGTTAGGACTAATAAATCAATAACACCGATGTAATTCTTTAGATAAGCTTGTAGCATTAACCAATATTTTCTAATGCTTCTGATATTAATATGTAGGATGGAGAGACATCTCGTTTGTACTGTGTGTTGTTTCCATGCATCGAGCGAGTCAAAAGTACAATGGTTCGCATTCATTTTTATTGTGTTCAGGTCTTCTTTTTGATCTGATTAGGAGTCTTTTGTTTCACTGTGGCAGCCTATCTATGTCTTCCGAGATTTTGATTTGAATCGACTTTGAAGTTCGTGACTTCCTCAAGAATATCTTTTTGTCTCTGATCCACAAAAATTGATAATTTTTTCTGTTTTGCTTGGTACAACAGGTCCTGGAATGGCGTTAAATACTCGGATAAATAGATTGGTGTATTGTCTTGTGATGCGTTTAAGCCCTTGGCAACTATTTTTTTTCAGTCTGCTGGCTTTTATAAGATTGTTTCTTGTGGACTTGCTTGTCAGATGAACTATGACTGGCGGGGGTTGTGGCAAGCCTTGTTTTTGTTCTTGCTGGGAATCCGATTTATGGTCTGAATGTCGTTATGCTCTCCAGGGATGTCAATTGCATGGTATAAGTTTAATACTACATCTCTGAGATTTTCTGCAGGTGCAGGTTCAGGAAGCCCATTTATGACAAGATCTTCTTTATGTTGTTGCTGATTTAAATGTTCGTATTGCAGTTTTAGGGAATTAAATTCTTGACGGAGTTTGGATGTCTCTTTCATCAAAATGTGTTACCTGTTAATTAGTACGTTAATAGTGATTTTAATGTCTCTTACCGTTTGCAAGACTTCTTCCACTGCTGAATTATTCTTGGACAAGATCTGCTAAGCTGGCTTTTATAGTCTCTAAAATTTTTTCTAGTAATAAATTTACAGAATTCAAATGATAAGACTTGCCTGAATTTTTTTGTCAGATCAGTTCATCATCTGATTCTGCCTCCGGTGTAAGCAACTGCACCGTGGGTGGCAGCGTTTCTTTATTCTCCCTGCAGTATATAGGCACTTCTATTCCTCTCATTTTGCATTCGATTTACATTGCCATGTTTATTATTATTATTATTATTATTATTATTATTATTATTATTATTATATCGAATTCGAGGGCGCTGTGTAGGCATACGAATGGTTGCATGGTTGTATCGCTGGTCCCGTTTTTTATAGTTTTAATGTGGTTCTAACTCCTGTTTTTAATTTAAAAGTGTCATAAAGTAACTCTACTTGTCATGCTGAAGACAGTGACATTTAATTCATCGAAATCGGCCAAGTGGAATCCAAAATCTGAGTGTGCTAAAAATTGAAGCGTACACCGCAGTTGCTAACGAGTACAGAACAAAGGACGTCGCCATCTTTACACCTGCCCAAAGGAAGAAAGGTGAGTCATGAAGTGCAACAAGTGCCTAAAGGAATTACCGTCTGACGGATGTCATATAACCTGCAGGAAATGCCATAGGAATCTTCACTTTACATGTTCCAGACTTTCAGAAACAAAATGGCAATGCAAATCCAATGCCAGACGAGAAGAATGGAAGTGCCTAAACTGTAGAGAGAACAAAGAAACGCCGCCACCCATGGCGCAACTGATTGCGCCAGACGCAGAATCAGACGATGAACTGAACAGACAACAAAATACCGGTGAGTCTTATAATTTGAGTTCCGTAAATTTATTAGTAGAAAAAGGTTTAGAAAATATAAAAGCCAGCTTGGTAGATCTTGTCCAAGAACTATTTGATAAACAGAATAAAGAAATAACAAAAAAATTAGCGAATATGAAGAATTTGTTAAATTTGATAATTCAAAAGTCGAAGAAGTCTTACAAACGGTAAAAGGCATTAAAACCAGCATTAACGCATTAACTGGCAGGCAGCACAAATTGATAAAAGACACATCGGAACTCCGTGAAGAATTTAATTCCCTGAAACTACAATATGAAGTTTTAAACCAACAACAACATAAAGAAGACCTTGTCATAAACGGTCTTCCAGACACTGAATCCACAGAAAATCTCAGAGACATAGTTTTAAAGTTAGGCCATGCAATTGACATCTCCCTAGCGCACAATGATATTCAGACCATAAATCGGTTTCCCAGGAAAAACAAAAAACAAGGCTCGCCATAACCCGCAACAGTCATAGTTCGTCTGACAAGCAAGGCTACAAGAGACAATCTCATAAAAGCCAGCAGACTGAAAAAACCAGTAGTCAAGGATTTAAATGCATCGCAAGACAATACGCCAATCTTTCTATCTGAGTATTTAACACCTTTCAATCAGAATCTTTTGAACCAAGCAAGAAAAGAAAAAACAGAAAAATGTATCAATTTTTATGGATCAAAGGCAAAATATTCTTGAGAAAGTCACAGACTTCAATGTCTATACAAATAAAAAGCTCGGAATATATAGACAGGTTGCCAGAGTGAAACAAAAGACTCCAACGTAGTTGAATAAGAAGATCTCAACACAATAAAAATGAATGTGAACCATCAGATAGATGTAATTACACCAGAATACATCAGTAATTGTACTTTCGAATCGCTTGATGCATGGAATCAACACACAGTACAAGCGAGAGGTCCCTCAATCTTGCATATTAACATCAGAAGCATCCGAAAATATTGGTTATTGTTACAGGCTTATCTGAGGAATTACACTGATATTATTGATATATTAATTCTTACAGAAGTATCCATAGCTAATGACGAAGCGACTGCTTTCCAAATTCCAGGCTTCCAACAACATAGATCATGTCGCCAAACAAAAAGAGGGGGTGGAATATTAATATTTATCAAACAAAAATTAACAGCAAAAGAAACGGCCTATCAGTTTGAGCATCCTGAAACCCTTTGCCTCTAAATCACTAATACCACCAATAGACAGCATCCCATAATACTAAATGTTATTTACAGGCCACTAAAACCTAAACATGATAAAATTCTTGCACGAACTCAATTACTGGCTTTCAAGCTAAGAAATATGCTCAACCGAATACCTAATGATAATTGGCGACATAAACATAAATAATGCAAACGAAAACCAGAACAACACTGTACAATACACGCTATCCATGTATAATCTAATACCAACAATAACATCATGTACTAGAGAAGAAATATTCGGAAATACTATCACTGCCTCCTGTCTAGATCATATAAACGTCCGAGCACCACCAAACAGTTACAATGCATCAGTCATAAAGTGCAAAGTAGCAGACCATTACTTCACAGCTCTAAACCTGCACACCAAGACAATATCCATGCAATGTCCCACAGAAGAAAAGCGACAGAAAACAATAATAGACGAAGAAATAGTCAACCATGAAATAAGAAAAACAGACTGGGAACACTTGGCATCAGATTCAGCAGATATCTTATACAACAACATTAAACTCACACTGGAGGAAATATATAAGAAAGCTACAAAAAAAAGTCAGAACTCGTTCAAAAACAACACAAAATCCTTGGATAACACAAAACTTAATCCTAAAAATACACAGAAAGGACGCTTTATGGAAAGAATTAAAGCGATATCCAAATAACACAGCTTTAAAAACACTGAATATAAGATAACAAGGAATCGCCCTACAGCACAAATCAGAAATGCAAAAAGAAGCTACTACAGAGACAAAGTAACCTCTGCAAAACAAAATGAAACAAACCTGGCATCTGATCAATGAGATGCTAAATTTTATTCCCAACACTAAGCCTCCGAAACCATAAAACAGCTTCATGAAAGACGCAAAACCTATCCAACAACTAGCAAATGACTTTAACCAATACTTTGCAAACTCCATCCAAGAACTGCACAGAAATATTCCCCCAATCACAAAATGAGACCCTCCACTTGGACCACAGTCAAAACAGACATTATGGCTCCCAACCATAAAAGAAGCAGAACTTCTCTCTGCCATACATTAAATCAAACCAAACAAAGGCCCAGGAATTGATGGTATCAGACCTAAAGATATAAAGCAACATGCAACTAGTTTAAGTCCTATCCTATTAAAATTAATAAATAAAATATTTAAAACAGGACAGAATACCAAGTATGCTAAAGACCGCCATAATCACATCCATATACAAACATGGAAAAAGAAATTTAATTAGCAATTACACACCCATAGCAACATTACCAATTATCAATCAAATTATGGAGCGGATCATACTGAAGAAACTCACAGCATATACACTGAGATCTTTCATATTATCCCCAAAATACAATATGGTTTTCAGAAAAATAAGGGAACAACATCTCTCTTGGAAGACTTTACAGGCGTAATTAATACCGCCTTGGACAAAAACAAAATTGCCATGGTAGTCTTTATTGATCTAACTAAAGCATTCGATACACTTACACATCAAACCTTGTTAGAAAAGCTGAGGCATGTTGGAATAGACGGGCCTCTTCATAGGTGGTTTACAAACTACCTTCAAAATAGAAAGCATATCACACGTATCGGGTCAAACCGAAGCAGAGCGCTACCAGTAACCTGTGGAGTACCACAGGGAGCTGTACTCTACCCAACTCTATTCAACATTTACACGCACGATATTAATCAGCTACCACTCAAAGGTAAGATATTCCAATACGCAGACGATACAGCAATAATATCCATCCATAATAACGCAAGCATAGCCCAAACAAATATGCAACATGACATAAATCTGATCAAAGACTGGCTCACGAAAAACTCCATACACCTAAACTCAGAAAAGACAAAATTAATGATATTCAGAAATCCACTGACTCGACCAGCTGATAACAAATATATAACCATCTAACATCTACTTTCCAACATAAAAAACACACAGAACAGCAAAACCCCTACAATCACTCAGGTTGAAACAATACGATACCTTGGAATTAACTTCAATGCAGATATAAACTGGAATAGCCACATAAACCATCTACATAACAAACTCCGAACAATAAGTGGCAAACTCTACAGGTTAAAAGACATAGTTCCCATACACCTAAAAACACTAATATACAAAGCACTATGCCAAAATATACTAAGATATGCTATAACAACATATGCTTTCTGTGCACCCTACAAATTAAATAGATTAATGTCGCTACAGTACAAAATGATAAAACTGATCTTTTGGGAACAAAGAGAAAATAACGACCTTATATACATTGCAATGTCAGAACCCAAAATACTGACAGCAAAACATTTATGTCACTATGCAGCTTTGCTAAAACATTATTTCGATGCCAACTATAGGACAGTTAGAAATACATACCGTATAAAAAGACCTCAGACTACTAATTATATCACATATAAATACAATAATCACTATGGAAAGGCCACGCGAAACTTCTACATCTCAGACATGATAAACAAATTACCTTTTGAATACAGAAACCTTACAAACTGCAATAGCCTGAAAAGAGCACTAAGGACATATCTTGTATGAACAAGAAACACGCACCCAAAATACCATACAAACTTGATGAAACACAATATATTCGTTCAGGCTTCCAGTTCAGCGACGCATCAATACATTCCAAGCTAATGTGTGTGTGTGTGTGTGTGTGTGTGTGTGTGTGTGTGTGTGTGTGTGTGTGTGTGTGTGTGTGTGTGTGTGTGTGTGTGTGTGTGTGTGTGAGAGAGAGAGAGAGAGAGAGTGCGCGCGCGCGCGAATTTCTTAATCACAGATTTCGTTGCATCCCAACACAGCAAAAAAAAACAACAAATAATAACCAACTGGTGTTATCCTCAGATAAGCTTACATATAAGCTTCGAGGATGAAAGCAGAGAAATTAGTTCTCATCTAAGATGTATCATATGTAACCAAGTGAATGTAATGTACGTAACACATGTAAGCCAAATTATGTAATGTATGAATTATATGTAATCAAATGTATGTAATGTATGTAATAACTGTAACAAAAGTATGCAATATAGAGTGATTATATCCATTGATATTGTATATATAGTGTAAAATTGCAAAGAAACATCTATAATAATCATCATTACGAATATTATAATAATATATCTTGTAAACAGTTATTGTTATTATTATTATTATTATTATTTAAAAAAAACTTGATGTACGAGAAAGTATTTGTTATGCATAATTGTCTTCATACAATGTATGTAATTTATCTGAGAAATAATAAAAAAAATCATCAGTGCTTTTTTTCTAGTGGTATGTAACGGTACGCAGTACTGGCACCTTTTTTCTTAAGTTTTTAAAAATTTGCGATTTATTGACAGCAAAATGTTTTATAAATGTTCCGGAAGGTGTTTCATAGGTTGGTATGTAACCGGAAACAGGAAGTTGTATTCACTTCTGATTGCTTCCAATATCGGTTTATCAATTCTATATTCACTCTGCAACAGGCAGATGTTCACGTGAGTTTTGAATTAATCTAAGTTAAATCAGTGCAATCATTGTTCAAAATGAGTAAAATAAGTAGTTTCTTTATGCCAATAAGAAAAAAAGCAAGGCTGAAGAAGCTGAAATTGTTGAATCTATTTGTGATCCTGTAAAACAGAAAACTAGCACCGAAAATACACTTGGTGAAGAGGATCACGAAACCAAGACGAAGATCCATGTGGTCAAAAGGAAACAGCTTCTGATTATGATGGGCCTCAATGTTGGACATTTTTGCAGAAAAATGACTTCTGCGAGAGAAACGAGTGGCTGTATTTCAAGAATAAAATGTTGGGCTGCAAAGCGTGTTGTGATGTCAGAAGTCTTGTTATCGATAAACACACCGGAACGAAAATTTCAGCAGAGTGGTTAAATGGTAAAATTAGTCATTTTAAAGAATCTTGCAAACAACAGTTAATGTCATTAAAGGAAAAAATTTATCATAAGGAGAGTGCAGCGCAGAAAGCATGCCAACAAAGCGAGATGACGAGAGTATATCGGACGATATGTTAAAAGTGTGGAAGTTGCTGTAATAACATCTTCATGGTGAGTACCGGCACCTTTTTTTCCAGAAAAAAGTACTGATTATTATTATGTGACACCTCCACGGAGTCCAAAGACTCATCGAGGGAGAGTGTGCCAACAGCATCGAACGATTGAACCCCTTCCAACTACTAACCACGCTCAAACTTGCTTAACTTTTTGCATGAGCCATTAGTAGCAGAGGCTCTACCAATCGACTAACATTTACTGGTCTAGTTTGTTTCTGAAATTTCGGAACATGTAAAGAAAAGATTTCTAAGGCATTTCCTACAGGTTATATGATTTTCCTCTGACGGTAAATCTTTCAGGCACTTGTTGCACTTCATGACTCACCTTTCTTCCCTTGAGTAACTGTAGCATGACTGTAAAGATGGCGATATCCTTTGTTATCGATAAACTTTGCTCGTTGGCAACCACAGTGAACTCTGTTCAATTTTCACCACTCAAAATTTGGATTATACTTATCCGATTTTGGTGAATTATATATCACTGTCTTCAGCGTGATAAGTAGAATTACTTTGCGACACTTTTAAATTAAAAACAGGAGTTAGAACCACTTTAAAACTATAAAAACTGTAATAATAATAATAATAATAATAATAATAATAATAATAATAATAATAATAATAATAATAATAATAATATTCACGGCTGGGATATCTGTTGATGAATCGTTGGAAACTTTTGGAAATTTAGGGACAATGATTCCTAATGTGATATAATTAGAAAGATAATTTAAGTGATTTTATAATGTTCGTGTTGATTAACTTTGTCGGGTTTTGTAGTCCATCATTGTTTAGCAAGTGCATTAATGCCTTTCTTCGATAGCTTTTTCATGGCTGCTGACAATGTGCGTATTTTTACTGTGACAGAACCGTATCTTAATAGCATGTATCTGATGAGTTGAGGAATCTCAGGGGAATGTTTGATACCATTACTTTTGTTGGGGCCGCTGCTATTGGAGCTGCTTTGAGGTGATAGACGCTGATGTCAATGCCTTTTTGGTAGTGCCGTTTGCGCCCATGAGATGTGGCTGAAATACACCTGCACAGTGGCAGATACGAGGGACATGTCAATGATATTTTTTATGAGTACAATTTTGGCCAACGCCGCCAGATACTCTTCTAATGGCGTGTTTTCTTTGGTGGCGGAAATAACAATTCAATTTTGTCCGGAAATGACGTTGGTAGCAGTCGTAGTTATTTTGGCGTTAGTTGATCTACTGTTGGTTGATGTAGCATTCGTGTGTGAGATCAATGTTTTGGGGAAAGATAGGATATTTCCACGAGATGCTACTTAGCATAAGGTTGAGAATTTATTGACCTGTTTTCCGTGTGTATAGTTTCTGTGAACGTTGCTCGTCCTTCCTGGAGTGAAGTGGTAGGGGAGGTCTTTTTTTTTTTTTTTTTTTTGCTGAGTGTGGTGGTACACGAATTGGGAAGTCGTTATGGTAATCCTTCGCTGGCGATAGCCGTAGGTGAGGAGTCCAGCGAGTGGAATAGACGAGAAATGAATTATGGTGTCGAAGTTGTAGATAGCTCTGAACTAATATAGCAGGAACTGTCTTATATATCACTTATATTTACACGTATGCACACACAACTGGTATGAGTTCATGACTGGTAAGGGTTTATGACTCTCAGAATGGAGAATATAACTATATGTAAAAAATAAGGTCCTTCTTTACTGAAAAATATAAAAGGTGAGAAAAGGCAGGAGCGATATAAACTCACATGCAACACCTAGGCCACCTAGCGTAATATATATATATAAAAATCAGCTAACGCCTTTTTATTCCCGTATACGGGAGTAGGCGAGGCCATATATATATATATATATTTTTTTTTTTTAAAAAATAGATTTAATGACTAAAAACGGAGATAACTTATAAAGATTTTAATAAGAATAATACGACTAGTTTCGGCTTATAACAGCCTTCCTCAGGTATTCTTAAAGGACAAGAATAGTTATAAACATTGAAGTATCAAAACAAACTGGAAATTACAGGTAAAAATTGCCACACATAATTATATATCTGCCTGTGTAGCTCAGTAGAAGTGGCGTTTGCACTCTACAGTGCTTGACCACACGAAGAAAGGGTGATAAGGATAACAGGTGTGCATCAGCAAGCTTACTTGCTCAGTGATACGAGCCAAGATCATCTGAAGACAGCTGGAAAATGCAGAGAGTGATAAACCATGAGAATACAGTTAAGACTGACTGATTTCAACTACAGGGATGTAATCTAGAGAGAGAGGAAAAAGCATGAAGATGGAGAACATATAATTTATGGAATTACTGAGCGATCAAACGTTAACAGATGATGGAAGGAATTTGTGCTGCAAAAATATTGGAACTAGCTATTATATCTGAAAAAGTATGTGTATAAGATAGCTGTTTTGCCTTCCATAGAGTGAGAAGCATGCTATATTATGCTGGAAGAGTGATAGAATGAGGACCAGCGATGCAGAAGAATGGCATGAAAAATTGCATGGTAGTGAACTGGTTATTGAGCATCTTTCAGATGTCTGCAAGATGCTCAATATAAATAATAATTATTAAATTATAAAATAATAATTAAAAAATAAACCATAACTAAGAAGAGTCATAGTTATGGTGAGAATGGAGAAATAGAAATACAAAAAGAAGTTACACTTTTAGGCTAAAGCCATTGAAAGAGAATTTTTTTTTTCACAATGTGACAAATAATAAAGAAATTACCATGCAAGAACTTTCGTGAATGTAGTAAATAGTAAAGTACTATATACGTGTACTTTAGAAAAAGTAGAGTTGTTGGCGATCATTTTAGTAAGCTAGATCTCCTGGGAAGTCCCATTTCCTACAGAATGCTCAGATGGAATAGAATGAAAGAAATAAAGGAGCATGAGTTGGAAACATTAAACTGTTGCAATAGTTAGATTCGAAAATGTTAGCGGGGTGGGCTAGAATATCAGAAAGGGCACTGAAGGAATGTGCAAAGGAATTAAATGAGAAGTGTTTCTAAGTTGAATGTTCACCATGTGTCGCAACATGAATACATTCCATTGAATGGAAAGAGATCAAGATAAATTGTACAGACGTGGAGGAGAGAGGCAAACAATTATAGGCCAATCACTATCACAGGGGTGGTTATTAAGGTTTTGGAGAGACTAATTTGGATACTCATTAATGTTGGATACATATGTATTACTCCACACTGGCTCATCAGAAATTGATGAGCAAGTGTGGAGTAATTGCTTTGAGAGTAAATACGGAGATAAAAAATTATGATAATAGAATAGAGTATGGATATCTCATCTAATCTTTTTTATACCCTCTTTTACCTTGCGGTGTCGAGGGTTTATTAAGTGTTGTGTACTCAAGGCCGGGTTGCCTGCTTTGCAGAATGAAAAACCCCAGGATGAAAAACTCCAGGGAAACCTCCCCCTGGGGGAAAACCCTACTGTCCCCGCCCAAGAGCGGCTAACTTGGCTATGGCTGAGGAAGATCCTTCAGCTTCTCACATCACCGACGGGAATCGAACCTAGGACGCTGCTTCCCCAGGCATATGATTGCGAAGCTCACAGCCACTGGCTAACCCTGGCGAACGAGTATGGATATAATACCCGAAAATATAAATACAGGCGATAATACTGAAATGCGGTAGCAGAAGTTCATAAAAACGTTGCAGACCTCCATTAAGAAATAGCACGCAGTCCTTAACAAAACACAGTGCGACATTGAGACGCTCAGAAACAGCAACAGATTATTCGAACTGAGGACAGATTTATTTATTTAGTGTATGATGATACAACAGCGGTGAGCTCCCTTCTTACGGGGATGTACGGCAACATCTCAACCCCCATTTTATCCAGGCTGGACCAGCATTATAGCTGACGAATCTGGTCTATGGCTGGGTTTTAAGTATTCCTGACTGTAATCCCTGTATATCCAAGGAGCCGGTTTGTCTGTTCTGGGGTGAAGAAACTCCCAACCTCCGTAAGAGATCGGCTAACTCATTTTTTATCGAAAGATAGACCAGATAAAGATTCCTCACGTCATGGACGGGAATCGAACTCAGTTCTTTCCGGCCAAAGAGCTTCGTCTATACCAGTGGGTTTCAACCTTTTTTACTACGCGAGCTACTTTTCTAATAAAAGTTATTCGGCGATCTACTCTCTTATATAGATCACGTTCCCCAACCTGATATCTGATTACGCACAAATAAACAACTAAAAATAAACAACTAAAAAAAATATACAGCTAAAAACTTTATTTGTGAATTTAAATACTGTATTTATTTATCACTTTTAATTATTTTAATACAACAAATATTTTAATACAACAAAAGAAAACACCAAATATATTGGAATAAAACATTTATTTCTCTATTTTGGAAAACCAAAGTTAGAAAAAACAACAGATTGATTACAAACTCACAAGTTAGGAAATGCTGGTTGATTTAAAAAAAAAAAGTTAATGTGAAATTTGGCATTGTTTGGACCTCGCAATATTTTCATAGTCAAGGTGATATGAAGAAGTGGCCAATCGCAGACAATCATCCAAACGACCATTTGTAATTTGGTTTCTTAATTGATTTTTCATGACTTCATATTTGAAAAAGCCGATTCTGACAAGTATGTCGATCCGAAACACGACAGAATTTTTCACGCAATATCAGTTAATATCGGGAATTTTTCATGTGCATACTTCCAAATGACTTAATTGTTTATTGATTTAAAATATAAACTATTCTGAATGTTTATTATCACAAGTTCTACTTCAGCTTGGTTTATATCAAACAGCCCAGTAATTTTATTTGAAAGTTCTGTGATGTTCAAGTTTTCATGAAATGGATTATTGATAAAAGATACAATCATTTCAGTTTTATTAAAAGCTTTAAATCTTGAATTTATTTCTTCCTCAACTAATTCTATTTCACGAATAAATTCTTTCAAATCATAGCAAAGCATTTCTGATTTTGATCAAAAATTTTTAATAAATATGGGAGATGTCTAAATTTGCGATCATTTATGTTTTTCTTTAATAAAAGTAGGTATTGTTGGAAAGTTTTTATTGAACTTAACATGCCAATTAAATTTTTATCTCTACCTTGTAACTAAAAAAAATCAACTAACTCCTTTTATTCCCTAATAGGGAGTAGGCGAGGCCTTTATACACTATCCAGCTTTTGGAGACTGAGTGGGCAGTTCAATCTCCACCGGTAGCCAATCAGAGATCGCTGGCCCATGTCTATCACTAATTATACCAGCCACCGATGAAGAGGCTGGCAAACAAGTGCTGCCATCTCTTGGTACCTAACCCTAAAAAGATATGTCACTGTCTGAAATAATGTGGGTACTACGGTCGATTTTCTTGTTTACGGGACGAAAAACCCGAGTTACCAGGAGGTAAAACCCGCTTGCCCGTGCCAGAGAAAGACTAACTCGGGAACCGGTCGAAGATAGGCTTAGAAAAATTTCCACCAGTCAGCGACTAGACTAGAAGCTAGGTCTAACTTTAAACGGCCAAGCGCAGAAGCAAGCGCCACTTCCAATGAGCTACACAGGGCCTCTCTACCTTGTAACTCTAAATTTAAATTGCTTAATTTCGTATAGAAATCTACTAAAAATGATGAAAAATTGTAATAATGTGAAATGTTTCCCTAATACTGATAACTAGTAAGATTTAAGTTTTTAATTCTTAAATTCTACAACCATTCTTTATTTGATAAAAAGACTGGATTTAGAGATTTAGTTGATCGCATGATTTTATTATAATTTTTTTGTGATGGTATCACTCATTGTTACTTCGTTCTGTTATTGTATGAGTTATTTCATTGTATGAAAATTTCTGATCCTACTGATTAACACATTTAAAAAATTCATATTTTTTCTGACTCACAAGCGCTATGGTCTTTCATTTGTTCTATTCTCGAAAGACTCTTACTTAATCTATTATTCCATACCCTAAGACTAACTTGCGTTTTCGGTATTTTTGGAATTTTTGATCGGATTTTTTTGTTCTTAATAGGAAAGTTTCACTCTAGTCAGCATCCTAATTCAAGTGAAAAATATAAAATTTCCATTTGATAACCATTTTTACTCTACAAACACAAATTTCACTTTCATGGATATAAAGATATAATGATATTACAGTTACAGGTACACTCTGCATAGACAGAAATACAGTTGGCAGTTTGACATCACACATTAATCTTGTTTATTTCCAGAATAAAATTCTTAGATAAAATTGGACAGAAGACACTAGCCATTTTTCACATAAATTTTCAAACAAAGTAGTAAATGTGTCCCATAATATTCCAGAAATCAATAAAATGCAAATTTCTTTAAATCATTGTGAAACGAAACTTCCAAATTAATTGGTGAATTGCAAAATACAAAACAATTTTCCACGCTCAAATTTGGTCGAGCAGGAATGGAAGTATTTTTCATGTAAATACATGGGGAAACTATTCTTTGGTCTACTGTGCATGATGCGCAGTAGACCAAAATCGGTCTTCTGCGCACGATGCGCAGTAGACAAAAATCGGTTTTCTGCGCATGATGCGCAGTTGACCAAAATCGGTCTTTTGCGCACGAAGCGCAGTACACCAAAATCGGTCTTCTGCACACTATGCGCAGTATACCAAAATCGGTCTTTTGCCCACGATGCGCAGCACACCAAAATCGGTCTTCTGCGCACGATGCGCAGTACACCACAATCAGTCTTCTGTGCACGATGCGCAGTACACCAAAATCGGTCTTTTGGCATGAAGTGGAGACCAAAATCGGTCTTTTGCGCACAATGTGCAGTAGACCAAAATCGGTCTTTTGTGCACGATGCGCATTACATCAAAATCGGTCTTTTGCGCACGATGCGCAGTACACCAAAATCAGACTTCTGCGCACTATGCGCAGTACACCAAAATCGGTGTTTTGCGCACGATGCGCAGTAGACCAAAATCGGTCTTCTGCGCACGATGCGCAGTAGACCAAAATCGGTCTTTTGCGCACGAGGCGCAGTACACCAAAATCGGTCTTTTACGCAGGATACGCAATACACCAAAATCGGTGTTCTGCGCACAATGCGCAGTAGACCAAAATCGGTCTTTTGGCATGAAGTGGAGACCAAAATCGGTGTTCTGCGCACAATGCGCAGTAGACCAACATCGGCCTTTTGCGCACGATGCGCAGTACACCAAAATCTGTCTTCTGCGCACGATGTGCAGTACACCCAAAATCGGTCTTCTGCGTACGATGCGCAGTACACCAAAATCGGTCTTTTGCGCACGAAGTTGCAGTACTCCAAAATCGGTATTTTATGCACGATGCGCAGTACACCAAAATCGGTCTTTTGCGCACGAAGTTGCAGTACTCCAAAATCGGTATTTTATGCACGATGCGGAGAAAACCAAATTCGGTCTTTTGCGCACGATGCGCAGACCATATTGGTCTTTTGCAGTAGAACAAATAGACCAAAATCGGTCTTTTGCGCACGATGCGCAGACCATATCGGTCTTTTGCAGTAGAATAAATGTGCAGTAGAACAAATTGGTAATTTGCGCACGATGCACGGTAGAACAAAATCCGTCTTTTGTGCACGATGCGCATTACACCAAAATCGGTCTTTTGCGCACGATGCGCAGTACGCCAAAATCGGTGTTTTGCGCACGATGCGCAGTATACCAAAATTGGTCTTCTGCGTACGATGCGCAGTACACCAAAATCGGTCTTCTGTGCACGATGAGCAGTAGACCAAGATCGGTCTTCGTCGCACGAGGCGCAGTACACCAAAATCGATCTTCTGCGCACGATGCCCAGTAGACCAAAATCGGTCTTTTGCGCACGAGGCGCAGTACACCAAAATCGGTCTTCTGCGCACGATGCACAGTAGACCAAAATCGGTCTTTTGCGCACGAGGCGCAGTACACCAAAATCGGTCTTTTGCGCACGATGCGCAGTATACCAAAATCGGTGTTTTGCGCACGATGCGCAGACCATATCGGTCTTTTGCGTACGATGTACAGTAGAACAAATCGGTCATTTGCGCACGATACACAGCAGAACAAAATCGGTCTTTTGCGCCCGATGCGCAGTAGACCACAATCAGTCTTCTGCGCATGATGTGCAGTAGGCCAAAGTGCTCAAATGCGAATTGCATAATCATTTTGCAACATTCAACTTTGGTCTAGCAGGAGTGTTATTTGTTTTCATTTAACGATAGTTATTTGTTATTACAGAATACATGTGATGTATTCTTCTGTGCATGATCCGCAGTACGCCAAAAGACTCCAAACATGTTTCTATTAGAAAGTATTTGTCGTTATTTCAAAAACAATCCACAGGACAAATACCTGCTCCCATACACATGATCGCAAAGTGGCTTGAAGTAGCATTTTGAAGTAACCTTTATAAATAATTTCACTTTTTAAAATATGAAACTCATGTATGGAAGGTAATTATTTGGAATAGATTTAAATTCTGAATCAGATGTGAAGCATTTCCTCACATCTTATTCAGAATTCCATAATAAGAATTAGGCTAAATAACTAATTTAACAAAAAATTATATTGGAAAAATTTGTATCTATCCTTTTCACATTGATCGTATTTTTCTTCAAAAGTTTTTTTACTAGCTTACCTACAAATAACATTTACAAGTCCAGTTCATTCTTTTCACATTAACTTTGGAAAAGCTGGGATGTTCCAAGTTAATTTCTTCTTTCTTTACTGCTATGTATTTCTTTCCATACATGCCGTATTCCTTAATTACCTTGTCATTTCAGAAATACATAGTTTTCGTTAAAGCTCAGCAAATATATCGGCAGTGGAGCAAAGTTATTCACTGTACGTATGAATAAACGTCATCACTTGTTAGTTGGTATCAATACTCTGTCGTCTTTGAACGGTTGTCCTTAATAAATCTCTCAGGTTTCCTTTTGCTCGTTTATATTCCATTTTTTCTTTTAATGTTATATATATATATATATATATATATATATATATATATATATATTAGGAGAATTCATTTTTACTCGGTAGGAATATTATAAAATAAGTTTAATGACTATTACCGAGAGAAAAGATGGCAAGATATATTTAACAAGATACTACTAGTTTACTAGTTTCGTTACAAGAACATCATCAGGTATCATACTCAAAGAAATATATAAAAAATTACAGAGACTTAAAATTGTATTAACAGAACAAGTGAAAAACAGTAGCATGTTTGAAAAAATGCAAGTATGAGTTCCATACATACGAATACTACGCGCTGTCGCGAGTGCGCCAGTACTGAACAGAAGCAACGTGTGCGTCCGAGAGATTGTAACTCAGGCTGTTGTTGATATGAGAGGAATCTAGAGAAATTTCTCTTGATTCAACAATCTTTCTTTCGAGTTCATCGTAGCACACATGGATATTAGCAGTTTGAGTTCAGTTTACAATGTGCTGGCGGCCTTCATCTGAGTTAGCAGAAAAGAGAACGTGGCTAGAGAGAGCGCTAGCTCTAGTCCTGTTATAGGAGATATCTCTACGGTGTTCATCCAAACGTAGAAGGATGGATTTGGCAGTCTGTCCATAATAAGGCTTTCCGCAATCACACAAAATCTTGTAGACTCCTGGAAACTGAGTAGGAAGATGTTTCTGTTTATGTTTGCAAAGTAATGAACGAAGTTTTGGAAGCGTAGTGTAATATATATATATATATATTTTCCATTTTGCTTTTGTTAGAATTCGGTGGTAGGGATGTTTACATCCTATTACTTCGTTCTAATTTAAATTGATATCGTATGAATGGTTTCTTGATGGAATTTGTTTAAATGCTGTAGATTATGCAGAATACGAAATATTCACGTCTGTAATATCACATTTGGCATGGTAGAGATGAAAGATTTAGCACAAGATGGGGTCAAATGAAGGAGTCAAATTACAAGCAAAATATGAAAAGAGCAGATAGTGTGCGAAGGTAGAGATGGAAATGTCAATCTAAAAAACCGAACTAATACAGGAGAATGATAAAGGAAATCAGTAATCCTGTCATATTTTTTCATAACTTCATCAAAAATGGCACTTCGATCCGTTTTTCCTATCATGAAACTGATTCTGGCTGTGGTGTTTAAATATTTTCTGTAAATGTCAGCTGAATTAGAGTTTTTTTTCTTATTTCAATTAAAGCCCCCCCCCCCTTGATAAGATGCATTATCCTATAGTTCCATCATTCAGTTAAGTTGGATTTTTTAACTAATTCATGATAATTTGTTTTTTTAGTGTCTTTTGTGCAACTATGTATTTGCCTGTCATTAAATATAGTAAACAATTCTGTGTATTTTTAATTAAAATAAGCAGCTTCTGTAAAATAACTATTAAGAATTATATTTTATTCCTGATTATCGCTGCGCTTTACTCTGCTTTCGTTAAAACGTCACTTGTTACGTCAATACTTAGGGAATAGTGAACTATTTCTTGTGATAACTTAACCTGGTACTCCTTATAACTTTGTCAGATCAAGAATGATCTGATTTTGACAGGATTCTGTGGCTCACCGATATAAAAAACGGAGAAATCGTTCCTGCACAGAGAAAATAAATTCCTGTAATATTGTACTATGGGGGTTATAAAATTCATAACGACACTACCTGAGAATATTCTTTTACTCCAGTAATTCGTTATTTGACTGATATTTAAAATACAAGCTGCTTCGCAGAGACCCAACACTTGTTACCACTACGTTGTATATTTCTTCATTACGAGTTCATCTGTTGAATGCTTCCATTCTTTCATGGAGTTTTTTCCCCCTCAGGATACTTTTTGAGCCGATAATCAGAAAATTTAGAAAGTATTCAGATTACCCCCCCCCCTCCCACGTCACACACACCAAGTGAGATTCACGTCTGTAATATCACAAACGCACAGTGACCTTCGTTGGTTAATGGCATATTATGAATGAATGAATTATGAAACTCAGAACATAGTAATTAGATAACAAATTAAAATTAAAATGAACAAAACGAAGGCCTAAATTAAAATCTTCTGCTTTCTGAGAAGAATGAAACTACACAAATTTATGGTGGCTTAGTTCTTAAAAGTGCAGCGATGCTATCGAAATCCTTAAAACAAACTAATAAAGGCCAAAATACGTCCCTTGTGATTCTGTATTATTGTTTAAAACTGCGATAATCGTAAGCTGGAACAAAGCCACATACATGATAATGCAGATTCTATTTGAATTATTATTATTTTTTAAATTCTTAAATTTATTAACGTTGTTAAGAGGTATTCATATTTTGAATTTCTTCCAGAAATGTTTCTAAAAGTTTATAGAAAATAATAGTGTTTATGTTACGGTTTGACAAATTTGATTGGACAGCAATCCGACGTGTCGCGGCGGTTTGCGATTCCTTCGTTTCACGTGCTTGTCGACTGTGACATACTGCAGTGTTTGTTGTGTGAAATGTATTTTCGGTGTTGTGCAGTTTCATCAGAAATATTTGCCAATGAATCTACGAAAGCAATTCGTTATCTAACTGTTAATTGGCTTAAGGTATTTGGGACGGAAACACGTATCTGCTCGTTACGTGTTTCCGTCCCAACCCGTCTAATTTGTGACTATACTGTATTTGCATATCAACGACTGATACCTATAGTATGGTATGTAATTAATAATTACATACCATACTATTTTTATTATTACTTAATGTATCTTATGTAAAATAGAAGTTTGAAATGTTAAATACCCGCAGATTCTCACATTTCAGAGAAACAATGTGTAAAAGAACAAGGAGATATGTAATACTTGAGGATACTGGAAGCAGATTTTACATTAAGATTGTAAATTCCCATGCGATTTATTTCGCTACTTTTTTTTTTATTGATATATGCTTTCAAATGAAATAATATTTCTTTTGAAATATCTGACACTTCCACCCCTCATGATATAAGAACTATGCAACAATAAAGTACATGATATCCTGTAATCCCCAATGGAAATTTGAAACATGGACTAGTCTTCTCTGATAAGTTAAAGTATTATTCAGAAGCCCAACGAACATCGTGATTCATATAGTGTGCGTACATGATATACCAACTATATGATATGTCATATAGATAGCCCAGGCACCTAGTATTTTTCTTGCGTGTGCCTTTCCATAAAAGTTTTTTTTTTAATCAAGTGTGAATAAAACGAACAGGAAATGAAAAACAAATGAAAACCGCTTTACAGTATAATGTTACCTACAGATTAGTCCTGCTTATACAATTTTTTTTTACACGGAACTCAACAATTAATCATAAGTTGATTTATGATACATCGTTCTGACGTAATAATTCTCCTGCAGAAACAATACCACAAGATTGTCAGAATTTATATGAATCTATATTCAGTAATATAATAAAAAATTTAATCCTAAACTGTAATTCACGGCTTCTCTAATGATCAGAGAATGTAACATCTTTGGCAGTTAAGAATGAAGACATGGAAACAACAAGTTATTCTAAAAGAATAAAAAGTCCAAAATTGGCGTTCATATTTTAACAAAAAAATAATAATAATGATAAATAAATAAAATAAATTCTTGGGTCATTAAACTGAACATATCCGAGACCCCTATTCTCGTTGTAAATTTTCTTTGAGATATCCACAACCCAACACAATCTTATAAACAGGAAGATCAAAAAAAGTACAATTGCAATTGTGTTGTTAAACGTGTAAATCAAATTCCCCCAGCAGAGAACTTGATGCAGTAACATCGTACAGTGTGATGGTAAAAATGCTTATTGAAATCAGATAACTCGAGTCAAGGTGGGGTGAAAGCACTCATCCAGCAATCTGTTGTATGTCTTATTGGTGGTTATAAACAGGAGGGAAGTTGTTTTAATACTACATCAAATGATTACGTCAACTAATTACAAATATTTTATATAAAATTTGTAAAAATGATGATAAAGTAAATATTATCAATCAGTTAAATGTGTGGAAGTTTTTTCTATGCAGCATAAAAAATGAGACTCTGCTCTGGATAAACCTAATATGAACTTACTATTAGAGCGGGAAAATGTAACAGTGAATGGAGCTTTTTCATCAGTATTTTTTGTGTTATTATGTATGCATGAATTTTTTTCCGTTCTGTTTTTTTTTTTTTTTTTTTTTTTTTAAAACCCGGTTTGTTGTATTAGCTATCTATCGGCGGCTTTTTTTTAAAATAAATTCTTCAAACTTAGCAATAACTGACTTCATTATTTTTCTTAAGGTACATAATATCAAAAACATAAATATTAACGACAACAAAACTAGTTAAATACAATTTATAGACAAAATAACTGCCTACTTCTTTTACTAGGAAATTATGCATATTTTTGTGTACAAAACTCTTCTTTTTACTGTTCATTAAAATACAAGAACAGTTTCCTGTAAATCTTCAGTAAAATACGCCTTCAAAATCAACAAACATCAGATTTGACTTTTAATATACTGAAATAGGTTAATACATTGTAAACTCGTCCTAGTTGCAATTAAACTCAGAGGCTGTGAAGAGTTTCCTAAGTTGATAGTCCATTACTCATAGAATGGATGTGATTTTGACCTGCATGGTTTTGTAAAAAGATGGTACATAACACTAGCAATAAGAATCCAAAGCTAATGAAAAGCACTTTAAGTAATCTATGACCTTTCTCTTGAAGCTCGGATGGAATCACTTCAAGAAATGTAACATGGATGAAGGTTCCTGCAGCTAAGCCTTGAAGAATAGCATTCAGTGTCTGACCAGCCACAGACTGACTGCTGCCCAAAGCTAGTCCGATAGCCTAAAAAAAAAACAAAAAACAAAAAGTACATTAGCATGAAAAATAACGTGCGCGCACCCCCCCCCCCCCACACACACACAATTAACTAAATAAAACGGCACCCCATGCTATTTGGGATCTTTCGCTTTATTATCTTGCTCGATATTTACAGATAAGCAACTTCATCAGTCAAGACTGCCTCTTTCATAAATATCAGAAATATGTCTATGCATAGACCTGGCAAACTTGAATTCACAGTCTCGATATTTACATTAGCAACATGATATTTGTATTGAAGAAGCTCTGACTGATTCATAAAAACAAGTATTAGAGCGGGCACTACATAAATTATATACTCATCGAGACCTTGTCATAAGAATTCATAATTCAAATAATCGTAACTGATCCTATTAATATATCCAGCTTGTTACTATAAACACAAAGCCCGATGTACAAAGGTAATGGTGGCTCTATGATGAACAAGCATCGCTTACGAACTTCTGTATACGTTGCCCAGTTGGCAATAAACTGATTATAGTATTATCTTAAAAGACACGAGCTTCCAAAGCGTGTATATTCGTCCTTTATTAATGTATTTTCTAATTCCACTGTCAGATAAGTTGTTTAACCTTCTCTCTGTGTACAGGGGTGCAAACTCACCCCAGGCTAATAAAAATGTAAATAAAAAGTTGCCGAATGGAAAATTTCCAAAGTTTTCTTAGGAATGCTATCTGTGATGTTTCACACACAATTTGAAAAAAAAAAAAAATCATTGAAATCAGTGAATTTGAATGTATAGTAAGGCTTAAAAGGCACCTGAGCGCTTAACCGTGTACAGGAGTGCATATGCACCCCGATATTCTCCATACAAAAACCGGTTTTTGTAATCAGCTGCGTTAGTATTTTTCCATAGTTTGTTTTGTATTTACATTCCTGTTGCCTGAAATATATATATTTTTGCTTTGCTACCATATTCGCTTTGGAACTATGTATGAGCATGTATATTTTTCTTCGTTTTTATTAATTTTTTGTTCAGCTTTCTGGTGTACACTGTAGCGTACGTACAACAATATTTTACTACTACTTATTGCTACTAAGTTTGTAAATTTGTTTTGTGATATGTTTATTTTTTTGTTGTAGTTTTTATAGAATTTTTTTTTCTGTGGATATTTTAGATAATTATGACAGGAAGAAAAAGAAGTCGTACCTTCGAGTTGACAGATCTTTCAGAGGAAGTGTAGTCAGTTGTTTCATCAGATATGCCAAGCGATGATGATGATTGAGATGTGGAATTAGAAAACGATATTTTTGATGGCGATTTCTCAGCTTTTGACGATGTTGCTGAAGAATACACACACACACACACCACATTTAGATGAAGAACTAAGAGAAGAAGAAGCAAATGCGGAATCTATAGCTACTGTGGACGCTTCAGCTGCTGGTTCTTTTGCTGAGAATATCTCTGAAAATGTTGTTGCGTATCCAAATAGAAACTCAAAACTGAACAGAAGATGGACCAATGTTTTCCTCCCGATGTACATAAAGTTCCTGATTTTCAGATATTTCGAGAAAGAGAAGGAATTGCCGGAGCAATACTAACAATAATTCAAGGTCTCAACGCAGATGCTACTTGTGCCCGCGGTCTAATGACATCAAGACCAGCTTGAGCTGCTGCATTTGTCAAAAAGCAGCGTTTAAAAATCAGAACAAAAATATTTGCGATAAATGCATGAACACTGAAATTCATGATGATTAAGAAATTATTCATACCGATTCTGACGATGCATCTTAAATTTATTTTTTTTTTATTTATACAAAACTTTTTAATTTTTATATTTTTAATTAATTTTTTTAATTTTTCTATACCTATCTTCTTGAAAATCAATAAAATTTCACAAATACTTACGCAGCCAACGTTTTCTTTACATTTTGCACTGAAAATGCATGGGGGTGTAATTACACCCCTGTACACGGTTAACGTTAAAATATTTGTACACAGAGAGAAGGTTAAAATGCGTTTTTTTTTTTTTTTTTTTTTTTTGTGAAGTACGAAACTTTATACTTTCAGCATTTCTTATAGAAATTAATAAGTAATTGTAGTCAAAAACAAAGTACGCTATCACTCATTAAATACAAAAATCCGCTTTTCTCTATGAGGACAAAAGGCTCATGCTAGATTAAATAAGCATAATATATTATCAGGATGATTTACTGTATTCTATCAGATTAAGTAATAGATATCCTTCTCTTTCTCGAAATATCTGAAAATCAGGAACTTTATGTACATCGGGAGGAAAACATTGGTCCATCTTCTGTTCAGTTTTGAGTTTCTATTTGGATACGCAACAACGTTTTCAGAGATATTCTCAGCAAAAGAACCAGCAGCTGAAGCGTCCACAGTAGCTATAGATTCCGCATTTGCTTCTTCTCTTAGTTCTTCATCTAATTGTGGTGTGTGTGTGTGTGTGTGTGTGTGTGTGTGTGTGTGTGTGTGTGTGTGTGTGTGTATTCCACTAAATTTTTACTTCGTATTTGAAATATAATAATAATAAGTGACACCTCAGGGACTCGTTGCAGGAGGGCACTGCGTATAGCCCATTCTCAACGACTTAATCCTCAGTCTACAAATAACGCCATTAATAGTATATTATGTCTGTAAGTTACTTGGTCGATATGCCTGTATGATGAAAAACCAAAGTTAGTTTCAGGGAGGAAAAACTAGCTACCTCAGTATAAATTAGTTAATTCCCTTAATTGATTAAGGGCGAATTAACATAAAGATTCCTCTCGTCACAACAATAATCGAACTTGGATCTTTTCCAATCAAAGAACACAATGTCTCGTCGCGCTTCCAACTGCGCTATGGAGACGTTATACAATAAAAACAGGATATATACATAGAAGTTGAAGGGTCTCAAATGTAACAATATAGCCACAACTTTACAGCATTAATCAGCACATTTATAATATACATAGGGTATACATTAAACCTTCCATCTGAACGCTATAATATGAATCTAGTATGGTGATGATCTGCTAAAATATCTGAACTAAAACCAAAGACACTTTTAAAACTATCCACGAACACTGTTATTTAAAATTCAGCAGACGAATAGGCCAATTTTGTGTTACAAACAAACTAGCTCTCAAGCTATATACATTTATTCCACATCAAAAATCATTTCCATATTACACAATCAATGACGAAACTTTGAAATGCATAAAAATATACTCTTCAGAATGCATAATGTATTTATGCACTTACAAAAAAAAGTGAGCCATATTTTTCATTTAGCCCATAAGTTTCATTTGATATACGTCCCGTATACGTTTCATATAAGGTTGTTGAAATAATTTATATTAATCCCATCATATATTGAACAAGAGGTAAAAGAGAAGGAACATGTTGTTTTGTTTCAAGGATATTTAGGATTTTAAGGATATATGCCAGCTGAGTTAGTTACTTGGAATTACGACCGAATCAACTAAGACTCTGAGACCAGTATATATTACTTACATGCGTTAATAGCCAGTTTTCCTATTCTGCAGTGTCTGATTATGCAGCATGAAAAAACCTTTTTTTGACTTACTTAGTTTCTGAAGTACATAAGCAAAAAAAGTTAATATCAGTAAAGACTATATGATATGATGAGAAAGGTCAAAGACTAATTCAACTTGAAGGTTGATTAGCAGATTTCATGCAGAGGCAACAGGGTTTTTTGCTCGGGTTTTTCCTCTTGCACACATGCAAGCCAGCTTGGAGAACAAGTGACGAACATAGCAAACTATGCAAAAAGGACAATCTCTTTCAAAGCATTAATTAGATTTCTTTATTGTCAATCGCAACATATATAATTTTGTACAGTCTTGAATCATTTTGCCTAATTTGTAATAAAACTGGTCCTTTTTAATACTAAAATTGAGATGACGCATTGAGTCTTAGTAGATCTGAAATACAAACGTACGTTGAAGTCCATCCAACCAGCTTTAGAAATCATTGTACACTGTTTCCAAATATAACCACCTAATATTCTGAAATTTTTAGAGTCTCTGACCTGAAATTTGTTATCCGACTGTGACCAAATTTTCAAACTTGTAATTCCACAGGCGCGAGTTATTTGTACATGCCAATTAGCTGTACATTTCTTTCTTTCTCCCACCCCCCTTATTTATTATTACTATTTTTATAGGCATCTAGAGAATGAGGAAACAAAATGTGGTTCGAATTTCGCTGTAGGTATGAATGCTTGTGATTTTCTTTAGGTGGGAGATCGATTTCACTGCCCAGTGTCAGACCACCTCCCCGTTTATGGGAGGCCTGAAATGGCTTGTGAAGGTCTTTGGAGCGGCTCGGGTTACCGGACTATATAATAAATAAATAAAAATACAAAAATATATAAAATTAAAAAAAAAATTCTTAGCCTATACACGGTGCTAATGAACTATACGTTTTCAAAATCCTCTTGTGGGTAGGAGTCACATAAAAGAACCGAGCGTGGCAATATCAAAAACTGAATACGATTAATATACCGATCCACTAAATTCGTTTAGATATGTTGCTAAATGAATGGAATGGAAGATTCTAAGATTTATTTAAACTACTTGTTATGTCATTTCCATTTAATGATGATATGAACATGGAAGAGAGGGAATTCCTGGATGCTGAACAGCATTTTTTGAAGATGAAATATTGGGACTAAAACGTGACGTATTTCTAAAATCAAGAACTTGAGGTCTAGGCACTTTTGCAAATTGCGATAAGTTCTTGTGAGCCAGAGCATGACAAACTTGCTGCAAGTATGCAATGCTAAATTTCAGGTGTGTCTGTAAATAAAAAGCCGTAATCAGGATTAATTTATCATTATATTTCATGTATTATTATGTTATGTTAATAGTATGTTATTGATATACTATTCATAAGTTGCACTTTTTTGAGTGCAGTATCTCCTATAGTTAGATACAGATATTATTCCATAGAATAGCCTACAAAATTACTGTAAATAAATATATATCTATATATATCTGTGATATATAATATCTATCTATTTCACAGACATTATATATTTATTTACTCTCCTTTGACGATCAATAAACCTTCATTAATAAAACCAGTCTTGATATACTTGTCATTAATTTTAGCTGCGTGAATTGTCAGAAACCAAAGGCTTGGCCACCGGTAGTATACTGTAGAAGAATTGATTAAATGTTCATAAAAAGCCAAATATTTTTAAGCATGTATAGAAGATTATGAGGAGATAAATGCAGGTTTCACACAAGTGACAAAGCACGAGCTGCGAAGCAGAGCGATACTCCGCTCCGCTTCGTCTAACTCAGTTCCTAGTTCAGAGTACAAATTTCCTTCGCAGTGCCATTGATGGGGTAAAAGAGAGCAGTGAGCATGCCCACTAAGTGTAACGCATACTTTTGTGTTATATATATGCTTTTTTTTTTTTTTTGCTAAGTTGGGAAACTGTAGTGCTCTGCAGATGGCTACTAAGTCACTCACCGATATTCCAGAATGAACCCTTGCTAGTTTAAACCAGTTTAGCACCCCAAAATGGAGAGATTTCGCTAGATAATTTGGGAAGTGATGATGGCATTCGCTGCCCTTTTGAAAGTGTGCTGACTGCAACTTGAAAACTTTCACAAAATACCCAAGTGTAACTATCAAAAAAATAACTGATTAAAACTAAAATTGCACAGCATCATAAACAGTTACGGGGGGGGGGGAGTAACAACAACTCTGTTGCTGTGCATTTGACCAGTTGCTGTGCATCAATTACAAATGTTTATTCATTTGTAAGCGCCTCCGTAGCTCAGTCGACATAGATGAAGCTCTTTGGGTGGAAAAACATGGATTAGAATCTCGTCTAGGAGGCAAATAACCTTTTATAAGAGCTTTTCAACTGTTAGTTGATTCCATATGGTGGTGGCAAGGGTCAGCATGTCATTCTGCAAAAACAGACAAACTGGTCAGAAGAACACACGATTTTGTGCTCTAGATAATATTAAATTTCAGTGAAGCCATAGTAGGTTTTTAACAATTTTTATACCTACAAGGTTCTTTACATAAACTATACACTACTAACAAAATTTATTTTAGTTTTGACATTATGTTATCATCATTAGTCAGCAAACACATATGATATAAAACACCAAACGGAAAAAATGAAACATTAGGACACACACAAAGAAATCAGTCTCATATTGAAGTCGTTAGAATATATAACTATTGGAAGATGGAATTACGAATTGAATATTACTTAGAAGGATGTTGAATACCATATGCAGCTAGACTGGCATGGATAAGAAGTGGCCTTAAGAGAACAAGAGTCTGTTCAACAGAAATGAAACGTCATTAATCCTTAAGGAAGTCTGTCAATTCTAAGTGTTTTCAGATGGAAGAATGACTTTTGTCCTTTGAAAAGACACGACTGGTTCGAATCCGCTTAAGGAGGGGAGAATTTTCAGGCCGTTTAAACTGAAGTTGAATTATCTCGCATCAGAATGAGATGGAATTTTTTCTACAACTTATTTTTTTTTTCTGCAGACAATCAATTGCACATGCCCAGCTTTGAAGTCTGATATAAAATCCATGGAAACTGTATGGTGACAAATTTTATTGAGTTTGATCCTCTACTAGTTTCGTACAACATAATACACTTTATCAGGAGAGTGAAATTTAAAAAAAAAAAAAAAAAAAAAAACTTACAATGACTGAGTTAAGCAACAAGCAAATTAACAGAAATGGTAATATGACTATTTGAAACAATCCCAACAATGGTGAGCGCGCGCAATGGGTATGCATGTGGCTGTCTTTAGGTAGGAGATAAATTCCATCATCCTGTGTAAATCTACCGCCCCACTTATTGGGCCTGAAGTGACTTGAAAGAGTTTCACTGCTGGTGTCTACAGCAGCGTTTCTGGAGCCCTTCTCCAGAAACGAATAAAACGAATAAATGAAAATGAATAGAAACATATCCTTAGCCCATTCACCGTACTAATATACTATAGGTTTATAATCTTTCGTGAGTGGGACTCACATAAAAATATAATAGGAACAATAGAAAAATCCAGAACTAAACGGAAGGAGTCCTAGAACGAATGACATTCGTTCTAGATATTCCTCTTCACGAATACCCAGGCAGTCGATGAATTACAAACTAAAAGGTTGAGCGGATACCGAAATAGCCACCTGGCCTAGATTCGTGAAGGTAGGAAAAAGAAGAAATAAAAAGCTCAACGTGCAGAGTCTTCAGCCCTAACTTTTTTGGAAAGAGGCTTGCAATGGGTCTTCACACTTAGCCATCAATGATAGCCAAACTCATGGCTATCAATGGTTTCAGAGGCATCAGGTGACAGGATGGAGCTATATGTCATGCTCTGTCCCCTGCATATCTCTCGTGATCCTAAACCCTAGCAAGCAGATATTATGGTATGATACAGTGAGTTGGTGGTCTATTTTCTTGAGTATGTGGGTTAAAAATCCGAGTTTCTGAAAAAAAAAAAAAAAAACTGACTCACTAACTCCAAAAATGGCTGAAAAAAAGCCCTTTAGCTGGAGACTGGAATGGAACCTTCTGGCGATCTAACGTTATGAAACAGGGCACATATCACATAGAACCACTACGGTATTTTATTACAATGACTATCCTTATTTTTGTTACGAAGTAACAAAATCAGTATCCAATTATTGGTCACAAAACCTATAACACAATAGTGCTATAACTACTGCATGTGCATGTGGTTAAAGCAAAAGGAGTAAATAAACGAATTTATTGAAAAAGCTAGGTATACTCATTGGGGAAAGACTGTTCCAAACAGAGGGCGTATGAAAAATGACTGGTAGCCTGTGATCTAGCACTATGTAAGGCAAGTAAGCATCATTAAGAAATAAAGTATGAAAAATTTGACATCCCAGAAAATTGCTCTTCTTTTTTTGAATGTCACAAATTTTTATTACGATTAATAGGATTTAATTCCAAAAAGGAAGTGATCATTTTTAAAATAACGATCATGATTTTCCACACATTAAACGATAGGCTCTTCATTTCTCTGGGCCGAATTTACATTTTTGATATGCATTTTCTGATTTACAAACACAATCACACGTTATTCTGACATGATATTGAATAAAGTTGATTAATTCAGCTGTTATTATCTATAACTTAAGTCATTATGTTAAAAAAAATCAGCTAATGCCTTTTTGTTCCCGTATAGGGAGTAGGCGAGGCGTTTTACTCCTATCTAACTTTTGGAGACTGAGTGGGCAGTTCAATCTCCACTGGTAGCCAATCAGAGATAGCTGGCCCAAGGCTATCACTGATTAATCGGTGCATAGTAAAGAAGGCGGCTAGCAAGTGCCGCCATCTCGTGGTCCGTAACCCTAACACAATATTTTTAATGTCTGAAAATAGTGTGGGTTCGACGGCCGATTTTCTTGAGTTTCCAGGAGAAAAAACCCGCTTGCACATGCCAGAGATCGACTAACTCGGGAACCGGTTGAGAAAAGGCTTAGAAAATGTTTTCCTCTAGTCGGAAACTTTCACGTTTCCGACGCAGAGTGAAAACACCACTTCTATTGAGCTACACAGGCCTTTTATGTTTAAACTAATATTTTAAAATCAGTAGTAATAAAAAAAATATAAAATTTATTATTATACTTAAATATAATACGTTCAAATTATTTATAGTAATTTAGACTTATTGGGTTAAATGAAAATTATTACAAGAAAGAAAATCGTAACTAGTGGGGGATTTGCATATTTCTTCATTCAGGATGGAATCAAACTATCCAGCCATCACCTAAGTGTACCTGAATTAATACTTACTTCTTAAGAAGGAAGGAACATATTGCAAGTTGTGAAAGCATATTATTTTATACGAACTCTTCACAATATATCAGCGTATTTAATAATCCATTGTCTTTTTTTTTTTCTACCTTGTTTATCCCTAAAGAATTGGATCCTGTCTGTCACAGTGACGTATGTCATTTATATAATGATGTCTCGGTCGGCCTTGGCTTCTTTCTTTCTTTTAGTCTTTCGATGATCATCTTGTTACGTGTTTCTCTTAGCGCACGTGTTAGAACCTCCGTAGCTCAGTCAGTATAGACGAAGGTCGGAAAGACCTGGGGTCGATTCTCGTCAGTAACCCTTTATCTGGTTTCTTTCGACCAAAGCTGAGTTAGCCGGTTTCATACGGAGATAGGGGGTTTTTCCACCCGGAAACTCTGGTTTCTCGTCCCACAGAATAGGCAAACCGGCCCCGTGAACACACATGGATTACAGACATGAATACGTCCAAGCCATATGCGGATTCCGAGCCCGGCTAAAATTGGAGGTTGGGGAAAGCAATGGTGAACTACCCTGTAAAAAAAAGCTCAGCAGGAATACTTTGTGGCCAAAGACTACAAAGTCACCTACGGTCGGAAACGACTGAAAGGGAAAATCAGTCAGTAGAATTTAGTTTCTTAGAAGCGTCTGTATATTTTTTATTTGATATAAAATATTTGTTTCCATGATATGCTTAGAGGGGGAATCGACAAAAATATGGATGTTCCTTTTTTTTTTTTTTTTTTTTTTTTTTTTGTATATGTCGTGGTGGTGTGTGTGTGTGTGGGGGGGGACTTCTCTTGAAACTGCAGATATAATGCGACATATTTTTGACCACGTGAGATAAATATTCTCTCCTTGATAAAATAGCAATGAGATTAGAATACATGCAGTCCCCGGGTTACGAACGAGATATGCTCCTGAGAACGTCTTTAAGTCGGAGTTGTACGTAACTCGGATCCCTCATGAACAGCGCATATACGGTAATAATAATATTACCATATAATGGCTCATATGTCGCAATAATAATAATAATCCTATACTCTAATAATAAGTTACAGAAACTATTGTGCTCTTTCTTTTAATTCAAACAAACAGAACGTAAAAACAAACATGTGGGTTTGTTTACATGCGCGGAAGAAACTAGTTCCTGAATTATTAATTTAATTATTTAATTCAGTAGTTCTCAAACTTTTTTGGTTCACGGCGCCCTTAGTGTATCAGGATTTTTTCATGGCACCCAAAGTCAGAACATAGGCCAACCTAACAGTTGCAGTGCGCAGTTGGTGCGGTTATTTCAGTGAAAATATTGGAATATTTCGCGGCACACAGTTTAGGAACTACTGATTTAATTATTAATTATCCTTATGGAGAGCCCGTTCGTAAGTCGGGTCGTCCGTAACCCGGGGTACGCCTGTATTTATCTATCAGCCTCAACTCCGCTTAAACTAAATACTGTATACTTTTTCTATAACACAGTAAGAAGAGAAATCTATATTTATTTTCTCAACATATCTCGCTAAAACCTCCTTCACGTTAATAAGAAATTTATATATTTTTATTAACAAATTATATCTCTACAATATTCATTTGCACCATACAGATGTTCACGAAGTGTCCTCAATGTTTTTTATGAGTCGCAGTTCGTGTCGTTCATGTTGCAAATGTATATAGAAAAGGAAAACAAAGTATCAAATATGGAATACGTGACATCGTGTTTACCTCTTACACAGGCCAGTCAGCAATTCAATATATATTATGGCAGTAGATGGCGCTGAAGGTGATGATTCGGTGAGAGGTTCGGTGTAGTGGTGGAAACAGAGTTGTACAATAGGTGTCCTCTCGCGATGAGTCTTCAGACTCCTTGGAGGTGTCACGAATAATAATAATATTAGAGAGGAGCGAGCTTTGTTATCCCATTTATCATAATCAGCAATAAAGAATTAAAAAAAAAATAGCTACGAAGTCATTTATTGCCATCATCGACTAGCGGCAAAATTAAGCTCACTGAAGGTTTACAAAAGGATGACATTTTTTCCTTAACATGATTTCTGCTAAATGGTTCTCTTTTTAATGTGAACGCTGATGAAACGTGACTTTGACACGAGTGATTTCAACAAGTGGAAATTAAATATGAAAAGAATCTGGTCTCATTATTGCGAACATTCAGTGGCATTTAATGATTTTGATTGTTCTTTTTTTCGCAAATGAAAAATTTTATATTTATATTTATTTTTTATGTCAATTCTACCATGTAACGTTATAAACGTATAGTACTACGCAGTGGCAGCCCATACATAAGCACTGCGACACTGCAGCACCCCCAAGGAAAAAATGAAAAATTTAAATTTTGTTTGTGTTTATATATAATAACAATGCTTACAACATTATATAAATGCAATACAACATGTTAAAGGTTACAGCTTATGTTTTGACATTGACTGAATAGTTAATAATTGGAATTGTTCGATTAACGTTTTAGATTACGAAACAAATGCATTGCGATCTAACGCAGATATTCGTTTGCGCTTGTCATTGTACGTTACGTCATTCCCACACTCCTCAAACGGCAGTGTATCTTTAGTATCCTTACGCACGTTATTTCTGTGAGATATGAAACATTTATTATTGGTGCGTGGTGAACTATTTTTGTCAATCTTATTTTATTTTGTTAAAATAACATATAATTATTTATTTATTATAGATACAAGGCTGAATTATGACGAGTGTCACTGTTGAAAATATGAAAAGAATTATATTTTATCAATTATCGTTACACGAAACAAATGCACTGCTATCTAATGCCGATATTCGTTTGCGCTTGTCATTTGCACGTTACGTCATTAGATACACTCCCGCTTGGGCAGTGTATCATATGCTTCCGCGCGTTATTTTTGTGAGATATGAAACGTGTATTATTGGTGCGTGTTCGTGATGAACTATTTTTTGTAAATCTTATTTTATTTTGTTAAAATAACATATAATTATTTATTTATTCTAGATACAAGGCTGAATTATGACGAGTGTCACTGTTGAAAATATGAAAAGAATTATATTTTTTCAATTATCGTTACACAAAACAAATGCACTGCGATTCGTTTGCGCTTGTCATTGCTATTGGTACGAAACTTTTATTATTTGTGTTTGTTCGTGGTGAGGATGAAATATTTTGAATAAAGCAATTTTTAATATGTAAAATTCGTTACTGATTAGGGAAAAAAAAGATTTATATATATATATATATATATATATATATATATATATATATATTATATATGCAGCACCTTCACTTAAAAATTTCACCGGCCGCCACTGGTACTAAGTGTGGGCCTGATGGTTAAATAATCTGAAAACTTTATTCTCGAGGCAAACATAACTTTTCTCTAGCCTACTTCACATAAGGGCAGAATGGTGGTCACACAGGACAACAACATTTATTTCCGATCTCAAGACATTCACAACCTTCCATGCCCACGGTGGAACTCGACAGTGTGCAGGAGGGCGAGTGTGCTGTCCATTTGGTCATCGTGTCATAAAATTTGAAGTTTTCTAAAAATTCATGCTTTTAGTTATGTCGGTTTTATTCAGTTTATGTTGAAATGATTGCCAAAGAAGAATGACTGACATGTGGTAGAGGGAAAAAAAAAAAAAGATTTACCGCACAAATGAATTTCCTGACAAATAATTAAGCTAAAGCAACATTTCAACAATATTCATTCAGATTTCTTGATGGAAAGAGGTTAAAATGACAAGAAGGAAATTTAACCTCGATCAAATCACGGATTGTTTCTCTAAAAAAACAAAACAAAACTAGAGTATGAAAAGAGCATTATCTGAAAGAGAACGTCAATATTAGAAACCTTACAACATCACCGAATAACGCACATATTCAGAGAGAGAGAGAGAGAGAGAGAGAGAGAAACAGCAAATTATAAGGGGTGAGGGAAATGGAAATTACATACACTAAAAATAATATATAACCAATTAAAGAAAAGTATTAAATGGGGGGGGGGGAAAGCGAAGATCGATGTTAAGACAGAGCCCGCCAGTAGAATCCGGAAGTGACTTACGTGGAAACCATTCTTGTTAATCTTTACCGAGTGGCCAAAAATAGTTTAGCATGGACAAACAGAAATCGATTTTGTGAATGAGCAGCTCTAAGAAGTAACGCAATGACGTAAAAAAGTTATTATCCCCACCTACCTTAATGTTCTTTTTCTAATCTTGTGACAGTTTTGAGATTTACCCCCACCCCCAAGGCCAAATAACTGAATATGAAAATCAACTTCAGTTACCTGGACTCTAATTAGTGTTACAGAATTTGGGATTTCTGCTTCGAGGTACATAAAATAATTGCACATGTTTTTAATTGTGGGAAAATTTTAACAGTATTAACAAATAGTAATTATAAGTCTCATTTCACTGCTTGGAAAGCTAGAAAACTAACTGACAAATAAATATTTCAAAACGAGCGAAATGATAAATTCACTATTGCTATTTTTATTGCTAACAACAACCAAACACCATTCCTTATCAACACGATTGAATATTGATGGTTTTTGGTATATTGCAATGTAGATATATTTTTTTCTTTGCTAATTTTACCATTAAACAGTCAGAAGACCAAAATGAAAATCATTCGACAAAATTTAATAAAAGATCCTAAATACAAAATTGCACTGAATTCCGCCAGACAGCGAGGAATTAGTGTCATAACTTGAACCATTCTTCCAGAACGATTCGATCGTTTTACTATTATTATTATTGTTGACGGGTATCTCCAAGGAGTCCAAAACACCTATCACACCTGCACAATGTAACCTAATTCATAATGAGAGTAAGAAACTAACCATTATTAACAGTGTCTATTATATCCCTCCTTAAACTGATTCATCGACGAACTGACAATCACCTCAGGCAACCCATTCTACTCATTCACACCCTTATAGAAAAAAATCTAGATCTCACATTCTTGCTAAGTGAAACTTTATTCAATTTCCAATAGTTTAAATGTTTCTTTCTTATCACCTTTCTTCTGCCCACCAATTTTTATAACCCACAAATCTTTAATCTATCCTCGTACAGAACATTCCACGGGCCCGCAACCATCTTGGTTACTCGCCTCTGAATCCTCACATCTCTAAGAAACCGCAGTGACCAAATCTAAGTACAGTAGTCCAGATGTGGACGTATCAGTCTTATAAAGATGAATAATAACTTTTCTGTCCTTACTAGTCAGCGTATTTTTAAGCATCCAAGTGATCTCCTGTACTGTTTTACAAATTTTTGCGATATGACCTCTGAACTTTAGTTCTTTATCAACCATAATTACCAGATCCCTGGCTTCATCAATTTTCAGCTACGAAACCTCATCAATAGAATATACTGACCGAAACTTTTTCAACCCGAAGTGAATAACTTGACATTTTGTTACATTTAAAGAAAAAGTATTATCCTTTGACCACAACGACAGCCGATTCAAATCATTCTGCAGGATCGCTACATCGTCTTTATGTACTATAGCTCTTTATAACTTAGCATCATCAGCAAAAAAAAAAAAAAAAAAAAAACTGAACACCACTCTGTAAATCGTCTCCAATATCATTAATATACATACTAAACAACAATGAACTCTTGTGGAATACCATTTGTCACTTTTTTGAATTTCGACCTCCTCCACCATCATACTCTAATGCCTGTCTGACAAACACCCTCTTATACATCTAACCAATCCTGTCATCTATTCCCATTTGTTTTAGCTTACTTAATCAATTCGTATGGGATATTCTGTCAAATGCTTTTGCGAGATCCAACAACATAACAGTATAGCCATTACCTTTATCCAACTGTAGTGTTACTTTATTATAGAAACAAGGTAAATTGCTAAGGCAAGATCTCTCCTTAACAAAACCGTGCTGATCTCTAAAAAGTATCAGATTATTTTCCACCCAATCTTGAATTCTGGCTTTAACCAACTTTTCCAAAACCTTAACCGGTAAAGTAACAGGTCGGTAGTTTTCAACTTCTGTTTTTTTTTTTTTTATCCATCTTTATGCAATGGAACTATCACATCTTCCCTCCGCGCTCTTGAAACTACACCCGAGCTGAGACTTGAATTAAAAAGCCTAGTCAAAGGCAAGTCCAGTTCTCTTGCACATTCATGCAACACACGCGACGAAATCCCATCTAATCCAATGGAAGAATTCACATTGGGATTTTTTAATATCCGAAGTATTGTTTCAAATTTTTGCTGAACTTTAGTTCTTTATCAACCATAATTACCAGAACTAAAAAAAAAAAAAAAAGAAAAAAAAAAGAATAATAAAAAAAATCACTATCAATACGTATTGAGTTGTTGTATATTGTACATTACTGTTTTAACATTAATTAAATAACTCAAAGTAGTGAATTTACCACCCCGCTACTTTCGAAGGTTATTTATTCGTTAATTTTCTAGCTTTCCAATAAATGAAAATGAGACTTGCATGATGTGAACTACTTGTATAATTATTATATTTTATTAATTATAATCGTTGGTATACAATACAGTTTGAATTTGTTCAGTTTGCAATTTCTGATTTTATGTGACCGTTTAGAAATGCAAATGTACTCCTACTAACGGAAGGTTGTAAACCAAAACTTATAGAACATTTATACTGTGGTTGGATTTTTTTCCCCTATTTTATTAATTTTATATAATTTTTATGTACACACACACACACACACACACACACACACACACAATCCGGAAATCCTGTTCTTAGAGACTAAACATGGAATTTTTTTCAAGCTATTTCATACGTCCAGTAAGCGGGGCAGTGGTTTCACACCGAGAGATGAAAATTATCTTCTGCTTCAAGGCAATGAATGAGTCGCCAACATCCATGTCCATTGCGGTATTCGAATCTGCAGCAATTTGGAGAGCGGATACTTGGCTAATCAGACCTGCCTTGTCGATATTTTCTTCGTTTATGATAGAGCTATCACGTCTGTGACAAATTTACAGTAGTCAAACATCTTTATTTAATGTTGCTACTTTTGTAAAAATGTGATGAGCACATTTTATTTATTCGAATCAAAAATGCGCTGAAGAAATAAAAACGGATTTTAACAAAGATCTTAAATACGAACTTCTAATCAGAATGATTAGAAGTTCGTATTTATACCAAAATACCAAATTTTACTGAATTCCATACTGCCAGAGCGAAGTTGCGGAGTTATTAATATACAATATACAATTTCGATAGGCTTTCTCCAGCAACAGTGTCTCTGAAGCGTACTCGTCATGATGGGTTCAAATCCTGTTAGAACACGAGAATATGGGATATTCTATTTCGCGGAGATTATAGAGTTTCCTCTCCAGGAAACTCGGGTGTTTCGTTGCACGAACACCCGAGGTGTTTGTACAGGTGTTTTATGCCGGTAAATCAGGCATAAAACACCGGCGCTTAACATATTAGCCTCATGGGCCCAACTGCTTCCGCCGTAATTAAATTAAATCCAAAGTTACTGAAAAAATCTGTAAAAAAATAAATAAATAAAATAAATAATAATTAAGACAGATGGACAAACGTTTGTACAGATTCAAAACATCAAATTTCGAATACATAAATAAATTTAAATAATATTTCTTCAGCTGAAGACCACGAATAATTTACATAAAGACGAATATGAATGTATCCAATATGTGCTAATACAGAATATTATTATTATACGACCATTTCCATGAAGTTAGTAGAGTCATCGCGGCGGGAGACCAAGACTATCTAACTAATGTTTTAGACATATGGTATGTAGGTCTTATTTGTACTCTTGTCCTCGATTCAGCAAAATGTTAGGGAAGGTCCTGGCTAAGGGTTATTATATAATTCGAACCTGGTCTCTCACACTGAGGGATAAAATTAATTTACTACTCAGTTACTTCTGATTATATATAAAGTATATTATTATTTAAGTATAAAGTATATTATTATTTAAGTATAAAGTATATTATTATTTAAGTATAAAATATATATATTTTAAGTATAAAATATATTATTTATATATTTTATATATATATATATATATATATATATATATATATATATATATATATATATATATATATATATATATTATTTATATATTTATATATATATATATATATATATATATTTATATAAGCTTATATATTTAATTTTATAAGCTAGGTTTTAATCCTTTTTCCCAAGTAAGCAAACAGACACGTAAGTAAAGTTTGCGGCTGAACGTAGTTCAAGTCTGAGGCAACTCGTTGTAAAGGTGGAGTAAGCCCTGATCACTTTCCTTAGTATTTTCCCCTTGCGGAGATGTATGATGTAGATCTATGCATTAAAGGCAAGGGCCTTTAATGCATAGCATCATAGGTCGAAACCCAGACCGGTTTCGATCTTTACGTGTCTGTTTGCTTACTTGGGAAAAAGGATTAAAACCTAGCATATAAAATTGCTTGGTATCAAATTAAGGGGATAAAAATCCCTTATTATTTTACAGCCAGTATGCAAAACTCTGAGATCGAAAACTACGATCTAAGAGATTCATGTCGAAGAACTATCGGCGAATCCAAGCGTAAGTGAACACCTGGTAGTACAACACCAAGGCAACTCGAAGCAAAGGTGGAGTAAGCTCCCTCACTATCCTTGATATTTTCTCATAATGTAAAACACAGCTCCTAGGAGATGTAATACTGCCCTACATTATGAGGAGAGGTCACTACCCAGACCGGTTTCAACCTTTTTTGAGGTCTCATCAGTGAGTAGGTAGACCTGGATGATAAGGGATTTTTATCCCCTTAATTTAATTAACTTCGCCAGAAAAAATAGCCGTTTGGCTTTTTATTGCTTGGTATCTTTAACATAGTATATACCCAAGGTAAAAAAACTTTCTTCATCTTACTCTCATTCTGAGATTTTTATTTAATAAGCTCAAAGCACCTTGTGGCAACTTGTTTAGGTAAAATTTATAAACACTGCATTACATCAACCTTGCCATTTTATAAGTCTGGCTCCCACTGATGAGACCTCAATAAAGGTCGAAACCGGTCTGGGTGGCCTTTGCCTTTAATGCATTGCATCATACATCTCCGCAAGGGGATGTGCTTTGCATTAAGGGAAAATACTAAGGAAAGTGATCGGATCTTACTCCACCTTTACAACGAGTTGCCTCAGACTTGAACTACGTTCAGGCGCAAACTTTACTTACGTGTCTGTTTGCTTACTTAGGAAAAAGGATTAAAACCTAGCTTATAAAATTGATTGGTGTCTTTAACATCTTTAATAAATATATATATATATATATATATTTATTTATTTATTTTTATTTTTTTCAGAAGTATCATTGCCCATGGGGGGGGGGATTTTGACCAGTAACGCTTATTAGCAGTATATCTTACGTATTGCCAGGTGATCCCTCTCCCTAAGTGTTACTGAGCTCGAGTTTACTTAATATCAATGATAAAGCGAGAACTGGCGATTTCAAACTGTCGCTATTTTATTCTTAAACGACGTTACTTTTTATTTTATTTATTTTTGACAAATTATATGTATATATTACTTGGTAGTATCTGGTTTTTATAATATTACCTTGAACATTTTATTATTATTATTTTTATTAATGACACTGTCTTAATTCCAACAACAAACAGTATGCATTTTTCAGTACAGTATTCTTAAACGTTCACTTAATTTTCTAAGAATGGTCTTGATAACTAATTATTGGTTATAGTTTAAGGATTATTTAAACTCTTCTAATCGCCCTCTCTCTCTCTCTCACTCACTCACACACACACACACACACATACAAGACACATTTACTACTCTATAGGCTTGACGATATAGGTGATTGACCTATCTATTCGCTGATGTATATAATAACTTAATTTAATGACCAGCGATTATACTATATATATATATACAGGGTGTTCGGGATAAATTTGACATATTTATAATTAATTATATTTTTCCGTAAGTTACATGTATTAACACACACTTCTCTTCATTTAAAAGTTTGGACCCTTCTTCATTCATATACAAGATGTCAGAAAGGATGGATAGCTGGAACCTACCTGAATCATGGAAGAGAATAACTTGTATCATGATGATTCGTGCCCGCCATCAAAATAAGGATATTACGACTGCTGCCCAATGCTCCCTGAATACAGTAAAAACAATCAGGCATGAACTAGAGACTTGCAATGGTGACTACGAGGATGTAGCAAGAAGAAAGATCCCTAGCAGACGATCTGATTGCGTTCGTACAGCAGAATTCCTCGCAAATCTGCAGGAACAGGTGTTGAAGAACCCTGGCATTGGAATTCGGGCTTTGTTCGTGGAGTTGCTAACTGTAGTCAAGCCCTGGATAACAAGGGTAGCCAATGGTAGGCCGTATGTATGGCAGCAGGATTCGGCCCCTTGCCACACCTCTGGGAAAAGTCAAAAATGGTTGTCTGAAAATTTCTACGACTTCACCAGTCCAAATGTTTGGCCTCCAAACTCCCCAGACCTTAACCCCATGGATTATTTTGTATGGGGCGCAGTTGAAAAAGACACCAATCGCACTTCCAGTAATACAAAAGCCCAGTTAATGGATAAAATTAAAACAGTTTTTGCGGCCCTTCCCAGGGAGACTGTAGCATCAGCTTGTTCGAGGTTCCGAAGCAGAATTGAAGCTGTGATCGATGCTAATGGTGGTTATTTTGAGTAAATCTTGTTGATAGTATTGTAATTAACTCTGCCTGTAATGTTTTTTTGTCAATTCATTAAATTTAATAGATACAAAGAAGATTTTCTTTTTCCTTACGAAACTGTCAAATTTATCCCGAACACCCTGTATATAAGTGATTTTATTTTATCTCCTCATCGTGCAGAGTAAATGCTATATTAATAAAGGACCAAATGTCTCTAAACATAATCAAGCAATCTACATATTTTTTCCGCATAACTCTTTGAGACAGTTATATTTGAAGATTCTATATTATGATAAGCATTCTGATCTGATCAACAAGGCCAGTGTTGCTGAGCTCCACAAATAAGCAGGGAAGACTTCTTGTAATAATAAAATATCACAGAGCATAAAATTTTACACGATGGATATAATTACAGCAGTCAAATTTTAGTTCTTTACAACTTGAAATATCATGGCGAATATCTATAATGGCAAAAGTATTTTATAAAGATCTTCCACTACAGTGGTTCTAAGCAGATGTCAAAAAGTAACAAATGCGTTGCGAGGCTCACATGGAGAATACCAATAAATTGAATTCATAAAAATAATTCTGAGTAATTTCTTGTTTTTTTTTTATATTTTCGAAATGACTCGTTTATAGGTATTAGGCTTCTTATTATCTTCTTCTTTCCATTTTTCGTCTCTCGATGACTTTCCTACACTTGATTGCAGATATTTTAATAACATTCTGGCAGGTATTCGCAGTGAAAAAAAAAATAAACAAGTAAAAAGATGATCTGAAACAGTTATAAAAAGGCAGATTTTTTAAAATAGTATTCTTCTTCCATTAGTGATGCTAATTTTCATAATGGGTAAACTAAGATCCGTTTTTGTCTAATTTTACCACTGAAAATGCTCTAACGAAAAGTGACACTGAGATGAGGGGACAAATTTAGTTGAGCTCCAAATTACTACATTTCATTAAATGCATGTACTCAGCAAGGAATTATGACTATCGTTTCGTTCTACCAATAATAATAAAAAAAAGTCAAATGAATGTAACCAAAATACATTTAATATAACATTTCATTAAATTCCGCACAGTCAGAGCAGTGTATAATTTCCATAATATACAAAGTCCGTGCTTTGTATAATTTCAAAACGTAAAGGAACATTATTGTTCACATAAACAAGTTAAATTCGAAAATATTTAAACAAGAATTTGAACATTTTAAAATATGCACATATTTCGTTTTCCATGCACTGTACGAAAACCAATTATGAAATACCGAGAAGCAGTAAACAAAGCAAAAAAGGTAAAAATAAAAAATTATCTCACCTGACCAAACGGAATTGTTAAAGTAAACACTGCCGCAAACCGGATAACTGTAGGAACAGGAAACTGATGTCGCGAGACGTTCACTCCCATAGCAAAAGCCACTAGAAGCTCATGGACACCCACGCCTACTAAGAGATTGAAGAAGATGGACACATTAGTTTGAAGTCCTAAAGCAAGTCCTTCAAACAGTGAATGCACACCCAACGATAGAACTAGTAACACAAATCTAACGCCTGTCTCTTGTCGCATTAAATAACTTATATCCGAGTGACTGTGACCCTCGTGATGATTGCACGAATTTTCAGTAACATGCGGTTGTTCATCATTCAATTCTGCCTTCATCTCATTGTTGAGAGAACGGTCCATCACTTCATTATCGGAAGAACTGTCATCACTAGCTTCCACACCACTCTCCGTAGTACAATCCGTGATTTTTTCGGTGGGTTCGTAGGATGGAACAGGACTGTTGCCACTCATTTTTTCCTGGTATGCTAGAGCTGCTTGTTCAATGAATAGTGCTAGGAGAAATCCCATGAAAATTACGCATTCAGTGACAGGAAAAGATGTGTGAATGTCTTTGACCCGTAGGACAGCTTCAAACTGATCTCTAACTTCTGGCATGAGACCAACAAAAAATGTAGCCAGGAACACCCCTCCTGACACGCAGTTGGCCAGGCTGAGTGCAAGCATGTAACGAGAGTTGCTGAACATATCAGGTTGTCTGACCACCCACCAGTATGGCAATAGAAAGGCAATTAACATACTCACAAACAGTCCTACCAAAGAGATCAACTGAGCTGTTAGAATTTCCATTTTGAATGCTTTAACCACTTCAATTCCATGATGAGGTACAATATATTATGACGTCATTTGCACTATCACCGCATTTAACCATTCCACCTGTTTCCTGACATGAGCAGGTGCATATTTTCTCAGCGTCGTCAACCTACATACAAAGAGAGAAGATAAGGCATCGTGCACGCAGTTATACATATATCGAGCTAATTAGCCATCGATTTAATAAATATAACCCACAAAATGTTGCTTGTCAGAAATTATAAAATTCAGACTGCATTCTTTCATATTAATATATTCATCTTTCTTCCTTTCAAGTCACATTTTGTGGTTTATTAACATACGTAGAAAACAGATATCAAGTCCTTAAGCTGTGTAGCTGTACGACAAATACCTCAACATATTGCAATGATTATACAGTTTTCTTTTTTACCTGTCTATCAATGCTTTCCTTTTCTCTTGCCTCTTCGCAATGATTTCTACGTTAACAGTTACCCTCACTCATCTGTAAAATTCTCAGAAAGACTTTTACGGCTATCCTTCTCGAATCGAAGTCATGGATAGTTCAACTCCTGTCAAACTAAAGAGCAGTTACTTTATAAAAAATATATTTTTTGTTGTAAGTTTTAAGAAAAGCACACGCAAGCTCTCCCTTGCGATAGCGATTGTCGTACCACGTGTATTAGCTCATCCGTGTCACTGTGAATGACTTCTGGGTTGGAGAGTTTTGTGTCTAGTTCGCTGTATACGGAGAACTTACAGTGTACTTGTTAAGTTAGGCATAGGTCACAGGCCGCCGATCTCTGGAGTTTCACTTTGAAGTGAAAAACTCGTTTGATGTACCAATTTGATTCTAAAAATGACCAGGGAATAAATATTATTTTGGTTCTCTTTGTATGCTATATTATTCAAATTCGATGAAAGTGAGTGTTGTCGATTTGATTTTAAGAAGGGAATTTGTAAAACTTTCTATTATGGGAACAAAAACAGTATCATTACATACTTAAAGTAAGAATTCATTTAGCATGGATGCTAATAAATTATAATATTAATTTAGCAATACTATATGATAACAATGCCAAATGTATTATTATTATTCGAATACCCCAAAAGTTTCATTTTCGGTCAGTCCCACCCTAAGCCTATTCAGAATAGTATTATTAATGTACTATAGCTCTTCCTGAGTAGGATTTAAAATAATAATAAAACAAGGGATAGATTTCTAACATCTAATTACATTAATTCATGTATACTTTATTTTTTAAAAAATTACTTTAAATATTTAATTTTGCATTCACTTTTTAACTTGAAAAAAAAGTTTATTACTATTTTTTTATTCTTTCTGCGATTCTTTACAAAACAACGCCGAATCATCTTCATCAGCTGCATAGAAAGAATACGTTTACATGCTTACAATGTACCATGTACACAGTATATGGATAGATGTGTATTGTACGCTATTTACAAGTGTTCTTTACTATAACAAATAAACTAAATAAAACCTCTAATGCCTTTTATTCCCAAAAAGGAATAGGTGTAACACCTCAAGCCATCACTAAGCTGGAATGGCGCGGCCTAACGCTATGGATGTAAACGTTATTTCGACAGGGCTACACTGACAACAATAACAACAATAATAGTATCTCCTTCGACCGAGGGAGATAACGGTAAGAAGCAATCTAACAGAGATAATATCTGTCATACTCTCATTGATTCAATGTCTGTGAACTCACTACCTCATCCGGTAATGCATTTTGATAATGTTTCTTGCGTCTTGAAAATATTTAAACATTTACATGAATTTTATACTTTAATCCACTGTAAGGACACAGATGCATTCCCTTAAAACAGTGTCATATGATTTGTGTTCATATTGGAAGGCACTTAGGAAGCACTATTCTGAAATGGCTTGTGGAGAAAATGCATTACCGAATATATTATATATCAACGATATTATTTAGCACCAAACTGTAGGAATTTATTATATTCACGATACTTTGAAGGCATTACTGCTGGAACTCTAACTGGTATCAAAATTTTAACACAGATTAACGTCATTATTACGTCATTCATAATGGCTGTTTAACACTACTCTTTTAAATAACGCCCGAAGTATAAACTGGAGTTCTTGCCGCCGTCATTGTGAACCTGGAAACAGTGATGAGTCTTGTATTCCATGTTTATTTATTATTTTTTTTATTCCCATGGTTACTGAATAAAGATTAAGAAAGGATAAAGTGTATGGAGAAAGAGAGACAAATGCTACGCGACGCTTGCTTTGATACAGTCTTTGACCTCGTTGTTCTCTACATGGAAATAGAGTAATCCAATGAAAATGCGTGTAGTGGAATATATTATTATCCTTACACCCATAATAGAGTTCTGTTTTTGTCAAGAGTTTCTGATCTGTGAAATAAACTCCTAGCGTCGAATGGCACTACTGCTTCTACTATCTTTAAACAACGACCGAAACGAAAAAATATACACACACAAATTGCGTGCTAAAAATAATCCACAGAGCGTATTATTCAACTAAAATTCCTGTTACCTGATTTTTACTTTTAGCCAGCAATTAGTCAGTTTTTTGGTATGAAAATAGAATACATGCATTTGAAATAAATACATTGAACAAAATAAAGAAAACCATTGGTATATAATAAATATGATAAATATAAAAATATAATTATTAAAAATAATAATGAATAAATGTGTAATATTGATTATGAATAAATAAATTATACGCTGTTGAAAAATCTATTATACGTTAGTAATTCCCTTTTGTGAATTTTGTAATTTTAGAACAGTCCAAAGTAGCGTTTTTTCTTGGCAATTTAGATACAAGACCAGAAAATTACATTTTCTTCATGCTTATACGGTGATCAGAATACATCATGAAAATTATGAAAACAACTACCGGGTCAGAGTAAAACTTTTGCTTAATATAAACCAAAATAAACATTCGACGTTTCAACCTTCACATTAGGGCCATCATCTGGAGTGTATATATATATATATATATATATACACAAAGAAACAAGCAGCACTAAAATCTACATGGTATGCTAACGTTATTGATCAACCGTTTAAACTATTGGCCTGACCTCTAGTGGAAAAAACCCTTACTACATCAAAGCTAGATTCCTGTTATTATTATTATCTATTAGGTTACAACATTAAATTAAGCTGGAGAACAATATGTTCACACAAAAAAAATTACTTATATAAGTGTGCATGTAAATTACAACAAACCAGTATGGATAGTGGCCAATAAAAGCTGAAAAATTGCTTAAAGTCCTAAAGTCAGGGTTTGCTGGAAAACTAAGTGGTCTGATCTTTTTTTTGTTTTTTACACTAGAGGTCAGGCCAATAGTTGTAACGGTTGGTCAGTAACTTTAGCATACCATGTAGATTGTAGTGCAGCTTCTTTCTTTGTATATATATATATATATATATATATATATATATATATATATATATATATATATATATATATATATATATATATATATATATATATAGGTTTTTGTTATACTTTCTCGGGTTCTAGTCAGTTAAATTTATTTTTATAAATATATATATATATATATATATATATATATATATATATATATATATATATATATATATATATATATATATATATATATATATATATATATGTGTGTGTGTGTGTGTGTGTGTGTGTGTGTGTACTCCAGATGATGATGACCTTCATGTGAAGGGCGAAACATGGAGTGTTTATTTTGGTTTATATTCTACTTCGTTTTATTCTAACGTGGTAGTTGTTTCCATAATTTTCATGAAAGAAAAGTACTTTTTTATGTTTGCGATTGTTAAAAAAGTGAACGGTAATAAGATGTATGCTCAAAATTAATGCTAATATTCATTATGGAATGAAAATAAATATAATATATTTATTTTCTATATCATGTTTATCAAGAAGGCATCCGAAAGAAACGCAGGTTGAAAATTATAATGTTGCTAATTATAATAGATACCGTGGATATCCCACTCACTCAAAATTGCTGGATTTACAACCATAGTTTAAAGCTTTTTGTTCATGCTAATGACAGCCTATGCCAGTCAGGTATTTTGCTCGATATACCTGATTGACGTAGGCTTTATAATTCCATATTTGCTTGCTTATTATCTTTACCATTATGTAGTGATAACACCACAACTAAATCAGAGGGCATTATGAAATAGTATGCTTGGCTTTAAAGGTTTTTCTTTCAGTTTGTGTGCTCCGTGTGAATATCGACGAATCTTTTTTTCACCTTAGGGGAGTAGTAGTGGTAGTCAAAGCAGAAAGGAAATAACCATATAGCATCTCCGTAGCGCAATTGTAGAACGACGGTACGTTACGCCTTTCTATTAGAAAAGACTTTAGTTCGATTTTCGTCGTGACTAGAGGATTCTAATAATAATAATAATAAGCTAACGCCTTTTATTCTCTTATAGGGAGTAAGCAGGCCTCTTTATGTGAGTTTTTCAATTGAAAGTGAGTTAGCCGTCACATGGAGGTAGCAGGGTTGTTTCTCCTAGCAACTCGCGTTTTTCATTCCGCATACAGACAGATGACGTTTGATGATAGTAGTGTAGTGATTGGAGAATTAAGTAGTAGGAGACACGGAGAGATGTAGTTAGGGGAGTAGAGTAGAATGCCCTCTCGTATGAGTCCTTGGACGCCTTGGAGGCCTCATATAATAATAATAATAATAATAATAATAATAATAATAAGTGAATTATAAATCCAGAATACGTAGTATTAAGATTGATCAATTGATAGCGTCATTGCGTACTTGTGAGAAAATGCAATATTTATCTTTCGGTTGGAAATACACAAGAACATATGGCTTCAAATCCTATCTAGGATGAGATAAAACTTTAAAGAGCTTTTCAGTTGAAATTCTTTACTGGATTGCAGTAGCATTTTGCCGCTTAGTAAGCTAGTCTCATACTGATGTAATAGCACTTTGTGCATCCAGCAAAACAAAATGGCTTGGGTACACAGGCATTTATCAAACATGATACACTTGCCTCAGACTCTTAGTTGCTTTTACAGTAATTCCAAACGCATAACCCAATTATTCTGGAAAATTACTTTGTCTTTTTTCGTCGTGACGAAACGATTCTTTATATATGGTTTTTGTTTTCAATTGAAGGTGAACTAGCCTATCTCATGCGGAGGTAGCAGGGTTTCTTCTCCGGAAACTCCGGTTTTTCATCCTGCATACAGACAAATTAGCCGTAAGAAAACAAACAATTTACAGAACAAAATACTAGTGATGGTAGTGATGGTGGGCAGTAGATGGCGTTTGTGTAGATGATGATGGTAGATGCGGTTCCCTGTAGTTGGTGGATTAAGTGGTGGAAACGGAGAGCTGTAGAGTAGGTGCCCTCCCTCAATGAGTCTGGACTCCTTAGAGGTGTCATGTAATTAATAATAAAAATAAAAATAAACCAACCGGCCCAAGAAATAATACGCTTATAGAAATAATATTCATGCCGTATAGACGTGGATGCATAGGACATAATTCCAACCAATACCAGTTGATAAAAATAAATCACGATGCAAAATCGTATGAGTATTAACTGTTGTCTTACTTAAAGTTCTTTCTTTCATGTACTGAAACACATTTTAAAATGCCACAAAAATAAATAAACAAATAAACTAATGATATGCCTGTGTAGCTCAGTAGAAGTGACACTAAGGACACTTGTATCTCCTTATCTAGGCTGCCAGAAGATAAACTTGAGTTCAAGTCTAGTCACCGACTGGAGGAACTTTTTATAAGCCTTTCTTCTACCGGTTCCCGAATTAGTCGATCTCTGGCATGGATAAGCGAGTTTTTCATCCACAAACTCAAGAAAATCGACCGTAGAATACACATGATTTCAGACAGTAACATATCATGTTAAGGTTAGGTACCAAGAGATGACAGCACTTGTTTTCCCGTCTCTTCATCAGTTGCCTCCTATAATAGTAATAGTCATGGTTCAGCTATCGCTGATTCGCTACCAGTGGAGACTGAGACAGCCCACTGTCTCCAAAATCTAGATAGGGTTAAAAAGGCCTTGCCTACTCCCTATACGGGAATAAAAGGAGTTAGCTGATTATTTATAAACTGGTGATTTGGATACAAGAGTGAATCATGGAGAGATGCCAAAAAGTAGTGTATGGAGAAATGGTATATCGCAAGGCACACCACTTGAACCATTACTGCTTGGACCATTATTGTTTAATTTGTACAAATAAGTGATATAGGAAATGATGTGAAGGATATATTTAGTTGTTTGCTGATGATGCAAAGTTGGGTAACGTAATAAGTAATCAAACTGATGTAGAGAGCTTGCAGGATGATTTAAATAATCTGGCAGTATGGGCAAAATATAACTGATATCAGTTTAATGTGAAAAAGTGTACAGTTATGCATTTTGGGATTAAAATACTACAAGCTGTGTACCATATTGATGGAACTGTACTCTGGGAAATTGATGAGACTGAGGACATGGGGGGGGGGTGTTGGTGAATATGGAGTTGAAATTCAGAGGGCATATTGATAAGGTATCCAACGTCGCTCATAGGATTACTTGGTTATTGAAGAACACACTAACATGAAGAGATAAGTTATTTTTCATCTTTATAAGGGATTGATACGTCCACATCTTGATTACTGTGCTCAGGTATGGTTTGCCTAGATTTCTTGGAGATGAGGTAGTGATGGAAAAGATTCAGAGACGAGTGACGAAGTTGGTGAGTGGTCTGAGAAATGCTCCTTACATTGATAGACTGAGAATTTGTGTGTTGTAGAAGTTAGTTGATAAGCGGAGTATAGAAACATTTAAGTTACTAAAACTGTTTTATAGGATTGATGCAGGGAAAATATTTTAGCAGTTGGCTAGTGGTGGAAGAACCAAATGTCATACCTGGAAATTAAGAGTGTGGTTAACAAGGGTGTGAGGATTAGATCTTTTGGTTGTCGATGAGAGGAATGATAGATATTGGGTGGATAAGTCTTTGGACTCAGTGCACAAACAAATCACCCACTAATAAAATGAAAAAATATAGTGCGGAGTAATACTGTATAATATATATGATTCATCGTCCTGAGCAATAAGCCGTGTTGCAGATCATGCGAAATGACTACGCTAACATGCCAATTGTTATTATTATTATCATTATTAATATCAAAATAGGGGATTAAAGAGGTCTGAGAGGATTTTTTTATTTTAGTATGACATTTTATAATATTATAGTAATATTTAATAATGTCATATCTATTATTATTTTTTTTATTCCAGTATATATATTTTTTTTCAGGACAAAATATGATAATTCTGCTATTTCTTGTTATGGGTACATAGGTGTTTGCTTGATTAAGTAGAGGTAGATCTGTTGAATCAAATGTATGCCAGTCTTCCCCCGAACTACATTATTATTTTTAGGTGTCTTCCATAGATGAAAGGATGTCAATCTATAGTAGTATCAGTAGGATGGACGGATTGTTTTGTGATTTTTTTAATTTATTGTTTGCATTTTTTATTTATTTTTTACATATTGCTGTATCTTTAATATCATAGAAAAGGTACAGAAAAAGTATTAGGGATATAAAAGATATAAAAGTGTATTACTTTACCTTTTATATTATAATTTGTAAGAATGTGTTCATGGATGCAACTCAGTCTAGCACTTCATCACAGAAGTGCTAAATTAGAAATGACCAATTAGTACTAAATGGGGCAAAAAATGAGTATAAATTTGGTTAATATGATTTTATTTCGAATTTAAAAGTTTTGAAACATAAATTACAACTATATCTGCTAAGAAAAAATAAATAAGATAATGTAGCCTTGGACTTTGCGTTCGCTGTTGCACTTAAATTTATGAGCATAGATTCCAAGGCTATCTACTGCATGAATATAGAGAAAAATGCAGCATAAAAATGAGGAATGTCAAGTTGTAAGTTGAGCACAGTTATATCTATTTGTTGCTAGGAAGCCACGTTTCATCAGCGCTCCAGTTTAAATGAAGAAGTGCCGGGCCGTACTTATGCACAGGCGAATGAAGCTTTAGCTGCGGGGGGGGGGGTAAATTAATGACAATTTAAGGGTCCCAAAACAATGAGGGAGGACCCCGAGATCAGTCTAGCGCCTCGGACCCCGCCCACCTTGGGAAAAGTGTAAGTACGGCCCTGCGGACTGCTATTTTGTAATTATTAAATTTTGCAGAGTTGCTATAACACGGCTTGCTATAGACATTTTAATGGAAAAAAATAGTATGGACTGCTGTTGAAATGAGAAGTATTTCATACCGATTGAGCTAAAATATCATCATCATTAATAACAGACCAACCGAATCCATACATCGATTACGTCGGAATAATTAAACAAGGAAATTCAATTCCTGTACACTTGCTATAAAAACATTTTTTTGTATATGATAAATACACTATGCTGAAATAAGTATTTGGATCTTCCACCTGTTTTTGTTTAAAACATAGCGATATGTATGGTTCTGTCGTTACACCTGGTCTATACTGTCATATAATGAACAGATATACCTTCAAGAGTCGAAGGTGCAATAGACAAGATCTCGCTTTGTGAACAGTAGATCACACTGAATTTCAAACATTCTAAGTGATTTTCTCTTTTTTTTTTTTTTTTTTTGCATCCCGAGATAGAGAAATCTTAAGAGTCAACAAATTCTTAACAAGATGCTGTATATAAGATGGATATTATAATATCCATCTTATATACTGTATACCACAGAATAATCAAATTTTGTTTATCCTTTCTCTTAACCAGTTTTCCATCAATACATTTTTTTTAATAAATTTTCGTGATTTATACGATGATGACTTCAGAGCAATCCAAGGAAGAAAATTAATTCCAACCGCGATGCTGCTGATCTTGAGGAGTGACTACCAGTCATTTCCGTGCTTTCAAATGGTGAGATTTTCTGGTTGTTTTATTAAGCTGGGAAACTGTCTGAGATTGCACGATTTGCTGTTCATCTCAATGAAGATTATTTGATTGTTCTTGTAATTAATCTTCTTGTAGAATACTAATGATATCGGATGACTTGAATCCAGTTACAGTTGAGACCTATAATTGTACTACTACTAATAACAGTATTTCATGTGGCAGTAAGTTTGAAGCCATCTGGTGTGAGGCGGAATCTAAGAAGATCAATTACATAGTGGGGTGTTGTTACAGACCTGCTGGATTGGTTGCTAGTAACGAAGAAATGCATGACCAAATAGAAAAAATGAGCGCGAAAAGAGTAATTATAATGGGTGACTTCAATTATCGAAATATTGATTGGGTAGCAGTAGAATCTCATGATAAGAATGAAAATGTATTTATTGAGCTGCTGCGGGACAACTTCCTCAAGCAGCATGTAATAGAAGGAACTCAAGTTCAAAGAGTGTTAGATTTGATTATAGTGTCAGAGGGCTTTTCAGTTAAAGATGTAACTATTCTGCCTCCGGTTGGTGACAGTGATCATGCAGTACTCACTTGGGAAGTAACTATGAATGTTCCATTCAGAAAAGGTTACATGCTGAACTACAAAGCAGAAAATTATGAGCAACTGAGGAATATACTGTGTTCAATGGAACAGGATCGGTTGCTGAATGGGAAGAATATCGACAGTGCATGGGAAGCATTTAAGCAATACTTAAATGATGCGATATCAGAATGTGTCCCGAGAGTTCGAGGAATAAATAGGGTAGGAGTCAAATGGATGTGTAATCTTATTAAACAAGAGATTCATAAGAAAAGGATGATGTGGCAGGAATACCGTATGCATTAGGATGATGTCCGCTATGAAAATTATAAGCAGCAGGCTAGAATAGTCACAACTGTTGTATGGAAACTAAAGTCTAAGGTATGAAAAGAAACTGGCTCTGCGTGCTAAAGACAATCCACAAGAATTCTATCGATATGCTGCAAGTAAAAGAAAGAATGAATATGAAGGAATAACTCTTCTAAATGCAATGGCGTGAGGGTAGCAGAATTACAGATGCAGAAGAGGTTGTTCAACTAATGAGTGTCCATTTTGTTAAAAGCTATCGACCTGGCAGCAATGATCTCACTGCTACCTCTTTACTGGATGAAGAAACTCAGGTGTATGAGGACGAGGTATTAGAGCTGATGCACAAACTGAATAAGAATTCATCAATAGCGACTGATGGGATATCATCACTTGTTCTAAAAGAGTGTTCAGCTGAACTGGCTATTCCTTTGAACAGGCTGTTTAATATGAATATCAGAACAGGGAAAATTCCTCACTATCCATATCCAACTATCGATCAATTAGTACGAGTATCTTAGGAGTGGTGGTGACTATTTTAGAAAAATTGGTTCGGACTCGCATTCAGATATGGTTGACAGAGAATATATACTTTACAATGAGAAACATGAGTTTACTAAGGGAAGGTCATATTTTAGCAACTTGCTCACATTCTATAACAATGTTACCATTGAACTAGACAAGGGGAACGGATATATCATGGTATATCCGTTTTTTTGATTTTGCTAAGGCAGGAATACCGTATAAGGCAGGAAGACAGTTTACAGCATGGCAGACTGTTGCATAAATTGCAGAAAATGGATTTGGGTTATAGAATATTTGTGTGGATAAGAGGATGGTTGACTGACAGATAGCAAAAAGTGGCATACGTGGGATGTGATTCTTCAAGATTTAAGGTAACCAGTGTTGTACCACACGGATTAGTGCTTGGATCAATGATTTGAATAGGTTGGAATTGTGGGCACGGGATGTCATTTCAATGTCAGTGAATGTAATGTCATTCACTTCGGCGTGATTAGAGACAAATATCGTATTATATTGATGGGATTATGCTAGAAGGAACCGATTAGGCCAGGGATCTTAGAGTGTTAGTAGATAGGAAATTGGAGCTCAGGATTTTTCTCATAGGGTGATGTGTGATTGCAATGGACTGCCATTGGATGTTGTGAGTGCAAGCAGTGTGAATGATTTCAAGAATAAATATGATAGCTGGTGCGTGTAGTATGTGACCTCCCTCAATGAGTTCCTGACTCCCTGAAGGTATCTCTTAATAATAATAATAATACAAGATTTTTCTTGAGAAATCTTCACTGGAGATTTTAGAATTTTATCGAAAGTAATCTCTTTAAAGAATAATTTTTGAATTTTTTCAGCCGTAAGGCTAAAAGCTCTTCTTATTTTATTTTTATTTATTTTTTTAACAATCAATTAGAGAAAATTTCTAATCCTCCCCTCCCCTTCGGTACATTTGGGAATAGAGATTGTTGGAGGTGGCGAGGTAAGACACATGTGTCACGTTCTAAAAGAAGCTGCAGTCGCTTACGAGATGCTTGATACTTTCCTTCGTGTAATTTATTTTTATTTATTTTAATAGTATTTTTTTTAAATTTTTATCAACCAACTCATGAAAGGTTTCAAAACCTATTAGATCTGTGCCGCTGGAAAAAAAAAAGTTAAAGACTTCGAAACTAGGTTCATATTAATACAAAAATTTACATTTTAAGGAAGTGCTAATACACCTTTAGTGGTTAGAATTTAAGTGAGAACAGAAAAAAAAAATTCATGGTCATACAGAGGATTCAAACCAGAACCCCAAACCGGACATTTACAAAATTGAATAGATTCTGCTACATGAAGATCATATCCGTTGAAGACTTCACAACCGGTACCAAATATCGTTAACATTGCACAGCCGATCATGTTGATGGTGATCTATAAAGGACACAAAAGCTCTGAGCACCTCCTTACAACTTTCCTCAGAACATTCACAGAAATTTGCACCTGTCAAGCCGATACAAGCTATGCACGATGCATCTGAGGAAAACAATTTCTGGAAATCTAGACCTAAACAAAATAGAGGTTACATTCTTTGCCAAGAAGTGCTTTGAAAAATAACTTAAGGGTACTCGTCATTCGTCATTACTGGTAGCAACTAGAGGTCATGCAAAGCACTCAGAAATGAGAAGATATTTAGAAGAGGGGGAGGAAGACCGAGACTGATATAAAACAGAGAAAACAGTAGATAAACACACACACACACACACACACACACACACACACACACACACACACACACACACACACACACACACACACACACACACACACACACACACACACACACACACACACACACACACACACACACACACACCCCTTCTAAATGAAAGGAGGAACTTATGAAGAAAATAGAAGAAAAACACTAAATCACACAGGAAAAGCTAAACAAAAAAAAGTGCAAAAAAAAAAAAAATAGAATGGTTAGAAAATGTAAGGCTGTTTCTTGCTAAAAGAAGACTCCTCTGTTGAATTTATTGATTTACAGGCACTAACACACACGGTTCCAGGAGAAGAAGCAAAATAAAACAAAGATGACACTATAAAAGAAAAGAGATAATACAATGCACGATTACCAGATTTTCTTATTACTATAAAATATAAAATATAAAGGGGAAAATAATCAGTTTCCAAACAAAAAGAAAAAAGAATGAATTTTAAGTACTGTTTAGTACATTCCAAAACTTGCAAGAAGAGAATAGTTGCTTCTTTATACAACAAAGTCCTAATACATTTTGAAAAATTTAGGAAAGAGAGAGTTAATCCAGCGAAAATCATTTACATCTAATTCAGTTATATCCTTTCCCCTTCAAGGTTAAATTGTCAAAGGTACGATTCTTTCCGTTCCCCCAAATGTTTTTTTTTCTTTTTTTTTTGAAATAAAGGTCGAAGTAACAAAGACTACGAGACCGTTAATTACGTGTTTTTATGGCTGATTTTCCTGTTTTGAGGGATGTAAATCCCGATTTTTCGTGATTAAAAATCCCACCATCCCCTTATTAGACATGCCAACTCTTCTTCGGATGACATAAACCTTAAAGGTTCTTCCAATCCTATGAGGGATTGGAACTTATGTCGTCGTCCCAAATAGGAGAGGATTTGCAAGCTAATACTGTGTCATTATATCATATTTATTAGAGAAAATTTATTTCTCTAGACAATCTAACACAGGGGTCTTCAACGTATGTCCCGCAGAGCTCTTTGCCTTGGCCCGCCGGCCATTTTGAAAAAAAAAATAAATACTTAACATTATAACGCGATTAAATAAAAAATAAAATCAGTGAAGTCCGCAGGCCATTAAGCTATACTGCAGTACATCGTCCATCATTATGGTGTCTGCGAGTAAAAAGCGTAAATCAAGTGATTCTTGTTTCGTTTTTAATGAAAAGTGGACCGATTTGTACTTTTTTGGGCCGATCGACGATAAGCCAGCGTGTTTAATTTGTCGTGAGTCAATGTCAGCATCAAAAGAATACAATATACAGCACCACTATGAGACACAGCATGCGTCCAATTTTGATCACCTTCCAGGGCGGCTTCGTGTGGACAAAGTGAACCGTCTCCAAATTGATTTAAAATGCCAGCAGGGCAGAGGAAAGCGAGCGAAGCGTGCGTCAAAGTAAGTATGTAATAGCTGAAAAAATTGCTAAAAAATTAAAGCTTTCTTGGACGGCGAGTTTGTGAAAGAGTGTCTCACCGCTGCTGGTTATTCTGTGTCCAAATAATAAGGAAGCGTTTAAAACACCGAGTTTGTCTGGGGTAACTGTAGCACGACGTGTTGAAGAACTTGCCAATGATATTGCAGGAACTTTAAAAAAAGACGGTCGTCCGAATTTATGTCATATTCACTTGATTTAGATGAGAGCACAGATGTGAAGGATACAGCACAACTGGCTATCTTTGTCCGTGGCATTGATCAAAAATTCAGTATGACAGAAGAACCGCGCTAGCAGTTCGTCTGTCACACTGAATCACATGATCAGTGCCTTTCGTCGTTCACTATGAAGGGAACGACGAAAGGCACTGATATTCTTGAAGCCGCCAAGAAAACGCTCTAGCGTTTCGACCTCAGCTTAACCAACCTCGAGGGCGTGGTAACTGATGGTGCCCCTGCTATGGTAGGAAAGAAGGAAGGGTTTGTTGCGCTGCTATGGAAAGTACCGGAACTAGAAGGAAAAGCTTTCGTCTATTACCACTGTTTAATCCACCAGGAGAATTTTTGCGCGAAAACTATTGGATTTCAGAATGTCATGAAAGTTATTGTGACTGTCACCAACATTATTAGGGCAAGAGGATTGAATCATCGTCAATTCCAACATTTTTTGACCCAAGAGTACGAAGCGGATCAAGGCGATGTGGTTTATTATAGTGATGTGTGTTGGTTGAGCAGAGGGGAGGTTCTTAAAAGAGTCTTTGACTTAAGGAGCAAAATACAGCAGTTCATAAAAACCAAGTGGAATTCGATTGCGGAATTTAACGATCCGAAGTGGATGACAGACTTTGTGACCGACATCTCGTTGCATATGAATGACCCAAATACGCGGCTACAACCCAAAGTTCAACCGGTGCACACTCTGTTTGATCACATCAAAGCTTTGGTGGCCAAGCTCAAACTTTGGGAGGCACAACTCGCAAAAAAAGACAACTCATTTTCAGCTTCTCACTGAGTCCAACTGTTCGTCTCTTAATGAATAAGCTACAAAATTAGCCGTGTTGCGAAGTGAGTTCGAAGAGAGATTTAGTGATTTTCGTAACCAACGGTCTTCTTTAGATTTATTTTCAATGCATTCAGTGTCAATGCTGCCGAAATGCCAAGTTCAGTACAAATAGAGCTGCCTGAACTTCAAAACAACTCTTCTCTCAGAAGAAAAATTATTCAATGTGCCCTTGCTTACATTTTTACATAGACTACATTTCTGAGGACGCATTCCCTAATCTTCGCCTGCATGCTTTGAAGATGTGCCTTTTGTTAGGAAGCACATACTTATGTGAGGAGTTCTTCTCCAGAATGAAGCATGTGAAGTTCAAGACAAGAACTCAGAATACAGACTTACAGGCCAACATCTCGAGAATACTCTGTACATGGCGACTTCCAACATTGATGCCAACTCGACAAACTGGTCAAGGAAAAACATTGCCAAGTTGCCCATTGACATTGTAAAAATTTAATGTTTTCTTCATTAAATTAGCTTTTTTTCAAGTACTGATTGTATTTACATATCATGAACCCGACTCCTACCTGCCCTCTTAAAGCTGAGTTTGTTTATTTTTATAGGATTTTATGTAAAGTATCAAATGCACAGCGTTCCTTGTGAAGCTGGAAAGCATCTTACAATTCTGAATACCGCAGCATATTTTCATTGAAATGTTTAATGCGCCCACACCGTCTGAAAGGTTGAAGACCCCTTTGCTATCACATAGATACCCCAGACACACTGAGGTGTTTGTTATGACACATCAAGCGGGAATATGAAACTGTAATTCTTAACCTTTCATAGAAATGTTTTTATAACATCGATTCGGATGCAGGATGGAGGAAGCCTGACATTAGACTGAAGGCGTAATATCAGGATTCGCCTTCCTGCATCCAGCTTCAATGTTGTAAAAGTAAATCCAAACACAAGCAGCAACAACAACAACAAAAAAAATATATTATGATAGATTTAGAACTATATCCATATGGATTATTTCCCATTGCAATGGGCAGCTGTAAGTACCTGGCAGATAGAGCTTTGAACTAGAAGGTGACCTGCAAGAGGAAAATTCCAATAAGCAGAACTTAGATAACTCCCTCGGATGAATGGACAGTCCCAACTCACACAATTTATATCTGTGTGACACTCGGGGTGTACAGGTATAGGCTGTGGTTAAACGGTAAAAAGAGAGATCGGTCCTGGTCCCTGATGACTTCAATCACTCTTCCTGTCGATATTTTCAGCTAACAACTCAAAAACCTTTATTCCAGCTGAAGCAACGCTAGTTGGAAGCGGGACGCAGTGGCAAGGTTTGAGGCAGTCAAGGAGAACATGACAGAGTAGGAAACGGAAGCACTTTCCTGAGGAGAGTAATGCAGCCAACCAACTCAGTGGCACATCGAGTATTGACATCATCCTGGATTTAAATATAAAAAATTAACTGGAATAAAAGAAACACAAGTAGAAGAAAGAAACTTCGAAACCACACATCTAGACTCAGCGGACCACAGGTGCTGAAATTATTACCTCCTACAGATAATGTCCGATTAGAAGTTCAGCTCGGCCAGATGGTCTTAAAACTGAAACCTACAGCAAAGCCAAGGACTTTATTGTCACCAATACTTCTAACATTGTTAAATACCCTCCTTTCACAAAACATGCTGAGTGAGTTTACAACTTGTCATATGGTCTTAAATTTGAAAGTTAAGAAGAATCTAATGTAAATTAAGAACTGGCACCCCATCCCACTGTCTAACATGAACTACAAGATTCTTAACCGTGTTATCAAGAATTGGCTAAAAATGGAAATGAAGTATATCCTTAAACCATAGATGTCCAGCATTTTGCTCTATTATGATGATTTGTCCCATCATGAAATTTGTATATCTAATGGCCTATGCAATAGGCCATCAGATCTACGAATTTCATGTTTTAATTTGAAAACCTACATTTTGACGCTACGTGTGCCAATTTCCCGTAATGAAAACAAAAATTTCACACATTTCAACTCAATGGCCAAATAGCTAAATCTGCCATACTGTTAAACGATTGATACTGTCGAAATCACTACACTGATTTTAATGTAGTATATTGGTTGTGAAAAAATTGCAGTGGTATAAATAAGATATTGATAGGGTGATTCAGCCTTTTTCTATATCACATTCAGAAAGAACCGGGTCAACAAGGATCTCTTAAAAATCCATGATAAAAGGAGTGCACATAAGCACACCCACTGGTTTCCTTATTAATTGTTTCCTATCAGTCTTGATTCGTATTCAGAAAGGAGGCAGAAAACTGAGAGTTCATATGCCATGAGAGGAATATTTCTCCCTTCATTGACTAGAAAAATCAAAGTATAACCTATGTAGCAGATGTAGACGATGTGATAATCACTCTGAAGGATAACGATTCCAATCTACATTATTATTATTTTTTTCTATCCTGGAGAAATTTGGCAGTCAATGGGTTAATAGCTAATGATGACAAAACCCAATTCAAGATCTACACAAGAATATCTCATTTGATTATCGCACAATGAGAGCCTCCCTAGCTCAGTCGGTAAAGACCTGGTTCGATTCCCGTATACGATCTTAGAAACCTTTATCTGGTGTCATTCGACTAAAGGTGAGTTAGCCGGTCTCATATGGAGGTAGAGGATTTTCTATGAGGAAAGAACGGAGGAGAATTAGGAATTGCACGGGAATGTGAGGAAGAATGAAGCGAAAGATTTAAAAAAAAGGCATCGAATAAGTTGAGATAGCAATGAAGGGGGGATTCAATGATAAGAGGTGTAGTGAGTGAAAAGGTACACAAGGTCTGTTTTCCGGGAGCTAGAATGAGCAGGGTGGTTGAAGCTTTAGATAAGAGGAGTACGCGAACAAAAGAATTGGTAGTGGTAGTTGGCAAGAATGATTTGAATAACTTGGAAGCAATACAAATCAGAAATGGCCATAGGACAATCTTAAAAAGAGATCTCAATCCGAATTTCATAGGTGTTTTTCGTTATATAGGCCGCCATACGGATGAGTTACCTAGAAACCTGCACATATAGCCACTGAATTGAGATATAAAGGTTTCTTTCCTTATCTTTCATCACGTATTTCATGTTTTGGATTATATCAATATCGAATAGCTTTCAAAACAGTTCATATCCTCCAAAATTTCACAAAACAACTCCGGTGGGCACAAGACTATTGCTCATGTGGAAAGCCTACATTGACTTTGACTGGTAGGTAGACGACATCGAAGGTAAAAGGAAGAAAAAATCTGCCCTTAAATAATTAACATCCCTCATTTTCACAGAAACCACAATATGATCATCTGTCACGATGCTTTCCTGGAACGAACCAATCTATCGCAGACTTTCAAATAATCATGTGAAGTTATGTGCTCTAAAAAAGAAACCACGCGCTTTCCCACACGATATTTGAAAATCTCTCACACAACAATTATGTATCATATCGACTTTCGCTGTGCTAGAAACTAAGTGCTATGCAACAACAACAACAACAACGTTACTGGCTTGCTGGATGAAGCATAAAATGCTTTTTATTTTCCCCTTTATCTGTGTCGAGAAGCTTGATGGGGAGGGGGGCTGTGAGTCTTATGCTCGCACTTTGTGAACTATGGAGTTAGCTGTGTTCTGCTGAAAGCAGGATTGCCTTGGGTCTTTTATGTTTGCAATAGTCATGTTCACTATAACTGGAAGCTTGTCTGATTAGTCGGTTGGGATGAGAGTGTGCCTTGCTGAAGAACTTTTCCGCATGGTCATGAAGGAGAGAATGGATGTCAGGGATTCCGGTTCATCTGTGGATCTGCGTATTTCTGACGAACCATGGGGTGTCCAAGATCATCCGTAGGCATTTGTTTTGTATCCTCTGTAGTTTCGGGATGTTAGATTTGGATGCGTGACTCCATGCCTGTGATGCATATGTGATTACTGGTCGTATTACCATCTGATATAGTAGCAGCTTGTTGTGTGTATCCAATTTGCTGTTGCGATTGATCAGGGGATAGAGTTGGGCTATAGTTCTGGATATCTTTGTGCCTATGAGCTTGATATGGCTGTTGAAATTTAGCTTTTTGTCTAGCTGTACTCCAAGGTATTTGGTTTCTGTCTGCCATGGTATCTTTTTTCCGAGGAGTTGAATGTCATCTTGGATGAAGGCTTTGCGTCTGGTGAATAGTATAGCTGAGCTTTTGACGGGGTTTACTTGTATCTTCCAGTCGGAGAACCATTTCTCGAGATTTTTGATGGTATCCTGGAGATGACTGATCGCCAAGTGTGGGCGGAGAGATCTTGTCATTATGGCTGTGTCGTCAGCATATAGGGCTATGATGGTAGTCCTCAGGTTCTGTGGAATGTCAGCCACGTAGATTGTGAAAAGTAAAGGAGCTAATAGAGATCCCTGTGGTACTCCTACCAGGATTTGGCGCCTAGTTGAGATGGTGCGATTTATTTTTATCTGCATGGATCTGTCAATGAGATATGATTTTATTAGACAGGTAAGGTTTGTTGGAATATTGGCCTGAATGAGTTCGTAGCGTAATCCTTGTTGCCATACCTTATCAAAGGCCTTGGCAATATCCAGAAAAACTGCAGCTGTGTGAAGGTTCCAGTTGTATCCTTGAGTGATATGCTCCACTAGTCGGTGTATTTGTTGCACTGTGCTGTGCATACGGCGGAATTATTCCTAATTGGTCTGATTTTTCTTGTAGTCTTGAAAGGATAATTTTTTCAGCAATCTTTACTAGGTTGGAAAGCAGACTTATTGGATGGTGGCTTTGCGGGAGTTGTGGATTGTTTCCTGGCTTTTTTATTGGTATGATGTCAGCTGTTTTCCATGCAGTGGGGAAGTGTTGTATCTTCAGTATTGCATTGGTTATGTTAACCAGGTGTATAATAGCCTTTCTAGGAAGTAATTTGATGATTCTGTTAGTAATTCCATCTGGACCTGGAGCTTTTCTGTTGTTTAGATGTTTTATGATGTTGGTTATTTCAACTGGAGTAGTGGGGATGATGCTGTCTGGTTTGTCTTTGGACTGTCTTAAGGTACGCTTGACCTCTGGTGGACTTTATATATGTGGGTGATGTTTATATTGTTATATGATGGACTGCATTGTTTTTCTAGGTTTTCTGCTATTGCTTCAGCTTTTTCTTTATCAGTGTGCGCCATTCCATGAGCAGTTTGCATGGGGGTAGGGGGTTGTGTTTAGTGCACAGGATCTTCAGAAATTTCCATATTGTGTGATCTTCTGGGTTGAGTGATGATAGATTATTATCCCAATCCTGATTCCTGTGGATTTGCAGTGCTTTTCTGACTTGGTTGTTCAAGTTGATCAGTGTTTTCTTGTCCTGTGGGACTCTTGTGTTGTGGTATCTTTTCCTGGCTTTGTTTTTTGTTCTGATGAGGTCCATGATGTTTTCTGGCAGCCCACTGGTTGTGTGGTTGGTTGTGGTTTTGGTGACTGCTTCTAGTGCTTTTTTAATTTGGTTTGTTAGATTGCATACTGCTTCATCTATTTCTTCTTTATTGTGGATGATGGGTACAGGACCAATGTATTCTGGTAGGATTTTAGCTAGCCTATCCCATGATACGAAGGTGTGTGCGAGGTGGTGGACCAGTTGGTCTTGCATGCCAAGTTTGATCAGGATTGGGTTGTGGTCAGATGATAGTTCATTGATCGTCTCTAGTTTGAATTGATAACTGATGTTTCTGAGGATAGCTATGTCAAGTGCATCTGATCTACCACGAGGGCTGTAATGCGTGTGCTCAGTGGGTCCTGCTACCACAACTGAGTTAAGTGTTGAATAGTTGTGTAGTATGCGTCCACTTCTGTTGTTGGTGGTGCTGAACCATGCGGTATGTTTGGCGTTCAAGTCTCCTGCTATGATGGTGGGGTCTGTGGGGCCAAGGACTGCATCCAGGTCTGCTGTCAGTAGAGGGTTGCTTGGTGAGTTGTAGGCAGCAAATATCTTGAGGCTTCCAGCATTGTTTGTGTGGACTTGTATTCCTGTGGTCTCCAGGTTTGTAGTCTGTGGGTTGGATATGGCATTGTGGTGGAGGTACGGTTTGATGTAGATGGCAGTGCCTCCCCCTCTGGTGCTGAGTCTATCCCTTCGGTATATTATGTATCCTCTCACCTTTGGGTTGATGGCAGGTCATAGGTGGGTCTCGTTGATCAGCATTATGTCCTGGTTGTGTCTTTGTGCGAATTCTTAGTTCTAGTGTCTTTTTTCCCAAGTAAGCAAACATACAAGTAAGTCAAGTTTGCGCCTGCAAGTTGTACAAGTCTGGGCAACTCCGTACATATATATATATATATATATATATATATATATACAGGGTGTTCGGGATAAATTTGACAGTTTCGTAAGGAAAAAGAAAATCTTCTTTGTATCTATTAAATTTAATGAATTGACAAAAAAACATTACAGGCAGAGTTAATTACAATACTATCAACAAGATTTACTCAAAATAACCACCATTAGCATCGAGCACAGCTTCAATTCTGCTTCGGAACCTCGAACAAGCTGATGCCACAGTCTCCCTGGGAAGGGCCGCAAAAACTGTTTTAATTTTATCCATTAACTGGGCTTTTGTATTACTGGAAGTGCGATTGGTGTCTTTTTCAACTGCGCCCCATACAAAATAATCCATGGGGTTAAGGTCTGGGGAGTTTGGAGGCCAAACATTTGGACTGGTGAAGTCGTAGAAATTTTCAGACAACCATTTTTGACTTTTCCCAGAGGTGTGGCAAGGGGCCGAATCCTGCTGCCATACATACGGCCTACCATTGGCTACCCTTGTTCTCCAGGGCTTGACTAGAGTTAGCAACTCCACGAACAAAGCCCGAATTCCAATGCCAGGGTTCTTCAACACCTGTTCCTGCAGATTTGCGAGGAATTCTGCTGTACGAACGCAATCAGATCGTCTGCTAGGGATCTTTCTTCTTGCTACATCCTCGTAGTCACCATTGCAAGTCTCTAGTTCATGCCTGATTGTTTTTACTGTATTCAGGGAGCATTGGGCAGCAGTCGTAATATCCTTATTTTGATGGCGGGCACGAATCATCATGATACAAGTTATTCTCTTCCATGATTCAGGTGGGTTCCAGCTATCCATCCTTTCTGACATCTTGTATATGAATGAAGAAGGGTCCAAACTTTTAAATGAAGAGAAGTGTGTGTTAATACATGTAACTTACGGAAAAATATAATTAATTATAAATATGTCAAATTTATCCCGAACACCCTGTATATATATATATATATATATATATATATATATATATAGAAAGTATTTTACCTTGAGCTTGGTATCTTTAAGATATATATATATATATATATATGTTAAAAATACCAAGCTATTTTAAACCTGGTTTTACTCTATTTCCCAAGTAAGCAAACAGACAAACAAGTCAAGTTTGCACCTGCAAGTGATGCAAGTCTAGCTGATCCTACAGGTAGTGCAAGACCAAGGCAACTCGTGGTAAAGGTGGAATAAGCTCTGATCACTAATCTTAATATTTACCCTTAATACCAAAACACATCTCCAAGAAGGGGATGTATGATGTTTTGTATTAAAGGCAAGGGGCCACTACCCAGGCCGGTTTCGACCTTTTATTGAGGTCTCATCTGTGGGAGCCAGGCTAGAAGATTTAGTGATACAGAGCTTATAAGTAACTACTTATAAGTAGTTACTTATAAGTAGTTTTTTTTTGCTTGGAGAGTTGTGTATAAGTGAAATAGGTTGGCAGAGTAAATTGTGAGTGCTTTGTCTGTTAATGAGCTCAAAGAGATTGATAATAGATTGTGTGGAGATGGTTTGGGTCTCCCTCGATGAGTCTTCGGACTGCATAGAGGTGCCGTACCACCACAACAACGATATAATGATAACAATAATAATATATTCTTTAAAAACTTTACTATTCATCCTGCTCATTTTAAATATACGAATATTATATTTAGATCGAGAGGTTAATTAGACATTAATGATGCACCTTGTCCCACAGTGTTACTCATTTTGCATTAGTATCGCTACTATTAAATTAAACACGAATCTACACAAATACATTCAAAACCGAAGCTCACAAACACGAGTTTCCATGTTACACAGCAATATGCAAGCTCCACATTACCCGAACCAGCATATAGTGTGATCTTCATTGCTGCAAAAAAAAAAAAGCATGGAAGCTTGCAAAGCAGTGTCATAGAGCGCCAAATCACGTCACACCCTCTATAGAGAGCAGATGGACCGGTGTGGGTGTGGCAGATGCTCGGTGAATATAATTTTATAATTTTTCATTGGTCGTAATTCCTAATTTTGTGATGTGTTTATGAAATTCAAGATCTTTTTCCTCTAGTAGCATAACAAAAACAGGTCAGTTATCAATCACGAAGTTTCTCCAAAATTTTACGCTCGATTGTACTAACAGATTTAAAATTTTCCCAATTATTATATTCTTTATTTAAAATCCCTCATTTGTAGCACTCTACTTTTTCCTTATCTCTTCAAATAATTGGCTCATAATATTATCATTATCTCCCCCCCCAGGTACTAATATATTACCGCCCTCAACTGTACAGACTCTATGCTTATGTGCCATAGTATCTCTAACTCCTGACCCAAATAATAATTTAAAAAATAAATAAATAAATAAGGATTTATTGACCTCATAGTTGAATATGATATCGTGAACATCATTTTTAGCCGAAGATTTACACATACCCATTATCTTCTTCTTCTCATCAAGGATTATGCATTCACTACTTCCATCTTCACTGGTCTTCCAGTCCTTCTCTCTCTCTCTCTCTCTCTCTGGTTCAGGTTTATCCACTTCTTTTGGTAGCCAATATCTTTCTATCCAATATAAATGTCTTTCCATTTCTCTTATAGCTCTCTTGCAATGTTTTTTCATTTTTATAGGCCTAATTTTGTGCATCTTTTAACTTTTTTTAAAAAAAATCTCATTACTGCTCTCTGTGTTTTATTCTGATCTTTTCTTTTAACAGTCCATTACAGTCCATATTTCTGAACCAGATAACACAGAACGATTGGCCATGGTTGCGTGTTTTTATTTTATTTTTATTTTATTTTTTAATTCCGTGTCCTTTTAATTGCTCCACAGATTATCTGAAATTTATTTATTTATTTATCTCTATCTTAATATTTTAGATACATATTTTAGATGTATATTATGATGCAATCCAAAAAATTGAACTTTGTTCTATTTATTATTTTATCTTCTATAAATTTTTTTGCGTAATCTAATGTGATCTCGATCTTCAAATAACATTACTTTTGGTTTCTTTTGTGAAATATTTATAATTAGTGTTACTTCCTTATTTTATTTATCTCATAAACTTATTTTTGAACGTCATCATCATTTTCTTGTAATATAATCTGATCATCTGCATATATTATTGTGTTATATGATTGCTGTAGTCATCGCAGTGAAAGGAAGTCCTATATCTTATTAAGTTGGATGCCATGGTTATTTGTTTCTTACACCGTAGTGTTGCCAGTGTATTGTACAGGTAACTCTCGTATAACGCGGATGTTAGGTTCCACAGAAATGCCGCGTTATACAAAGCGCGTTATGCGAGACTCAGATCACATAGACAAACTAGGGTTATGTTCCAAAATCGTTTTTTTTATTTATTATTATATAAACAATGACATATCCAACAAAAACAATATTTTTATTTAATTCAGTTATTCATGTAAGTTAAGAAAACATAAACTATAAAACAAATACATAGTATAAAATTATAAAAATATATATTGTACGTAAACTTCATTGCGCATAATGCATAAATGTTTTAGGCAAAATAAAATAAAGTGCATAATTTATTCGTAATCATTGTCTTCAAAACGAACATTCCGTAGATGTTCTTTATTTACGAGTGTCCGCACGTCCCCATCACTTGAAATCTCTTGGACATCATTTGTATAATTCTCATTGCATACTACGGCTGGTTTAGTTATCAAGAAGTCAGTAATAAGACCTTGCTTACCACTATGATGCAAGTTCATAATACGGAGCTAACAAATATCCAGTTGTCTCGTGAATTTTCCGGAGTGCTCCATTTTGGGATCATTATCCGTAAAATAACTTTCTCGCCAAGTCCAATCCTTCTGCTAATTTCTTTAAACTGAATTCTTTAAACGGATTCTTTAAACGGATTCATCGCAATCAAAATCTTATGCAGAACTTTCCCCGCTATTTGGTTCTACGTCATCTATTAATTGTACCAGTTCCTCCTCATTTAAATCTATTTCCCCATCAGTTAATTCACTAATTTCGTTTTCAACGATGTCGCAAAAATCATCTATGTGGCCATTACTATGAAAAGTGTAGTAACCCTTTACACAGTAAACAATTGACGAACATGCGTGCTAAAGGATATTTCCCCTATTATAACTACATGCGCGATACGGGCAAACGCAAATTTAACGAAGATAAAATTTGATTTTTAAGTCATGCAGTGAAAAATATATGTAAAGTTAAAGGGTTACTACAGTTTGTAGACCGCGTTATATCGAAACAGCGTTGTATAAGTACCGCATTATACGAGGGTTACATGTAGTTATTTACACTGGTTGTTAACTGTATGGGTGGATGGGTCTTCCTGGCTATTTGTCAGTTTTACGGGGAAAAAAACCCGAGTTTCAGAAGAAAAAAACTTGCTAGCGCAGCATAACACTGGCTAAACTCACCTTTTATTATTATTATTATTATTATTATTATTATTATTATTACATGACACCTCCATGGAGTCCAAGGACTCATAATGGGAGGACACACTACTCTACTTCGCTAAATACATCTCATCCTCTCCACTACTTAATTCTCCGACTACAACACTACTACCATCAACGCTGATGGTAGTAGTGTGTAGTTGGTAACTTGTTTTGGTAAAATATTTATAAACTCTGTATTACCTAAACCTTGGTATTACTAAGCCTGGCTCCCACTGATGAGACCTCAATAAAGGTCGAAACCGGTCTGGGTAGTGGCCCCTTGCCTTTAATGCATAGCATCATACATCTCCTCAAGGAGATGTGCTTTGCACTAAGGGTAAATACTAAGAATAGTGATCAGAGTTTATGCCACCTTTACCACGAGTTGCCTTGGTCTTGCACTACCTGTAGGATCAGCTAGACTTGCATCACTTGCAGGTGCAAATTTGACTTGTTTGTCTGTTTGCTTACTTGGGAAATGGAGTAAAACCATATATATATATATATATGTGTGTGTGTGTGTGTGTGTGTTAAATTAAAGATACCAAGCTCAAGGTAAAATACTTTTTATATATATATATATATATATACACAATAAGATATCTATATAAATATATGTATATCAGTAACAACTAGTATAAAGTATTAATTAAAAACTTGAATAACAGCATTATAGAAATGCTAAGTTTAAGAGATGCTTCGAAAACTTCGAAATACACAGCAAAACGCGTCATGAGAGTTAATTTTATTCACATTTTCACATCGAGTTTCCAATGTTTGGCTTTAGTTTTCAAACTGTCTCATTTTTTTGTCTCCATTAATATTAAATGACATCATTAGAGTAATCTTATTTCTTCTTCAACTATCCAAACCTCTAAGGTTCTTTGTTGCATGTATCAACGTCTTTCATTCCTTTCTGTCTTGAGCTCTTTCATTCCAGTTCTAGATTCCCATCTCAGCTAATTCTTTTTTGGATATTATTTTTCCAACAAATCCGCGGTCTATCACTGGGTCGCTTTTCATGAGTCATCATTGTGAATGTTTGTTTGTTTAGCCCTCATTTTCTTTCCACATTTCCAAAGCAGTCTTAATCTTCTTGCTCGAATCTTATCAATTAGAAGCGAGGATCTATAGATTTCATATAGTTATTGATTACGTCTTCTCCTCCATTCATCTATTGTGTTACAGGTCCATAGACTTTTCTGAAGATTTTATTTTCAAAGATCTGCAACGCTTTTGCATCTTAGTTTGTTATGCTTCAGGTCTCTGCTCCATATGAAACAAGAGGTCTAATGATTTGATTGTCTTGTTTTATGATATAGTGAACGATAAGTTTTTTCCTGTTTTTCCTTTGATTTCCACTTTCTTCGCTCCCCTTTAGTTATTTCGCGTCCCCCAAAGGGGACGCTCGCCATAGGTTGAAAATCACTGGCATATCCTAATATTACTGTTTTGTTTATGTTATCTTTTACAATTTCTCGAATATATTTTTCTAATGCTAAATTAAAAAGGATATGCGAGTGATCATCTCCTTACTTCAATCCTGTCTTAATATCAAAAGGTTCAGATCTAATTCCATTAGCTAATATCATGCATCAGCAGTCAGTGGTGGAAATTTTAATTAAAGTTATTATCTTATGAGGTGTTCTGGTTCATCTAATATTCCCCGAAGGCCTTCTCTATTAATGCTATCATATAGAGCCTGTGTAGCTCAGTGGATGGGGCGTTTACACACCACGGCGCTTGGCCGCACGAAGGAAGACTTGGTTTCTAGTCTAGTCGGCGACTAGAGGAAATTTTTCTAAGCCTTTTTTCGATCTGTTCCCGACTAAGTCGATCTCTGGCACGGGCAAGCGGGTTTTTCGTCCCGTAAACTCAAGAAAATCGACCGTAGAACCCACATTATTTCAGACATTAAATATATTGTGTTAGGGTAAGGAACCACGAGATGGCGGCACATTTGAGCCGTCTCTCTTCACTGTGTACCGCTTAATTAGTGAGAGCCTTGGGCCATCTATCTCTGATTGGTACCAGTGGAGATTGAACTGCCCACTCAGTCTCCAAAAAAGTTAGATAGGGCTGAATGGCCTCGCCTACTCCCCGTATACGGGAATAAAAAGGCATTAGATGATTTTTTTTATATACTTTTCTAAAGTCTACAAATAAAATATAAACCTGCAGGTTATATTCGCACATTTTTTCTAGTGAAACAAGGGAAACATTGGGTCAACTGTTGATCTATTTATTCGGAATCTTGCTTGATATTTACCAATATGTTCTTCAGCATAAGGTAAGATTCTTCTTTGCATAATATTAAAAAAAAAAAATTGCAGCCTACTGACAGTAGTGATATTATGCTATAATTTTCACGTTCATTTTTGTTTCCCTTTTTATATACTAGAATGATTAGCGATTCTTTCGATTCTGCAGGTATCTATTCTTTTTCCCATATTATATTTACCACCTTATATATATATGTGTGTGGTTAATTCACTTCCCCCATATATAAGGAGTTCTGCTATACTGTTTCATCAGTACCTAGTTCCTTGTTGTGTTTGAGCTGCTTTATACTTTCCTCTACTTCAGTTAGGGAAGGTTTAATTATTTCTGGGTGATAAGCATGATAAGTATTCTGTTTGAAAGACATAGTAGATTCATCACAAAGTAGGAGTTTGTTAAAGTAATCTCTTCACCTCTTTGCTATTCCATCTCTAGTAGCTAGTATTTGTGCATTACTCTTGATGATTACTGTTGTTTTCATATGTGGGCCAGTTTTTTGGTTTTTATATTCATGGAAAAAATTTCTAGGGTTATTTACTGTAAAGCATTTCTGGATTTCTTAAATCTGTTCAAGAAAAAATCTTCTTTTCTGTTGTCATATTATTTTATTGGTTTCCTTGCTGCACTCTTTGTATCTCAGAGCGGCATGAATATTCAATTATTAAATCAAGTGCTTCTATCTTTTTTCTTTTTCATTACTGCATTGACATTCTTCAGTGAACCATTTTTTACGCTGTATTTCACTTTGAATTCCAACTGATATTTCTGCTACTACTTTTTTCTGCTGCTACTTGATATGATTCCAGATGTTTTCAATATTTTCATTCCCTTCTGTTTGCATGTTTTCCAATTTCTGTTTTAATTCGCACTCATATTCTCTCTCTCTCTCTCTCTCTAATAGTATCTACTTTGTTGATATTGTATCTCAGTTGAATTGAATTTTTCGAAAGATATTTACTGTTTATTTTAACCTTAAAAATGGCACCAATTAGAAAATGGTGCTATTACACTCAGCTTCTCTGAAGCTCTGGATCTTCCGAATGCAATTCATGTCTTTTTACTGATTATGATATTGTCGAATGTATGACCATCAGGAAATTTCCATGTTTGTTTGTGTGTATTCTTCCTCATATACATAGTGCTGCTTATTATTAAATTTCTGGATGTGGCCAAATTAATTAATCTTTCTCCATTAATATTTTTCTCATCATGAAGGTTTAGTTTTCAATCATTTTTAAATATATTTCTTCTTTTCCAATTTTTGCATTGAAGTCGCCTAATAAATTAATTACATCTTGCTGGGCAATTTTTTCCAGGATTAATTCTAATTTTTTCATAGAAGTCATATTATATTGATTCTTCTATAGGTGTGTGCGCATGAATAAAGGTTATCTTGAAATATTTTACGTGTACTCTTAGGTTGCTTATTCTTTCATTAAAAGTTTAAAATTCTATCTGTGATGATTTTTTTCAAATGACGAAACCTGTTCAAAGTTCATTTTTATTAGAGTTGTTTCCACCATGAAGTAACAGAAAAGTTCTCTTTCTTCAAATTTCCTTCTTCAGTCTATCATGTCTTTTCTATTGCTACTATATTTATTTTATATCTATGAACTGGTCATGGCGTCTGTAGGCATCCATCTAAATCTGGATACGATTGTGTAACACCCGTTGAATAACATGGATAAGAAATGCAATTTGGTCTCACAATTTCATCTACCTCGGCCGGTAGGAGGTTAATTAATGTATGATTTCTTGAAATGCTCCAATTCTGTACAAACTTATCACATTCCATGAACATATTAGTAAACCATTATTCCAAGGCCTGGGTCGATATCCATTTATATCCGTTCATTGAAGATTACTTGGTATATGTTTCGTGACTAGTTGATTATTTTATGAGATGGGATTATCAGTTCCATGCTGAATCCACAACCTGGAGGACCAGGGTGACTCTTTTCGTTGATCCTTCATCTGTGACCTGTCCTGCTAGAGAGGTCTTGTTGGTAGCAATGCTACCACCGATGTAGCTCGCAAGATTATTGCAATATGCAAGTCCCCCCCCCTACCACTACAAGTTGGAGACACCATCGGCAGGAGACAGTTATCTTATTTAGAGAAAAATCCTAGCCTTATGTTGCTATTTGTGCTCGTCAATACAGAAAACCTTGAAAGATAATTTAGTAGCCTTAATCCTCTACTGTGCTGTAGTAGGATAAAGAAATTATTTAAAAATATAAATAAATAAATGATGAATAAATCCCCTAACGCCTTTTATTCTGCAAGTGAGAAAATCTGTGGGCAGTTGGTTTTCCTCTACTGCACAGTCATTATTGATTGTTGTATTCATGGCTACTAATGAATTTGAAGATTGCTTACAAGAGTACGGTATGGCAATTGCTGCCACTTGTGCTCTTATACCCTAATTTGTATTATTATCAGATATACTATCAATACTACTGTTCGATTTTTCTGAGTTGTTGGGTTAAAATACCAACTTCCATGAAAGCACCCATTTGTTTATTTCAAAGTTCACCTAACTTGGAAACGAACTAGCTGAAAAAAAAGGTCTCGAAAAAGTTTTTCAATTTAACGACTAACATCGAATCTACAATGACCGTCTTCTGGTCGTGTAGCATTATGGAACCACAAACTCTGCTACAAGTCAACACAGACATTTACTATATTTTTCAGATATCTGAGAATTTCTGTTTTCTCTTTTCAATATTTTTAAATAAGAAAAGAGCCTTCCTTTGCCTATATTGTACTTATTTTCCTACTGTTTAATGCACAGTAGGAAAATAAATACAATTATTTCAACACAGAATGAGTATAAACATTTAGAAGGAGGAGGAGGAGGAGGAGGTGCAAAGGAGAATTATCAGTTTGTACTTGTGCAGACTCTTAATTTGTAGGTATTCAACGCCACAAATTAAGACTCTACACAGAAATACAATACTACAAATTTCTGAAAGGAAAGGCAGATTTTTTCCAGAAACTGTCCGGCACAACTTATTATATATACAGTATATAGAATTATAATGCTGGTCGATTGGTAGAGCCTTTGGCTCACGCAAAAAGTTAAGCAAGTTTGAGCGCGGATAGTAGTTGGAAGGAGTTAAATCGTTCGATGCTGTAGGCACACTCTCCCTGGATAAGTCTTTGGACTCCCTGGAGGTGTCACATAATAATAATAATAATTTTAAGTAACTTAATGTCAAAGCATATACCAAAACAATAAATAAATAATATTAATTTTCTTATTTAAGTTAAGGGATATTATATCCCATATTGTTTCTTAGCCGAATAAGAATTGAAGCCTTTGGTTCTTCATTATAATTAATTTTCTAGTTTATCCTATATTGTGTTGTTAATTGTAAACACTAGGGGCCACTTTTGAATCTAAAGGAAGCGAGCAATGTAATATGTATTACGGAACGCATAGCGAAAGATGGCTACGCCTACAATAACGGGTAATTAATGATGTTCTAATAGAAACCTGTTAGTGAAAAGGGAATTGTTTCGTACCTCTTGTTCCATGTGTTATTATCTATCGTAGTGATTATTAACCGGAGAAATGAATTTACAAGTAAACGTAAGTTTAGCTTTTCGTATGTAAATTTCTAAATATGACATTTTAGTTGCATGGATATGATCACCGTAAATATCACAATAAATGTCTTTAAGCCTAATAAGTGAATTGAAGTTCACATTAGTATCGCGGATTGCTAATGTGATAATCAGCTTTTTATTTATTTTATTTATTTAGTTTTTTTTTTTTTGTACTTTCCATTCATAACGTCATGCTTTTGTTTTTCATCCTGCAAAAGGTTTATTGCGTTTAAAGGACCCCCCCCCCCCCTCCACACACACGCTCTTCATTCTTTCACGACTAATTTTCCTTTCAGGGATTATATACCTTGTTGAGTTGAATTAAAAGAGTGATATTTTTTCGAGTGCGAATACTATCCGCAATGGGGTAACAGCTGATTCTGATGTATCGTGTAGATCGAATGACATTATATATCTTCTGGTTTGTAGGTTATAATGAGAAATAATTCTTGTTTATGGTCATTTATGAATTTTAGAAGTTGAGGAGGGGGGTGCAAGGATTCGTATTGTAACAGTGAGAGAAAAGTACACTGATAAAATTGCCAGATTTTCCAATTTTAAATAGTGGGATACATGTTGGAATTCTTAAGACATCAAGAAGTTAGTACATTTTTTTTAAATTTAAAAATAAGTCAAGAATAACATATCACTTATTTTTGCTGACTTTGCAATTATCTTCAGATCTCCTTGGCATCAGAGTGCCATGCATTGTACTCCACTGATCCACTCGTGCCATACAGCTCATCATACCAAGTCTTAAATACTCTCATACGATGCATTCTAATCATTCACCAATCTCCATATATATAAACTACTTTTCATCCTCTGCTCATACCCTCTTTAGAAGAACGAGGTCATCCCTGGAAGCTGTATAGCTTCGAAGGATGACCTCGTTCTTCCCCTATCCCCCACTATTCTATGAAAAAACTCTTCAACATTAATAGTGATACTAATAAATAGTTTCATATGTCACTATCATATCTCCCCGCCAATCACTAAACTCTATAAATTGCATCTTCAAAACCTTTCTTCATACACACCATTGCAGTCAACTGCCTTTACATCCTTTCTAATACATCTTCATCCTTTTGAAAACCAGGTAACTATATCTGTCTAATATGTGGCATAATCAAGACCTTATATAATTGAGCTGTAATCTCCTTACTTTTACAAGTTGTGTCCTCTGCATCATTGCCAGAATTTGTTGTGCCATCCTCTAAATTTTAGCTCCCTGTTCACCACCATCTCCAGATTTGTTATTTCTTCCACCTTCTCCAATATATTCTCACAAGTGTATATTCTACGTTCCATCTTTGTTTTCTGAATTTTAAAACCTTACACTTTGCAGCATTGCAATGACCATACTGATTCACTCAGTCTTTTCAAGCTCTCTTGTAAAACCTCAACATCAGCTCCACTCCTCATAGTTCTTACAAGCTTTGCGTCATCTACAAACAACTGAATATCTCTATTCAAACCTTTCCCACTATTGTTAAGATATAGGTTAAACAGCAATGGGCCTTAAACAGACCCTTGAAGCATGCCACTAGTGACCTTTCCTCTTTTTAGATATTGCTTTCCCAGCTGATACCTATCAGATAGCCAATCTAGTGCACAAATTTAATATCACACCCATTATAGGTGTAATGGAATAAATAACACAATTAAACAAAAGTTTAATGGATCCTATATTTTGTCTCAATCACAGAGACATCACATGAGGAATACACTCTTAAAATTGTAAAAGCACACACACGAAATTACTGCAAACAATAAGTGAAAAAAAAATGACTAAAAGCCTAAAGTTCCATGAGGAGTGCTTTCTGTGGGTGTTGTTGAGCAGGAGGCCTAAAAATTAAAAAGTTTTGCAACTCTTGGGAAGTTGAACAGAACTACTATATTCATTTTGATTAGGTTGATTTTTGAAATCTGCTGATTCTGTACAATATTGCTGGCCAATACTCGGCCGGCCTGGCTGGCCAAGTGGTTAGCGTATTTGCTCTCCAGCCAAAGGCTGCAGGTTTTGAATCTCACAATGGGTATGGATGTTTGTGATTGTCTGTGAAAATACTAGTGGTGGTGGTCGGCGGTAGATGATGAAGGTAGTTGATGTTGGTGGAGATGGAGAGTTGTAGAGTAGATGCCCTCCCTCTATGAGTCTTTGGATTCCCTGGAGGTGTAATGTAATAATAATATAAACTTGACTTTTCTCAAAATCAGCAGCATATGTGAAAAATCAACCTAATCTAAATAAATATGGTTGCGTTCAACTTCCCAAGATTTGGGAAACTTTAATTGTGAAACCTTGCACAATTAAAACTTTAAATCAGTCAAATAATCCAAGCACCTTTATGAACAGTAACATGTGGCATACGAATGCAGTACATTTAGAAATCTGTAATGTTCCATAATTTTTTACATGTTTACTTAGTAGGCAACAAGTTATTTAATGAAATTTGCATATATTTCACTACACCACTGTTGTTAAGATATTTGCTGTATAATTTTATATATATATATATATATATATGTAGAAAGTTTTTTTACCTTGGGTATAATATTTGTTCAAGATACCAAGCTATAATTTTTATTAAAAATTATCATATACATTTTACTTTTTTATATACATATACAATTATTCTTAATCAACTATGTTGATAAGGTTATACTGGATATGTTATTATATCAATTTATTTTTATTTTTTTATTTTATTTATATTTTTTAATGTATTTTTAAATTTTTTCCTGTTAGCACAGAATGAGTATTGGCTTTATTTTAAGCACTGCCTGCGATCATCTTAGTCACTCACCTATGGATTCTCTTAATTAAGGTGCTTCGATTTGTGCACAAATCAGGTTTTAGAGTGTTGACTTATAATTGGAATTCTAGTCCTATTTTTCTTTTCACAGAAAATAGCGATGTTATTTATTTATTGTATTTTTCTTTTTTTTTATTGATATTAACCTTTTATGATTTGCTTGCTATCCATTGTAATGATTCTGGTATGACCACAATATAACTATTTATTTAACTAGTTTCATGCAACATGGCATACTTCACCAGGAATAAAGTTGCTTTTTTATTTTTTGTAGCAGAATGATTTTTAATACATAAACTGATGTTAATCAGACTAGTAATACATATTATGTTGAGATACCATATGTTTCATTGTTGACTTGTGAATTTTAGGTCTTTTATATAAGCTTATCATAGTTGTTTTAAGATGAGGCCTTGATTTTTATTGCATTATGATGGAAATCATGTCATTTTGGAGGATTCCTTAGACTTTCAAATATAACTATTAAATTCGGAATACGGAATTATTGTTAGTTCTCGTTACCTGATTTTTCCTTAGTAGTATGATAATCTAGGTATGATTTATGTGGTCTTTTTTCTTTCTTTCATGGGAATTTCTCCTGAACATTCCCTTTGTTTGATGCAATACGTTATATGTACAGAATATTTTATAAACAACTACCTCATATCAAGTTGTTTGGATGATCAAAACATGCAGGCTATTTTGTAGGTGCAAAGACAGTTTTGAAATTGTAATGTTTTTTTAAACTAGCTGTTTTACTTGTGATGTTTTTAATGTATGGTGAAGTGACTGTACCTTTATAATTTGGTTACTTAAATGTTTTCAGGGACATCTGCTTTCTGCAGAATGTTATTACTAGTTTTCAGCTTGTAGCTGCTCTTATATATCTAAGGTAGTCCATTTCTTGTTCTTTTTTTGCTCTTGTTACTAGACATAGCACATGCTCTGTCTTTAAGAGTGTTTGACTCCCTGTGTAGACAGGGTGATGGTGATAAGTAGAATGTATTAAAAATCATTCTACTACTGCACATTTTCAAAGTGAAAAGTAACTATTGTAACTGATGAAGTGTTAAAACAGTATGTAAGTCTGTAAGTATGAAAGTATGCAATTTCACAAATTGCATTTTTACTTGCATAGTTATATTGTGTTATACTGGAATCGTTACAGTAGGTTTTTTGATATTGAAAAAAAAAAAATTGATTCTTTAGGTTGAGCATCCTAATACTTTTTTGGATTGATGAAACTCTTCACTAACTCCACATTTTTAAAATGTGCAACAAATTTTGAATTCTTGAAAAACTGGTTGAATATTCTTCCTGAAATTTTTGATTCTCCAAGTAGGTAAAAGACAATACAAAATTCTTAGCTTGTAGTGTTTGTTGGCTTTATATATATATATATATATATTTTTTTTTTTCTCTGTTGAGATTACATAAATGATAAACTGCATATATCAAAAGTAAATACTTCACTACACTTTAAAAACAAAATTATAGATGCTTTAGTGGTTACTCTGGAAATGTTGGAGCATGTGTGAAACTGAACATAATCTCGTATTCTATACATGAATCTCCTGTTGAACTTCTCTGAAAAAGCTTTACATTTCAAACTGATGCACATTATTTGTTACTGCTGTATAATTTTTTCAAATAAATATTTACATTTAAAATACTAACATTCTTTTATGGAAGTTTCGTATATTACCAAAAATCTTTGCATTGCTCTGGTTTCTGATTTAATTATTTATTTATTTTTATTTCTTCTTAAGTAGCTTCTCCAGTTTGTGGGTTAGTAATCGTGGCATGCCAGTATCCATTTCTCTACCATCCTTTTAATATCGTAATAGCTGTTGTTGCTCATCCATTTCTTTACATCATCAACCCAAGAAGTTTTTGGTCTACCAGGACATCTCCTTCCCTATAATTTTTCCTCCAGTATTTCCAGAGATGTTTTTCCTGCAGTCTCTTAATGTGTGTCCTGCCATCTTTCACTTTTTCTTTATAAGATCTTCCGTGAGTGCTCTTTTGGTTCCCATTAACTTCAGTACCTCTTCATTAGTATTTTTTTTCTTCTTCCAAGAAATCTTCAGTATTCTGCTAACTACATCTCATCTCAAAGGCTTTTTTTTTTCATTTGAAAGTTTTTTGCTTGGTTGTACTAAACATTAAAGATACTAAGAAATTATATTTTTGGTTTAATAAACCATTAAACAAAGAATATAAATTCTTGGCATCTTTAATTTATAATGCCTGCAATTTCCTGTTTACAGATTTTGTATCTTTCCATATCCATAATTCAATGTGGACCATATATAGGATTTTGTTATTTTAGTTTTAGTCTGTTTATTTAGTACAGAGATTGATAATTTATTATTTCAAAATTCTTCTCTTGTCTTAGCTATTCATGATTTTATATTATTATGATGATATAGGCCTCCATGGAGTCAAGAGACTCATCATGAGAGGCCCATCCTAGAAAACACAGTCTATCATAGCACTCTTTGAACTCACTGTTCGTGCTCTCACCACTATCAGGCAACGCATTCCATGGTTCAACCATCCCCCTTCTATGCAAAGAAACCACTACTCACCCTCTTGTTCACAACTTCCTTTTGTAACTTCTAGGGATACCCCCCCCCCTTCTCCTCGCTTCTTCCCTCTGTTCTGCCAAGCAAAAGAACTCCCTAGTGTCAACCCTGTAACCACCTCTCAACAGTTTAAGTCTCAATCATGTCACCTCTCCTTCTATCCACCAAACACCTGTCTTCATAACTAACATTGTACAGTCCTATTACCATCTTTGTTATCTGCCTCTGCACTCTTTCCACAGTTAATTTATCTTCTTTCAAATCCTGGAGATCAAATTTGAGAACAATTTATTACTAAATAAGTATTAACTATATTATATAACATATTACTATAACATATAATATTACACATTACTAAAGCAAGAATGCCCCTTCACAAATCCATGTTGACTCTCACAGATAACGTTATCTTCATCTGCTCAAAGCTGTATATGGTCCCTCACTAATATCTCCAAGATCTTAACAAACTGGTCTATAATTTGACACTTCAGTCTGCTACCACCCTAATGCAATGATACTGTCTTACTCTCCTTCCATTCCTTGAGTACTCTTGGTCAGACTTTCATTGAAAAGCCAGGTCAGTAGAGTTGTCAGTTCTTTAGCACATTCTCTCAAAATTCCATCCAGTCCCACTGCTTTATTGACATCCAGAGTACTCAATATTTGAAACATACTCTCCTCTTGCACTTCTAAACCTCAAACCTGCCCTATCCCCTCTAGTATTAAAACCTACTTCTCCAGGATGAAATATCTCAATAAAGTGTTCATTGAACAACTCCACTATGTCCTTTGCATCAATCGCCCTATTCCTATTTTTATTCATCAATGTCATTCTTCTACAATCATTTCTCCTCCTACTGAAACACATAGCTAAAAAATTCCTGAGGATTTTCTTTGGATCTCAGAGCCAATCTCTTCTCATATTTCAGTTTTTCCTTGCTTACTATACTAGTCAGTTTCCTGGCCTGAGTCTTATATTCTTCTCACATCTGCTCTCACAGGAACCTGCAGTTCCTGTTTAATATCCTTTGTCATCGACTTTATACACCAAATTGTGTCCTCTTCTTCACTCGTGGTATACAGCTTACTATTGTTTCTAATAAATATTTCTTCACAATTTCCCAAGCACTAATGATATCTCGCCCTTCCAATTCCTCTCTCTTTGATACTCCTGCAGGTCTGTTTATCTTCCAAGTCAAAACCACATAGTGACTCTCTGGGGGCAGAGATGCCATCTTCTCAGTTATTATCAGCTCTTCTGATGCTGTGACCAAATCCAAAACTCTTGAATATAGTGTTTCTTCTATTACATGTTGCCTAAGACATTTATCCCTCAAGAATTTTAAATTCCATTCCCTTATTACTACATGCAGTTTCCTCTTCCTAATTCATTCCGCTGTAATTAAAATCTCCTGTAATCATCATTCTTCTTGCACTTGCCAAACTCAGTTGCCTAACATCTCCTGCTCCTCACCTTCTGGTCCCTGGCTTATAGCAACACTCCACTAAAACATCCTGTTTTGCCCACCTCTACTTCACACCATCTTATTTTCCCTTCCTATCCTGTTGAAAAATGCTGTACCCTGATTCTTCTATTCCTGTTAGTATATCATGTTCTGTCAACCACGTCTCAGAGATCCCAATAATCTTTGACCAGCTAATGCTATCAACACCACCAGTGCATCTCCTTTATTTCGGATATGCCTGGCATTAGTATAAAGAATAAAAATGTCACTGTTTCTATACCTATCATTATCCCCTCCAGAGACTTACTGGATTCAGCATTAACCGATGTATTCCCCCCCTTCTCCCAAGCACATATTCCCACAAAAGGCACCACAATGCAATGTTACTGTCTTACCCTCCTTCCATTCCTTGGGTACCTTTCTCTTGGTCAGACTTTCATTGAAAAGCCTGGTCAGCAGAGTTGTCAGTTTTTTAGCACATTCTCTCCACAGCAATCTCTTCAGATCCTTCCTTATTCAAATTCAAGTGGTCTCTTGAATACAGTTCCTTTCTGTCCTCAAATGCCTCCCAAGCATCCACATATTCCAAGCCTCTCTTTTGACACATTCTTGCTATCATACCATTCATTATTAATGCCCTTCTCCTCAGCTCTTCATTATCATACCTGGGCAACACACACACACACTATCTTCCCCCTCTGAGTCTTCGACCGTACATGCAAGCATGGACCTCAGATCTCTTGCCACCTGATTTACACTGCCTCTCACGATCATCTCATCTCATCCACCCTTTCACCCCACTTAATTGCATAGGCACACTTTCTATTGTTTCTCTATGCATACACTCCTCAGGCATTATATCCATAACTGTTGTTCCATCTTCTGTAATTATTACTCTTAAATAATTATAGGCCTTTACATTTTGAATGAATCTCATTGATCCTCTTAAGTTTGTGTTTTGTTGCTGTCTTTTGCTTATTACCACATACTTGGTTTTAGCTGTATTTAATACTAAGCCATAATTCTGTCTCTTTGATTAGTATTTCAGCCATGTTTTGTAACACTGGTTTTGATTTCACTATGAGCACTGTATCATCATCAGCAACAAATCTAACATTGTTAATTCTTTTGTCATTTATTTTTATTCCCATTTCAGTTTTTTATATTCTTTCATTATCATTTCACTGTATATATTGAAAAGTATAGGAGATATTATACAATTTTGTTTCACTCCTCTTTTGATATGTTTCATTATTAATTTGTTTATAATATGTCTTCTGATTCCATTATAATTCTATTATTATTATGAGGGCTTTGGTATCAATTTGAATGTGTTTTAATATTTCTGTTAACTTTTCATTTTTATGGCTTACCTTGTCAAATGCTTTTTGAAAGTCTATAAAGCATAGATATTATTATTCTTACATTAATTCTCCTGCAATCAAAGACTTATCGAGGGGGAGAGAGATCTATACCATTGACTATTACATATATTATATAAGAAGTATACATATATTACAAACGTTCATAGACTTATGGAAATTCTCTTCTGTCTGTAACATATCTAATGACACCAGATTATGCATGTATGTGTGTATATATAGAAAGTTTTTTACCTTGTCTGATCTGGTATGCTGTAATATAGTGAAACATCATTTTACTACTTTTATGGAAATATGACTTTTCCGTTGAGTTAGCTCACTTTAATCCCTTGGATATACATTATATCTATCTGATTAGTGACTATCCCATAATGCATCGCATTATATGTGCCTAACATATAACCTAAATGCCGTTTGGGTTACTAATATCATCCTATCTGATATCATGTGCTTCTGTATATACAAGTAGCAAAAATACATCACATGTAAACCTTTTTTCCCTCATGGTGGAATGGAAATGAAAATGTTTTGCTTTTAAAATGTGAATATAATTTAATGTCAATAATATAGTTTTGTCTAGTATAATTTGCTCTTCAGTGAATTTGTCAAATGTTAAGGGCTAGTACATAATGCAGCTGTAAACTTTACTTCATTTGCCATTTTATACTTTTTATAAATAAATTTCTTTTTATGGGTGCACCATTATATCAGACATTACATTACATTACATTTAATATTATAGGAGGAAAAAACCCTTAAGGATAGCACTACTTGTGGGGTTGATGCTTATCATAAATGTTTTCATTTTTTCTTAAAAAAAAAACAAGATACATGTATATATTCATAATTTGTACTATGCAGAAATTTTAAAAAATAAAAGTTTTTTCTTAAATGATACTGATGAATTAGTAAACCGTGTGTTGAGTCTTAAGTGCTGTGAAGAATTCATGTTGGAGGTTTAATGGAATATTATGAGCACCGAGAAAGGATTAAAACTAATCTCTGAATCTGCATCTGCACTCAGGAATCAACCTAATTTAAACAAATACGGTTGCATTAAACTTCCCAAAATTTGGGAAACATTAATTATCAGAGATCCCTCTTTACATCCTAGGCCACCTGCAAATGCCCATAGAGGGCATACCACCTAGAATAGGACTTTAGTTTCATTCACTATTGTATTGTAGTTGTGTATGTGTTGTTACAAAAAGTTTTTTGTGATCTCTGAAGATGTCTCTGTGACAGAGACGAAATATTGGAAATATTAAAATTAGTTTTAATCCTTTCTCAGTGCTGATGATATTCCATTAAACCTCCAACATGAATTAGTAAACCAATGTAATAGTTTGTTAGTTCTACTAATGACCTAAGAATGTTTTTAATTAAGCACATATTTCATTGAAGTTCACCATTCCTATTTTTCTAATTTTTTTAAAGTTAAAGGAAGATGTATGTAGCAATGCCAGTAACAGGATAAAGGTTAAAATAAAAATTGTAATAATATAATATGAAAAGTTTGGAATATTTGACTTTTTTTTTTTATATTTCTTGGGACTATATGGAACAAGAGAATTGTTTGAACAAAAGGGGATAGAGATGGAGAGAGTCTATAGACATAAAAGTATTAAAAGTATAGAATTTGATGGTATTTGGAGGAATGTTGGATTATCAGATCAACATTCCTACAAACACAGCCAAAACACTCGCATTAAAATTTTCAAGATGACATACCAAATAAAGATAAAATGAATGAGTCAAAATAAGTCTAATTCATGTTTCCTTTGTCTGCCTTTATTCATTTATTTTCATTTTATTTTTCTTCATTTATTATTATACAGTGTTTTATTTCCATTTCATTCTTGTAAAATCCGATATGATCAGAACCCCTCTCCTTGTGTGTACTGCAAAATTTCACGTGTTAAGGCTTAAGTGCTGGGTGAAACTCATGTTGGAAGTTTAATGGAATGAAACAGCACTGGGAAAAGATTAAAAATAATATTTAATTCTTCCATTATTTCATCCCAATTACAGAGAGACTGTCATGGAATACAATTTGAGACTTGTCATACACACACACAAAGGCATTACAAAGCTAAATGAAATGTGGACGATAGACTAGAATCTTAACTAGGTAGGGGTACCCTCTATGGGCACCTGTAAACTTCCAACATTAACTAACTTCGATATATTTCTGTGAGCTATCTTCATCCCTTTATTTCTCCCTTTTTTAGAAAAATTAAAGACAAACTTACATGAAATAAATTTATTAGGTATAAGATTTTTGCCTATATATTATAGGCATCCTCAGTACATTAATAATGGAACAATATAAAATTACAGTGAAAGAATCACTTTTAAAAAGTGCTGCTATAGTGTTAATTAGGAATTTTACCCATTTGTTGCCCTATTAACTCTGTAGTGGTGCTTTTTGGATATGATTCTTTTTTATTTTTTATTTTGTTTTATATTGTGTTATTATCAGTATACTGCTGAGGATACCAATGATACGTAGCAAAAATTTTACAGCTAAGAAATTTTTTTTCATCTAAGTTTAAGTTTCCATCTTTAATTTTTCTAAGTATATCAACTTATTCTACTTATATTAAAGCGGATTTCTACCTTTATTTTCTATAATGGTAGAAAATAGTCCCTATAGTCCCTAGTCATAACACTAGGCACTATGTTGAATAAAGAGGTGATGTTATTGGAAAGGCAATACCACTTTTTAAAAAATCCTTGACTGTTAACATTTTTTATAGTTTTTACATTTTATAAGAACTTAATAAAAAAAAAACAGTTCAGTTTTTATTGTATCTTTATTTTTTATTTCTATCTTTAGCTTTTATTTATGTACATCCACTTTCCTTTAACTTAGAATGACAAGCTTTAATACAAGCTGCTCTTGAATTAAAAGATTAGAACTTGTTTGTACATCATGTGATTTTTAATGAATCATAGAAGGAAATTCTGACATTTGGTTCTTGATTTTAGATTTACTGCAATAAGAACAGTTACAGTCAAATAATTTACTATTTCAATTAAAATTATTAGGTTTCAAGATTATGCTGACGAAGTATGGTAATCAAAATGTTTAAAAACTGTTGTAGAATTCTCAATTCTATATCATCATAATACAATGAAGAAAGGAGGAATATTAGTCATCTTTATACAGGTATGATGAGTTTTATTGTTCACTTTTGTTATGTTTTTATCCATCAACTTTGAAAGAGTGAATTCTTTACATCTAAATATTGTGAAGGATAGATAAATCCAAGCTGCCCATTTACCATATCTCAGTTAATATTTACCATATTCTCACTCTTCTTGTTTTCTTCCATTACTCATATACTAAATGCTCTTGCTGTCAGCCACCCATCAATCTCCTTAATGAGCATGCACATTTCATCTAAATGACAAGAGAGAGCAGTTAGGTAGGAATGGCTGATATGGCATCATTAGTGAAAAGAGAATGTTTATTATTATTTTGTGACACCTCCAAGGAGTCCAAAGACTCGTTGAAGGAGGGCAGCTACTCTACAACCTACTTTTTATGATGAATGATAGATATCACAACACTTGATAATTGTGAATTACAATAAAGAATATTGAAATTATAACAGCTATCAGATATTTGTTAAATACCTTTGTTTTAACATATCAATATTGGATGTGTTGCAAGTGCCGATTATACATGGTTATGAAACCGAAACTAATAAAATTCTAACATAGAGAAGCAATTGTAAAAAGATTCATAATTGTAAATTGACTTTTTTTTTACACTTTAAGTCTGTATTGTACTGTTTGTGTTGTCGAGGTTGTGAGTAATGAGACTGCCAAGATATGTAAATTGCTTTACTTGTTCTAATAGATGATTTTCTATTTCAGTTATATATACAGTTTGTGTGCACGTGCGTGCACGTGTGTGTGTGTGTATATATGTGTATATATATATATATATATATATATATATATATGGAAGTAGTAATTCTTAATCTTGACAGTGGTATTGTGCTGTCATAAGTTATGATATATGTTTGAACTAATCAAATATATATCATAACTTCAATTAAAATGTTTTGATAATTGGAATTTCAGTGTAAAATCAGACAGATGATAAAGCTTTAGTGTTTTTATTGAATGTGATACACCATGAGACAGTGCTGAACTTTCTGAACTGAAAACCTATTTCAGAATATGACTATTAATACAAGCATATGCCTTCTATTTTTATGTTGCTTTTGTACTGAATTATTTTATGGATCTGAGAACTAGTTTTGACTCTTGAAGGTCACAATTCTTTATATATACTTTTTTTTTTATTGATTTGATTTTTTTCCCTTGCTTCTTGAAAAAAAAAAGAGGGTGGTGACTGCTAAATATTTTGTGGTTTTTGTCTTCTGAGTACATTGTATATTGGTATATTCTTGTGTTTTGGATTGCTTCGAAAGAATATGTTGTTCTCAGTTAATCAATATTATATTAATTAGATAACAGTAATTAAAGAATCTAATTCATTATTATTAATCATTATTAATCTGGAGAAAACCGTGTAATCAGATTTGATAATGAAATCTATTATATATCTCTATTTCATGGAAATTTTCATGATAATCACAGGTCATTGTGAAGATAAATATTCCACTTCTCCTTATATATGTAAAAAGAACACTTTTTATATAAAAAGTAATAAGATTTTACTTCAATTATGTATTTACATGATAAACAGGAATAGAAAATCTAATAGGAGGAAAGTCAATTCAAAGATTTCAGTTAATTTGATAAAGTCCCATTTCCCCCAGATATATTTGAATTATTTAAATTTATAGTACATGCTGGTTATTTCACATGGAAAGGAAAACTATATAAACAATTAGATGGGACAGCAATGGGTTCACCCCCTTCCCCTCATTTTAATTTCTACATAAAACACTTAGAGAATCAAGCACTCAACACAGCCATGATCAACCAGTTGTTTAGTTGTGCTATGTAGAAGATGTGTTTTCTATTTGGTGACATGACCCCCAGATACTTTAATACACTTTTAGTGTATTTAAATTGCCAACTTAATATCCACTTAACAATGGAAAAGGAATCTAATAACTTCTAAATGGCTCATTATACAGCCTATACATATGGGAAGATATTTTACACAATCACACCACCATCAACAATTTGCTATGCTAAGGACACTAACATACAGAGCAAGAGATCTTTTCCAGTGATAATACTGCTGTTGCCTCTGAAATCACCTATCTTTGCCACACTTTGTTAGCCAGTGGCTATAATCCCCAGAAAGTATGAAATCCTCCCCCTCTCAAATATCCTCCCTTCCTTAATACACAAGACCATAATGGAACTGTTACTATTCAATAATGACACATCTGAAAGGATATCCAGAGTGCTTAAAAAAATACCAATTCCACACCACATTTAAATCACATATCAAACTGGCAACCCTTATCCATTCACCTAAGGAAATGCTCTCTTATTATTCACATTTTTGGAGTATACGGAGTACCCTGCATTTGTGACCTGGCTTACTATGGACATACAGGAAGATCTGTTGACATCCACCTTGGAGAATGTATCACCGAGGTACCATCGTAATGGTAAGTCGGGATTAGCAAATGATCCTTTCACATGGGATTAGATGGAAGAAAACAAAAGTACCATACAGAAGTAATTGCAGGTCAGAGAGAGAGAGAGAGAGAAGAGACTATTTTTGGACTTAGCAGGTGCTTTAAAACATTCTCCAAATCCCTACAAGTATGGCAGTATCAAATTACCAAAAATATCAGAGACAGTCATTTTAAGATAAAATTAATATTTATTAATCTCTATATATAGTGCTATGGATGGATAGTGCTAATTTAGTTCATGTTGTCTGTTACAATTTTAAACTGTTTTCCACTTAATTGTTGTTTGCATACTGTAACAAACTGTTTTTATGCCCTGAAGATGCTCGGTAAAAAACCAGCAAATATTAGCAATTTATTTCTTATTAGTACCTTGTGTTGTGAATTAAAATTACAATAAACAACCCAACACGAACTGCAACATGTTAGCCTTTTCTACGCACACACAATCAATAGAAAATATGATGGCCTCATAGTCTTAGTTGTTCAGCCTTAACTCCCAAACTCATCTGCTTTATATGTTGCTTGTTTGTATTCTTTCTTTCTGTATAAGCAAACCAAAGCAAATAAACAAACCAGAATTCTTCTGTATAAATTTATTCAGCTGATTCCCAACCATATCAGCCTCACTTATGCTGCTCTTTATTTCTATGTTTAATTCTCTTCACAAAAAAAAAAAAAATCCTTAGGTAACTAGACTGTGCTGGTTTAGCATTTAATGTTTTATGTTTTACTAACAGGTTTGGTCATTTTCTGTGTAATTTTCTTATCAAATTTATTTAAGCATATATTTAATCAATCATTGTCTGCATGCACACAGTGCTCTCAGTCAATGAATTCCATGCCCATCACTGTATGTAAAATATGTATAATTCGCCTGTACAACTCTTCCAGGAATGTCCTCTTCTTCCTTGTCCTTGTGTTTTTCCCTTTGTTATGTCCTTTGGAATATTTCTCTAATATGAGAAAGTGTTCTTCATCTTATTATATCTGTATACCTAGAGTCCGAATAATAAATCAAGTAGGGGTTAAATGGATGAATAACACCATTAAGCTTGAGCTGCAAAAAAAGAAACAACTATGAAGGGAATTTAAGGAGAAAGGTGACCGGCAGGCACATGAACGGTATAAAGCGCAGGCCAGAAGGGTGACGAGTGTGGTAAGAAAAGCAAAAAAGGATTACGAAAGAACATTGGCCATGCGGGCTAAAGAGAATCCTAAACAGTTTTTTAGATATGTAGCAAGTAAAAGGAAAAATGTACATGGCAGAATGATTTTAAAGAATGCCGATGGTAGGGAGGTAACTGAATCAGTTGAGATAGCTGAGTTGCTGAGTGAGCACTTTGCAAGAATATATCATCCAGGTGGTGGCATTGCAGGAATGAATGAACCAATAGCTTATACTGGAATTGTGGTGAATGAAGTGGAGGTGAATAGTCTATTACAAAACCTCAATGTCAATACATCTGTGGGATTGGATTGTATACCAGCTCGTGTAGTACGAGAAGCAGCTAATGAATTGTCAGTACCCTTGACCATTTTGTTTAATTTGAGTCTCCGGTCTGGGTTAGTCCCAAGCGGGTGGAAGGAGGGGAAAATAGTTCCACTGCATAATGGTAGTTCCAAGACCGCTGTTGTAAATTACCGACCGATTAGCATATCAGGAATCATTGTCAAGGTCTTAGAGAAATTAGTCAAGAAAAGAATACAGGATTGGATAGATGAAAATGGGATATTGTATAGGGGACAACATGGTTTTGTGAAGGGTAGATCATGCCTCAGTAACTTGCTCACGTTTTATAACACAGTGACAGCTGAACTGGATAGGGGTAATGGGTTTACAGTGATACTACTGGACCTTGCCAAGGCCTTTGACAGGATACCACATGGAACCCTAATCAGTAAACTGGAGCAGATGGGGATAGATATAGGGTTGGTAAGATGGATAGGAGGGTGGTTGAAGGAGAGATACCATAGAGTGGTTTATTCAGGAGTGGAGTCAAAAAGACGTCTTGTGACTAGTGGAGTGCCGCAGGGCTCTGTTCTTGGACCACTGCTTTTCAATTTGTTCATCAATGATATTGGAAAGGATTTGAGAGGAAGTGTTCACTTGTTTGCTGATGATGATGCAAAGTTGGGTAGAGCAATTGTGAGTGCACAGGATGTCAAAATTTTACAGGATGATTTGGATAGGTTTGGAGGACTGGGCTAGGAAAAATGGATGTCAGTTTAATGTGGCAAAGTGTAAGGTTATGCACTTTGGGGTGAAAAGAATAGCAGCAGTATATCGCATAGGTGGAACCGTACTCCAGGAGATTGATGAGGCCAGGGATTTGGGAGTGCTGGTGGATAGGGAGTTGAAGTTTAGGGGGCACATTGCAAAAGTAACTAAAACAGCTCACCAAATCACTTGGCTTATGAAAAATACTTTAGCATACAGAGAGAAGCAAGTTGTTGTTCCTCTGTATCGAGCCTTGATAAGACCCCATCTGGACTTCTGTGCCCAGTTATGGGCACCAGGGTTTCTTTGTGATGGGGAGGAAGTGGAGAGGGTCCAGAGATGAGTGACCAAGATGATACCAGGTCTGTGGAATGAACCTTATGAGAATAGGTTGAGGATTTGTGGGTTGCAGAAATTGGATGATAGGCGAAGGAGGGGTGATATGATTGAGACATTCAAATTACTGAAGGTTTTTTATAAGATTGATCCAGAAGATATTTTTGAAAATATGACTGGTGGTGGGAGGACTAGGGGCCATGCATGGAAGCTGGGCAAGAGCGTGGTTGACAAGGGTGTTAGAGCTAGGTTTTTTACTTGGAGAGTGGTGAATGAGTGGAATAAGCTTCCAGAGTCTGTTGTGGGTGCTACGACCGTGAATGAGTTCAAGGCAAGATATGATAGATACTGTGTGTATGTTGAATAGTTGTTCCAGACATGTTAGGGCCTCCCTCGATGAGTCTGTCGACTCCTCGGAGTTTCCCGGAACAATAATAATAATAATTATGTTTTAATGATGCCACCTCTCTTTCTTCTCTCTACATTTCCTTATTCTTTCTTACATAACTGAAATTTGAAAATTCTGATATTTTTGTTATCTACATTTGTCCACATAAATCCAAATGTCTGATCAAGGTCATGTAAAGTGGAGGTAGTAACTGTTCATCTTACCATTGCAGCAATTCACTTACCAATACAGCACCGTCTTCCACAGGGTCATCCCATATTCAGTCACCTTCTTCTAGTATAGTTTCACCAATAGAATATGTAACTTTCTCTTCATTGAATCTTCAAGTTTAAAATCTTTTAAAATTCATTTGAAAAGGTACTGCAGCAACACCATTTTTAATAAAATTCTTCAGCCTTACATTTTCTTCAAGAATTTGAAAATACTTTTTGTATTCTGCCATTCACAGTATCATTAACATATATTTTGAATAATACTGTTCTTACTAATGAGTACCGTAGCACCTCCTCCTGTTACTTATCTTTCCTGAACACTGTTCTCCTACACAAACTCTTATATGCTAAACCACTAGTTTCAGAAATATTGTCATGCTCAAACTACTTGTTTTGGCTTTGTCATCTCTGTGTGATGTGGCATTAAAGAGCATGAAAACAAAGATTGCAAATGCAAAACACCGAAATACACTAATTGCAATAAGAGCATGCTAAGGGTAGGTAAATGCATATGAAAGTTATTCTGAAGATCCAGACAGAGCAGAACATTCTATATCAAGTGGTAAAGAGATATACCACATCTTCTAGTGGTAAAGCTTTTATGCTGAGAAGGTAAAAAAAACTTCCATTAACATACAAGTGTCTCATAACTACATCTCTGAATGCTGTAATGTACTTCAATTTTCTCTAGTTCAATTAAAAGAAAACGAATATGGCCTCAACACTAAAAACAAAAAAAAATCCATTATATGATAATACAAGAAAAATGAGTGTCTCAGAGTCAGCAACATACTTCCAAACCCACTAATAGATAAAATGGATACCGCTATTCCCACAACAAAGGAAAATAAACTATAAACATATATATGGTAGCCTGGATGGAATTGAATTTGTCATCTTTGATGTTCTTCCTGAGGAGGAAGAGATGGATACTGGTCATCCACATACTCCAGAAAATGAAAAATTCAGAACTGGCACCAAACCAGATGGATCCACCAAATATAAATAATTAATATTGTTCTGCAATGGAATTGTTGTAGATTCTGCCAAAACATTGATATCAAGGCCCTCCTTCATAAACAAGTATGCTTTTTGTCTGCAAGAGGCATATTTGAAAATTAGCAAGAATCCTATGTTATGGTATATCTATCATCTTTAACTACAACAGAGAGAGAGAATGGGCTTGCTTATGGAGAAGTCACTGTTCTTATGGGCAGCCATACCTAATTCTAGCCTGTCCAACTCAGTACTAATATGAGGACTATTGCCATTTGCTTCTCATATATAGGAGAGAAGCAAATGGCAATATTATTACATTTTTATTACATTTTTTGTTTGTTTGTTTGTTTTAATCAGATCCATGTGAGAGGATGTGAGACCTGTAGCATAAGAAAAGAAGGAATCATTTGTTTTTTTTGAACAACTGAAGACTATAATCCTTGGAAAATGTGTGGGGAAGATTTTTTTTTGAAGTACAGAGGTAGAAAGTATTAAAGACAATGACAAGAAGTTGATTTGGTATGTTTGTGAGTTTAATGAGAGCGGAAGAATGGCATCAGCCTTTTACAGTGAAACAGTGTTGGATTCTGATTATGTAGAGATTAAAGTAATTATTATTTGCTTCAGAATCCAACATGATCTTCCATCACAAAGGCTAGACTTGTAAATATTATTTAATGTAAACAACTTATTTTATAATTTAATATTCATATAACTACCTTAATTTTATCTAATATTTAATTATTTAATCAAGAATACATGTATTAATAGTAGAAAAACTCTGTGTTAAAATATTATCAAGCTATTTAGCTTATTTCTATGTTAATATAGAATTTATATTTGATAATTTAACTGCGCATTAATTGAAATGTAAATATTCTTTATTTATTCCTATTTGTAGAAGTTTAGCGTTATGCAATACCTCAATTTTATTATGTTTTGTTTTGTTGTCATGGAGATGTAAGTGAGCGAGCCCGTTTTGGAACACCATGTGAGGAGGTTTATTGAAAAGAGTTTTAGAAAGAAATCATGAGAATAATTTAGGCAGGAAGAACAGATACATAAGTGATGAACGCTGAAATTATTAATTAAGGGAAGATTAGAGGAATTAAAAGAGAGAGAGAGACAGGAGAGGATTGGCATTAGGTTGGAATCGGAGCATTCGGCATTCGGGAATCACAATGCGATAATAGTGAGTCAGCAAGTCACTCAAGCAGCTAATAAAGTCTACTAGTCGAGAGGCGATTAGCTAATAAATTGTAGAATAACAGTTATAGCTACGGAAGACAGCTGAGTGACTACTAAATAGACTAGCGATATTTGAGTTGAGATTCAATTTCAGGGCCGACCGTTCAAGGACATACGGAACCTTGAAGCAAAGCACAGAGTTATTAGGGAATAGTAGAGGCTGTAAAGTTGAAGTTACCGTTAGCTGTGCTTAGAAATATATTGCCTAAAGAATTAAATGAATGCAGGAAGAATGAACAGCTGTGCATATGAAAACCCCAAGTTAAGGAATTATTGTGTATTGTCTTAATTCATAAGAGATCAGTAGTATTTCATGCAAGAACGTTTGTTTATGTGTATAGTGACCGACAATTAATTCAATTATTGCTTAGAATAATTATTTTAATGAGTGCCGTATACTGTTTAAGTGTTTACAGTTATAAAAAGTGTTTAGGTATAAGTAGGTGAAGAAAAAGGATTATCGGTAAGATTATTCCAACCGTTAATATTCCTATACAGAGAAGTGTGAGAGTTTCATCCTAGAATTTCCTTATACTAACAGTAACTATTGCGGAAATTAGCTAAAGTGTAAATTTATAAGTGTTTGCTTGTGAAGAGGTATTACTGCAATTTTTATTGTATTTAAAACTTAAAGAACTATGAGATATTGATGTGAATGATCATTAAGGAACTTTATTAAATAGCTAAAAGGAACTGTGAGAAGACTGTATTACAGATAACAGAATTACCATTGTCTGAGTTTGCATGACTTTATTATCAGAAAGGCTGAAGTGTTTATAATAACTTGTTTAGTGATTTGAACTTAAGTGTATAATTTGTGATTATAAAATTAAATGCTTGTTTTTGTTAATCAAAAGTTGTATTTTGCCTGAATCTCTTTTACTGCACCATTCATAAAATATTCGAACCAAAGTGGGTGAATAAGGTTAGTTAAATATACTCGGCCAGTATATATAATAACAACATATAAAGGAAGAGTAGTTGAGAGTTGGTTTATCTTCAATTCTTGAACTAATTCAGATATAAAGTGGTGCAGTCTTTAAATATAAATTTTCTTTATATTTGAATTAGAAATCAACTTGCAACCTACAACTTATTATTTTGTTTAAGAACATCATAGTGACTAACATGTCGGATCCAAAGTATAGATTGAGACGAAGTAGGATCCAACAAAATGGCGCATCAGTCGACAGGATTTGAATTCACTGTCATAGGTTGTGAAATTAAGTGTTAGATTTTGTAATAGTAAAAAGAATTTAAAGATAAATTAAGTGAATCAAGTGAATTGGTTGTAAACTAGAATCAGGCAAACATAGAAGTTATTTTAGAATTCTAATTTTTTTAAAGTTGTTAATAGATTAGTATGGCTGTTGCATCTAGCTCAAAAATGGAAGATGATGAATTCTTCAGAATGGTGAACCCCCCCAACAGCTATTTCCTCAATTTTCAGGAGAGGAATCAGATGATATATTGTCATATTTTACCTATATTGAGAAGCTCAGAGAAAAAGCAAACTGGACTGACTTTCAGTTATTAATATTACTCAAAAATAAACTAATAAGTAAAGCAAAGACATTCGTATATTCATCTCCAATACTTAGAGAAACATTTGAATATTCAAAATTTAAGGAAACTTTATTATCTCAATTCTGTAAACTGCGAAGTGTAGGACCTAATCTATGGAAGTTACAAAGGATCACACAGAAAGATAAAGAGAGTGTTACTGATTTCTACAATCGCCTGATAACTCTTTCTAACAGTCTGAATGTATCCAATGCAGATAAACCATTTGGATTGGGCAGTTTATCAGCAATTTCGTCAAGGTGTTAAGCCAGAAATGAGAGAAACAGCTTATAAAAAGAAGATCACCACACTAGAAGAATGCCTGAAAGCTGTCAAAGAAAAAGAGCAGATGATTGGTGACATTTGTATCTCATCCAATGCAACTTTTGTCAATGTTGTGGATAAAATTAATTATCACTTGGACCAGCCTAAAGTTGGAGGGAAGAATAATAAGGAAGAAAAGAAAAGATACTGGAGCAAGTCCTATTAGTGTTAGTCACATAACTGTGAATGAAGATCAAACCAACAAGAAGTTGATGGCAGATGTACAGAGCTTAATTCACCAGGAAGTTGAGAAATTGAATCAACCTATCATGGATAGTCTTAATAAGGTGATGAAGCAATTGGCAACATTCACTCTGCAATCTAAAGAAAACCAAAACCCCACATCAGATAAGGTTGATGAAAGAATTAAATTGGAAGTAGAAAGGCAAAATTAACCTATTTTGGCAAATATAAGTGAGTTGTTACTAGGACTACAAGATATTAAACAACAGATATCGTTTATATCTCAACCTCAGATGGAGAGAGAACATAAAGATCCTCCCAAATGCTATAGTTGCAATAAAGTTGGACACCTTGCTAGAAACTGTTTTCTTAACAAATGAAATTACTCTAATAAAAGCTGGGATTCAAAGTATGGACACATACCCCCACAGAGGATATAATGGAATGCAGAAACACCAAGGATCTAATGAACAATTGATGAGAATTAGAGGAGGAAATCCTAGGTTCTAAGTGTAATATTTTATTAGATACAGGATGTAATGCTTCAAAGAAAGGACTATCTCCAAAGTATAAAACACAAATTATGGAATAGCATTGCCAAACTAAGAGAACCTGTAAGAATTACTACTCTTTCAGACTCAAACTTCATAGCATATGAAAAGGTTCGTGCTAGAATTTACCTACCTGAATTTAAACTAAGTGTCTATCAAGATTTGCTTGTTATACCCTCAACCTCTAACATAAACTCCCACATTATACTAGGGACAAATTTCTTGGAAAAGTATCAGTTCTCCTGTGATTTTTATAGAAAAGAAATATCCCTAATGAACAGGAAAAGAATATCAGAAGAGCTGGCAATTATATGTATGATAAAACATGGATACAATGGGAAAGGTTTTGTGTATCTAATAAAAAAAATTGCTCCAGATAAGGTAGAGCTGTTTATGACTGAACCAACTGTGAAGCATAGTGATACTAATTCTGATGTGCACAATCGGCCTGAAGCACAACTTATAACTGATGAACTGTCACAACAAGTAGCACCCAAACCTGAATCAAAAGTTGGCACTAAAAATAAATTAACAGTTGAAGTTAATTTTGCCAAAGTAATCAAACTACATAATGAAACAAATCACCAAGATGATAGACAACTGAGGATAAATGTTAGTGACAGAGAACAGAACTTCTGCCCTGAAAGGACGTTATCACTTTATAAGTGTAGCAATCAGAGTTCTCCTTATGATAAAAACAACAAGAACTCAAGTGGAGAGATGCAGAGAAGTATATACATAGACTGTAATAAGAAATCCAATTATATTCAAACTAAGTGCTACTTAAGATCTTGGAAGGGAGATAAGAAGTCAGTTTTCTCCACTTGTGAGTCTAGTGTGAAAAATTTTTCTTTAAAGAAAAATTTTTCAAAGGATGAGTAAGCCTTTGTTGGATTCTGATTATGTAGAGATTAAAGTAATTATTATTTGCTTCAGAATCCAACATGATCTTCCATCACAAAGGCTAGACTTGTAAATATTATTAAATGTAAACAACTTATTTTATAATTTAATATTCATATACTACCTTAATTTTATCTAATATTTAATTATTTAATCAAGAATACATGTATTAATAGTAGAAAAACTCTGTGTTAAAATATTATCAAGCTATTTAGCTTATTTCTATGTTAATATAGAATTTATATTTGATAATTTAACTGCGCATTAATTGAAATGTAAATATTCTTTATTTATTCCTATTTGTAGAAGTTTAGCGTTATGCAATACCTCAATTTTATTATGTTTTGTTTTGTTGTCATGGAGACGTATGTAAGTGAGCGAGCACGTTTTGGAACACCACGTGAGGAGAAGGTTTATTGAAAAGAGTTTTAGAAAGAAATCATGAGAATAATTTAGGCGGGAAGAACAGATATATAAGCGATGAATGCTGAAATTATTAATTAAGGGGAGATTAGAGGAATTAAGAGAGAGAGAAAAAGGAGAGGATTGGCATTAGGTTGTAATCAGAGCATTCGGGAATCACAGTGCGATAATAGCGAGTCGGCAAGTCACTCAAGCAGCTAATAAAGTCTACTAGTCGAGAGGCGGTTAGCTAATAAATTGTAGAATAACAGTTATAGCTACGAAAGATAGCTGATGAGGCGGTTAGCTAATAAATTGTAGAATAACAGTTATAGCTACGGAAGACAGCTGATGACTACTAAATAGACTAGCGATATTTGAGTTGAGATTCAATTTCAGGGCTGACCTTTCAAGGACATACAGAACCTTGAAGCAAAGCACAGAGTTATTAGGGAATAGTAGAGGCTGCAAAGTTGAAGTTACCGTTAGCTGTGCTTAGAAATATATTGCCTAAAGAATTAAATGAATGCAGGAAGAATGAACAGCTGTGCATATGAAAACCTCAAGTTAAGGAATTATTGCCTTAATTCATAAGAGATCAGTAGTATTTCATGCAAGAATGTTTGTTTATGTGTATAGTGACCGACGATTAATTCAGTTATTGCTTAGAAGAATTATTTTAATGAGTGCCGTATACTGTTTAAGTGTTTACAGTTATAAAAAGTGTTTACGTATAAGTAGGTGAAGAAAAAAGATTATCGGTAAGATTATTCCAACCGTTAATATTCCTATACAGAGAAGTGTGAGAGTTTCATCCTAGAATTTCCTTATACTAACAGTAACTATTGCGGAAATTAGCTAAAGTGTAAATTTATAAGTGTTTGCTTGTGAAGAGGTATTACTGCAATTTTTATTGTATTTAAAACTTTTTTTGATGTGAATGATCATTAAGGAACTTTATTAAATAGCTAAAAGGAACTGTGAGAAGACTGTATTACAGATAACAGAATTACCATTGTTTGAGTTTGCATGACTTTATTATCAGAAAGGCTGAAGTGTTTATAATAACTTGTTTAGTGATTTGAACTTAAGTGTATAATTTGTGATTATAAAATTAAATGCTTGTTTTTGTTAATCAAAAGTTGTATTTTGCCTGAATCTCTTTTACTGCACCATTCATAAAATATTCGAACCAAAGTGGGTGAATAAGGTTAGTTAAATATACTCGGCCAGTATATATAATAACAACATATAAAGGAAGAGTAGTTGAGAGTTGGTTTATCTTCAATTCTTGAACTAATTCAGATATAAAGTGGTGCAGTCTTTAAATATAAATTTTCTTTATATTTGAATTAGAAATCAACTTGCAACCTACAACTTATTATTTTGTTTAAGAACGTCATAGTGACTAACATGTCGGATCCAAAGTATAGATTGAGATGAAGTAGGATCCAACAACAGCACTCATGAAAATAATACCTATAGAAGAGGTGGCAAACAGAAACAGTATATCTATAGTAGAATGGCTGAAGGGCATCTGTAAGAGAGGGATCACTAGTTAATGGAATCACCCTCTTGTGGACAGCATCAAGCATTTTTAAGAGAGGTTTTGGGCAACACCATATATGTGAAAATAGTATTCTAAGGTAGTGCATATTTGGGATTTGTATAGCATTAATAGTTGCACAGGTGAGAAATGATGTCTTGTCATGAGGGGAAAATCATCCCCAGTGTTTTGAATGCAGAGTTGGCTATTGATGTGATTTGCTATTGCTGCAAGGTCCAAGTCAGTTCATTAACAGATATTTGATCTTGTTTATATATCTGGGTGTTGTCAGTGGTTGAAGGGAGATAAAGTCAAGTCTTTCTTGTGTGAAGTAAGGTAGGAGTATGTTTTGGTGGCACTGAAGTTGACAAGGTTGTCCTCATCTTGCTGAAATATAGTGAAGAGATCACTATATGTGAAGAGTGTTTCGGGAACTGATTCCAGAAGACCTAGCTTGGAATATATGTGCATTGCAAGGTTTATCAAATGAAAAGATGGAGTACTATTGTCATCAAAACTAAATAGGATTTATGGTCATTTATGAATAGGAGAAAGAGCATGGGCAAAAATGCAGAGCTCTGGAGTACTCCAGCATTAGTGGAGAAATCCAAAGGAAGCCATTAACCATGACATGTAATGAATGACTAGAGAGGAATTACCATTCCATTTGTTGCAAAGGTGGGAGGAGACCATATGATGGTAGTCTGGTAAGTACCCATTTGTCATACCTAAGCAAAGTCTTGGAAATATCTAGAGCAACAACATGGAATTTCACCAAACCTTTCCAGAGCTTGTGTGATGTGGTGATGTGGTAAGAGGATCTGCTGTGGACCAAGAATGGTGGAATCCATTCTGGTAGTCACTGAATAACTGTTGACTTTTAGGTGGTGAAGGAGTTGTTTAACTTTTTCATTATTTTCAATAGAACCATAGTGAATGCAACTGGACAGCAGGTGGGTTGGTTGGTTTTATCTTATTTCTTTGGGATTCGTTGGATATAAGCTAGTTTCCATGATGGATGGACAGATGAGAAAGTAAAGTTGTAAAATTGATACAAAATACTTTGGAATTTGATATATGCTAGTTTCCATGCTGAAGAGTAGATTGGCTAAGTGTTTAATATATCTGCTCTCCAGTGAACATGCTTTGAATCCTGCTGTGGTCATGGATGTTTGTGATTTTCTTTAGTTGAGAGATGAATTTCATCACTTGGGGTGAGACCATTGTCCCACTTATTTGAGGTCTGAAGTGGCTTGAAAAAAGTGTCATGTCTGGTTTCTAGACTAGGTAAAAATAACTGAAAAAAAAAAATTAATAAAAATGGGGAAAAAAATCCTTAACTCACCCACAGCATGGATGTATTATAGGTTTATTTATAGAAGCCTTTTGTTGGTGGGAGCCACATTAAGAAAAAAAAATGCTAGATGAGTATGAGAAATTATAAAGCTGATACAAAATGACTGTTAGCTTCTGGAGCACAAGTTTTAAACACAATTGAGAAGGGAAGAGATGACATAAGGACCAGAAGCCTTGTTGTATTCAAGCTATTCAGGATTCTTTTGGTCTTTTTAATGAAATACTAGAGAAGGCATGCAGTATGCAGTTTTTAATAATGCAGGGGGGGGAGTAATTTTTAATAATGCAGTGATAGTAGAAGCTTTTTTTTTTAAATTTGAATGATGGTACAGCGGTACCTTACCATCTTTATGTGAGAGTAGTGGCATTTTCTTTTGGCACATGTGTCGGAAAACCAAGGTTTGGTTACCATTCCTAGGCTTTTGGATGAAGTGGGGAACAAAGGCCTCCATTCCAGTAAAGATTATTTCAGTTATTTGGTTGGAGAAGAGTTCTGGAGCTATAGAGTGAAACAATAGTGATAGTAGAAGTCACTCAAGTCATTGTATTCAGAACTGTTATAGTCTGAAGGATATATGGTTGACTAGATGTATGGTGTTTTGCTGGAAAGGAGATGTGATAAAGTTATGAATTACCAAGAAAAGAGCTGACATCGACAGTGTATTTATCAGGTGAACTGGTTAAGAAGAGATTAAGGGGGTAGTGTATTACTGGGTATTCCAGTGGATATGTTGATAATTTGTGAAAGATTATTAGTGACAAATCTGTGTCTCTCGGCCAGCGTGTTCAGTACAGTTAGAGAAAGGAAGCCATTCTGAGTTATTCTTAGCCATTCTGGATGCCCAAGTCACCAAGAAAGACAATCTCACCGTTTGAGTATGTGGACTAAAGGTGATCAAGCTTCACAGAGCCACAGTGAAAAGGGCAGAATGTTTATCAAACTTTGGAGATAGCAAATGAACTTAACTACATGGGACACGGAAATTTTAAGTCGCAACAGATCATAAAGACAGGATTTAAAGTTTGACCTTCTCTGATTTGGGATGTTGGACTTCACAAATGCATGTTTCACCCTTGTGACAGAAGGAATCATGCAGAGCATAGTTGATATGAATTTTTTTTAAATGCTTTTTGTTGATTTTTTTTGATTTTTGTTTAACTTTTTTTTTGGTTGGAATTTTGTTGGTTTTTTTTTGTTATTTTTTATGTAGCTTTTTTATTTTCATCTATAACCAAGAAGAGGAGTCCCACAAGGTTCTAAGTGTCACACTTTATGCAATCAAGGTCAACTTGATAACAGAACAATTTCCTCCAACAGCAAGTAATGCCCTATATGTGGATAACTTGACCATCTTCTGTCATTCATATAATAAGAGAGTCACAGAAAGATAGCTGTACGAAGCCATTGATCATTTCTCAGAATGGGTGCTTTTAAATGAGTTTAGATTTTCACAGCAGAAGACAGTTTGTGTGCATTTCTGCCACAGGCATGGTCTTCATCCAGACTCAGATCTGGATGAAGACCAGATCTGAGTCTGGATTAGTGACTGACTTAGTGGGTTAGTGGGATTAGTGACTGACTAGGACAGTCACTAATCCCAATTGCACCACAAGTCAAGTTTGAGACTGATATTTGATAGTAAACTCACTTTCTTTCCTCACTTACATCAGTTATAGGACAAGTGACATAAAGCAGTGGACATTCTATGCACTCTATCTTCCACCCACTGGAATGCTGATAGATGTTCTATGCTTTGATTATACAGAGTACTGATAAGATCAAAACTTGACTATGGTCCCAAGTCTATACTTCAGCCAGGGAGAGTACGCTGCAATGGCTAGACCCTATTCACCATCAAGCCATCAGAACTGCAACTGGAGCATTTTGCATGCCACCTATTCCTATTCTATATATTAAAGCAAATATACCACCATTGTCACTTCAATGCCAGCAGTTGTCTCTGGTATACATAACTAAAATAAAATCCCTACAAAGAGCATGCCACGTATCTAACTGTCCTTCGACCACAATTCAAGAATCTTTACAACACTTGACAGACTGTCATAAAACTGTTTGGTTTGTAGATGAAAGCTCTCCTACAAGCTCTAGAAATTGGGGCAGGCGACATAGCTTAGATGCTACCAAATCTACCTTCACTGTGTTAATCTTATGTGCCAGCATGTAGCTTTTCTTTCGGCAGGCTACAAAAAATTTCCACCCCTGCTGTTATCTGCCAGCAGCTCTTCAAAGAGCTCATAAACTGAATACTCTGATTTTACCCATCTGTACCTGTCTACACAGATGGGTTAAAACTGGAAGACCTAGTGCGATCTTCTGCTATCTTTCCAGACACCATTATATCTGCACAAATCCCACCACAGTGTAGCAACTTTACAGCATAGCTGTATGCAATAGAGCTTGTGTTAAAATACATTAGATTGCATCGCTTCCAAAGGTGCATAATATATTCAGACTTGCAAAGTTCACTCCAGGCAATAAGAAATCTAGAGCTACAGCAACATCTGGTACTTTTTTGAATTCAACATCTCTTCTTTCAGTTATGGAAGCTACACCTTATTGTTTGCTTCTGTTGTATTACAAGCTATGTAGGGATAAAGGAAAACAAGGTTGCAGATATTGCAGGAGGGTCAGCTCATTTCTCAAATATTCATCATCTGATTGTAGCATACAGATTATCAGACAAACCATCTCTTTCCCATTGGCAGCTATCTTGGAACAGAAAGACTAATAAACTCTACCAAATTAAACATGAAATTAAATTATGGCAATCTAGCCTTCACAGAGTTCGAACAGAGGAGGTTGTTCTTACTAGGCTCTGCATAGGTCACAATCATCTTACACATTTTATTTATCGAGGACCGATGATCTATGTGTGAGAAATGCAACACTCGTCTTACTATTAGTCATATTCTGGTGGAGTGCTGGTGCTTCACACGAGAGAGGAATGATATTTTTACTTATCTGGCTGAGCCCTATACACATAGGCAGATGTTATCAGAGACAAATTGCATGATGCTTTTTAAATTTTTACAAATAATTTATTCAGTCACATTTGATTATAAATTTGTTTTTGTATTTAGCACCATTGTAGATACTAAACTAAACCTTGTACATACATTTTGTTTAATCATTTATATTCTTAAAACTTTTTTAATATCTTGTGTACATAGCTATCTTATTTTTTACGCAGGTTATTACAAATTAGAGAGAGAGACTGTTTTTGGAATTAACAGCAGCTTTAAAACATTCACAAATCTCAAGTATGGCTGTATCGATTTACCAAAAATCTGGAGGACAGTCATTTTAAGATTGGATTAATACTTGTTAGTCTCTGTATATTAGATACAGAGACTAACAATAGATGGCATGGGGCCAGTTAGGACTCCAGTTCTTTGTATTGTCCGTTATAGTTTTAAACTTTTCCCACTCTTAACTAATGAGAAATGCAACACCTGTCTTACTATTAGTCATATTCTGTTGGAGTGCTAAATCTTTTACATACATTTGCTGTTTGCATACTGTGACAAACTGTTTGTGCTCTGAGGATGCTAGGTAGAAAACCAGTAAAATATCAGTAACTAAGTAATAAATATATAATTTGTTTTCTTATTAGTGTTGTATTTTTTTCACCCAGCTGTTCCATTTTGTGTCCTTTGGCACTAGAAATATACCATGTGTGCTAACCTCTGGTCTGATTACTATTTGCTGCAGATCCAAGCACCTGCTCCAAGCAGATAACTGAAATGAGTAAACTTAACCCCCCCCCCCAATCCACCAAAACCCACTGAGTATCTAAGCCTTGGCTTGTCAAGAAGTGTTCCAAGGCAGTTCGAGATGTAAATTCAACACACACACATCAGGAGTGGCCCAAGCCAGTAACTCCAGCTTTGTATTTAGTCTTTAAACTATAGCTTATACCTTTTAGGCTAACCCCTCCACTACTTAGAGGCCACAGTATGGTTTGGACCATTCAAAGATCCACAGCTGACCATGACCTTGTAGCTTACATTACCCACCATTGCTATGCGTTCAGTTGTGGGTGGCCTCGTAGCTTACAGTACCCACCACTGAACACATGCCATGAAAAGATTTGGAGAAGCTTGTGTTGTCACCTTCGACATTTCTAAAGCTTTCGGCCATGTGTGGCATTGTGGCCTGCTTAACAAATTGTCATCCTTTGGTCTCCCTGCCACTCTGTAATTCGGTAGCCAGCTCTCTCTCTCTGGTCTGTCTCTGCAAGTCATGGTAGATGGCTTCTTCTCTTTGAGCTTCACCATCAATGCTGGAGTGCCTCAAAGTTCTGTTCTATCACTTACTCTCTTTCTCTTGTTCCTAAATGACCTGCTCACACTCATTCCCCCACTAATCCTATCCACAGCTTTGAAGATGATAGTACTCTCCATTCATCCTACTCATTTGATTATAGATGATCAGGCTACAAGATCATCTATAATCAGTGCCTAAAACATTGATCTTCATATTATCCTTCAATGGGGGTGAGGACAACCTTGTCATTTTCAATGTCACCAAAACACAGTTTTGCCTTTTCCCTCACTAAAGAGATCTCAGCTCACTTACCCTTACTCTCAGTAATATATAAATCACCAGACAAAGTCAGATCTCTTTGCTTGAACTAATGTTTACTTCCAGTCTCTCCTGGCATAAACACATCACATTGATAGCCTTCTCAGCATCCAAAAAATTAGGTGGTATCTTTCTTTCAAGAGGCTATTTTATATTCAGCTAACTATATACATATCCCAAATCTGCTCATACTTAGAATACTGCCCACATGTTTTGGGTGGTGCACCTGTTGTCCAGAGGTGAGCAGTTAGGCTCACTGATTATCCCTCTCTTACCAATTCCCTTCAGCCGCTATCTCACAGGTGCAGTGTTTCAGCACTGTCTATTCTACAGGAACTTCCGTGGTCACTGCTCCAGTGAATTGGCAATTATCATTCCTCCATTTTCTGTTACACCTGTTACTGCAAACACACTGAACCTGCTTCTCCTTTTCCTTTATTCCATCTACCTCTATCCTGTGAGATAGCCTTTCTCAAGAATTATTCCCAGACAGCTATTACCTGCAGCACTTAAAAAAAAAAATGCATTAATATTAATGCTTATTCCATTCACTCACCACATACCATGAAAACATGCACTTCACATTCTTTCTGACCATACCATCCTCGTCATCCGAGGGTGATCTGTAGTCTCTCCACGTGCCATGAGCTGCAGAATTTACCCTATATCTACTAGAACCTCTTACTAGCTTGGATGTTTTTATCATGATCCCTTTCTGCTCCTTCTCTATCTCAATCCTCATCTGCATCCTACACACAGCACTGATGTGCTTATAGGTCTCTGATTTATGGGATCAATATGTTTAAAAAAAAAAAAAAAAAACACTTCTGAAAGGGAGAACCAAATGTAGAAAATATGAGGATATTGAGATTAATACTTTTGAACTGTGATAAATATGATACCTCTCCACTGTGTTCACTGGATGATTGTTTAAGCATACTGAGATATGGGATAAAATAAATTGAAGATATTAAAATAATTATAAATTATTTTAAAAATTATGAAATCAAGATACGAAAACAATAGTATTGGTTTTTTTATGTACCAAATTTGTATAATTTTGAGTGTGCTGATGTGGGGAAGGATCTTAAAAATCTGAAGAGGTTCTGGATGAGTCACAAAGTACTGTTTGAGTTGTTTGAAAAAAAAAAAAAAAAAAGAATAATAGAAGAAAAAAAATAATAGAAGAAAAAAATATTCAGTTGAAACATCTGATAAAAGTTGGTAATAAAAGATGTTATCAATCTATGGAAAGATTTCAACTAAGTTGATTTTACCATCAGGCAGCGTACTCCTCTGTGATGCATCTTCACCATCTCCTCTTTTCTCCCTTCAAGATCAGATATTTATGCCATACTAGTGGGTTAAAAAATTAATACCATTCCAAAGAAGTTATATTTTTTTAATGTGATTTTCATGATGCTTAATTTTATATCCTGTTTATAGAAAAATCAACTCATGATTATATGAATAAATTGTTTCATTTGATGTATACATTTACTACCTTTTATAGAAAAGATGATAATTTCTGCTTAAAGGAAACAATCATGGAAAACTTTACCTTTGATATTGATCAGGCTCTGGATGAATTTGAAAGAAGTGAAGGTATGGCTTTTAGTGATTTAATTTAATATAATTTTTTAGTGCTCTAAAAAATTAGGTAGTGAATTTAGCTGCATTCACTATCTAATTTTCACTAATATTTTAGCTGCATTCATTAACTCCAAATTGTATTATGCAGTAGAGAACTATCTTATGAAATTTTCATGTGTGATTTGAACATTTTTGACTAGTTAAAATAAGACAAAGATTATTGGTTGAACCAAAGTAGCCTAAATAAGTCATTGTATAATTTATTCACTTGAATGATGTTGGCATGTATTATCTAAGGAAAAATGAAATAGGATTAACATTCCTACATTTTGAATATTTTTCTATGGATAATACCATGATATATCTCATGTATGTTTTGTCAATATCTTCTGGTAATCATGAATTGTATTTTTTGGTGGTAAATCACCACCCTGCTTATTGGAGTCCTCAAGTGTCTTGACAAAGTTTTCTTTAATCTGTTGAGCGAGGAATTTGGATTATCAAAGCCTACTCTCTATTACTAATGAATAACAGTCTTTTGTTAGTGAGGTTCGCATGACTACTAGTCTAGCGAACATAGTAAATACCACCAAAACAGTTATATAGACTTTCATATTTTTCCACTGATGGGTGAAAGGCTTAGTCTACTTGGGTGTCATCACTACGTTTGTTAAGAGAAGTAAATACCACTCTGGTGTCATGATTACTAATGCAATAACTCAAAGAAAGTTCAAAGAAGTAGGTAGATGTTAACAGGTTAATTCATTGCAAAACTAGGGATTATATTAAATCACATGTGGTCTTCCCTTTTCATTTTACTCAGTGGAAATGAAAGAGAACATGTTTGGCATACCTACCAGTAATGATGCATATACTTAATATTTGTATGCATCATATTTCAGTACTGTGAAAATCAGTTCCTTTTTTGTGAACAAACTTAAACCTAATGAGTGCTGCTCTGTGTAACATCATCAAATTCATGATATTAATGTAATTCCATTCTGATGAGGTTGGTTATGGTCGAGGAGGAAACTAGTTGATCCAATAAAATTTGTCTATATAGTAAATATCATGAGGAATGTTGCAACTGACACTCAGATATTTACATATATTAGTTAATTTGTAATCAATTCATTATGATCAATTTTTTTGTTGGATCAGATTGATATTACTGCATTTTGATTTGATCACACAAGTCCAGTAGATTCTGCTTATTGTGTACACTATTTGTTGTTATCTGCCACTTATTGCATTTGACTCTCACTATAGCAAATACTATTATAACATACTAGCTCACTATGACAAACTTTCAAAATGTCCTGATCAAAGATCGGAGCACATGCTAGTCTGAAGGAAATTTGCCATAGAGATGATCCACTATTAACAAATTGTTCCTGTGGTTCCAACAAGCTTGCTGAGTGTGAGTTGACTATGTAACCAAATACAAACTTCTAAAAGTAAAATTTCTTTTCTGAAGCGAATGAAATTGAATTAAAATAAAACTGTAGTTGAATTTTTGGATTTTTCCCCTTTTAATGGTAATCTTATACATGAGAGGTTTTTCAGTCTATTAATGCCATAGCATTAGTACCTTGGATAGGTAGAACATTGAGAAAGAAGAAACTTGTTGGATTTGATGACATGTAGATGTATACCTTTGGAAATTTAAGTGGGAAGATTGTTCTAAAAGAGCAGTAGAGAGGAAGAAAAATTTGTTGAGTTTGGAGCTGAATTATGAAGGTGTGTTGAGTAGCATCACTATGTTTTGTATAGTGACAAAAATATTTTGTAGAAAATGCATGCAGCAGAACTGAATGTCTGTCAAAGTGAATAGAATGAACTGGTGAGAGATTGGTGATTAATCGAAATAATTTCACTTTTCTATACTCAGGCAGGTGTTTTAGAAGCTCTTAAGAGCACTCTCTCTGTGTGAGAATGATATTCACCTCTTGGACGAATTTGTGATTTGCATAGTTAATAGCTGTTCATAGTCATGCCTTGAGTGAAACAAAAAATTAAACTTCTTGAATGCTGAGGTAGCAGTATCTGTAATATATTTATTCCAATGAAGATTGGAGGTTAGCATATCCCTGGAAGAGAAATCTCATCTTGTCCAAAGATTTGGATGTTGTCAAAAGTAAGACCAAAAAAAAAAAGTTCTTGCAAGAAATAAAACACACCATTGAGTGTGTCTACATTTCAACTAGCATTGAAATTAACGAGATTTTAAGAACCCCATCAAATGGTTTTCTGATCAGAATTTAGGATTATCAAAGTTGATTTTCTGGAAGTTTTGGTGATTTTTTGCAATTGTTTGTCAAAAAAAGGAATGCAGTGTACTCCTCATTTTCATTTTATTTCTTTTTCATCAGGAAAATTCTGGATTGAATTTGTAATCAACTGGTGAAAGTTGTTCATATTTGGAGGAAAGCATGTGAAAGAACCCTTAGAACACAAACCTTAGTTGCAATGAGGATAAAGGAGCACCTCTCCATGTGAGAACAATATTCACTTGTTTGACAGATTTGTGATTACCTTTTCACCTGTAGCATGGAACCTGATAGTATCCAGCTAAGTTGCAGAGGTCATAAGATATCACACAATGGGAGCTTAGTTAATAAGTCTTTGTGCCAAACACAAATGTCATAGACGTCAAGAGCAACTATTTGCTATTCCTCAAACTTTTCCATGAATAATCTCCCAAAATCCCATGATTCTGAAAATAAGTAGGGAGATCCCCTATTGATTGACAGAGGCAGAATCCATACTGGCAGTGATTCATTTTAATTGAGAGGTTTCTGGGTAGCATGAAAATTGAGTGTTAATGTGTTTTTTTTAGTTATTAGCGAGTGAAATTGGACATTAATCAGTAGTAAGGATTTGTTAGTTCTTAGAAATGAGTTGAATATTGACTAATTTTCAGTCTGCAGAATAGATGATCGTGAAAGAGAATAGAATAAAAAGATGACATGGAACAGGAATGTGGAGTGCATGCTTTCAGAACAATTGTCAAAATGCTAGATGGACCAGGAGATTTTTTGGTACCAGTTTGAGCATTCTCGTGATCTTTTTTTTTTTTTTTTTTTTCAAAGGCGAAATTGGAATAAAAGAGGAGGAAAAGTAAGAAGAAACTAAGTCGTAACAAACCTTTGTGCTCAAATATTTCAAACTTTAATATCTACAATAGGTACCTAAACACTGATCTTCACACTGTCCATCGATGGGACAATAACAACCTAGTCACTTCAATGCTTCCAAAACAGTTTTGTCTCTTTTCTCACAAAAAAAAGTCCTTAGTTCTAATTCTTTAGATGGTAATGTGCATCTTAATAATCAAGATGAGATCTCTCTTCTTTGAACTGACTTATACTCCTAGCCTTTCCTGCATAATCACATCACTTCTATATCATTCTGCTTTTAAGAAACTGCATTATGTTGCACTCAAGATGTAACTCCTCATCTATTCAGTTACTCTGTACATATTCCAAAATCCACCCAACCTTGGAATGCTGCCCTCACATTTGGTTGGTGCATCTAAACCCTCTTTAAAAATTCTTGATGCTAGGTATTATTTCTGGGAAAATTCCCATATAACTCCTCTAAAATAAATTATTATTTAAATGGCTAATATAGCCTACTACTAGGGAGTGTCCTTTTTCTTTTTTTTTTTTTTTTTACAATGTCCTTGGCTCTTTACTCGAATCTTAGGTCATTACTGAAGTGTTATAAAACTAATATATGAAGTTATTTAAGTTAAGGGATATTACATCCCATATTGTTTCATAGCTGAATAAGAAACAAAGAGTTTCATGCCGAATATAGTAAATATATAAAGTTCGGCGAGTCCAATGTAAGTAAATACCTGGATAGTGTTACAACTGACCCTTTAGGGAGTGCAACACTGAGGCAACTCATGGTAAGGGTGGAGCAAGTTCCAATCACTATTCTTGATATTTCCTCATAACGTGAAACCCAGCTCCTAGGAGCTGTATTACTGTTCTACATTATGAGTGAGAGAAGGTCACTACCCAGACGACCAGTTTCAACCTTTATTGAGGTCTCATCAGTGAGTAGGTAGACCTAGAAATACCAAGTTTGTAGCAAAACTCACTGATGAAACCTCAATAAAGGTTGAAACTGGTCTGGGTAGTGACCTTCTCTCACTCATAATGTAGAACAGTAATACAGCTCCTAGGAGCTGGGTTTCACATTATGGGGAAATATCAAGAATAGTGATCGGAGCTTGCTCCACCCTTACCATGAGTTGCCTCAGTGTTGTACTCCCTAAAGGGTCAGTTGTAACACTATCCAGGTATTTGCTTATGCTTGGACTCGCCGAACTTTATATATTTACTATATTCGGCATGAAACTCTGGGTTTCTTATTCGGCTATGAAACAATGTGGGATGTAATATCTCTTAACTTAAATAAGTTTATATGTCGCCAAATTGAAGCCTTTGGCTCTTCATATAATTAATAATATATGAAGAATAATATAGGAAGAAAATTTGGACATACTTTTTGGGATGTTGTTTTCTTTCTCTTTATCCCGGTGATATGCATTCATCTGTGTTAAGCTGTTAAAGAAAAAGGGTTTGGGGAAAGTGTGGGTAAAGTAATGGGGAGGGAATAATTCTTATATTTATATTTTCAAATAATTCCTCCACATTACTTTATCCCCACTTTCCCAAAACCTCCTTCCTTTAACAGCTTAACAGCAGATGAATGCGTATCGCCGGGATAAGGAGACAGAAAACAACATCCAAAAAAGGTATGTCCAAATTTTCCTCCTATATTATTTTTCATATATTAGTTTTATAACAATTCAGTGATGCCCTAAGATTCGAGTAAAGAGCCAGTGACAATGTAAAAAAAAAAGTGGGGGGGGCACCTCCTAAATGAAAGTAGGCTATATTGGCCATTTAAATAATAAAATATATTCTTGAGAGAAAATGAATTTGCTTGTTGCAGAGAGTTTTAGCTAAAGATTATTTAAGAAAAAAAAAAAAAGCAGAGGGGGGATGGAGGAGAATTTAAGTTGAAAATTCTATCATTCAACTTGCAAAAGCTGAAATTTGAGTTTCTGTTAGGAAAAGTAGGTGTGCGTTTAGTGACTGAAATGATTATCATTGATGTTGAAAACTAAAATACAATTGCGAAATGAATTTGGAAAGTTTTGGGAGGGTTTCGCATTTTCCACATGCTTGAAATTTCATTGTTATTGATTTAGGTGAGTTGAATTGAGAGGTATTTGGAATCCTTAAAAAAATTTCTTAAATCCATTCAATTTTTGTTTCACTTTCATTTTCTTCAGGGCTATAAATTGGGAAAATTTGCTGAAATTATCTTACAACAATAATCCTCTCTCTCTCTCTCTCTCTCTCTCTCTCTAGAAAGATAAAATTTAATGAAGTTTTGGAATTTAAGATAAATGTTCATGGAGTTCAGTTTTGATTTTTAGAAGTACAGTTGGAAGAACAGATATTCATAATTCTGTTATCTTGGTGAAATTCAGTGAAAATTTGGTATTTAAGATTTCTATTAAAATTCAAATATTAGATTGTTTAATTAGACCATTTTTAGTGAAAAAATTAGACAGACCCATTATGTTTAATGCATAAACCAAAAATTGATCCAATTTAATGTTCCAGAACTTAAGAGCTCATAGTCAGACACATCAATTATTATGCCAGAGGTTTCTAAAAAGATTTATTTTTATTATTAAATAGAACTTTGCCTTTACTGAATCTTTAAAATTTAAGCTTCTCTTGTTGTAATAGCATGTTGTCCACTTTTACTGACAGGTACAGCACATTGAATAAGGACTTCGTCATAGGTCAAGCATAATTCAGACACAGTAAAGCTGAATATCAAATAAAATTTTTATCTGATATTCTTTTTATCTGATATCTCATGCTTGCATAAGCATGAGTGCATCACTTCATTCATTTCGGCCTTTCTTCAGAATGGCTCTATGTATGTATTGATAAAGAAACTAACACTTGTCAGCAACAGAAAACAAAATCAAATACAAGAAATCTGCTATATGGCAGTGATATGTAAAAGGCATATCTGAACTTCTCACATCCTCAAAAAAATAATTTCCACACTTCTGCCATCATCCTTTCCAGGAGTATACAGGATACTTTTCACAACATTAACTACTATAGTAAACCTTGGTGGATCTGCAGAAATTAATTTTATTTTATATCAGTTTTATAAATGAGGTTTTATACATGAAAAACCTATAACACACTAGCACTGTGTGTAGGTAGGAGTCATCCCTACTGGCCATGACATGTTTTGACATCCACTAAAATGTGAAGCATTACTACAGAGTTGAGAAATGGGGATGAGAAGTGCTAGCCATCAGTTATCTCCATTAAGAGGTGCGATTATCCTTCACAGTCAAGAGAATTCGTAACCAGATTAACACACATTTGTAGCTGTTTCAGAGCCAGTGTTACTAAACAGCATGAAAGATGTTTAGTAACACTGGCTCTGAAACAGTGTTACTAAACAGCATGAAAGATGTAGTTCCTTGCAGTGTGACAGATTTTGAATAGAGATATTGACAAAACATATACAGTATATTTTTGTATGTCTAGTTTTTATTATATAATTATAGTTTGTTGTTAAGAAACTTCCATTCTGAAATATGTGTTGTCTGGGGGAGGGGGAGGCATCGATTTTTTTTTTTTTTTTTTTTTTTTTTTTTTTGTCTTCTCAGAAAATCTTGTATCAACCCTAGAAAACCGAATACCAAAATCAGTTTTTGTTAATTTTATCTAATTACAATTAGATGACTGTATTTTTATTTATTTATTATTATTATTTTTTTTTGTATTTGAACTTTATTGAAAATAATTACTTTCATGAAACAGTTATTTTATAAAATAATTGCAAAGGTATGTATTAAAGTTTGCTGATTCTTCCAAATTAAGTCTTATTTATTGTTTATTCATACTTCTGGCCAGAAATCATTAAGAGGTATAAATCTTGCAGTGTAACATAATCTTCACAGAATGCTTATACTTTCTGCACTTGTATGGTTTTGATTTACAGAAAACAAAGCTTAACATTTACATGAACTACAGTACTTGAGTTACAGTACGCCTCTCCCATTTCGATGAATTGCATGTTATGAATTGAAACAAATACATATTAACTGAGCTTTCTGCATAACATACTAAAACAATATCAGTTATTGACTTCATTCGTATACTTATTTCTTTCATACTTAGTTTTGATGTTCAGTTGGCCAAAATAGAGAGAAAATAATCTTGTGTACTTCATTTCTAAAAAAAAAATAAATAAATAGAATTTATTCAGAAACGATCATGCCAGTGAAGAAGAAAATGCATGTTATTATCATTCATTATTTTCTTGCAAGTGCACAGAAATTACTGCACATTTGAAAAGAAATACATTTACTGCTAGTTTTAATATATGGCATTTTTGAAGTAGCTATACTTTTATTATTATTTTACATTTAAACATAAGTACATGCTCCCCAAGTGATTTCTGCTTTCAGTTCTCATGTGAATGGTTTTGAAAATAAATTATCTGAAATTACCAGTTTGAATAGGCAGGTATTCCCCCCATCCCATATGCATGTGTAAAAAATGCCCCCTCGTTTTTTTTTCTTCTTTCAAATCGTTCTTTGTTTTGAAGATAACTGTCAGATAATTCATAATTTTTCAATAACCAAACAAACTGTAATAATTATTAAGAAATTGGTTGTTGAGAATTTTTATTTATTTATTCGTATGGAGTTTCCTTCCTTTTTCTCCCCTGTCCTTATTGGGGCGAGTTGAGCCCCCTCATGGGGGGTTAAGTATTTATGGCTGTAGATCCGTGTGTGTTCACGGGGCTGATTTGCCTGCTTGCGGGATGAAAAATGCCAGATAAACTGGTGGAAAAAACCCTACTGCCTGCGCCCAAGACTGGCTAACTTGGCTATGGCTGAGGAAGATCCTCAAATTCCTCACGTCTTAGACAGGAATCGAACCTGGGACACTCCTTCCCCAGTCATATGGTTGTGAAGCGCACAGCCACTAGGCTAACCGTGCGGACGTTGTTGGGAATGATTAGGCTGGATTAACTTTGACAGAAATACTCTATCAGTCCGCAAAAGAAATACCAGAATTTTTAGTTAAAAATGTCTGCTAATCAATCAAACAGATGAAAACAAAACAAGAAATTACTGATGTATGCTACACTACTGCTTGTTCTTTAGTGTGATGTCTGGAGAAGTGTTGTTTCTTTTCTTTCTCAATAGCAGTGAGAGTAATCTATGCTTTTAACCTGCTACTAGGACAGAGAGGATTATTACCTAGTAATGTATTTCTAAGACTTAGCTTATTTCAAAAATGGCAACCAGCAACAGCAGCAGTGATAATAGTAATATTTGGAACTTTTTTTTATTAAGGGGAAGAACACTCAAATCAACTTTTTTTCCCCTCCAACAAACAGTTGATCATCTAATGGAAAAGAATGTAGTGGCCAGAATAGTCAAACTGCAATTAGTCCAGTTTTAGAAGCACCTGATTTAACAGAAAAAACATTCAGTTTCTTTTCTTGAAACAGTAAAATGAAGTAATAGATTTCAAATACTGTCAGTGAAAACTTTCAAACCAGTAGAAAATTAGACAAGGATTAGTTGTGATAGGGATGCAATCAAAAATATTCAACATGCACATACATTTTGAATCCATCAGTATGGGATATGTTTAATTCATTTTCATCATAATTCTGTCTATAGCAGCAGTTGAGCATTGGATATCACTGATATGAGCATTTTACCAAAAGAAAAAAAAAAATCATCTGTTGTAATTCTAAACTAAAGATGAAAGTGATGGATTGTACTGAAATATTATTGGATATAAATTTTAATATTAAAAAAAAAACTCACAATTTGCAAACAGGTAATATAAATTTAACATCTATTCATAAAAACAGAAAAACATGCATCCAGAACTGAAGCCGATGAACATATAATGGTATGTTATAAGGAAAGGAAAAGAAGTTCAAATCTATATAAATGTTATTTGAAAACATTGTTATATTCAACATTATGATTTTCAATACAAGTGCTATTTTCAATACGATTGCAAATAGCACAAAAATAATTTTTCAATATTGTCATTAAAAAGAAAGAACATAACTAATCTTGTTTCACTGCACTGATTTGAAACACAGAATATCACAAATTTAGCATAATTTATTGTCAAAGCTGATCTCTTGTCACATTTCAGAATAGATGATATATTTTATCTTCACATATGTGAAAATTATTTTTATTCTCTGAAAAAATATAAATACATCGTACTGCAAAAAAGTTTAAATATTGAAGGATAATAAAAGAAATTCCAAGTAACACAGTCATTTCAACTCAGGTGGATACAAAGGTTGCTCAGTTACAGTTAATCCATTAATGGCTCTGTAATGCTGTTAAGGGATTAATGGCAGAGTAGGATATATACATGATAAAAAAGCAGAAAACCACTCACTTGTTGATTCTTGAAAAATTCAAAGGTGGTTTTATGTATTTCATCCACTTTGGTCAGTAAGGAGGTTAAGGAAGAAGAAACCTATTATGTTTTTCAAGAGTTGGGGAATGCTTTGCGAAGAAGGTTGTTTAGAAAACAGAAGCAAATGGGATGAAAGAGGAAAAGGAGAAGCATATTCAGTGGATCTAAAGAATTAGATAAAAGCAAATAAACTCAGCCGTGTAAGTCTGGATTTGCCAAAGAAATGCAACCTAAGTTCAATTCTAGTCTCTGACTAGAGGAACTTTTTCTAAACTTTTTTTTTTGACTGGTTCTTGAGTTAGTCAATTTCTGGCATGGGCAAGTTGGTTTTTTCTTCCAGAAGCTTGGATTTGTTGTCCTGTAAACTCAAGAAAATTGACCATAAAAATCTACACTATTTCAAACAGCAAAATATAATCGACCATGAGATGGTGGCAGTTGTCAACCCTATCTCTGATTGGCTACCAGTGGAGATTGAATCCTGTCTTCAAAAGTTAGATAGGGCTAAACAGCCTCACCTGCTCCCTATAGATGAATAAAAGGGACTGGTGGATTTATTTACTTATAAGGTATATAGTGTTTCTAAGTCCGCACGGTTAGCCTAGTGACTTTGCACTTCACAACCATATGACTGGGGAAGGAGTGTCCTTCAAAATATAATCGACCATGAGATGGTGGCACTTGTCAGCCCTATCTCTGATTGGCTACCAGCGGAGATTGAATCCTGTCTTCAAAAGTTAGATAGGGCTAAACAGCCTCACCTACTCCCTATAGATGAATAAAAGGGACTGGCGGATTTATTTACTTATAAGGTATATGGTGTTTCTAAGTCTGCGCAGTTAGCCCAGTGGCTTTGCGCTTCGCAACCATATGACTGGGGAAGGAGTGTCCTAGGTTCGATTCCTGTTGAAGATGTGAGGAATTTGAGGATCTTCCTCAGCCATAGTCAAGTGAACTGGTCTTGGGTGCAGGCAGTAGGGTTTTTTCCACCAGTTTATCTGGGATTTTTCATCCCGCAAGCAGGCAAACCGGCCCCGTGAACATACGCTACTACAGCCAAAAATATATCCCACCCAGCAGCAGGCTAGGCGACAGGTCAGTTCGGAGTGGTACTAACAAGAAGTCACATCTAAGTAACACATGGACCCTGCATAGGAAGCGGGAATAATGTGTAGTGAAAGAAGAGTGTTTCTAAATTTGAACTGGGTTCTTTAAACAGATGGACAAATTGTTGCACAGCTATTCTGTTTTTATTTTGAGGGTTTTGTGATACTTTCATATGTGTGCCGTGTGCATACGTTTCATTGTTTATTTAGACCAAGATTATTTTAAGTACTTGTTATAACAAACTGTAATTTTTTAAAGACTTCAAGTATGAGGTCTGCTTGTTCTTATTTTTTTTACCATTGAAAACTATATGGATCAACTGACAGTTAAAGCTAGTTAGAAAAAGAAAAAAAAAATTCTACCATATGTTGCAGTGTCATGCTGGCTGAGGCATTGCCCATATAAACAAGGTTTAGTTGTTTGGACTCATTCTGAAATGAACTTACCATCTTCCTACATCAGATCAGTAGCTTTCACCCATGTATATTCAATTCACCATGGAAAAAGAAAATGCAGGTAGTCTTACTCACACAGCCTCTGGTACTTTGTCAACCAGTGTTTATCATAAACTTACATTTATTGAAGATAAAAAAAAAAAAATCAGCTAACGTCTTTTTATTCCCGTATACGGGAGTAGGCGAGGCCATTTAGCCCTATCTAACTTTTGGAGACTGAGTGGGCAGTTCAATCTACACTGGTACCAATCAGAGATAGATGGCCCAAGCTATCACTAATTAAGCGGTACGCAGTGAAGAGAGACGGCTCAAATGTGCCGCCATCTCATGGTCCCTAACACAATATATTTAATGTCTGAAATAATGTGGGTTCTACGGTCGATTTTCTTGAGTTTACAGGACGAAAAACCCGAGTTTCCAGGAGGAAAAACCTGCTTGCCCGTGCCAGAGATCAACTAACTCGGGAACCGGTCAAAAAAAGGCTTAGAAAAATTTCCTCTAGTCGCCGACTAGACTCGAAACCAAGTCTTCCTTCGTGTGGCCAAGCGCCTTGGTGTGCAAACGCCACATCCACTGAGCTACACAGGCTCTCTGCTCATCAAAAAACTGCTGAAGTCATTAATTAACAGTGTGCATAATGTTCGCTCCTTTCTCTCAGGCTTACAACAAGAACTTTTCACTATCAAAATTTTAATGAAATTAATTGCTACAGCCCCTATCAAATCAACAGATAATTGACTCCTACATTCCAACACCTAAGGATTCTTCACTAGACCATGGTTCCAATTCCATATATTTCTGGCATCTTTGAACCTGTTGGTAGAGCTTTGAAGAATTTTTTACCTTAATCTCACATTTTCCTATCAACAGAATTTCTCATCTGTTATCATCTATAAAAGAGAGATTGTTGCCTCTGTCTTTAGCTGGTGTTTACCAGATCCCTTATGAATGTAAATTGAAGTATTTCAGGCAGATAGTCTATTCTGTATTTATGTTCATTAATGAACATAAATACAGCATTGCATACCTAAAACCTTGAAAGTGTGGTCTGCATAACATACTAAACACAATATCCTGTGGGATGAAGCACATTTCTCCATTGAAATAGTTTTAAATATGAGCACCTTTTCAAGGTGAATTGTGGAGCCCTTTTACTCCAATTTAACCTGAGCTGGAATAATTCTCTCTCTCTCTCTCTCTTCAAAAAGTTTGGAGATTCTCATGTTATGTAAATATCAGAAAACAGTATTTTCTTATTATTTGTTATTTTTTTTTTAATATTATTCCTACACATGGCAACCATTTTTAATTATTAAATTTATTTAATTATTAAATTATTATTTTAGTAATACAAAGCCTTATCAACTTTACCTATATAAGTTGCAACAAGGTGTATTAAGTTTTAATAAAAATCTTATTCCCATCAATATCTCCTCCAGAGATTTTTATTAAAACTTAATACACCTTGTTGCAACTTATATAGGTAAAGTTGATAAGGCTTTGTATTACTAAAACCTTGGTATTTAGGGTCTAGCTACTCACTGAGGAGACCTCAAAAAAGGTTGAAACCGGTCTGGGTAGTGACCCCACCCATAATGCATTGCAGTATACATCTTCTAGTGAGATGTGCTTTACATTATGGGAAAATACTAAGAATAGTGATCAAAGCTTTACCCACCTTTACAATGAGTTGCCCTGGTGTTGTATCATCTTTAGACTTGAACTTTGTTTCAGGCGCAAACTTAATTGTTTGCATACTTGGGATTAGGTGCTAAAATAACCAAGCATATAAAATTGCTTGGTTATCCTAATATACAATATACCCAAGTTAAAAATTTATTCCCATATATATATATATATATATATATATATAAATTGCATATGGAAAAAATAAACATGTAATGCAAAACATTTGTACACTGCTCAAAACAAGGGATATTTTAGTTTCTGTTGGATAATTATAAATTTCTGCAAATAATTAACTATTGGGTACTTTATACATGAATAAATATTTCTTACTTATGGATAGGGTGTAATAGATGAGATATTGTTTAAATAATTGATGTTTATTACAAATTGTGCTACATTTGTAAATTATTTTTATAACTATAATTTACAAGAAAACCAAAATATCTCCTGATTGTTTTGAGCAGTATATTTTGTCATGTTGTCTTATCACATCATCAGAGTGAATGCACACCAAGAAATGGTTATATAAAGTAAGAATGAATTGAAAACAAATTTTATATATACTTGACCCTTGAACAATGTGGGGATTAGGGATGCTGACCCCCCCCCCCCATGTTGTTTGAAAATCCGTGTATAAAAAAAAAACTTAATAATAGATTTGTTTACAGTTGATTAATATATATTTTGTATGGCATGTATTATATACTATATTCTTACAATAAAATAAGCTAGAGAAAAAATGTTATTACAGAAAACCATAGGAAGTGAAAATACGCTTATAGTACTGTATTTATCCATACCGTAAGTTTGTCTTTTTACAAGATGAATTGTCTGTCTGTCAGTATCTGCATTATTGTCATATATCACAACTACAAAATACTGTAGATGTTTTGTATCACATAAAATATTGCACTATTCTCTTGTCAGTTATGTTTACAGGCTTGTGTGGATATTCAGTTCTTCTAGGATACTTTTGTTTGTACGTTTTTCTGTCCAAGACACTCTTAACAATCTTCTCCAGCACCAGAGCTCGAATGCCTATTTTGTCATTTTTTGTCATTGACCAAGACCCAGAAGCATAGAGAAAGATCAAAAAAACTAAAGTTTCTACAAGCTTAATTTTGGTCTTTTTGGAGATTTTCCAGATCTTAGTTAAATCAGTCATCGCTATCTTAGCTAGTGCTATTCTTCTTATCTCTTTTTTACATCCATCCTTTTTATGTTATTATCACTCCAAGGTAATTGAAATTGTCGACAATTTCATCATCATCATCAAATTCCCCATGTACCCTCAAGGGGTGTACAGGATATGATAGTACTACATGAAAAATTTACATCATTATTAACTTTCTATCTACAATTTTCCTCCAAATCAGTCTGTTACTTGTCAAGACTCCAACATTATCAGATCTTATATCTCTATCATCTAAGGCACTTTATACAGTATCAAACCACCTATATCTTGGTCTTCCTCTGGGTCATTTTCTTGCCAACCTGGCAGAGATCACTAGTTTTGCTAATCTTTCCTCCCCCATTCTGTTTAAGTGACCATATCCACCTCAGTTAGCTCTGCTAACACATTCCTGGATGCTGACAATGTCAAGTTCTTTCCTAATATCCTCGTTGTTAATATGGTATTGCCATTGATGATATCTGTTCACGCCTCTAATCTTTCTCAGGACTCTCATATCTGCGGTCTCTAGTCTTTGGTCAAGTGTTTTACTTCTGACCCAGCTCTCAGTTCCATAAGTTAAAACTGGTTTGAACACTATCTTGTATACAGCTAATTTAGTGTTCCGACTAATTTCTCTCTTATTCCATATGAATTTATTCATTTGACTTTCTACCATACCAGCTTTGTAGTTTCTGTTATCTATGTCCATATTTAAATTACCATCTTCACTAAAAATCGTGCCTAAGTAGCTGAAATGTTTTACTTGTTCCACAGGTTCTCCTTTCACAATGCAGTTGACATTTTCAACGATTCTGCCTATTTTCATTGTCTTTTTATTGTTGACCTTCATACCATATCTATTACATTAGTTATTCAGTTTAGTCAGGAAAATCTTGCAGACTTGTAGTGGATTTATTTAGCAGTATAACATCATCCATCTGCATAAAGCAAAGAGCTAATGTTAACATCTCCAATTCTGATATCATGTTTAATACCACTTTCCTTCGTAATGTGATCCATATAGATAATGAATAACAGAGGGGATAATGTACATCCTTGTCTCACACTAGATTTAACATTAAACCATCTTCCTGTACTTCCTTCAATTTTAACTGCTGACTTACAACTCAAATAAAGACTAAGCATTGCTTGATATAATGCCCCATTGACACCATATAGTAGCATATTGAATAGCTTCTCTCTTGGCACCTTGTCATGTGCCTTTTACAGATCGACAGAACTTAAATACAGATCTTTGTTATATTCCCATGATTTCTCAACTGTTTGTCGTAAAGCGAAGATCTGATCCCGACAGCCTCTATTTGGCCTGAATCCAGCGTGTTGTTCTTCAAGCTTTTCTTCCACAGTTCTTCTCAACTGTTTCTGAACACTCAGTAGGGAAATACGTCTTAATTCTCACATTCAGTTTTATTTCCCTTTTTATATATGGGTACTATGAGAGCTTTACTCCAGTCATCGGGAATTCGTCCCTCTGTCCAGGCCTTCTAAACTATGTAGTGCAGCCACTGTAAGACTTTTATACCACCATGCTTCAGCATTTGTGATCGAATATCATGTACTCCTGCTGCCTTTCCACATTTTAAGCCTTTGATGGCTTTTTCTACTTCAAGTATGGATATGTATTCCTGACTATGCCTGTTGAGTGTTTTTTACCACTGTGCTATCACTGCTTGTTTCATTAAGCAATTTTTCGAAGTAATTACTCCATACTGCAAGGATATCTTTTTCTCCCGTTTTCATGTCACTTTTATCAGTTTCAATTCCTTCTATATCAATCTCTTCTGTGTTGTTTAAAACCTTTCTTTTGGTTTTGTCTTGATTTATTCGTAAACCATGGCTTAAGCTTTCTCATTCTAATTGATTTAGGATGGATTTTAATTCCTGTTCATTTGTTGCTATTATCACCGTGTCATCTGCGTATCATAGGTTAGTGATTTTTCGGCCACGTGATTTAATGTCTCAATTCCACTTTTCTTGAGATCTTTTCATTATAGTTTTGCTGTAAAGTTGAATAGTAATGGTGAGAGTATGCATCCTTGTCTTCATCCTTTTTCAAATTGTAATGCAGGGGACACTGAGTTTTCAATTCTTACTGTTGCTTGATTTCATTGATATGAGTTCTTTACGAGGGTTACTAGATGGTTCAGTATTCCTGATTCTTGCATGATATAATTAATAATAAAATAATTAATATTTATTTATTTGCTGATATTTCACTGGTATTATATCCAGCATCTTCAGAGCACAAAAACCATTGGTCACAGTACATGAACAGCAACAATTTGGTTAATAGTGGGATCAGTTAAACAAAATTGTAACATGTAACACAAGGGACTAAAGTCCTAACTGGCACCATCTATTGTTGGATAAAGAGAGAGAGAGAGAGAGAGAGAGAGAGAGAGAGACAGAGAGGGAGAGAAAAAAAACAAGTATTAATTAGATCTTAAAATGACTGTCTCTCAGATTTTTTTTGTGATTAAGAGAATGTTTTAAAGCTTCTGCTAAATCCCAAAACAATCTCTCTGACTTATAATGATTTCTGTGTAGCATTTCTGTTTTTCTCCATTTGATCCTGTGTGAAGGAGTATCCAAGGCATGGTTTGCTAGTCCTGACTTGGCATGATAGTACCAAATGTATTTTTTATGTTCTCCAAGGCAGATGTCAACAGTTCTTCCTGTTTGGCCTTAGTAAGCCAGGTCACAAGTACAGGACACTTCATACAATCCTGGATGTGAAAAAGCAGAGTTTGTCCTTAGGTGAATGGATGAGAATTGCAAAATTTGATATGTAGTTTAAATATGGTACTAAGCTGATATTTATTAAGCACTCTATGTATCTTTTTGGATGCACTCTGAGTGTATGGGATGGTAACAGTTTTGTTGTAATCTTGCATATTAAGCAGAAGGGAATTTCCAGGGAGCATTTAATATTTTGTCTATTCTTTGGGAATTATAGCCACTAGCTAAAAAAAAAAAAAGAGAGTGATGCAAGTGAATTCAGTGGTAAGAGCATTTGAAACAGATAGCTCTGGCTTTGTGAGTTAGTGTGTTTAAGATAACATTGTTGAGCTAGTGATTATTTCCGGATACCTTGTCTTGAGAATTTTTCATGGTGAGAGGTGAAGGAATGTCGTCTTGGTGATCTCTTTAACAGTATTACATTAGCGCATGTGTCATATTGCTTAAAAATCCATTGAATTAAAAATCTTCTTGTATGTGTAGATTTTCTGTAAACAGAAAAAGATAATGAACCATCAGGAAGGCTTGCTACTAATGTATCTAAGAATGGCAGTCATCTTCCTGTTCCATTGCGAAATGGAGATTTTAGTGTGTTAGCTATTTAAATGTACCACTGATTAATGTCCAATTTCACTCACTAATAACTAAAAAAAATATTAACACTCAATTTTCATGCTACAGAAACATCTCACAAGTGATTCAGTGGGTATTTCATCAATTACAGGTATTTTTGATTATTTCATTTGATTAAGTCAAACGATTACTTCTTCCTCTAGGGTTATGGGTGTGATATCTGTCTCACTGGTCAGTATATGTGGGTGAAAGCTTTTAATTAAAATTTTTCTATTATTTCTGGTTACCTTGTCTTGAGAATTTTTCATGGTGAGAGGTGAAGGAATGTCGTCTTGGTGATCTCTTTAACAGCATTATTAGTGCATGTGTCATGTTGCTTAAAAATCCATTGTTGCTGTTCTGACTGTTGAATTGTCATTTCATTGAAGATGATCTGTTAGATTCAGACTGAAATATCTGAATTTCAAAAAAATGATTTAATACAGTTTTATCATCTTGTGTTGACATGTTTCATTATTAGCAATATCTTTTGGGTTGAAAGTGGCCTAGACTACTGTGGACTGTATGCTTGAGTAGGTTGTATGCAAAAGAAGATGGTGATTGTACCCCTATATTCATCTTTAACTTAGAAATACTCATGCATAAACTATGAATAATAAAAGCAGCAATTTTAGCAAAAACAAGTTTTATATGTTTATTTGCAAATGGTGAGATGCTCCTGTTTCTAAAAAAAGTTTTGTATAGCTTATACAGTTTGCCAACCTCATTATGATAAATCTTACAGGAATTTATTGGAAGTAAAGTGACAGTGGGTGAATTGGAAGTAAAGTGGCAGCAAGCGAGGGGGGGGGGAAATTGACTGGCATATTTAACATGCTCATATGAGTGAATATGCAAGTTCAGTATACACATTTAAGGGTTAATGTGCCTTGTTTTTAAAAAAAACTTTATATTGCCTTAATACCAAACTTTAAGAAATATTATTAAATCTGTGACAAATTGTATTTTGTAAAAATTTATTTTGCAAAATATTGATTGTGAGGGAATTCATTGTACAATAGCATTTTTTTTTTACTCTCCCACTTAGATACAAGTGCATCTGTGCCCCAACATAACAGGTCTAGTGGAAGTGTACTTGAGCCATGGAGAACAAATCCGACTGGTAGGATGAAAAGGAACACTGTAACTAGGACTTTAATTTCAGATAATTTTCGTCACAGACAAGACCAATTACAGTATATCCATCAGCCATTCTCTCCCCTGAATCCGCAGTTTGTTTGTTCAGAACATGTTCCAGAAATAGACTTAAGTGAGGCTGACTTTGCTGCCAATCTGAAATCAAGCACATTATTATCTTATCCATTATTAGAGCCACATGCCCAGTTTAATAATAGTGATAGTAAATTGTATAATAAATCATTCCATATAGCAGGTGATATTTTACCAAATTCTAGATCTTCACAAAGTGAATCTAGTTTAGATACTATGAGAACTTTAAATAAAGCAGTTTATACTCCTGCTGTTATACCTCATTTATTAGAGTCAGAATCAAATGGCTATCATGCAAAAGATGATGACGATGTCCTTTGCGTCTCTGTAAATAGTTTAAATTCTGTGGATGCTTCGACAAATGGTCTCTCAAGATCAGATATTGAAATTCAGTTAATTTCTTCACAGCTAATGCAATCGTCTGGTTTAAATAGTAAAAATGGAGATACTACAGATAGAGAAAATAGTGTTTCTTGTTCTGATAATAGTGCACTAACTCACAAAAATAGCACCAGTGACAGAGCATTCTCAAATGAACAGTGTGATTCTTCCCAGAATATAAAAACTGTATTTGAAGAGTTATCCAGTCGAGATAGAGATGAACAAAGCTGTTTGGCACCAATTTTGGATTCTACACCAAAATGTATACAAGTACGAGAAGATGCTGAAGGAATATACACTAGCCACTTGCCAAGTGAACAGCTCTGTCAGTTATCTAATTTGCACTATGGAAATGGCTTTTCTGTTCAGACAGAGCCAAATATTAAATACTTAGAAAAAACTGTTGATGTATTTAAAAATGATGCTAAAGAATGTGATGTAATAAAACTAGAATCTCAAGATGTATATATAAATAAAATGAACCCTGTACATCAACAAAGCATTAATTTATTAGAAGAAAAAGGATATGAAGATCAAGGAGTTTCTTGTTCTCCTGGACAGAACGAAATTCAACCTGCTGTAGGGTTCTTAAGTGTAGAAGATGAAAGGGATACTAATATTCAGGAAGTGGATGAATATCTGGGCAATATGATTGACAGTGTTGGGGAATTGCAAGATAAAGATTCGGGTGTTAGTTTACAAGAAGGTGATTTAAATTGTAATAATAATAGTCAACCAGTACAACTTTCTTTAGAACATGCCTGTGATCTAAAAGACAATATATATTCTAGACCAGATAATATGCACTCTGCTAGTGTATCTGGTTCTCAGGATTCAATTACTTTGGAGCAGACAGATACAAACTGTGTAGGTGAAATTAAGGCATCTTCAGTAAGCATCCCCACTAGTGCTGCAAAGTCATTGCTTAAAATACAGAATGATATAGAAAAAAATAAGGAACTGCTGGATGAAAATATAAAAAATTTAAATAAGACTGAATTTCAACTAAGTAATCAAAATATAGAACATCTGCTTCCTGAAAACAAAATTTGTACAGGTGCCCGTCCAAAGAAAAGGGATTTTGTTAGTAGTGGTCATGTTACAGAAGCTAGCCAAAATTGCATCCAAGATGCTTGCATATCCAATTTTGAAGTATCGTCATTATCACAAGAATGTAGTGAACCTAATTTATCTCCAAATTTGACATCTGAAATGGAAGCTGAATATATTAATTTAGGATTGGATAAACATTCTGAGGAATCTAAGACTGAGTTTTCTGTGCAGTTAATAAAAGCATGCAGCATAGCTAAAGAGTTAGAGGAAGCAAAAACTGCAGATGAAAGTAAAACATCTGTTTTGTTAAAAAATGAAGAAATTAATGCTCAATGTGATGAAGATAGTAAACTTATTCTTGATTCAACCGAATCTTCAGTATCTGGAGGAGCATCCAGTTTGCAAGATCAGAGTGTTTCTCAATGTCCACGAATACCACGGCCCACATCTCTAAATTTGTCAGCACGTGTGACTGTCAAACCTAAAACTTCTCCCACTGATCTTGGGATTGAAGATTTATCAACAACACCAGAGAGTGAAGATCAAAAAGAACAGTCTTGTGAGCCAGATGTGTTACCCACAGTACATGAAAACGCAGGTAAGTTTAAAAAATTCCTTTTTTTTTTTTGTCCTAAATAGGAAACTTTTATCAGTTTTAAAGCTTATCAACACTTTTTATGAAATTTACATTGGAAGACATGAGGTTATGATGAAGCCTTTTTTTGCCCAAGTAGACTGCAGAAATCTGAAAATTATCTAGCTTTCAGAATTTGTCACCTTCAAAGATAATTTTACCAAAAATATTGTATTTTATTAAATAATTGTTTCAAAATGCACTCTTTAATTTTATGAGTAAAATAATAATAATAAATAGTATGCATTTTAATTTATCTGTTAAATGTTAAAGAAAAATTTACACACAAACACACACACACATATATATACATACATATATATACACACACACACACACATACATATGAAAGAGTGATCATTAACTCGGTTAACATACATATTTTTATAAAGAATTGAATGACTAGAACCGAGATTTAAGTAAAAAGTTTTTAATATAAAAACACGACAAGTTTCGGCTTAACTGCATCATGTGACATTATAAAAGAAAGAAAAAAGAAAAAACACTAAAACACTGAAGCTTAAATAAACTATGAACGTCGTAGAGAGTCTCTATACATAATTGACACTAAATCGTTGTGGTTATATTTCAAGCTGTTCTTTCGTTAGTTGTATTGTTGGGAAAGTGCATGCTAGTAGCATCTCATGAACGCCAGTACATGATTACAGCTGAATGACAATCTGGGAGGTTGTAGCTCAAGTTATTATTTAGATGAACAGGATTGAAGATGATTTCTCTAGATTCCACGATTTTTCTCTCTAGTTCATCATTGCAATGGAAGATGTAGATTTTTCCCAGCAGACTAAGCAGATATTTACTTAGAGGATTTTGAAACCAAAGCTATCTCTTCCTTTATTTAAACACCTAAAGTTTGGAAATGCTATGTAGATGATGTCTTCATTATTTGGAGCCATGGACATGATTCCGTTATGGTTTTCCTCAAACATCTCAATAGCCGACATCAAAGTATTAAGTTTACTGCCAAGCTTGAAATGGATAATTCCTTGTCTTTTCTTGATGTCAAACTGACTCGCTCTTCTGATAAACTCAAAATATCGATATATAGAAAGCCCACACATACCAACAGATATCTGCATAGTCAGTCCCATCACTTTCCTCCTTATAAGCTTGGAATAATTTCCACCTTGGGACATAGAGCCCGTTCTCTTCTAGATGACCCAAATGAACTTCTTACAGAAACAAACCATCTGAAAACTTCTTTCGAAGTTAATGGATATTCCAAGAGAATCATTGCAAAATTTCTTCTTAATCCTCCTAGACATCACTCAGAAGAAACAATAAGGACAATTGCAAACATACAATTCTAGTTATATGACTTAAGTATCAACTTGTCTGAATACATCATAGCCAAACTGGTGTGCATGAATAGATTCAAAGGCAATATATTTATTCCTTACATAAGTACAGTTTCACATAAATTAGCAAAAGTTTTAAGGAAATACAATATCAGAACCTTGTTCACTCCACTTCCAAAGATCTGTTTCTTAATAAGTCACCCCAAATCTTGTCATCATCAACTCAAATACCCTGGTGTATATAAAATATTGTGTGATTGTGATATTCCTTATTTTGGGCAGACAGACAAATCTGTCGAATTGCATATGGAAGAACATGTGAGGGACATTACTTACAAGAGACAGCGAGCCAGTGCATTATCTAGTCATATCCTTTTCTCAGCTAATCCTAATGATGAAAACCAAAATCACAAAGTCTGCTGGGAAAAATCTACTAACATCTTCCGTTGCAATGATGAACTAGAGAGAAAAATCTTGGAATCTAGAGAAATCATCTTCAGTCCTGTTCATCTAAATAAGAACTTGAGCTACAACCTCCCAGATTGTCATTCAGCTGTAATCATGTACTGGCGTTCGCGAGATGCTACTAGCACGCACTTTCCCAACAATGCAACTAACGAAAGAACAGCTTTAAATACAACCGCAACAATTTAGTGTCAGTTATGTATAGAGACTCTCTATGATGTTCATAGTTTATTTAAGCTTCAGTGTTTTAGTGTTTTTTCTTTTTTTATTTCTTTTATAATGTCACCTGATGAAGGCTATTAAGCCGAAAGTAGTCGTGTTTTTATATTAAAACCTTTTTACTTAAATCTTGGTTCTAGTCATTCAATTCTTTATAAAAATATAAATATATGTGACTCCCATCTGTGAAAATTTGTCAACCTATAGTACATTAGTACAGCTGGCTAATCATTTTTTTCTATTTTATTAACTTCATATAATTTTTGTATTTTTTATTTACTTTTTTTTTCTTTAACATAATCCAGAAGCCCTGTTTTGGAGACCAAACATGGACCTTTTTCAAGCCACTTTATGTCTCCAATAAGTGGGATATTTGCTCCAGCCATTGAAATTCATCTCTCACCTAAGGACAATTGCAAACATTCAATTCTAGTTATATGACTTAAGTATCAACTTGTCTGAATACATCATAGCTAAACTGGCGTGCATGAATGCATAAACGCGTACAAGATGTTGAACAGTGGAACACACAATTAGAAATATTTAAAAAAAAAACATCAGTCTCATCTATAACTACATAGTGGTAGTCACCTTTGTTAGAATTTACTGTTTATCTACTAGTTTGTATGTTTACACCTGAAGAAATCCTATGTAATTAGGATGAAACATTATTTTCAATTAAAGTAATTGAAAACATAATTACCATCTTATTCCAGTTTTCTGCCTTACAAACTCTTACATATTCATGAACCAGCAAAGTCTACATGCTTATATAAAACTGGGGTGTGTGTGTGTGGGGGGGACACAATAGGTGTTTCAGCACCTGTTGTGGCCTTAAACTCTAGTTTCAGTTTGTTTGTTTATATGCATGTTCTTTTTCTCTGACTAAACAGATTTTATTAGCATTTTGGATCCTTACTAAAATTTTTCTCTCATCTCAGTTTTGATTTAAATTGGACTGTTTTTGTTACATTGTGAAACAGTACAAAATTACGCAAATAATCTGGAATAATATAAAATTGCATGTTACTACGTAACTGTAAACTAACCATCTGAAATAAACTAGATAATAGACTGAAACTAGAGTTTAACAACTCTAGTTTCAGCTACCCTGATGACAAGTGACTTCCTTTTCAAAAATACTGTGAAAGGAATCTTTTTTTTTTTTTATGATTCAAAAGAAATGCTTAAAACACATTTTATCATCATAGCACTAATTAAAGGTTATAGACCTTATGATCCTGTTCCATTCAAACATTGGCCATTTGGTTTACATGTTCTGTTAATTTTTTTTTTAAAATTTCTACTTTTGTTTAATTTGTTGATTTTATTTTTAGTTCTTTTAAAGTATCTTGATTCCTTTTTTTTTGTCTAACATTTGCATTTTGCAATTTTTTCTCATAAATCTCATTTCACTCATTCTTTGTTTATCTTGTTTGTTTATTGCCCAAATTTCATTACCATGTAATAATGTAGATATTGCTAAAGTACTGTATATTTATAAGAGTGTTTCTTTTTGTCCAAGATTAGGATTAAGAGCTCTATTTGTCTGTCCTATAATCTGCAAAAATGTTGAAGTTTTAATTTGATGTCCTCTTCTCCTTCATATGATATTTCACATCTGAGATTATTAACATATTTATCTGTTCCGTTCTTTTATTGTTAACTATTTTAATTCTAACTGGAGTTTGCCCACAAAATACCATTGTTTTAGTTTTATCATTTTTCGTAACTATTCTGTTATGATGTTTAAATTATTGAATAATGTCAGCAGTCAATGGGATTACATAGGGTTCAGTGATAATGTGGAAGAAGACCTCCACATAGCATGTAATCCTTTGTTGGGCATAATTTCCATTAAAAAATATAATGTAGAAACTGGGGCTTCTGACCCACTGTTCACTCCTCACCTTCCTCTAATGTGCACTGTTATTAGGTTTCCTTGGATGCTGAATCCACGAGGATGGGATGGCAGTTTGGGACTTAGTCATTCAAAAAAGTATATTCTGTATTGGCTTCTACTACACAAATATTATATAATATGATTGGATGTCATGCTGGTTAGAATGTTGCTTGGTTAAACAAGCCCCCCCCCCCATCCCAGTGTTTTCATCAAAGACTGGAGGAACGTTTAAAAAACCATTAGAACACTGAAATTCAGTGTTTGAAAGCATTTGAGAAAAGGTAAAGTTAGCAGAGGATGTGAATTAGGTCAGTATGGTATGTTAGAGATATACCATATTGACATAATTGGTGTTACTAGGATGATGGATAAATGGGGGAAGATACTGCTAAATGATAACTAAGATATTATATTCAGGCAGTAATGATCAGAGAAAGAAAGAAGTAGCTGTACTATACACAACCAAAGCACAAAGATTGAAGGGCAGGCACTTTAAATTTAGATTTTTTTTTTCATTATTATTTTCCATTTAAATTTAGCAAATTTAAATGGAAAATAATAGAAAAGAGGTAGAGTTTGAAGCTGATTTAAAAAAGGAAACAGTAGAGTAAAATGAATTCCAAACATGTAGAAAATTTTATGAAAATTTGGAGGAAAGAGGAAAATTAATAACATTGGTACATACTTCTGGATTTCTGTTTGGTACGTAGACTAGTTATTATGAATACGATGGTTCAGCATAAAGATGTATATAAATTCCCAAGGAGATAACATGAGTCTGAAAAGTTATTGATTTGTATTTTTGATTAATGGAGATATCTTCAGACTTGGTTCAGGATACAAGAGTACACAGGGAATTTGAAAAAGAAAGTGTCCACATAGAAAAGAAAATTAGGGACAAAAAGGATTTTGAAATAATCGGTCATCTTTTAGATGAACTGTAGACTCAAATATGAAATATTATTAAATACAAAAAGTGAAGAGAGTTGAAAAAATGAACCAAACCTAAATTTATAATTGGCAAGAAAGTATATTCTTTTTTAAATTAAGGGGATATAAAATCCACATTGTTTCAAAACCAAATAAGAAACTCAAAGATTGGAATCAGAGAGTTTCATGCCGAATATAGTAAACTATAAAGTATCAGCGAACACTGGCGTGAGCCAATGCAAGTGACCCAAGCTCTTTATATTTAAGTAACTTAATGGTTGCACCTCTTTGGAAACTCGTATAGCAGAGTATATAAGTTCTTTTCGCTATACACTTTGGTATTATGGTCTAGCTACTCACTGATGAAGCCTCAAAAAAGGCTGAAACCAGTCTGAGTAGTGACCTCCCTCCATAATGTAATAACAGCATACATTTCCTAGGAAATGTGCTTTTACATTACGGAAAATACCTAAGAATAGAGATCTGAACTTTCCCCACCTTTGCAACGAGTTGTCCGGTATTGTACTACGTACTAGGGTCACTTGCATTGGCTCACGCCAGTGTTCGCCGATACTTTATAGTTTACTATATTCGGCATGAAACTCTCTGATTCCAATCTTTGAGTTTCTTATTCGGTTTTGAAACAATGTGGATTTTATATCCCCTTAATTTAAATTATTGTTTATATCGCCGAAATGAAGCTTATTAGCTCTTTATATTTAAGTAAGTATATTCTTGTTATTCTTATTTTACCCAAGTGTGAGCAAACAAATCATGTAAGATACCTTCAAAAGTAGGCTAATGTAAAATCTAGTGTAGTAGTTGATTGCACACTAGGTTTCCCTGTAACTTATATTTATACAGCCAAGAAAGGAGTGACACTACATTACTACAATTATAAGGAAGTTAAGTTCTGATTGATGTGATCTCACTAATGGTCAAAACTGGGTGGTTTAGGTTGTGACTCTTCCCATAATGTTGGCATCATATATAAGTATGTGCTCTGCATTATACAATACTTGGCAACCTTTGTTGTCAAGAGCTGCTTCTGTTTACAAGTAGCCTAGCCATGAAGAGATTTCATGTACAAACTTCACTTGTGTTAAATAAGGATGAAAACAAGAATATAATGTTTTATTAAGTATATTTACTTCATTTCCTAGCATATAAAAACTTTCTACACTTAAGAACCCTGGAGACCTGATAATATAATCTGAAGAAAACATTGATTTAGTCATCAAAGCATGGTAAAGCAGTTTGCAACAACAGAAAATAATGGTAGATAGACTCAAGAGGTACTTGTCCTGTAAAAGAAGAAATCATATAAGAGCCCAATTAAGTTAAGGGCTCTTAGAGAAACAGAAAAATGAGAAAGCTCTGTATAGAATTAGCTAAACAGATTTTGGAAGCACATAGAATAGAGATATCATGAATGTGGCAAAATGTTCTGTATGCTATTCAAAAAAGTTTGGAAATGGTGCAAAAATTACTGTTAAAGGAATCAGAAGATTATAAATCTGACAAATTGAAAATAAGGATATTCTAGATGTCCAAAGTAATTGCTTCATTAAATGATCCATGCTGGTAGAGCTGTGTAGTTAGACATCTAGAAGGAATGCAGTCAAAGTACATTGCAGTATTGGAGGTAGGAAAAACTATCAGAAATCTGAATTGTGGAAAGTCAGGTGTAATAGATGATATGACCATTAATGCTCATCGACAGAACTAAAAGTTTTACTGTGGTTACTCGGAATTCCAGACATTTTTCTTTTTAGTGATAGGTACTGTGTGGACATAGTACTTGACATTAAAAAGGAAAATGAAACTGGAAGAATCAGACAGGAATTTCACAAGCTTACTTTAGCCTAATATATATAAACATACATGAGAAGATTCTAAAATTGTCTAAAAGAAACTGTGGAAAGAGCAAGATGAGTTTTGGCCAAATAGCGGCTGTTATTATCAATTTTCTACTTTCTCTGTCTATTTTGTATATCTAGAAAAGGCAGATGATGAAGTGCCAAGGAAAAGCTCTTCAACATGCTTCAGTTATATTCTATAAATGGAATGGTATGCAGAGAAACACATACTTAAATTATAAGTCAGCAGTTAGAAGTATAGGATGTACACGAAGAGATGTTTGATGTAAAAGCAAATATAAGCCAAGAGTGCATGCAATTTCTCCTGTTCTTCATCTATATGGATCACATTATGAAAAAAAAAATTGTATTTCAGGCAAATTGTCTATTCGGAAATGTAGCCACTACCAAATTCACTATTGTTGATGTACCTCTGATAATTTTAGCAGGAATTTGAGCCATTAAGGTTTCTTGCAGTTAGCAATAATTAATGACAGCCTATTGTTACTTGTTTACAGTATGTGCATGCTGTGGTTCATACCCAAACTTAACTTTTAAAACGTTATTTCTGTTAGTTTCATTCACAGGATGTGAACGAATGCACAAATTAGATTTCAGTATATTAATACAAAGTAATATAAAATATAAGTAACATGAAGAAATCGAAAAAAATGTTTGATTTAACCTTTCAACCTTCTATATGATATTATTAAGAAATTACTGAATGGTAGTTTCTTTTCTTAAAAAAACTGCCAGTTTTTAACTTGTATTTTTTATTTATGCTGGATGTCTGGATGTATTTCCTCTACATGTTCACTGTCTATATTGCTAACAGCATCATTAGGAGGTTGCTTAATATAAGTGAAAACTGATGAATAATAAAATAAACATTTTCCAACAGCAGTTAATATCTATAAGTTGAAAAGACTGGAATGATAGTTTTAATCACGAGTGTCATTAGGCTTGTTAAGTGCATTCTCTACATAGTGTAAACTCTTTCTTGATTGCTGGCAAAGAAGTCTTTAATGTTACAATTAATTAATAACGAAGATGTCACGAAGGATTATTCTTTGATTTCTATTTAGTGTGTGCCTTTTGAGTAAATGACCTTGGAAGACTCCTCTTATAATGTGTTATAATAATTCTTTTTTACTAGGGCATGGAGGATTCTTGCCAATTTACTGTGTTATGCTCTTTTGGGGGTGTCCCTTTGCTTTTCCACCCTCACTCTTGATCAAATCCATTGTTGACTGAAATTTATGGGCCTCTTTGTCTCCTTAATGTATTATGAGGCATATCTTTAATGTATTCTGGATAATACTCTTGCATTCCTTCATGCCTGGTGTGGTTCTATTCTCCTTCCAAAAAGAGTTTCAAATATCAAAATGTTTCCACTCGGCATTTCCTCAACATCATTGTGACATATACTTTAATGGGTAGATCTCTTTGTAAGGCTTTGAGTAAAGACAACCTAATCTGAATTAATTGAATATAACACATGGGATTAACATGTTATCTCCATGCAAATAAAGTTATTTTTCTTTAAATATTTTTTCAAACCACCCTGTACGAGGGTGGTTTGAAAAGTTCTTGGCCTCAACCATAGATGGCAACACTATCAGCAAGATTTTTTTTTCTAAGTTGGTACATCTGTCACTGGTAACAGATGCTACATTGGTAACATCCATGTGAAATTGCAAGTCATTTATCAAGTAGTTTGTTTTATACAGTTGTCTGAAGCAAAAGTATTGTCTGTATCCCTTGAAATGGATAAAACTGAGTATCGTGTGGTTATAAAATTCTTTGTAAAAGAAGGTTTAATGGCAAAAGAAATTCATCAGAAGTAATAAAACGGTTATTTTTGACCATGAGAACTATAGGAGAGAATGACTACTATTTGGGTTTTTTTTGGTCAAATATATTTATTTTGAACTAAGTTATACCAACTAGTTTCGCCAACTGTGGCTGTTGGCTTCATCAGGATTAAAATTATATAAATGTAAGAATACTTAAACGCTAAAAAACTGTTTGCACTGAAACCATAAATGGACCGAATACAATTGCATTTTTATAAAAGCAGAAGAACGCATACATCACACGTATAGCAGGTGTATGATCTACTAGTTATTATGTAGGAATGTTCTGTAGTTGGCAGCAAAATTTAATTCTGGCATGTTGAAAGATCTAACAAGGGTCTTCCAGACCTCGGGCAGAATTAATTCTTGGTTTCTATTTAGGTTTTCTTCTGAACGGAGAACTGTTGTGGCTTCTTTTATCATTCGAGAGTGGAAATCCTCCTCTAATTAGGGCATGGAGCCTTTATCCCATTCTATAACATGGTCAATCCTAGCAAAATGAAAGGCTAACCCCGATTTGTCTTCTCTATTATTATTGACGTCTCCTATGTGTTCCTTTTTTCTGATTTCAAACTTCTTGAAGTCTGGCCAATATAGTTTAAGCTGCACAAGCAGGGTATGTTGTAAACTCCAGCATATTTAAAAAAAAAAGGATGGCTATCTTTTGGAGATCTTAAAAATTGGCAAATGGTCTGTGAAGGTTTAAAAGCTACTCGTATTCCATGTGGCTTGAGGAGTTTAGCAATCTTATTAGAAACTGTTCCTGTAAACGGAATCACAATAGTAGAATTGTAATGTATATCTTCTGGTCGTCTTTGTGGGGATCTTGTGGATCAATTTCCACAAGAATATTATTATTATTCCTGATACCTCCAAGGAGTCCGAAGACTCATCGCGGGAGGACATCTTCAACTGTCTCTACACCTTACCTCTACTACGAATCAACGCCATCTACCGCCCACCTCCAATATCCTAGGAAATTGATCCAAAAGAATCTTGTGGATCAATTTCCTAGGATAACCATTCTTTGTTAGATTATTTGATATCAGGGATAGTTCATCTTGGAGGTCTTTATCATCAGTTGTAATGAGAGGCTCTATTTTTTAGTATGTGTACAATGCTAAGTTTCTGAGAAATATGGTGTGAAGAAGTGAAGTGTAAGTATCTACCTTGTCTGTATTGGTAGATTTGCTATAAACTCTTTACATCACAAAATTAAATTCACTCTAGAACTGGAGAAAGATAACCAGTTACCATTTCTGGACATTTTAATTAAAAAACAAATAAATGGACACATCAGTCTTACAGTTTATCGCAAACCTACCAATACAGGTAGATAAAAATTTTATAAAAATGCAATTGTATTCAGTCCATTTATGGTTTCAGTGCAAACAGTTTTTTGGCGTTTAAATGTTCTTACATTTATATAATATTAACCCTGATGAAGCCAACAGCCACAGTTGGCAAAACTAGTTGGTATAACTTAGTTTAAAATAAATATATTTGACAAAAAAAAAAACCAAATAGTAATCATTCTCTTTTATAGTTCTTGTGGTCAAAATAACCTTTTTATTATCATGAATAGCCTCCATGGTGAAACTTAACACCAGGTACATCGTTTTGAGCTACTTAAATGTAAAAAGGCTAAACTGTTAAATCACCTTACATTTTTGAAGAGATGCAGAAACCATAACATCATTCCTAAGTTCTTATTTTGAGAGAACGATTCCATTGAAGACGAGCTAAGCATATTTATTTTAAAACATCTTTGGCTATTTTATGTAAGCAGATACAACATATCAGATTTGAACCATGCCAAATAGACTTTAAGTGCTTACGAGGTATTTTAGACCAAAACTTATGGTCACTTTTAGATAGAATGATAAATAATAGCTATGACAAGACCTTTTCTATCAATAAACATAGCCAAATCAAGAAATTCAATGTTCTTTACGAAAAACATTTTCAATCAAAACCTAGTTTGCCGGACAACACTGTTATATTTAATTGCTCCGATCGTGTTCTATCAAAACCAGAAGTGAGCGTACTTAAAAAAAGGCTTCAATTTTTCTGTTATCCTGATCTAATTCCTAAAGTGGACATTATATGCAATATAGGAAAGGTTGTTTCATTACTGCTGGAACCCATAGCTAATGATCTCAGACTTAAAAGCAGTATCATTCTCTCTTCTTCAAGAGCTCCCCATAAAAACATTACTCTTCTAGAGAGAAGAGCTATGTTTACATTGAAGAAAGATAAAGAAATCATCTTAAAAGTCGATAAAGGCAACTGTACAGTGATCTTAAATACTAGTGATTACAAAGATAAGATCGCCTACTTACTATCTGATACATCTGCATACCGTGTTTTAGATTGAGATCCTACTTTAAAGAATCACAATGATACTAACGATTTATTACGTAATATGAATAGCTGGTCAACAGATTTAAAATGGAGATTGAGGTCTATGCATCCACTAACGCCGAGACTATATGGCACTCCAAAAGTCCATAAAAATGGAATACCATTATGCCCCATCGTTGATGGTATTAATTCGCTTACATATTTATTATCTAAACACCTTGCAGGTCTTCTCAAAGCACACATCCATAATTCGGATACTTACATACAAAATTCACAACATTTCGTGGAGAAATTAAACAGCTTCTGGCAAGCCTGGATGTGACATCATTATTTACCAATGTTCCAGTAGAGGAAGTGATTGACATTTTAGGAAACTTCTTTCCTCAAGACATTACTTCTTTGTTCCATCATTGTTTAAATTCTAACTTTAACCTATGGAATAAAACTTTTTACCAGCAATTAACAGGCCTTGCAATGGGAAGCCCTCTTTCACCACCTTGTGCTGATCTCTTTATGGAGAAATTTGAAAATAAAATTTTATCTCAACTGGACCCTAAACCCACAGTGGAGGTACGTTGAAGATTTTTTATTGTTTGAAAAAATATGGAAAAGGATTTGTTCGATTTCCTAAGCAAGATCAACTCTTTACATCACAAAATTAAATTCACTCTAGAACTGGAGAAAGATAATTAATTACCATTTCTGGACATTTTAATTAAAAAACAAATAAATGGATGCATCAGCCTTACATTTATCGCAAACCTACCAATACAGGTAGATTCTTACACTTCAATTCTTCAAACCATATTTCTCAGAAACTTAGCATTGTACACATGCTAAAAAATAGAGCCTCTCTCATTACAACTGATGATAAAGACCTCCAAGATGAAAACTATCCCTGATATCAAATAATCTTACAAAGAATGGTTATGCTAGGAAATTGATCCACAAGATTCTTTTCTGTGACCCCCCCACAAAGACGACCGGAAGATATACATTACAATTCTACTATTGTGATTCCGTTTACAGGAACAGTTTCTAATAAGATTGCTAAATCCCTCAAGCCACATGGAATACGAGTAGCTTTTACCCTTCACAGACCATTCGCCAATTCTGAAGATCTCCAAAATATAGTCTTCCTTTTTTCAAATATGCTGTAGTTTGCAACATACACTGCTCGTGTGGCTTAGACTATATTGGCCAGACTTCAAGAAGTTTTGAAATCAGAAAAAAAGAACACATAGGAGATGTCAATAATAATAGAGAGGAGGATTTCCGCTCTAATGATAAAAGAAGCCACAACAGTTCTCCGTTCAGAAGAAAACCTAGAATAGAAACCAAGGATTGATTCTGCCCAAGATCTGGAACACCCTCATTAGAGCTTTCAACATGCCAGAATTAAATTTTGCTGCCAACTACAGAACGTTCCTACATAATAACTAGTAGATCATACGCGTGCTATACGTGTGATGTACGCGTTCTTCTGCTTTTATAAAAATGCAATTGTATTCGGTCCATTTATGGTTTCAGTGCAAACAGTTTTTTAGCATTTATGTATTCTTACATTTATATAATTTTAACCCTGATGAAGCCAACAGCCACAGTTGGCAAAACTAGTTGGTATAACTTAGTTTAAAATAAATATATTTGACCACAAAAAAACCCAAATAGTAGTCATTCTCTTCTATAATTTATCAGAAGTTCATAAAAGTTTATGTGCTCTCTTCTCCTTTGTTTTCGACAATTAAGAAATGGGCTGTCAAGTTTTAACACCTGAAATCGTTAAAGATACAAGTAATTTTATAGCATAACCAAGGTAAAAACTTTTTACATTTTTAACACCTGAAATCATTTATCAAGTGCACGATATGGTATTGGATGACGGGCAAGTCAAAGTGCCTGAAATTGCTGAGACTATAGGCATTTCAAAAGAACTTGTAGGATATATTTTGCATGAAGAATTGCAAATGAAAAAGCTTTGTGCAAGATGGGTGCCGTACTTGCTCAGAGCAGATCAAAAACACACTCACATAGAAATCAATGAACAGTGCTCGGAGCGTTTTAACAAGAATAAAACTGATTTTGTGCGTTGATTTATTACTATGGATGGGACTTGGATTCACCATTACATAAGAATCCAAACAGCAATCAAAACAGTGGACAGAAGACCGGTTGTTCAGCACCAAAGAAGAAAAAGTTGGTTCCATTAGCAGGAAAGGTCAAAGGTCATCACATCGGTGTTTTGCGATGATAAAGGCATTTTGTTTATTAATTATCTCGAAAAGGGTAAAACAGTAACCGGGGAATATTATTCTAATCTTTTAACCAGACCAGATGAAAAAATTCTTGAAAAAAGACCCGGTTTGCAAAAGAAAAAAAATTTACTTTCATCAGGACAATACACCTACCCACAAAGGTGTTTTGGCAATGGAAAAATTAAGGGATCTGCACTATGAATTGTTGGAATATCCACTCCCATTCTCTAGATTTGGCTCCCTCTGACTTCCATCTCTTCCCAAAACTAAAACTCTTCCTTGCTGGTGAGCGTTTTTCTTCGAATCAAGAGGTGATTGCAGCTATAGAGGGATATTTTGCAGATCTTACTGAGAACCACTACAGCAACGGGATAATGGTGCTGGAGCATCGCTGGAATAAATGTATTAGTCTTAAAGGAGATTATGTTGAAAAATAAAAATAATTTTGAAATTATAAATTCGTTTTTTCATTGTTAGGCCAGAACTTTTCAGACCACCCTTGTAGACCATTGGGAAACTGCAAATGATAGTCTTGATATAGTCTCTGCAGTTGTTTCGGTGTGGGATCTTTTTAATTAACAGGGTGAGGAATGAAAAATTAATTCATTTTCTAATATCTATCCAATAGATTCTAAGTCATCCCCAGCATTTTTTATCAGAAGTCAAACCTTGTAGTGCTATTCTGGTAAATTATCAGATCTAGCTTTGTGAACCAGACAATGGAGTTGTTTTCCACGTATTTTAGTGATATTTTCTTGCGGTCTGACAATAGAGTGGATTTTTCCCCTCACCTCACAATTTTGTGCAGCAGCAAATAGTTTCTTCAGAAGTTTTCTGTAGTACTTCATCTCAAAGGCCAATAGCATTTCCTCATCTTTCTTTAGCAGTGTCTGACACGTCTGTATAGTAAGACAGTTAAAAAGGGTGTCAATCAGTAGTCCTCTAGCAGTATTTTGTCTTTCCAAAGTGATTGAAATCTCTGAAGCGTAACAGTTGCTTTAGCAGTGCAAACTTTAATGTCTTGTTTGGACCAGCCATCTCTGTGTTACACACACACACATCCCAGGCTAGTGAATCTTTCTACTTCCAATTTTTCATCATTAACTAAAATTTTCATAGGCTCTTTGCCTGAAGACATATTTTTTGAATTGTTAATGCTGATCTTTAATTCATAATCACTGAGTTCTCACATGTCTGACCACACATGTGAGAACTCTCGCTGGCACAGTGCCAAGAAGAGTCAATGAAGAGTCAATTCATGTTGAAGGGGAGAAAGGGATAAGGTGGTGTATGAATTCATCACCAATACATGAAATCACATACTTGATTCATAAAATTTTCCTGCTTTGTACAATCAAAATAGTTACCACTTTAAAAACTAGAATTTTCATTAAAAAAAAGCTAATCTGACTTATAATAATAAACCCTAATCATTGATTACCCTATCTATTATCAGAATGGATTTTCCTTCTGCTATGCACAGAAATGTTGAGGAGCCTCACATCTGTAGTCAGACAGTATCTTAGAAAAATCTGTTAATTCTTGTAACTGATTTCCATTCTCTGCTACTAGGTCAATGTCATCGGCAAATCAAAGGTTTTGACACCAACTTAAGTGCCGCTTACCACTGGCACTTAAATTGGTGACAAAAAAAACAACTCGTTTTTATGGAATCCTGCTTGGTTCTGTGAAAGTATACTTTCTATTTTCCTCTCATTCCTAGAGAGTAAGAGCTTTAAGTAAGAGTAAGAGAAAATTCAATGAATTTTGAATGATTAGACTGATAGCTCTATGATTGCTGTATTTTGTACTGTTCCCTTTTTTAAGAATACGGATCAGAATATAAACACACTAATCGTTTTTATTCTGATCCATATCGTTCAATCATAATTCATTGTTCCATACTTCTTGACAGATTTTGAGCAAACATGAATCTAATTTCAGCAAATTTGTCAAACATGTTATAAATGTAACTTTTTTTTCAGAATGGGATTCACTTAAAGAAAAAAAAATGATATATTCAGTACAAAAATTGAATGCAAACCTGCAGGACAGTTTCTCAGCATTGGGTAGAATAATGATGTGTGCACATTTTACAGAGAGAGACTACCAAATTAGGTTTATCCAGGATAAACTACTAAATGACACCCTTTTTCATGTTATCTTGAAAGTAGCAGAATAAGCTACATTTCTGGCTTTTCTTAGCAAAATAGTCATTTAAATTTTTTACATTATCATATTGTGTGGTACTTTGTATATAAATATTTTACTACTTTCTTACTTGCTGATGCTGTATACCATTAAATTGTTACAGGGAACTTATTTTTGAAAAACGCAATTATCTATCATGTGCTCTCCATGTCGACTTCACCCTAAACATGGCAGAGATTCCAAAAATAAGTTCCCTGTAACAATTTAATGGTATGAAACATATAATTCTAGCATCAGCAAGCAAGGAAGTAGTAAAATAATTATATACAAAGTACTACACGATGTGATAACGTAAAAAAAAAATGTATGGAACTATTTTATGCAGCGTAAGCCTTATAGTACAAATGGTAAGAAAAGCTGGAAATGTAGCTTATTCTGCTACTTCCAAGATAATCTGAAAAAGAGTATATAGTAAAATAATTCACCACCAGTTGGTAATGAATTATTTTTTTAAAAAATGTATATTTTTCTTGTTTAGCAACAGGGAAGCCTGCAGATGCCAAGTAAACAAAGTGCTGATTGGAAAAGATAGTTTCTCCCATGGAATGTATATAAGTCCAGGCTATTTCCAGGAAAGCAATGTTTGGCACAACACTTGCCTCCAAAACCAAAATGTTCTTTTTTCTTTATATGTATATTGTTTATAGATCAGCATATAATATTTAAGAACTTTAGATTGAAATTTAAAATTGTTAAATGATAAATTTAAAAACTTATTTTGATATAAGTGAAGTATAGGAATAGCTCTTTCTCCACTTCCTTTTCTCATTATTTAATCTTGCCAAGTAATATTTTTCCATAGATTCCGTTATATCTGCAGAAGAAGAAGATCATTTAGGGAAAAATCCACCTTTTTGGATTCGTGATGATGATGCTCCTCATTGTATGCATTGTGATGTAAAATTTACCATGATTAAAAGAAGACATCACTGTAGAGCCTGTGGGAAGGTAATTTGTTTTGTCTTATTTTAAAATATTTAAGCTACATTTGGTATTCCCCAGTCTCTTTCCCCCTTACCCTTCTCTAACATGGTGCTGTTTTACTTTGAAATGATTGATTGGAAGTTCTTTCTCCCCCCCCCCCACCTTCCCAATCCACATAGTTGTTTCAGTTAACACATGACACTACATAGTGATTAGGCATCTTCTCTGCTTTTTTTTTAAATGTACTAGTTTTAAAGGAGGAATGATCACATATTGGCTTAGATATACTACAAAACATCAAACTGCATGTTGAAGCCAGAGGATCAATATTCCCTCTAAGCTATGTGTGTGTGCATGCACATGCACACTGGTCAAAAAGGGAGTCCACATGCTTTTTGCTTTCAGAATGTATAATTTACATTCAAAATTGAATGTACTATAAAAACAAATTATATGATAAATCATACTTGTCACTTATTTTATTTAGTAATTTTTTCAATGTCTTCATTCCAATATTACTGTAGCCCACACTTTAATTAGTTACTTTAAGCATGTACCATGTGGGTGAACTAATACTGATGTTAGTGGGTTGTAGTAGCATATTTAATATCGGCTGTCTAGACAGTACAGTCACTTGAACTCTTGCAAAACGGTGATGGATATTTGTTGATACACAGATTTAAAATTTAGTTCTTGTACGTTTACAAGTTATGCTATGGACAAAAAAAATAAGGGGAAGGACAACATTAATATGAGAAATATTACATGAGCAGCAGCAGTTTTCGTGTGTTAAATCCTCAAAATGTTGCTCTGCAAAATTAATGCAGAAAAGAGCTGTAAATTTGTTTAAATTTAGAGAAAGATGGAAGTTTTTTTCCCCCACTTGGTTAGACTGTAATAAATTTAGTTTAATCCTTTATCCAAGTATAAGCAAACAAAGTTTGCACCTGATGTATCTTCAGGACTGACGCAACTCGTGGTAAAGGTGGACCAAGCTTTCATCACTCCTTGTCTTAGTATCTCCCATAATGCAAAACACATCTCCTTGTGGACATGTATAATGCCATGCATTAAGGGAAGGGCCACCTTCCCATGGGTGGATAGCAGCCCTTCACAAAAGTTTGTGATTTTTGGTATTGTGGTGATCACAGTCTACCGCACATTGAGTCTGAGACTGGAAACTTGCACACAAAATGTTTTTCATGGGTTTGCAAAAATTAGAAGGCATATTGTAGAAGTTACATTATTAATGGGTGATGCTTCAAGGGTACACAGTAGATTGCAGTTATTTAATACAAAAAATTTTTCTGTGCATACCTCCCTATTCTTCATGTTTCTAATCAAAACATTGGAGATGTTAGGCCCAGGATCAGGGCTGCTGCAAGTGGGTGTGCAAGTTGTGCACTGCACAAAGGCACCATAAAAAAAAAGGGGGGAGGGAGTGCAAAATTAAGTTTTAAAAATCAATTCTACATTTCAAACACAATCCACTTTGCTAATGTCAGATTTCACTTCTTCCAAAACAAGTACTGCATATCAATTCAGAGAAATCGTACATATTGCACAATCTGAAAACTATCAGTGCTACTGACATCTTACAGTGAACATATTGTTGCAGTTCCATGAAGCTCAATCTAACAAGTACAAGCTGAGCTGAGTCATCTTCTATGCAGATACAAATCAACACCTTTCATCTTTCTGTTGGTTCTCTAAGTTAATCTGAACACAGTATTTGATCATTGAAATACTGGAACATTCACAATAACATCTGCAATAGCTGTGTGAAGCATTTCATTACCATAAATGCATTGATCGTGATTAGAGCTCTTTGTGAGGTATTTGTGAAAGCATAGTCAGATTTTTGAGAACATTAAGTAAAAAAAAAACAAGATTTTTTTTTATTTTGATAAATCTATTTTAATATTTACATTTGTTTAAAAACTTTTTGTACATTTTTATCAATGGGGACAGCAAAAATTTTATTGCCCAAAGGCAGGCTACATGTCAGTGGCTGTACTGCCTAGGTTGTATGTTTTACATTGTATGATACCTAGGGAAACTTGCAGTGAAGCCAGGTATTCAGCTAGATATGGGGATATGTCCTACAGATAAACACACTTGTTTGCATATCAAAAAAAAAAAAAATAAATAAACTAATGCCTTTTTATTCCCGTATAGGAAGTAGGCGAGGCCGTTTAGACCTATCTAACTTTTTTTTTTTTTTGGAGACTAAGTAGGCAGTTCAATCTCCACTGATACCCAATCAGAGATAGCTGACCCAAGGCTATCACTAATTAAGCGGCACACAGTGAAGAGGTGGCTCAACAAGTGCTGCCATCTCATTGTCCCTAACCCTAACACAATATATTTAATGTCTGAAAATAGTGTGGGTTCTATGGTCGATTTTCTTGAGTTTATGGGATGAAAAACCCAAGTTTTTGGGAGAAAAAAACCCGCTTGCTCGTGCCAGAGATCGACTAACTCGGGAACCGGTTGAAAAAAGGCTTAGAAAAATTTCCTCTAGTCACCGACTAGATTTGAAACACCAGATCTTCATTCGTGCAGTCAAGTGCCGTGGTGCGCAAACACCACATCCACTGAGCTGCACAGGCTTTTTATTTGCATATACTAGAGTTAAATATTATACTACATCAAGAATGTAATTTCTTGTCATATAGTTTCAGATGTACTATCCAACCTATTGAATTGAACAAACATGCTGTCTTATGTATATACAGCATGAGAATGCATGGACAAATAAATTTATTGACAATTAGCAACAGATGTTTATTGAAAAAAAAAAGTAGTACTGCATTAAATGTGGAATGAGCAAGCAAATTTAAATAAGATTGAATACAACGGGATTCAACAATTGGTTAATATATCCAGACCAGTGCAATAGGCTAGAATGGTAATATCCATTTTTCATATTTAAATTCTCATCCTTGGTTACTAAGGATGAGAATTTCCCATGCTTTTTGGGATTGAGAAGCAATCACTCTCCTTGAATAGATGTTTGTATTTATTATTATCTGAGACTTACAGGGAGTCAAGAACTCATTGAGGGTGGCTCTAAATCACCCAAACCAGCTATCATACATTTCCTTAAATTCATTCACACTAGATGCACTCACTACCCATAAGGGAAAATTATTCCACTCACTCACTGCTCTCTGGGAGAAACCTCTTCTTGACTGTGAACAAACTTAACTTCCATGGATGCCCCCTTGTTCTGTCCCCACCTTCCATATAACGAAAAATTTCATCCACCCATTCAAAAGTTTATAGACATCTATCATATCACCCTTCTTTCTCCTTTAACCAGAGTCTGTAATCCACATACTCGCAATCTGTCCTCATAATCTAAATCCCATGATCCGGATATAATCTTTGTAACCCTTCTTTGCTCCTTTTCCATGGCTTCTTTTTATCCCCTTGGAAAGGGAGCAAAGAAGAGTTACAAAGATTATATCCGGATCATGGGATTTAGATTATGAGGACAGATTGCGAGTATGCGGATTACAAACTCTGGTTAAAAGGAGAAAGAAGGGTGATATGATAGATATCTATAAACTTTTGAATGGGTGGATGTAATTTTTCGTTATATGGAGAAAAATTTCATCCTTGGAGATTTGGAGCCTGGGAGACCAAATCTGCATGCAATAATCAACATGCGGTCTTATCAAAGCCTTATAAAGAGTTCAAAGGAAGGCAAAATGACTTCCTTATCCTTACATATCAAGGTTCGCTTCAGCACCACAATTATCCTCTGAGTTGTATTTGCAACTTTTGCTATGTGACCTTTGAATGTTAATATGCCTAGATCCCTTGCCTCTTCAGTTTCTTGTAGCATAACCCTGCTAATATAATATGCCCCTGGAACTCTAATCACTCCAGAAAACTGTTTCTGACGTGATTAGATTTTAAACTGTTTCTGTGAATTAACCGAAAAACTTTGTGAATTAACCAAATATCATATTAAAGCAGTAGTCTCCAAACTTTTCGCCATGAGGGTCACATTGGGTACTTCAGCACTGTTCAGCGGGCCGTAGTAATAAAAAATTCTAGAACTAGATATATGAGTTTTATTGAAAGCAGATAAAAACTGATTACAGAGTATGAGAGATTAAATTATCGTATATTAACGACAACGAACACTATCAATATTTTTATCACAAATTATAATAAAATCATTAATGTGAATGAAGTAACTGTGTTCGTGTTTTTAAAATCTTATTCAACTCAAGTTCAAATTTTGAAGTGCTAATTACAAGTAGCGATTTCAAATGTTCATCAGATAAATTTGCCCTGTATTTTGACTTGATATATTTCATTCGGGAAAAAGTTTGTTCGCAAAGATACGTTGTCCCAAAAATAGAGATAAATTTACAAGCAAATTTCTTCAAATTTGGGAACTGCTCAGAGTTCAAAAATTTATAAAAATCGATCAAGTTTCCTTCCTTGTATTTATCTTTAATATGTTCAGTTGCCTGAAGTTCAATAATTTCCATTTGAAGTTGACTTGGGACATCAGTAACAACACAGTCAAACAGATTTTGAAACAGTCTTCCATCATACATTCTTTGATATTGCCATCAGTGGATGGTTTTCCTTTTTTTAGCCAACACATGAGCAATCTTGTAGCTTACCAAGGTTAAGTTTTAATTTTCTGAGTTTTCTTTCGTAAATAAGCCTTGCTGAGAATGCAAACAACAATATAATGATTCAAATTTATTTGAACGCTCCTTTTCTGTAAATTGTGAAAACGTTGAAGTGTGTTTTGTTTCATAGTGGTGGCGTATATTGTATTCTTTCAACACAGAAACAGTGTCTTTACAAATGAGACATACAGCTTTATCCTTTGAGTTCGATTGTATGAAGGAGTATTTTACTTTATGCCCCATTCTTCATTAAACACACGACATTCATGATCAACTTTTCTTTTTCCCATCCATGTTAACCCTATAAAAGAGAATAAATTTATAAATAATTAATAAAATTTTTTTATTTATTTCAAAAAAATTTTGTAAAAGTTACCAAAAAAAATCTTATCATGACAATTTCTACTCGCGAACTGTTACTTTTTTTTGAAATAGCCGAATTCATTTTTTCCAGTTCGGGAAACAACAATTTGTTTAAATTTTTGCTAGTCGTTAGTTTTCAACCAAATATACACCGACAATTTACATGCAACTTTTTTTTAATTTCGTATAACTTCGAGTTTTTAGTCAATGAATACAGATCGGGAAAATTTGTTTTTATTTCGTTTTTGCTTGTTAGTTCATTTTAGCTGTGTTTTTACTGACTTTTTTTAAGTGTTCTTATTTCGTGCGACATAAATTTTTTTGTTGATAAAAAAGTTTATTCAGATGTAACTTTTTTATTTCATTTTGAATTCTTTTAAATTTTTTTTCTTCGTTAGTCCATTTTAACCGACCTTTTACAGTCAGAAAGACCGCAACTTGGATTACGGTTGCTATTTGCTATTCGGGAATATATTTTGAACACAATTTTAATTAATGCATTTAATTAAAATTTAATTAAAATTAAATCAACCCCCCTGTGTTTTTTTTGCAGATTCTTATTGAAAAATTAGTCCAGTTGGCGGGTTGGATAAAATCATATCGCAGGCCGTAGTTTAGAGACCCCCTGTACTAAAGGATTCAATGGTGGGAAGTTTTTGGTATTGAGACTACATTATTATGTAATTAAAGAGTTTAATAAAAAATAAGCAATTAAAACCTGACAAGTTTTGTAAGTCATATGACTTGCATCATCAGGGGTATGGGTACCTAAAAGTTTTACACAACAACAAAAGCCTAACAATTAATTACACACATATTAGATGTTTTTTGATAACTTCACAACTGGAACATATAATCGATAAACCAGAATACAAGTGGCAAATTCATTACTGTATGCATTGGAACATTGCCTGGCATCACGTGTGTTATATCCTAGGTCCATGGCAGTTAAATTTTTGATGAAAGCAGACCATACTTGATGTAAAATTAAGCCTTGATTTTTATTGCATTGTGTAGGGATCCTAAGCATTTGCAAGGAGGCTTCTTTAAATTTTCTTGTAAAACAATTATAATCAATATATGATATTTTTGTTTGTTGCCAAAGTACTTGATGGCCAGCAGTGGTTGTGTGGAATGCCAGGCCTGATTTATGCTCTTCTTTTTTTGATGTCTTTTACGTGTTCAGACATGTGGATCTCTCTCCCGACCTTCCTGTCTGTCTTGCATAACAAATTCCACAAGAGCAATGAATATCATAGATGCCTAGTTTTTTCATGGGATGATGTGGAGGTTTTGGTGGATGTGGGAATCTTGATATTTTTTGGTAAAAAGGTAAGAAAGGTAAAAAAGCCACTTTTACATTGTACTTGCAGAGCAATCCAACCACTTTGTCTGTGACATTCTTGATGTAAGGCAACATGATTGGATTCTTGAATCTTGCTTAAGTAAGGAAGTTGTGGTAGATGTATTAAGAATTTTTCTGATTGTCTTGGGTTCAAAACCATCAAGTATGAGGGTCTCTATATTTATTAAACTCTTTAATTATATAATAATGTGGTCTCAGTACCGAAAGCTTTCCACAGAACTACTAAACCTCAGAAACTTTCATTTGAATGATAAGTATGCCCAAAATATGATAAATTAGTCAGTCAGTCACAGAGAATCTGATAAACAGTGACTATAGATAAAGGCAATTTTTTTAATTTCTTAACACTTAAACCTTCATAAGAGGAAAAAAATTAAAATTCTTGATGGGAAAAATATGTAGGTATCAGATGAAACTTCAAAGATTTTGCCAGTCAATTCCAAGATGTTAGAAATGTGTGGGATAGGAATTTTGTGTTCTGCTGCAGTGCCCTTACAATCCTATATCTAAGAATTCCACATTAGTAAGCTACTAAAATTGGCTTGAATAATGTCCAATACTCACCTTCTCGTGGTGCACCCTGTTGGGTATCTACTTTGATACTGAACGAACAAGGATGGGCTGGCAATTTGGGATTTACCCGACCAAATTGTATTCTTATTGGTTAAACCAAAATAAAAAATGATGGTACAACATGACAAAATTTCATGCCGGCTGGGGCGTCACCCTGTTAAACAAGGCCCCCGTTGTTTTCGCCAGGGAACCAGGGCGAACAGCGAAAAGTCAGCTACTGGAACAAATCTGAAAACAAACCCCAACTCAACATCACCAGAGTTAAAGATCGGTACTATCAACGTAAGAAGCCTGAATGGCAAAGAAATGGAGCTTGCCATGGAATTAGATAAGTACCAGATCGACATAATAGGGGTGACAAACAAAAAAGACCAAAACTGGTGAGATCTTTCTGAGCAATAAATACAAAATGGTATATTCAGGCAATGACAATCAAGGAAAAGGAGGAGTAGCCATAGTATTCAACACAAAATACGAGGCTAATCTTCTTGAATGGCAGTCAGTCTCAAGTAGAGTCATGTGGGCAAATATGAGAATGGGGAACTGGACAATGAGACTTATTTGTGCCTATGGTCCCACAGAAGGTTCTACTAAGGTAGAAGTGGAGGAATTTTTTGACGCTTTAGAAAAAGCAACTGACACAATGAAAAAGGAAAAGTTGGTGCTTGTTGGGTATCTAAATAGCAGAGTAGGAAATGATTACGAGACATACAAAAATATTTTGGGAAAATTTGGAGAAAAGAGCAAAGCTAATAATAATGCAAATATCTGTTGGATTTCTGCTCAGGACATGGACTGGTTATTACTAACACCATGTTCCAACATAAAAATGTGCACAAATTCACATGGAGGCTAGGAATAAGAAAAGTCTCATTGACTATGTTATTGTTGATAGTGATGTTTTCTCCCTTGTGCAGGACACAAGAGTGTACAGAGGATTCGAAATTGGAAGTGATCACTATTCAGTCTTGAGCAAGATAAAATTGAATTTCATATTGAAAAGAATAACATGTAAGAAAGTTTTAAAGCGAATAAAAGTTGAGCAGCTCTCAGATGTGAACTCTAGACTAAAATACACAAAGCTTATTGAAGGAAAAATGAAAGAGTTTGAGAACAGGAACCAAACCTTGGAGATTCATTGGCAAACTCTGAAGAAAACATTGATTGATTCTGCCAGAGAGGCATGTGGTGAGGTTGTGTGCAAGGATAAAAAAATCAGAACTCCCTGGTGGACGCAGGAAGTTAAAGAGGCAGTGAAGGAAAAGAAGAAAGCATATCAAAAGTTCCTGGCAAATAAGTCAGCTTTTACTCTTACAGAATACAGAGACAAATGTAAGAAAGCTAAACAGTGTGTAAAGCTAAACAAAAGTCATGGGAGGACTTTGGCAAGAATATAGAAAATAAATATCAAGAAGGTGGGAAAATATTCTGGAGGTTGTTGAAGAAGCTTAGGAATGGAGGAAAGAGTGCTGTAAAAGGAGTTAGAGATGATAAAGGTTACATGAAAATGAGAGAAAAAGATATCCTCGAAGTAAGGAGTAAATACTTTGAAAAACTGCTAAATGAAACAAGCAGTGATGACAGCACAGTGATAAAAAACACTGACCAGGCATGCAGTCAGGAATACATATCCATACTTGAAGTAGAAAAAGCCATCAAAGGCTTGAAATGTGGAAAGGCAGCAGGAGTAGATGATATTCGACCAGAAATGCTGAAGTATGGTGGTATGAAAGTCTTACAGTGGCTGCACTGCATAATTCAGAAAGCCTGGAGAGAGGGACGAATTCCCGATGATTAGAGTAGAGTTCTCATAGTACCCATATATAAAAGTATTAACTAAAGTTTTAACCACTCTGTTCTGAAAGGAATGATGGGTGATGCTTTGGTTTATACATCTGCCAATAAAGATAAGTTTAGGATAAACACTGGCAAAGTAGTAGAGAATCTGCAGTTAAGAGGGTGGTCTAAGAATGGTAAATAGTGAATTCACAGATGCAAACTGTTAATTTGTTTTAAGAAAATAGATCACTTTCAAAATCAGGCCAGACAGCAAATGCCGACCATAATGCTTAATTGCATAGCACTTTTTTCAAAATAAAATGTAATTGTGTTATGTGCAGTTACTGGTATAGACCTTCAAAGGTCATTAGCCAAGAGCTACGATGGCAATACATGTACTGGCAGTATAAATATCTTCCATATGCATGTACTTAAAAAAAAAAAAAATTTCTTTTTATATGACACCTATGACAGGTTGTAAACCTATGGCACATTATTAGTAGTACTGTGGGTGAACTAAATATTTTTTTAAAAATTTAGTTAATTATATATTTGTATTGTTGGATCCTACTTCTTCTCAATCTATACTTTGGATCCGACATGATTGCTATTCTTAACTAATCGATAAGTTGTAAGTTGATTTCTAATTCAAATATAGAGAAAATTTATATTTATAGACTGCGCCACTCTATATCTGAATTAGTTCAAGAATCGAAGAAAAATCAACCCTCAACTATTTCTCCTTAATATTATTAATATATATACTGGCCAAGTATATTTAACTAACTTAATTCACCCACTTTGGTTCGTATATTTTATGAATGGTGCAGTAAAAGAGATTCAGGCAAAATACAACTTTTGATTAACAAAAACAAACATTTAATTTTATAATCACAAATTATACACTTAAGATCAAAATACTAAACAAGTAATTATAAACACTTCAGCCTTTCTGATAATACTGTCATACAAACTCAGACAATGGTAAATCTGTTATCTCTAATACAGTCTTCTCACAGTTCTTTAAGTTCCAAATACGACAAAAATTGCAGTAACACTTCCTCACAAACAAGCACTTTTAAATTTACACTTCAGCTAATTTTCACCAATAGTTACTGTTAGTATAGGGAAATTCTAGGATGAAACTCACACGCTTCTCTGTATAGGAATATTAATGGTTGGAATAATCTTACCGATAATCTTCTATCTTCATCTACTTATACATATACACTTTTTATAACTGTAAACACTTTAAACAGTAAACGTCACTCATTAAATAAATTCTTCTAAGCAATAACTGAATTAATCATCGGTCACAATACACATAAACAAACGTAGCATAAAGTACTACTGATCACTCATGAAATAAGGCAACACACAATAATTCTTAACTTGAGGTTTTATATGCACAGTTGTTCATTCCTCCTGCATTAAATAATTCTTTAGGCACTATAATTCTAAACACAGCTAACGGTAAACTTCAACTTTACAGCCTCTAGTAACTCCGTGCTTTATTTCAAGATTCTGTGTGTCCTTGACAGGTCGGCCCTGAAATTATATCTCAATTCAAGTATCGCTAGTCTAATTAATAGTCTCTGAGCTGTTTTCCGTAGCTATAATTGTTATTGTACAACTTATTAGCTAACCGCCTCTCGACTAGTAGACTTTATTTAGCTGATTGAGTGACTTGCCGACTCGCTATTATCGCACTGTGATTCCCGAATGCCGAATTTTCAGATTCCAACCTAATGCCAGTTCTCTCCTTTCTCTCTGTTTCCTCTTTCTCTTCTTTCAGCATTCATCCTTTGTATATCCCTTTTTCCCGCCTAGATTATTCATGTGATTTCTTTCTAAAACTTTTTTCAATAAACCTTCTCCTCACGTGGTGTTCCAAAAATGTGCTCGCTTACTTACATACGTCTCCATGACAACAAAACAAAACAAATTTGCATAACATTAAACTTCTACAAATAGGAATAAATAAAGAATATTTACATTTCAATTAATGCACAATTAAATTATCAAATACAAGTTCTTATATTAATATAGTAATAATTAAAATAGCTTAATAATATTTAATACAGTCTTTTCATTATTAATACATATATCTTTGATTAAATAATTAAATATTAGACAAAATTAAGGTAGTTATATGAATATTAAATTGTAAAATAAGTTGTTTACATTAAATAATATTTACACAAGTCTAGCCTATGTGATGGAAGATCATGTTGGATTCTGAAACAAATAATAATTACTCCAATCTCTATATAATCAGAATCCAACAGTATAAATTGAAGATGCCAAGAAGTTATATTTTGGTTTCATCCTTTATTCAAATGTAAGCAAACAAAGTTTGCGCATGAAGTATCTTCATGCACAAACACATGAGTTTATGCATACTTGAAATTCTCTGGCAATTTTTGAGTATGTGGACATAAAGTTTGTTATGAATGCTTTAAATCTATCTGTACCTGCAATGGATTTCACAGGATCACCAACTTGGTTGTAATTGGTGATTAGTGCAACGTGACGCCATTAATGAAGGGAATTTTTGTTTCATTAGTTTGGTAACCACACTTTTACATCTTACCATAACAGCTGCACCATCACATGTAACACAAACTGTGAGATTTTAAATATTTTTCCTATTTAAGACACTTGATTAGAGAATCAAATATTCTTTTGCAGTAACACTTTCGAGTTCAATTCAAGTCCCAAGACAAATTTACTGATGAACTCATTCCACTGTCCAATATACAAGTTTGAATGCACTTGATTAAATTGGTTTGTTACTCAACACAGATGATTCATCAGTGAAATTTTGCTGTTCAACTTAATGATTTTATTAGCCAATTTTTTTTCTCATTTCATCACTAATTTGGGTCAAGATATTAATGTAAGCGTTAGTTGAATGATGAATACAGCCTGGGTCAATCTATTTGTCTTGGTGTTCAATCTGATTGAAAATTATGAAAGATTGATTTTTTTTGATCACCTTATATTATGTGGTGCAAAAATTTTTGGTGTTATTAATTTTTCACAAGATCAACTTTTTAAACATAGATTTTTAGCAGGCTCTTTTTCAGCTTCTCCAAGCAGTTTTGTAACAGCATTGTCTGCTGTTTCCTTATGATTTTTCTTAAAGAGAGTAGTTGTTGCTGTCTACTTTCATCAAAATTATATAGCTTCGTTGTTTGCCCATTCCTTAGAAATCTTCATATCCATCTTTTCCACTCTTAGGGTTCCAATTTGCTTACATAATGTACATTCAGGTCTCTTTAATTTGACAATTTAGTGAATGATACTTTGCACAGAAGTCTTTTTGCTCATAAGTTCAACTTGGCAAGCCATTGTCAGTCATTCCTTGCTGTTGGACACGAACATCATCAGGAATAAAAACAGTCTTTGACACTCCCCTATAGTTATATCTTAACTCTTCACTCATTTTTTCACTTGTTTTTAGTTTCTTAACAGTGGAAGGGGAAAATAAACTAGTTATTCCTTTCTTTCTTTTTTTTTTTTTCTTTTCTTTTTTTTTGCAGAAGTCAGATAAATGAGGATTTATTTAGCATGTTCATGAGGGGCAGGGACAAATTCTTTCATGCTGTTTAACCTCAAGGCGGGAAGAATTTGTCGTGTACTTCTTGTTTGTGTATGGTATATATTCAGCTTAGAACTTGAATGAAAATGACCTATATATTAAAAAAAATATCTTCCCTCGTAAGACACCATACTGCACAGATGCAAGCAAAATGAAGTCAGGTTTTATTGTAGCACTAAAAATGTTGCAGACACAGTCAGTGTATACTGTGTTTAGTGAAAAATTGTAGTACTGTTCTGCCTGAGGCATAAGTACGGGATAAAGCTTGCCATGAATGTGTTAATATATCAACATGAAAGTAATTTTAAAATTTATGCCTCAGACAGAACAGTGCTATTCACGTAACAAATATCTTAATGATAAACATAATGAGAAATGCTAATTTCATTACATATCTAAGTTTGTTTGAATACTAGTTCTCCCACCACCAGTCCTGATCTCCAAAATATCCTCTGAATTAATCCTATAAAAACCCTTTAGCAATTTGAATGTCTCAATCATATCTCCCCCTTTTCTGCCTATCAACTAATTTCTGCAACCCAACAAATCTTCAACCTGTTCTCATAAGGTTCATTCCATAGAGCTGCTATCATCTTGATCACTCGCCTCTGAATCCTCTCCACCTCCTCCCCATCAAGAAGAAACCTAGGTGACCAAATCTGGGCACAGTAGTCTAGATGGGGTCTTATCAAAGCTCAGTACAGCGGTACAATAAATTGCTTGTCTCTGCTCGTCAAAGTATTTTTCAACAACCAAGTGAGTTGATGAGCTGATTTAGGTACTTTTGCAATGTGCCCCCTAAACTTCATCTCCCTATCCACCAACACTCCCAAGTCCCTGTCCTCATCAATCTCCTGGAGTACCTACCAATATACCACCAATGTGGTATATTGGTAGTATAGTTCCCTAGTATAGATCCCTAGTATAGTTCCCTAGTATACTGCTACTAATCTACTAGTATAGATTAGTAGCAGTATACCACCAATGTGGTATACTGCTGCTAATCTTTTCAACCCAAAATGCATAACCTTACATTTTGTCACATGAAATTGACATACATTCTCCTTAGCCCAGAACTCCAATCTATCCAAGTCGTCCTGCAAGATTTTGACATCTTCTGCATTCACTATTGCCCTACCCAACTTTGCATCATCAGCGAACAAATGAACTGTTCCTCTTAGATCCTTCCCTATATCATTAATGAACAAATTAAACAGCAGTGGTCCAAGAACAGAACCCTGCGGCACACCACTAGTCACAGGCCTTTTTTTGGACTCTACTCCTGAATAAACTGCTTTCTGATATCTCTCCATCAACCACTCACCTATCCATCTCACCAACCCTATATCCATTCCCATATGTTGTAGTTTATGGATTAGAATTAGATGAAAAGGTTTTTCATTCAGCAGAACAGATATACTCAAACGAGAATACCTGCAATTAACTGATGTCAGATAGTCATTTTTCTAATTCCATTTGCTAGCTGAAATGGTTTTCAAATAGTAAGAAAATTTCATAATTATTTAAAAACTGCTTTAGTGCATAACCAGAAAGAATTTAAATATTGGTATTTAATAGTTATTTGTCAAAATTTTACTTATTCTTCAAGTCAGTCACATTATCTTAATTGACAGATTCTCTAAAGATAAAATTTCTTCTTTTGTTTTAGGTTTTGTGTTCACAGTGCTGCAACCAGAAGGCAAAGTTAGAATATCTTCGTAACAAAGAAGCCAGAGTGTGCCAGCAGTGCCTTCCTGTTTTAAACCGAGGTGATATGTTTATAATTTAAGAATTCAACATTTTTTTATTAATCTTCTCTTTGCTAAACGTGATAAAACACTATACTAAATTTTTTGTTTATAAAATGGTAGTCTTCATTTCATATATCCCTTACCTGAGGTAATCTAAAGAAGTGGCTTGGTAGAACATGAGCCAACACTAATCTTGTAAAATTTTTTGTAGATGGTTGCTTTCCTGTGCCTGTCTGATAAATTTTTGATGACACTTTGGCATATCATCAGAATACATATATGCTCAAAAGCACAGTGACTATTTCTGCTGGTCTGTTTGCCAATCAGACTGGTACATAGAGCAGTGCCTTATGGATTTAATTATGAGAATAATTGATTGCATCCTTCATTCCTCACTGCATTTTTTATTGCTTTCATTATTTGGAATAGCTAATTGTGATCATATGCAAATTTAATTGGTTTTTCTTGAAATATTAATGGTAACTAAATACACAAAGATATTCCTAATTTCATTTATTTAGTGATTATTAAGGATTATTCATTACAGATTATTTATTTTGCATTCCTTACGTAAAAGAACTAATTCTGTATCCACCCAAAAGTTAGAAGCAGCTGAAGCCAGCATAAATGACTTGCTTAGTTTATCAATTTGTTTAACGTTGCTCCCATCCATGAAAGGTTATTTGCAAACCTATAGTGCATCTTGTACCATGTGTGGGCTAAGGATTTTTTCCCCCCATTTTTATCAGTTTTATATTTATAATTCATTTTTTACATAGTTTTGAAACCTTATTCTAGAGACCAAACTTTTTTTGAGCCACTTTAGGCCTCCAATAAGTGGGGAAATGGTTTCACACCAGGTAATGAAATTCATCTCTCATTTAAAGACAATCACGAACATCCATGCCCAATGACTGGATTTGAACCCACAGCCCGTTGGTTGGAGAGCAGGTATGCCAACCAGGGCAGTGCGTGGTTGGCATACCTGCCAACCATGCACTGCCCTGGTTGGCATACCTGCATACAAAAAAAAAAAAAAAAGCGATTAGAAGCGATAGCTTCTAATCGCTTTTTTTTTTTTCAGTAAACATCATAAATCTTGTCGGCCTCTAACTAAAAATAGGTAGCATAAATGAAGCTTTAGAAAGACTACAAATGAAATTTGCTGAACTTAAAATGAAAATTTCAAATTGGAGGTATATTTAACAAATTGATAATTTATTTCAGAAGTAGACAAGGCAAACATGTATAATATTCAAGACTGCTTGGTTGGATGGAGTAAATAGCTAGCTTTCCACTCTCTGACAAACAGGATGTGGCTCTCAATCTCACTCTGGGCATGGACTGATATTTATAAATGTCTAAATGAAAGATGAATTTTGTCTGGTGTGAGAGCCACCCTGCTATAGAGGCCTAAAGTGACTTTGAAAAAACTTTCATATTTAAGTATAGTTTCTGGGAAATTCCCATGCTACTCCTCTTTTTTTGAGCCACTTCAGGCCTCCAATAAGTGGGGAATATTTATTTCATTTATTTCAGGCCTCCAATAAGTGGGGAATATCTTTCATATTTATTCTCTAGAGGAGAGTTTCCAGATTATGTAATGATTTGTCCAACTGCTGTGCTAACCTACCTATACATTTTTTTTAACCTTATGTGTTTACAATGATTTGCATAAACATAAAAAAAAAGATCTTGAAAGATTCTTATCTCAGCATCAGTGAGTAAAAATCAGTGAACTCTAATCACCCATCAATTAGTCTGTTAGGTGTCATCTCCAATCATCCACATGTTTTATTAGTTTATTAGTACCATTCATATGTACTTGGGAGAGGATCCTAGGTTTTTATCACAGAGAAAAACTAAACAGATATATATATATATATATATATATATATATATATATATATCTTTTTTTTTTTCTTCTCCTCCCATGTCTTTTAAATTAGTATAAATCAAGCTTGCAGTCCTGAAAGAACTGCAAGCTTGATTTATACTAATTTAAGGAGAGGACAGCAGACCTTCCAGTTACTACCATACAAATTTCTGTGTAGTCAATTCTAGCAAATTGCTTCTAACTCACTGATTCTCTCTAACCCCTTTTATTTATTTTTTTCCATTTACAGAAAAGCTACAAGAAGTTTATTATGTTGTGAGTCATGAATTTTTTTTATTTCACAGTAACTTGATTTTAAAAAAGACATCCTGATCCCTAAGCACTAGTTTTATGTGAGTTTTTGATAAATATTCCCAAAAAATACTTTTTTATGGGACTCCCGCCCCTATGTTTTTATAAATCTCTTAAAAAACTTAAATCTGGAGTCCCTTACATCGATCTAACATCAGCTGATGATACAGTCAGGAACAGGGGCCTCCTCCTAAAGCTAAGCAATATCATAAGGTACAAAACAACTTTCCAGCTTTTTGAATCCACTCTCTCCAACAGAAAGATCCGTGCCCAGATTCCTCCACAACGGTCTTCCACAGGGCTCTGTATTATCCCCTTTACTATTTAAAATCTACATGTCTGGCTTACCATATACCAGCTCAAGCAACTATGTATATGCCGATGATCTTGCTATCCTACACCAGTCTACCTCCTTTGCCAACCTGGAAACAACCTTGAACACAGACCTGAACATCCTGTAGGTGTACTTTAAGCAGTGGTACCTGAAACCAAATCCAACAAAAACTGTCCACAGCATTCCAACTGAACAATGCAGAGGCAAATCGACACCTCAACCTCTCTTTCTGTGACAAAATGATAGAACATGAGCCTCACCCGAAATCCCTTGGAGCGAGCCTGGACAGAAGCCTAACCTATAAAAGGCACATCACCAACCTGTCCAACAAAGTTAAAATGAGAAATAATATCATCTCACGACTTGCTGAAACAACCTGGGGTTGTGGTGCTGATGTCTTAAGGTTGTCTGCACTAGCCCTCACATTTTCTGCAGCAGAATACTGTGCCCCAGTCTGGGAAAGAAGTGCACATACTAACATTATAGACACCCATCTAAACTCTACCATGCACACAATTAGTGGGACACTGAGAAGCACTCCTCTCCCCTGGTTGCCTGTCTTATCTAACATTGCTCCACCAAATATACGGAGAAGAAGAGCCTCGATTAAAGTATTTAATAAAGTAATGAGCAACCTGCTCCTGCTCCTGCACCAGACTCATAAATCCACCTAGTATTCGCCTAAAATCACGAAACCCTTTCTGGTCCATGGATGAACTCTCTTCAGCTGCCTTACCATCAACACCCGACATGTGGAGAGAACAATGGTCCAACAATCTTCCTACAAATGGTTTCCTGGTTCAAGATCCCTGTGCTCCACAATCTGGTTTTGCCCTTCCTAAGGAAGATTTGGTCATCTATCAACAGGATCAGAACTAACCAGGGCAGATGTGGCTACCTACTACTTCAATGGAGACTATCAGACTACCCTTATTGTGACTGTTCCCCCCTATGGCCCAGACGATCACTCATACTGTGAATGACTGCCCAAGGTGCCAGTTTTATGGTGGTGACCTCCAGGACATACACATGGTGAGAGATGAGGCCCTGGATTGGCTTTCTGGTCTGGACATTGACCTGTAGCTGCTTTTGCCATAAGAATAAATAAATAAATAAATGATCTGGAAGACATGCATTAACAAATTAGTACAATGTGTGTGCAGATCAAGTGATTATTATGGAGGACTTCAACTATGGAGATTGTTGAAGATTGGAAGGAAGAGAGATTGCATCACAGGAAGGAAATGAAATTTATACACTTACTGAGAGATAATTACTTGATACGGCATGTGATGGAGGGGACTCAGGATGCAAGAGTATTGGACCTGGTCATAGGATCAGAAGAACATAACTCAGATGTCCGCATTGCCTCTGATTGGATAAAGTGATCATGTGGTCTTGACTTGGGAGATTGTAAACACGAGGAATATTCTGTCAAGAAGGGGTATATGTGGAAGTACAAAGCAAGTGATTATGAAACTTAGTAGGAAACTTGAAGCTGTGCTATGCAAAAAACCATGCAAAGAAAGAATGTCAGTAGTGCATGGTGGTATAGTTAAGGAGCATCTAGAGGAAACAATATTAAATTATATACCTAGAGTAAGGAGGGTTAATCGGGTAGGATTTAGATGCATGAGTAATATCATTAAGCATGAGCTTCAGAAAAAGAAAATGCTGTGGAGGGTATATAAGGAGAAAGATGAACATCACGAGGTTCAGGCAAGAAATATGACCAGTATAGTAAGGAAGTCAAAATCGATTATGAGAAGAAATTAGCTGAGCAAGCCAAAGGAAATACCAGAGTTCTTTCATTATGTGGCAAGTAAGAGGAAGAATAACCGTAATGAGTGCTGATGGTCACAAGGTGACAGAAGCAGGTAAAATAGTTGAGTTATTGAGTGACCACTTTGCAAACATATATCATAGAAGTGAGATTAATGCTGTGCAATATGTGAGAGACTTATGTGGGAACAGAGGTGGATGAATTGGAGGTTCTTAGAATGTTACAGAATTTCAATGTAAATACAACTGTGGATTAGATGGGCTATCAGCATGTGCAAGGGATCTGACATTGCCTCTGACTAGGCTATTTAATTTAAGTCTCAGCCTTGATATTTAGAGTTCCAAGGGAGTGGAAAGAGAGCAAAATAATCCCCTTGCATAAGGGAGGTTCTAAGACTGCAGTAGCAAATTAGAGACCAATCTTAGGTATGATGGTAAAAAATTGGTCATAAAGCGAATTCATGAATAGAATTCGTGGGTCTCCTGCAGTGAGTCTTCTCACTCCATGAAGGTGCCCATATAATAATAATTATACAGGTAACCCTCGTATAACACGTACTTATACAACGCAGTTTCGATATAACGCAGTCTACAATTTGTAGTAACCCTTCTTCAATGCGGTTCTTATACAATGCATTTTCGATAAAAAAAAAAAAAAACATGGGCTACAAATTGTAGTAACCCTTTATCTTTTCATGTATTTTTCACTGCGCGACTTAAAAATCTAATTTTATCTTCGTTAAATTTGCATATGCCCATATCATGCATGTAGTTATAAGTAGTGAATTTATATTAGGGAAAATATAAATTTGCTTTAGCACGCATGTATGTCAATAGTTTACCGTATGAAGTGTTTATTGTTGAAAGTTGTCTTGTTTTCTGCCGGGAAAGTGCATTAAGAATCATAAGTGTGTTAATCTCAAGCTGAGCACTTTATTTTCTGGTGAGTTACATACAATATGTAATACTTTTTATGTAATTTTTTTTTATTGTAATGGTCACATACAGGACTTTTGCGATATCATTGAAAGTGAAAATAGTGAATTAATTGATGGGGAAATAGATTTAAATGAGGAGGGAACTGGTACAATTAATAGATGATGTCGAACCAAATGGTGGGGAAAGTTCTGCTGAAGATTCTGATTGTGATGAATCCGTTAAAGAAATTAGCAGAAGGATTGGACTTGGCAAGAAAGTTAGGAAGTTATTTTACGGATAATAATCCCTTAATGGAGAGCTCTGGAAAATTCATGAGAAAATGGATATTTGTTTAGCTCCGTATTATGAACTTGATAAAAAATTGCAGCATAGTTAAGCAAGGTCTTATTACTGACTTTTTAATAACTAAACCAGCCGAAGTATGCAATGAGAATTCTACAAATAATGTCCAAGAGATTTCAAGTGATGACGTTGTCCGGTCACTTGTAAATAAAGAATATCTACGAAATGTTTGTTTTGAAGACAGTGGTGACGATTAAATTATGCACTTTATTTTATTTTTCCTAAAACATTTATGCATTATGGGTAATGAAGTTTACATGCAATTTGTATTTTTATAAGTTTATATTATGTATTTTGTTTCATAGTTTATATGTTTTCTTAACTTACATGAATTGCCTGAATTAAATAAAAATATTTTTTGTTGGATATCTCATTGTTTATATAATTAAAAAAAAAAAAAAACAATTTTGGAATATAACGCCCTACTTTTTCTATGTGATCTGAGTCTCACATAACGCGATTTATATAACGCGACATTTCTGTGGAACCTAACATCCGGGTTATATGAGGGTTACTTGTGTGTGTGTGTGTGTATTATGCGAATTCATTTTTACTCAGTTGGAATATTATGAAAAAGTTTTAATGACTGTTACCGAGAGATAAAAAGATGACAAGATATATTTAAAAAGATACTTTAAAAAGCCTACTCATACTGATAGATACCTTCATGCTTTCTCCCATCACTATCCCCCACAAAAATGTGGTATTATTTCCACCTTAACTCACCGAGCCAAATCATTACTTACAGAAGAAACAGAAATTAAAAATGAACTCCTTTTTCTTAAAAAAACTTTCATTAACAATGGTTTCTCTCCAAAGAAAATTGACAAATTTCTTTCCCCCAGGCACTCAACTACTTCTGAAGATCCTTCTTCCCCAAGAGCCGTCATCTCCTTGCCTTACATCAGCTCTCTCTCACCAAAACTGGCCAAGATTCTCAAGAAATTTAACTTCAAAACTTGCTTCACTACACTTCCAAAACTTTGTTCATTACTTAGCAAACATAAACAGAAACATCTTCCTACTCAGTTTCCAGGAGTGTACAAGATTTTGTGTGATTGTGGAAAGCCATACTATGGGCAGACTGCCAAATCCATCCTTCTACATTTGGATGAACACCGTAGAGATATCTTCTATAACAGGACTAGAGCTAGCTCTCTCTCTCTCTCTCTCTCTAGCCACGTTCTCTTTTCAGCTAACTCAGATGAAGGCCGCCAACACATTGTAAACTGGACTCAAACTTCCAACATCCATGTGTGCTACGATGAACTCGAAAGAAAGATTGTCGAATCCAGGGAAATTTCTCTAGATTCCTCTCATATCAACAACAGCCTGAGTTACAATCTCTCTGATGCACACGTTGCTTCTGTTTAGTGCTGGCGCACTCGCGACAGCGCGTAGTATACGTTTGTTTGGAACTCATACTCGCATTTGTTTTTCAAACACTACTGTCTTTTTATACTTGTTCTGTTATTACAATTTTAAGTCTCTGTAATTTTGATAATCTATTCAACGAAACTAGTAAACTAGTAGTATCTTTTTAAATATATCTTGTCATCTTTTTATCTCTCGGTAACAGTCATTAAAACTTTTTCATATATATATATATATATATATATATATATACACCCACATTATGTTGCCAAAAGTATTTGGATCCCTATAGCTCTTATGTTGCCTTGCCTCTGAGATAAGGATAGGTATGTGGGCATTAGTAGCATAAACATTCTTTGTCATCAGGATGAGTGGATGAAAAGAGTTGAGTTCATTTGCACTTGGTATGATAGAGCCCACGAGTTTATACATTTGGTCTGAGAGATTTCTGCCATACTTACACTTTCTTTAGTCTATTGTTGGTGAAGTTATCATGAAGGCCAAGTCCTAAGAAACTGACAAATAATGACCAGTGAACTCTCAAGCGTGTTATCAAAAAAATCATCAGTCATCCTTGGCAACCATCACAAACAGTTTCCACATGAGATCCGGATTGGATGCAAGTGACAGAACTATTCTCCCAGAGGTTTTTGCCCTTGGATTGTTCTGCGGCTCATAAGCCCTTAATTACACCTGCTAATGTCCAGTGTCATCTAGAATGGTGCAAACAACATAGTCATTGGACTGGATCAGTGGAAGAGGGTCCTGATCCATAGTCCCATGAAGCGATTAATTGTGTTACATGATCTGGCAATCTGATGGACATGTCTGGACCTGGAGGATGCCTGTGAATGATAATTTGGAGATGATAGCATAATGGTCTGGGGCTGTTTTTCTTGGTGTGGATAGGGCCTATTGGTTTCTGTGTCTGGATCTTTAATTGCTGATGCCTGCTATGACATTTTGGACAGATCTCTTCTTCTCCATTGTGGCAATAGTTTGGAATAGGCCCTTTCCTGTATCAGCACGATAACAACCTGCTCGCAAAGCAAAGGCCCTAGCTTCATGGTTTGAAGACATGGAGGTGGAGGAACTAAACTGGCCAGCCCAAAACCCCAACTTCAACCCTATTGAACATCTTTGGGATGAGCTGGAGAAAAGGTTGCATGCCAGACCTATTCATTCAACTAACTCTCATTGGCTGTTCACCATACTGCAGGAGGAATGGAAGCGAATTCCAACAGTAGTTTACCAGAACTTAGTAGAGAGCCTACGTGAAGGGTAATGGCTGTAATAGCAGTGAAAGGAAGTTCAACCTTGTATTAACAGCAACTGAAAATACAAGCAGTTGCTGTACAGATACTTTTGGCAACATACTGTGTGTGTGTAATGTTTATGACGACAGTAGAAGAATGCATAATTTTCTCCCTTCAGTATATTCTCAAGGTATGCTTTACTAAAAATATAAATTGACTCTTTCTGTTCTGATGTATTCTAATACACATTCTATTATTAGGTTTTAATCATTTAAACTATAGGGTACAAGATTGACAAAGGGATGCTCCTAAACATAATATGCTTGCTGTTATATTGACTAGTAAAAAAAAGAGGGGGTGGTGCTTCATGCACGAACAAAATTTCATTAGTAGTGTATTATTTTAATTAGATTCACTGTTTACACATACCTTGAATATCATACATTGTCATGTACTTTTCTATTATTGTTCTGCTATTTATAAGGTTGTTCTGTTATTGATTTTTGCATCCTTGATTTTTCTCAGAGCTCTCATCTGCAGTCTTCATTTTTTCAATGAATTGTTTTACTTTTAACCCAGCTTTGTGTTAAAAGTAAAACAATTCACATGTTGCAAAACCACAGTCAAGAGACGAAGCTAGCATTGTATATGCTCTTGTTCCAAATAAATTTATTCAACTGGATTTCTCCTCCTGGAATTTTTTTTTTTTTTTCCCAATTTCATGAAACAGGCAAATTGACACATGAATTAACAGGTGTAATATTGTCTCATAGTCTGTTGCTTTGGCTGTCTGTGCAGTTAGCCTAGTGGCTATGCACTTCGCAACCATATGCCTGGGGAAAGAGTGTCCTAGGTTCGATTCCCGTCGACGACATGAGGAGCTCAAGAATCTTCCTCAGCCATAGCCAAGTTAGCTGGTCTTGGGCATGGACAGCAGTTTTTTTTCCTGCAGTTTATCTGGGATTTTTCATCCTGCAAGCCGACCCTGTGAACATGTATTGCTACAGTCAAAAATACATCCCCCTTCCTCAGCAGCAGGCTCGGCGACTGACCGGCTGGGGGTTGTACTAACAAAACGTCGTATCTAGGTAACCCTGCAATGGAAGTGAGAAAACGCGCAGAGGAAGAAGAAGTCTGTTGCTTTGGCCATAATTTCAGATTACAATTCAAACTGGCTTCCTGCCATAACATTGTCACCTTTCTCTTTTCTATTTTTGTGTTTAATTTGCCATTTTCAAAAAAACATAACAAATAACTGAGATTATTTGTCCGCTAACAAAAAATCTGCTAACGCCTTTTTATTCCCGTATAGGGAGTAGGTGAGGCCTTTTAGCCCTATCTAACTTTTGCAGACTGAGTGGGCAGTTCAATCTCCACTGCTACTCAATCAGAGATAGCTGGCCCAAGGTTATCACTAATTAAGCAGCATGCAGTGAAGAGAATGGGGCTCAACAAATGCCGCCATCTCGTAGTCCCTAACACAATATATTTAATGTCTGAAATATTGTGGGTTCTATGGTTGATTTTCTTGAGTTTATGAGATGAAAAACCAGAGTTTCTGGGAGGAAAAAACCCACTTGCCCATGCCAGAGATCGACTAACTCGGGAACCAGTTGAAAAAAGGCTTAGAAAAATTTCCTCTAGTCACCGACTTGACTCGAAATCAAGCAGCCAAGCGCCGTGGTGTGCAACCGCCACAGATTGAGATTGTTTGTTGGTGTGTGTGTGTATATATATATACACTTTTTTCCCCCTTGCATATTATCATAGTTTTGGTGCATTTTTTTTTTCTTTTTCATTACTGATTTTCATACCAAATTTGTCACAGGAATTGTTTAATTTGCTAAAGGCTTTGAAGTCTTTAAAGCACATTGATTTAAGCAGATAATATTATCTGCATAGAATAAATAAGTAAGCTTAATATCTCCTATTTCGACATTGAGTTTAATCTTAATGATATTTTATGGACATAGATGGCATATAGCTCTGGCTTGCTTCTGATTTAACACTAAACCATTTCCCTCCACATCCTTCAATTTTAAGTGTAGATTTGTAGCCATTTAAGTTATGTATCATTCATACAGTTTCCATTTATGCCACATAGAATTGGTATATATGACAGTTTTTCTGCCCAATATCTTAATTGATTTTTTAAAATGAAGCAAGCTTAAATACAAATTTTTATTATATTCCCATGATTTTCCTTGTTAACTCTTTGACTAAATCTAGCTTGTTTACTCATCACTTTTCTCTTGACCATTTTTGCTCGAGAAGTTTTTTTTCCTAAACTTTTTTTTTCTAGTTTTTCTTTCTAGTTTTTTTTTCTAAACTGTACTTGCATAAGGCTTCCCTTGAGAAATTCTTCTAATTCTCTGTTTTCTTTTCTTTTCTGTAAATCTGTACAATGAGAGAATAGTTTAATCATTTGAAATTTGATTTTATTTGCATCCTGCTCACAAAAATGTAAACCTGTAGTGTGTAAATACCACATTTGGGCTAAGGGCTAGAATAATCCACAAATCCTGTTCTGGCCAGTCATGAAACTTTTTTAAGCTTCTTGATCACTTTTGGTAGGATGGTAGTCTCTTAGTAGATAGTAAAAATCATTTGTGGTTGATATTTTGTGATCAATTTCACTGTGTCCTCCAGCCTTCTGATTATTCAAAAGACTTGATCATCAGAACAGTGTCAAACTTTTATGTCTTCATAATTCAGCATTTCAGGTCAAGTATTATCTACTTCAGCTGCACTTGTTTCATATATGTGTGAAGTAGAAATATTTCTACCTCTCTCTACTTATTATATTCCCACTGTATACTTTGTGACTCTTCTTCTGTTACCTCATTTAATTTTTCATAAGCAGACTTATTTTCAGATTCAGAATAATTTCTTAAGTTTTATACAGTAGATAATCAGCATAGCAAACCCCTAGGGGAGCAGAGATAGAGTTCATTATAATGCAGAGTTCACTATTGTGAATTTGGGATTAAAATACTAACTCCACATTTCATTTCTAAAAAATAAATAAATAGGAAACAGAACAAAAGAAATCAGGAGAAATAACATGAAACAAATCACAAAAAATATAGCAAAGAAATAACAGGAAGTACCACAAAAGAAATCACATCGAAATAACAGGAAGTACCACAAAAGAAATCGCATCGAAATGTAACAAAGAAAATTGCAGGAAATAAAATTTAAAATAAAAAATAAAAATAAAAAATTGCAAGAGATAGAATAAAAGCAGTATGGTATGAAAGCTTACATTAAGTGCAGAACATAAGGATTTGGCAGGAACTATACATAAAGCACACAAAATGATGTCAAAAAATAATTCCTGATAAGAGACACAAGAAATAATTAGAAGAGCATTGTGCAATATTTTTATAATTAATAGTTCTAAGAGATAAGTATCAATATGCCAGCTATACTTCATTGGGTCTCTGTCCAAGTAGGAAGCTGTGTTTACACCAGCTGTGTCTGTCACTTTTCTGCTCCCGTCAGGATGACTAATGTTCATTCACTTCTGTTCCTTTCTTCATTGTAATAGTGGGTAACCAGGTTGACTGACTACTGAAGTTTTTAGGTGGTTATTTTTGATTTTAATGGTACAGACTGCACCTATTTAGCTTATTATGATGATTTCAGGTAAGTGACATTAATTTAAACTAGGGTAACATTTCTAAATTTAAATGTTAATTCTAGATTTTATAATTTTATGCTCTTCTAGTTGTTACTTATGTCGCCTATTATTTGCATTTGTGCTTTTTTGTTTTTATTTTGTGTTTTATGTATGGTTTCTGCCAGTCCTTCATATTGTATCATCAATATATGATTTCCTTTGTTCTATTTCTGGTGGTTTCATTTATTTCTCGCATTATTTTTCTTTTTTTTTTTTTTCCCTTCAATTTTTGTTGTGTTATTTCCCATGATTTCTTTCCATTTCTTTTGTTCTGTTTCTGGTGATTTCCTTGTTTTGTTTCTTGCAGTACTCTTTACATTTTTTCTGATTTTTGTGTTATTTCCAATGATTTCTTTTATATTTTCCCTATCTCTTTTTTCTGTTTCCCATAATTTTCTTTTCTTTTCTTTTTTCCATGATTTTTTTTTTTTTTGTTTTATTTCTTGTTACTTTCTTGTGTCACGTTTTCTAGGCATCTCCTTAGTATCATGATTGGGACATCATTTTCTAGGACATTCAGTTTGTTGTAATAAAGGTTTTCAGCTTTTATTGTTTCTAAGAGTGAGCTTAAATAGCATTGGTTCTATAGAACTTAGGCCGGGACTTTTCATTATAGCACATTATTTCACTATAGTTATCTATAGTGCACAATTTTTTATTTCTTCCGAAGGACTCTTCTTTATTGCTAAGCTTTGAGCAACATCCTCTTTACTTTTGTATAGTTCTTTTCACATAACTTAGTTTTCCTACATTTCTTTTTCTTTTTTTTTTATATTCTCTTAGAGTATGTATTGATGTATTAGCCATGATCTTAGATTATTATTTTTTTTTATGGACTACTTCTTAAACCTCATAAATTCACCATGAAGTTCTTATTTTTCTGTGTTTGCAAAGGTCACCATAAATTTCACTATATGCTTTCTGTCGGAATTAATGTTTTCTTCAGATTTTGCCACTTTTTTTAAGGTTTGTTTCTTGTTTACAAATGTTCACATTTTCCCCAATTCTTTTCAGAATTTTTTTACAGATTTTTTTTTTTTTTTAAGCAAGATGCTAAAACTATTTGAGATTACATCTTGCCTCTGAAAGCTGCTCGACTTTGATTCTTTTTAAAACATTTCTTATATATTTTTCTTTTCAATATTATATCCATTATCCATAAACCAAATGTGTCTACTTCCTATTTCAAATCCCCTGGAACCACTTTTGGGGTGCCTAAGGGTCAAAACTATATTAACTGAGAGGAGACTCCACATAGCCTTTAAAGGAATGCAGAGAACCGATCAGGGCTTCTGACCTAATGTCCAATCCTCACCTTCTCGTGGTGCACCCTGTTAGGTATCTACCTGGATACTGAACGAACGAGAGTGGGCTGCAATTTGGGATTTAGCCGATCAAATTGTATTCTTATTGGCTTAAACCAAAATAAAAAAAAAATGGTACAACATGACAGAATTTCATGTCAGCTAAGACGTTGCCATGTTAAACAAGGCTGCCAATTGCATTCACAAGGGAACCATGGCAAACAGTGAAATGTCAGCTACTGGAACAAATCCTAAAACCCACCCCAACTCAATGTCACAAGAGTTCAAGATTGGTACTATCAACATAAGAAGCCTGAATGTGCAAAAAAATGGAGCTAGCTGATCTGGTACTTATTTTCTCGTATCTGGTACTCGTATTTTCCCACATCAAGTAGAATGATGTGGGAAAATACGAGAAAGGGGAACTGGACAATGAGACTTATTTGTGCCTATGGTTCCACAGAAGGTTTCTAATAAGGTAGAAGTGGAGGAATTTTTTGAGGCTTTAGAGAAAGCAACTGACACAATGAAAAAGGAAAAGTTGGGGATCTAAATAACTGAGTAGGAAATGATTGTGTCAGACATACAAAAATATATTGGGAAACTTTCGAGAAAACAGCAAAACTAATAATAATAATGGCAAATACCTGTTGGATTTCTGCTCAGGACATGGACTGGTTATTACTAACACAATGTTCCAACTTAAAAATGTGCACAAATTCACATGGAGAGAAGCGGCAAGGAATATGAAAAATCTCATTGACTATGTTATTGTTGATAGTGATGTTTTCTTTCTGGTACAGGATAGAGTGTACAGAGAATTGGAAATTGGAAATGATCACCATTTAGTCTTGAGCAGGATAAAATTGAATTTCATATTGAAAAGAAGAACACATAAAAAAGTTTTAAAACGAGTAAAAGTTGAAATAAGAGGGGACTGTAGAAGGAAAAAGGCCACGAGGCAGACCAAGAATTTCATATATAAATAACATGATGCTAACTGGTGCAAAGAGTTGGGAAGAGATAAAAAGGAAGTCACAAGACAGGATGTTGTGATATGCTGCTATATTTACCAATCTTCAGATTGATGCACTAAAGAAGACAAGTTGAGCAGTTCTCAAATGTGAACTGCAGACTAAAATACACAAACATGATTGAAGAAAAAATGAAAGAGTTTGAGAGCAGGAACCAAACCTTGGAGATTCAGTGGCAAGCACTGAGAGGCATGTGGGGAGGTTGTCTGTGAGAATCGAAATATCAGAATACCAAATTACATACCAAACTCACAACTTCAATATAAAATTATTTGCAAAGTATTAAGAAGATCCCAGAGGACTATCAAACCTATGAGGAAAAAAGACTGAGAAATGCTGCCGAATCTAAAAAGAGTATAAAAAGACTTGAAAGAGAATTAACTATGAAAAGGCTAATCTCAACAGCACACTAGATAAAGATGAAAGAAGACACACAAACAGAACAAAAATTGAAAATAATGATCTTTTGCATCAAAATATCCTTTATATGTATTATCAAAACTTGATAACTAAATACTTAAGGAATTGACAGCATTATCTAGAAATATAAATTAAATCAACTTTAATATATACTTTCCGATATTTCGGCAACATCACGTTACCATCTTCATGGAACTTAAGCATGTGTCTTTATCTTAAGTTCCCATGAAGATGGCAATGTGACATTGCCAAAATATCGGAAAGTAGATATTAAAGTTGATTTAATTTATATTTTTAGTGTATGCTGTCAATTCCTTAAGTATTTAGTTATGTTTAACCAGCGTATAAGCCTTTCTACAAAACTTGATTTTATATATATATATATATATATATGAAAATGAATTTTTAACTTGGGCATATTGTATATTAGGATAACCAAGTAATTTTATAAGCTTGGTTATTTTTACTCCTAATCCCAAGTAAGCAAACAGTTAAGTTTGCACCTGAAACGTAGTTCTAGTCTAAAGATGGTACAACACCAAGGCAACTCATTGTAAAGGTGGGTAAAGCTCTGATCACTATTCTTAGTATTTCCCATAATGTAAAGCACATCTCACTAAAAGATGTATACTGCAACATATTATGGGTGGGGTCACTACCCAGACCGGTTTCAACCTTTTTTGAGGTCTCCTCAGTTTGTAGCTAGACCCTAAATACTAAGGCTTTAGTAATACAGAGCCTTATCAACTTTACCTATACAAGTTGCTACAAGGTGTTTTTATTTTTAATAAAAATCTCTGCAGGAGATATAGATGAAAATGAATTTTTAACTTGGGGATATTGTATATTAGGATAACCAAGTAATTTTATAAGCTTGGTTATAAAATTATAACCTATATACAATATCCAAGTGGGGTCTGGGTAGTGACTCCACCCATAATATATTGCAGTACACATCTTTTAGTGAGATGTGCTTTACATTAAGGGAAATACTAAGAATAGTGATCAGAGCTTTACCCACCTTTACAATGAGTTGCCCTGGTGTTGTACCATCTTTAGACTTGAAATACTTTTAAGGCACAAACTTAATTGTTTGCTTACTTGGAATTAGGAGTAAAAATAACCAAGCTTATAAAATTACTCGGTTATCCTAATATATATATATATATATATATACACACACACACACACACACACACACACACACACACACACACATATACAGTAAAACCTCTTTTTTACACTGGTGGAAAAAAGTGTAAATAGCAGGAAATGTAAAAAAACATTAAAAAAAGGCTGAAAGATGACTTATTGGTAGTATGTGAGTCTACATACTAGATTACAAAATTTAATAACTGAAAATAAATGAATTTACAATTACTTACATTTATCTATTTAAAAAAATCTTTAATTGTTGATTGTTTTTACTTTCCGTTTTTTTTTTTTTTTTTTTTTTTTTTTGACATAGCACCAAATTGCTTTGCATTGAGTTCAGTGCTTGACCTGTTTTTTACTATCGTATTCAAAGTGGACACAGAGATTCCAAGTTTTTTGCTAAATGCACACGTGTTCAGGCATGCCACTCTACACGTCGCAGAATTGCCATCTTTTCTTCTACCGAAATACATTTTCTGTCTTTTTTCTCCATGTTATTCACATGGATAATCCACCACCGCAACTTGAAAGCAACTCTCATGCGCTAAATTACATAGCAGAAATTCTGCAATATCAATTCATACTGTGATTGAAAAATCATTGTATTGCACCATCACAGTGACTTGCAAGCGTGCAAGTCACCGTGATGGCAGAAACGAAACTACAGCCAAAAGCAACACCATCTGGGAACAGAAACGCGCAGATTTCCGCAGAAATCGAATCGAAAATCAGTATTGTTACCTGAGAAAAAAACACAAATCACGGGAAATAACGTCCAGATCAAGTTGTTAATGGCGGGAAAACAATATATCGTAAGCATAGGCCTTAAGACGGGACCAACGGAAAATGACGTAAATGGCAGGAAAACGTAAATTGCAGGAACGTAAAAATGGGGTTTTACTGGATATATACATACACACACAATGTACCAGAAGTGCTCCCAGACGAAATTGAATATGCACTCAAAAACATGAAACCAAACACAGCTCCCAGCATCGATCAGATGAAAATTGAGGATATTCAACAAGGAGGATCACAACTTCATAAAGCTCTAGCCTAAAGATTTACTTGGTACCTAAAAGAAGGAAAAATACTATCAAAATGGAAGACATCAGAAACAATTCTTTTCAAAAAAAAAAGGCAACATAGAAGACATCAAGAATTATCATCCTATATGTCTGCTATCACATATATATATATAGGTTAATGATATAAATTGTATTAAACAGAATCAAAACCACCAAGGGGGGGGGGGGGGCAAGGAGCCCTGCCCCATTCTCAGGGGATAGTGAAAATCATATATGCCGACAAAGCACAGTGGGCAGGTCATATTACAAGACTCAACAACAGGTGGGCCTACCATGTCACAAACTGTATCCAAGAGAAAACCAGGTAGACCTCCAACTAGACGGGAACACTTTCTAACCACAGTGATAGGAAACAAATTGAGAAGAATGGCCCAAGTTTTCTGGAAACTTTGTGACCTGCATTCATGGAGATGCCCAGAATGAAACAACAGGTCCATCAAAGTAATCAAGATAATTGACTTAAGAAATAAGCTAATTACCACTGTTCATCTATTTTTGGTTGCTGTCGCAACTGATTGTTTGCCTTGTGGCTCGACTAAGTACGGATCTCTACGAAATAATGTGCTTATTCTATTCTCTCATTGGTTGTATTCCATTATGACAAAATTAGTGATACTCAACAAAACAGGTATTTGTAATGATTCATCATCATTAGTGTTCTGTCTCTTGACAGGTCCAATGGTATAACTCAGCAGATTCTCTTCTCCCAATTTCCTCTGTCTCTTGCTTCTTCCTTCATTTCCTGATATCTTCTTGTTCCCATTATATCATCAAGCATCATTAATTGTCTTCTTCCACTTGGTCGCTTTCCTTTAATTTTCCCTTCTGTCATTCTTTTCAGTAGGTTGTCTTTTCTTAATACATGTCCTATCCAGTTATGCCTTCTTCTTCTTATGGTAGCATTTCCTAATAGATAAGATGAGGAAGATAAACATACAAAAAATCTTTATGACATAAAATGTGAAACAAGAATTGGCATTACGTAAATAAAATTGATGATTAAACTGAAACTCCTCTTTTGATTTTATTTACTTGTAGACTAAAAATTCCCACTCATCATGAACAAGCAGACGAGAACATTTTTAAAGCTCTTCCCATCCCCAGTTCTTCTGATGTTGAGTTGGAGTTTGTTCCAGTAGCTGAACTATCCATTTTTCGCCTTAGTTCCCTGATGAAAATAGTGGTGCCTTGCTTAACCTGGCATTGCCCCAGATATTTTGCTTGGATCTAAGCCAGAGAAGAATATAGTTTAGTTGGCAAGTTGCAAACTGCAGCTCATTCTTATTTGTTCAGTATCCAGATGTATAACTATTAATGGGTGCACGTAGTCAGAAGGAATGCAAGCATTTGGTTGCTTGCATTCCTTTAAAAGGCTTTATGGAGATCTTCTCCCTGTTATTTAACTCTCATCTATAAGCAGTCCATGTCCTGTCTTCTAAGATATTTGAGATGCTTTGCTGAAAACCTCTCTAAATTCTTTATATGTAGAAGAGGATATTCGGTTAATTTGAATTAACTGAATTGTCCTTTATTAATGGCCCAACTACTTTTTTATCTTATGCCTTTGCTTAAAAGTACATGCATATATAAAGTCTTATGGAAAAATGCAGGAAAGAATAATGATAAAGAGGATTGTTATAATGTCACACAAGTGACAACCTACTAGAGCATGACATTTTATTGCTGAGCATAATATTTTTTGAAAGGATATGAATACGCTTATGTCCAAGGCTCGGCAGATATGCTCACCCACTTGCCTGTGGTGAGTAGATTTTGCCAACTGGCTAATAGTTGGTGATTGGGCATAATGGAATATTTTTTTATTTAATAAAAAAATAACTTTCTAAACAATTTCTTTTTAACTATAAGAAAACAGAAGAATATATATAATGTAAATAGTCATTCCATAAAAAAAAATATATGTATAATGAAACAAATTGCATTTTCCAAAAAATCAATTTTGTTTTTGCTGTTCTTTCTATTCTTATTAATCATTAAATTTTCTTTGGAATTATTCTCACATAGATGTCCTTCAGACAATACAGAACTACTAATCATTTAATGGAAACCTCAAGTGGGACATATAATTTTTAAAAAAATGGGATGTGTGTTGGGGAGGATTTTGAGTGAGTACTTTTGTGGAAAGTAGAATTTTGTATAATTTGTCAAGCCCTGCTTATGTTTATAAAAGGATGTAGCAGGATGAGTTTGAATTTTATTTTGTAGATTTCAGAGAAGTTTTATATTGTAGTTTTTTTTTTTTTTTTTTTTCATAATGTTTTTTTATAATACTTTAGTAAACTCTTTCAGGTTGCATAAAATATATTGATACTCAGCTATTGTGTCATTATTATTGACAGTTTTTCCTGTAATTTCGAAGTATGTTTTCTGCATAGCATTGCCCTAATAATCATATTTGCTGAAATTCTGAAATAGTCTACTAAGACTATTTCAGAATTTCAACTTCATAATAACTGACTACTAACTGATAACATTAAGGAATGTTATCAGTTTCTAAAGATTAACAAGTGTGTTCTTTTTAAGTAACTATTTACATAAAGTTGAATCCTCTCATTTTATTTTACTGTTTATTGTCAGTTTAAAGATTTACTTGAAAAAATTTTAAAAGTATTTTTTAAAAAAAAAATTTTGTGTGATACTTATGCAGTAGAAATAAGTTAATTTTATAATAGACACACAGTTGGCTCACTATAGGAAACTCATAAGGACCACAGGAATGGTTTCTTATAATGAGTAGCATGCTATAGTACTTTTTTTTTAAATAGCATTGTTCTATGGAGCTTCGGTCAGAATTTTTGATAGTTTTTTTGTTATAATGGTGTTTATAATAATGAGAGTGGACTGTAGTTCCATGTTTCACTCTGGATATATGGAGATGTAAATATTTTCCAGTGGTTATATACCACAATTGAAAAAAGATTGAAAGATTTAGTCTACATAACTTTAAATAGACTTATCATTATGCCATTTTATAAAAAAAAAAGCAAAATAAAACTGAATATAGTATCCCTAGAGGAATTTCCTTGCTGTACGTATTCCGGAAAGATTCATGCGAGCCTACTCATGAAAAGATAAAGGAAAAATCATTGACAAATGAACTGTCAAAGTAGATGTTATATCATGACATATAACAAGAATATTTATTTGCATTTTTTATCTTTGAAAGGTGCATAATAAAAAACAGAAAACTGTTAAAATACTTAACTGTAGTGAAAGGATATTGATATCCAGTATTTACGAGTTACAAATTGGTAGTGAGAATTGAAGGATTAGAGAAAATTGTTTATTAAATCAGATATAACGTAGAGTTAGATTTTGTTTCTTTATAATTGGGTGAACAGAAATATTCAACTATGAACATATAACTTTCATTTGTTTCCCATGTTTTTCATTCTAAATAATTCTTAATAAAATGCAAATTTAATTCCCAGTATAATAAATATAAATTGTATTACTAATTGGGTTAATTACACAGAGTCCATTTACATCTTTTTTTCATTCTTAACAGTTATAACCTATTAAATTTAGACATCATACAACAAAATTAAAAAGAAAAAAAAAGAAAACCTTTTGGGAAGATGAAGTGAATTTGTTATTATTTGAATTCTAAGATATAACCCAGCATGAGACATGGCATGAAATATAAAGTGAAAACAAATTATTTCAGCAAAGTCTAAAAATATCACTTTATGAAGGTATACTGCTTTTCTTTTTGAGGTCCAAAAAGAATAGATTATAAATAAATTTTTAATTTATCGTGCTAATTTTATTTTGAAAGTTATTCATTTTGCTATTTTCCATACTTTCAACTGGAAATTACAATCACTAAAAATCATGCATGTTGGTCAACCATTTGTTTATTTGATCATCATTCCTTTCTGTCAGCTTTCATATATGTGGTATTGATGTCATTTATTGTTTGTTTCAGATAAATCAGCATATGGTTTTGTATATTCAGTGTTAATTTGATTTTTGTTTTGTATAACTGGCTTCCAGATGCTCCTCGATAGTTATTTTAAGTTAGACCTTTGAAAAGTCTCATCAGAAATATATACTGTTGCTGTTTATTATTTTATGGTGTGGATTGGCACAGTTACAAGTTTGCATAGAACCTCTTCTTTCTTTATCTCAAGTTATTTTCCTTTTTCATATATATTTAAAATGTGATTCTTACCTGTGGATGGGCTAAGGATTTTTTCTGTTGTTTAAATTATTGTATTTTTTGCCTTATAAGATGCATTGCCCGTATCACATTTTCGTTTTGAATTTTTGGAAATAAAATATTCTTTGCAGTATAAGATGCACGAATTATGCATCAAATTTTTCCTGTAAATATATATATTTTTTAATTTTAAATTTTAATTCATATATTATCCATTTATTTTCCATGATATTTTCGTTTTTGCATGCATAAATCATTTCTCTTCATAAATTTAAAGCACCAGGATGGCAACCCTGTAAAATTGATATTTCTTTCAGTGGCCAATAATTTTGCTCATTGAATAATCATTTTTGTAGATACGCAGCAACCCAATCTTCTTTGATCCATTATCCAAGTTTTTAATTCATTTTCAATTTCTGGCCATTTTGCATTAGGTTTTCTGTGGAGATTGTGTTTTTAGAATTTACTTCTATTAATTGCTGCTCTTGTGTCCTCCAAGTTCATACCATTGTTTGTGTAGCTGGAGGCCCAAAATGCTGCTCTGCTGCCCAACTGCCATACTTTTTTGTATACTCAATATTCTAAGCTTAAACCCAATTGTATAACTATGTCTGTGCTTCTCATAATCCATGGGTTATAAAAAAAATGTAATATAATATGTTGATTACTAGTTTAAATGCTTGACCAATAACAACCATGCAACTATTCCTATTCAAACTGATCACACATTACTAACAAGTGATGACATACTGTAACTGCACATACATAAAATACTTTGGTGTGTAAAATGCATCCTAATTTTCAGATAAATTTTAGGTACAAAAAAGTGCATCTTATAAGGCAAAAAATACGGTAATTATATATATATTTTTGTATTTTTATTTATTTTTTACATCGTCCAGAAACCTTCCGCAAGAGACATGGAAATTTTTCCAGCCACTTCAGGCCTCCCATAAGCAGGATGGTTGTTTTACATTGGCTGATGAAATCATCTCACCTTACTAATCACAAACATTCATGCCCATGGCAGGATTTGAACCCAAAGCTTGTAGGTTGGAGAGTGGATACTCTAACCACTCAGCCAACATATATAGTTTCTGTATTAGTATTGCACTTTGTCTATACCTCGTTATTTTTCAGTTAATTGTACTTCGGATGATCACAGAAAGAGCTTATGTTATGAGATGGCGTGTTGGCCACTTTTATGTTCTGTTTCTTGGGGACGACTACTGTTTTATGAAAGTTTGTTTTGCACATCTGGTAATATGGTTCGTCTGTGTATATGAGGATTTGCTGTAAGTTTGGTTAATGTGCAAGATTTGGCTTAATGTTTTTTTGTTTATATCTACATTCCATTTTTCAGTCAAGTTTAAATTAATTAATTTAAATTAAATAAAACTTAAAAAATATATTTTTTATTTAAATTGTACATGTTTTTGGTCATAAAATGTTACAAAATATAAGACTTATTATTAAATTGACCATATAAAAACGTACTTCTGTTCGTACAAATTGCCTACCGGTTTCGCTAGAAACTGACTAGCTTTCTCAAGGCTTGCACAGTACAAAAAATGGTAAATGCAAAAAGGTTTAAGAATACAAAGAACCGTTAGCTACCTGTTAGGTAGCTAACGGTTCTTTGTATTACCTGTAACGTGTTACAGGTAATACAAAGAACTTTGTATTACCTGTATTCTTTGTATTACCTGTAACGGTTCTTTGTATTACCTATAACGTGTTACCTTAGCTACCTGTTAGGTAGCTAAGGTAACACGTTCGCTTAACATATCTACTCAGCATCATGAACACGCGTTACATGTAAACGCGTAATATGATTATTCGCGTACTGTAGCTCTGTTGAACTGAGAGAATTAATTAGATTTTTCCAAATATTGTTCAGTATGGCCCCCTGATTTCTGTTTAGGTTACTGCCTGTATGTAGTACAACTGCTGCTTCTTTAAATATCCGATGTCTGTAATCCTCATCTACTTAGGGCATGGAGCTGTTATTCCAGTCTATAGTGTGGTTCGAAGTTGAAAAGTGATGTGCCAATCCAGAGGTGATCGTTCTGTTGTGATTAACATTGCCGACATGTTCCTTCTGTCTTATTTCCAGGCTTCTCGAAGTCTGTCCAATGTAGGAAAGACCGCACGTGCAAGGAATATTATACACACCTGGATATTTATAAAATGGAACACTGTCTTTAGGAGATCTTAGAAATTGTCTTATGCTATTTGTTGGTTTAAATACAACCCTGATGTTATGGGTCTTTAACAATCTCGCAATTTTTGTGGAAGTTGAACCTGTAAAGGGGATGACTGCTGTTGAAATTTGCTGGGAGACTGTTCTTTCTTGTTGGTTATCTTTGTATAGTTTTTTGTTTATGATCTTTGTTATATCTTTATTTATGATGTATATCTTTGTATATATGGTATATATCTTTGTTTATGATGTTTCGAGGATAACCATTTTGTGATAGTGTTGTAGCTATTTGAGACAGTTCTGCTTGAACTTCTTCCTCATCAGAGATAAATTTTCTAGCTCGATTTCTCAACACGTGGATGATGCTATGCTTCTGTTACCTATGATGGTTTGAAGAGTAATGTAGATATCGTCCAGTGTCCGTTGGTTTTTTATAAATTGACAGTTTGATACTGTTACCTTGTCTTTTTACTAGTAAGTCCAAGAAGTGTAGCTGTTCATTATTTTCTACTTCTAGAGTAAATTTTATTTTATTGTGGAGTGTATTGATTCTATTAACAAACATATATAGGTTTTCTAAGTTGTCCTTCCATATGATGAAGATATCATCCACATATCTCCACCATATAGAAGGTTTAGGAGTAATGCTGGTGAAGATTTCTTCTTCAAATTTCTCCATGAAAAGGTCTGCACATTGTGGCGACAGAGGGCTGCCCATGGCTAGGCCTTCTAATTGTTTGTATAACTTGTTAACTTTGAAAAAATTTGATTGTAGGCAATGCTTGAACATCTTTGTAATATCTGCAGGAAAGAGATCTTTGATAATGTTCATTACTTCTACTGGTACATTCGTGAACAAGGACACTACGTCTAGACTAGCCATTATGTCTGTTTGTGTTATTTAACGTTTTTGAGTTTGTCCAGAAAGTGTTGAGAATTAAGCAGGACTCTGTTTGTCTAATTTTTCCCTTAAGTAAGTTCGCTAGGTGCTTAGCCAATAGGTATGTTGGGGAGGACCTGCCATCCACAATCATACGAAGTGGCACTTCTTCTTTATGCACTTTAGGCGCCCCATACAGTCTAGGAGTAATGGGATGTAGGATTTAAGTTTTCGTTTTAGTTCTTCAGGCCAAGTATTCATGTTACGGATCAGGAAGTTTGTCTCATTGCGGTTCTTCATGGTAGGATCTCTGTTGAGGATTTTGTACGTGGAACTGTCAGATAGTAAGTCATTTATCTTCTTAAAGTAGCCTTTTGAGTTAAGGATAATGGTGGCATTCATTATTTTCCTACCACACTTTTTGGAGATCCATGGTTTAGATATGGGTTGGGAAATTTGAACAGAGAGAAGATGAAAGTTTCCATTCCAATGTGGAATATTTCTGTAACAAGATCAAGTATTGAGATCTGAGTAATGAAAACAGCAGTCTGACCATGGAAAAGAGGAATAAAAATCACTCAAGTCCTTCCACTTGGCATTGTTTTAATGCCAATGCATGTAAGGTTATGAATAGCTGAAGGAAGAATGTTCCACCAGAGATAAAACTTGGATAAGATTGTGGTTTGAATTGCCAAGAGGAGCAGTTATTTGAACAGAGTACCTGGAAGTAGAACTAATTAAGAAAAAATCTAGCATGTTGGATGAGTGAAGAGGATTATCAGGAATTCAGGTAGGGAGATGAATGATCTGTTTTAAGTCATTCCTTACAGAAAAATCTCTGCCTCTCTTCCAGCTTGGTCAGTGAAATTTGAAAAAGGAACCAATTAGAATTATCGACATTGAAATCACCAAGAAGGATGACTTCACTGTTTGGAAATTTTGACTGTATGAAATCAAGCTTTAAAGATAGGAAATCAAAAGGGTCAATGATTTTCAGAATTGGAAGAATGGTTGAGGCATCAAATGAAACAAAATGTAGCATAGAAATTTTAAGCCATAGAAGGTCAAAAAAGTGAGATTCTAGATGTTGAACCTAGAATCTAGATGTCTTTTATCAGAATGCACAAAAGGATAAGTACCTCCCTTATGGTAGAAGTGTCATAAAGGGTGTAATTTGGATGAGCTGTGGTTGATTTAGTAGAAATTTGAGGTTTAGTCAGAAACAGAACATCAGGTTTGGATGACTGAAGATGATGATGCATGCCATTTAGTTGCTGTTGATGCCACAAATGTTGGTAAAGTGAATATGAAAGATTGCTTTTGTGTGTGTGTGTGTGTGTGTGTGTTTGATTTTAGAGGGAGGTTTATTTTTTTGTTGAACTGCAGAGACACTATACCTATTTAGACCCAGTTTTATGTTTAATGTTACAAAATTGAAGAGAAAAAGGGAAGAAAAACATGCAGTGAGGGAAAACATGTCTCCCATACAGAGAGAATCCAGTTTCCAACTAACGTGACCTCGAAAGAGCCCTCCCCCAACTATTACATGGAGCCCTTCCAGACATGACTGAACAGTATATTTGGGAGTGATATTATATGCCATTTGATCAGGCATATAATCGAAGTTTTCTAAAAGACACATTACCATCTTATTCTGTCCCATATGCTAATTGGCAACCAGCCTGTGAAACTGCTTTATTGCTACACTGTCGAAAGTGGAGGAGGTACTGGATCCCTTCAGTATGTTTGGCAAGCACTTGAAGGGTATCATCCATAGTGCATGCGAAGGTTGCAGGAGGGGGGGGGGGGGGGTTACAAACCCTTGCTCTGGGAAGCAAGCATGGTGGTAACCACTTCAGGTCTTCAATAAGCAAGATGGTGGTATTTCACCAGGTGATGAAAGTCATATACCATCTAGGAATAGTAGGCATTTACTCCAACTAGGAAGGTATCCCTTTACAGCAGACATACTTGCTAAATCTAAAGCTCGAGTTTCTGTAGTCAGAATGCCTAAATAGGTAGGTCACTTCATATAGCAGAGTTGCATTGCATTCATCTTGCACTTGCGCATATAAAAGAAAACTGCTACACAAATGTGTAATTTATACAGAATTATTGACATCTTTACTGGCCATCTCCTCTCTCTTGTATATAATCCTGCTTTGTGAGGTTTTATACAACTGTTGTACATAATGAAAACCCTTATTTTTGTTGTTTGGTTTTGCTGGATTCCCAACCACATTGGAATTAAGGGAAATGAGACTGCAGCTGCTAGATCAGCTCATACTTTTTTTTTGATATATTGTTTGATAGTCTCTAATACACAGTTTATGAGATCAAAGTTAATTACCGAGTAGCAGTCATCATGGCAAGAAGCATTGACAAGCAAATTGCAACAAGATTAAGCCCAGAATTAAGTATTTGTAATTTAGTCAACATAGAAACAGAAAAGAGGAAGTTGTTCTTTCTAGGCTCTGTATAGTCATAGTCATCTTAGACATTGTTATTTACTGAGGGCTGATGACCCACCTATGTGCAAAAAATGCAACAGATCTCATCATTCGTCATATTCTGGTGGCATGCCAGCACACTTCACACAAGAGAGAAATGAAATTTTTACTTATCTGTCTGAGCTGTATACATTCAGTCAGGTATTGTTAGATCCCAGACAAACTGCATGATGTTTTTTTTAACTTTTTACCAAGAATTAATTTATACAAATGCATTTGATTATTAATTCTATTTATATGTAGATATTGCTTTGCTTAACTGAATTTTTTTGTACATAATGTATTGTTCACTAATTTATCTCTTTCTGGCTGTTTAATAATACCGTGTGTGTGTACTGCTGTAACCTTTGATATGGCACATCATGACCTTTGTTGTGCTTGTCAAAATCAGTCAATCCAACCAACCAATCCACCCACCCAACCCCTTCACTATTCACCTGCATCCAAGAATTCTTAGTCACATGCAAATTTGGCATTATAAGGATGTGCCAAATTAAGCAATCTTCACGACCATCCTCGTTTTCTATGTTCCAACTTGTTTCTTTTCTCCTGATCCAAATACTTGCTCATACTGTATAACAGAATTAGTTCTCACTGGAGTGACAGTTTTGTTGCCCTTTCCAACAGCACTGCCAGTGTAGCCCAAGAAAAAAATTCAGCATACCACTAGTGGCTTAAGAACAAAAGCTGATCATTCCGCAGCTGATCTTCTAGCCTCCATTACCCACCTCTGGACTCAAGTCATAGAAATGTTTGAAGAAACTCACCTGGTTGCTCTCAACATTTGTGAGGCATTTGATTGGATCTTTTATAGAAGCCTGCTCAGCAAGCACTTTCTTATGATTTGTTTTCTACTCTCAAGAATTGGGTTGTCAGCTTATTCTCTTGGTTGCTTATGGTACGTGGTTTCTTCTCCTTTGATTTCCCTATTTTTGCAGGAGTACCTCACATCTCTGTATTTTCACTCACTACCTTTTCCTCCTCTATACATAAATGACCTGTCCTCACTGACTTCAAATCCTTTCCATAGCTTCACATTGCATTCCTCTTTTTCATTTGACAAACCTTGTAGTTCCCAATTTTCAGAAACTTCAAGATTACCAGTGCTCCAAACTCTGATCTCCTTGCTTCAGTGGGAACCATATAAACTTAAATATGCTACCAAAATCCACTCCTGTCTCATTTCTTGCAATAAATATCTTGTCACCTCCCTTAACTTTTGATAATACTCAAATATCTAACCATGATCATATTTCCTTTCTTAAGAGAGACCTGATCACATTTAAGTATCTGAGTATTATGGTTTTGAATATCTATGATTCCAGCCTCTTCTGGCATAAACACATCTCAGTCATAGCTCATGTTGCTGCTAAAAACTACACTTTACTTTCAAGTCCTGCTTCTGACTTGTATAAATCTCAAATCCACCCAAATGTGTTATGATTTTTTAAAGGAGCCACACATATCTCATAATAGTGAGTACTAATGGAAGGAATAGAGGATTTGCATCCTGATTATATGTTTTTACTCCTTTTGTGAGCTTCTAAATGTTGCTGGTGAGATGTAAGTCTGATTCAGTGAGAACAAATTTGTAATATTAAAAAGTTTAGCTGACTAGGATAGATAACTGTATATATAATTTGACAAAGTCATATATTAACAAGTATGACTTATTTACATATATACAAATCTTTCACAATAACTGTACTTATTTTACCTTGACAAGGTATCTATAGTCCTGTCTTTTAATATACATGCACAAATTGATTCAATGAATAAACACACAAATAGGGATTTAAGGCTCTCCTTAACTTCAGAAAACAAGAATTGTTCACAAAGGCAGTTCCTTCTTTCATTCCTACTCTGTTAAGATGTGTTGTCTTCCATACACACCATCCTCTTTAAGAACACCATCATTACATTCATTTGAAAGATACTTCACTTTAGACTTAGCTTACAAAAACTACACAGCTCAAAAATTTCAGCATGTGGGAGGAGTCAGTCACTGTATGTAACCATTGCTTATCTGTCACAAGTCAGTAGCAGTGGGAAAGTCTAAAGAAATTTCTAACAATGAACTCTTTGCTCTTTATGATTTAAAAAAAAAAAATATGAGAGCGGGTAAGGGTAATCCCACTGTAATCTTAAATGCAGGTGAATACAATTGAAATTATTATTATTATTATTTAACACCTCCAGGGAGTCCAAAGACTCATCGAGGGAGAGTGTGCCAACAGCATCGAACGATTGGTCTCCTTCCAACTACTAACCGCGCTCAAACTTACTTAACTGAGCCATTAGTAGCAGAGGCTCTACCAATCGACCAACCTTTGCCTATTATAATCTACAAACAAGCATGCTATTTGAAATAGCATGCTTGTTTGTAGATTATAACCCTAATGATTCCTAGGAAAAAAAAAATCAGGTATTCTGAATTTACAAGCCCCCCCCCCTGAACACCACCCCTCCTTTCTAGTATGTGGATTATCAAAAATCTACAAACCTACTTATACTCCCAACTCTTAGGTAATCAGTATCCCCTAATATTAGGTGACACTGATTTAGCCCCCTCTCCCCCTTTCAGATTAGCTAAATCTAAGTTCTGTTACTCTTCATGCCTCTTTTTACATAAAAAGGTCTACAAGTTTCAAATCTTTGATTTAAACATTCTGATATGGTTAGTTTTGATGTCACTTCTCTTCACTGTTATTCCCCCTACTGGCTCCTTATTAAATTAAAAATGCTTTTCTTCCTAACACCACCAATGCTTTTCATTTTGCTATCTATGCTTGCTTTTCTTCATATTGAAGAACTGAATATATAAACAGAGGCAAACAATTATTGATGTGTTCTCCATTTGTCCACATGGTTTAGACATTACACATTCTTCACTTTAAATGGTCAACATTCTCAGAATCCATTTTATTATAAAAAAAAAAAAGAAATGACAATCTTTTTTTTAGACACTTTAATTTAGTTCAGCAGTCAACTTTCTTTCACAATCAATATACAGAAGCTCACTTACATGGGCAGGTACATTTATAAACTTTGTCATTCACCCTTCCCCTTCCAAAACTATGATATTATAAAAACTCTAGTTTAATAACATATTAATTCTCCCCAACAGCTGAATTTTACCATGTTTTTCACACTTTTTTTTTTTTTGTCTAGTGACTGAAATTTTGACAGAATTAACAAAAGCATTATACCTTTTCCCCATCCCACAACCTTCTCAATGTACAGATTACAGTAATGCTGTTACCATTCCCTATGTCTGGGACAACTCAAAACAAAAATATCCAGAACTTATCTCTGCTTTCAAACCTCATACCAAGCTGCTGCTATGATCTGCTTCTCCAAAGACCAACTCCTTTCTATCTCAGTTTCAGTTGCCAGTACAAAATCTTTCATTCCTTATACTTATATCTTGTCTTATTATGTGAACATACCTGAAGATATGCCAGCATTTTCTTTCTGGAGCATAATACATTATCACCATAGTTGCAGGTCTTGTAGATCATGGACACCATGTATAGAATCAAATGAAAAAGACTGGTTTGTTTCATCACAGTAAGTACAAATATGTTACTTTTTTTTTTTTTATTTGAATCAGCAACAGATCTTAACCATCCTCACCTCAGTGGTTGTTGCAACCCCCCCCCTCAAATATGAGAAGCTGTCATTCTTAGTCATTCTGCCTAACAACTAAGGCTGACTACATGCACTCATAGAGGGCACCCTTCGTTTGATTTTATTCTTTGTCTAGATTTCCTTTTTTGTGTGTTGTTTGTCACTTACATTATAATTTGTATATCATATCCCAACTACTGGCTCTGTGATAGACTAAATGTTTGTATCATTAACTGTCTATTTCATTCCTTGTGTTCTCTTTATACCCATTCTTTTTTTTTTTTTTTTAAGTGTTATATTTACAACAGCAATGTGAGCCTGTGATATTTTGTTAGTAATTCAAAGTTTAATTCTATTTAAATGTCTCAGTCTTTCAAAATGCATAAGTGATTTGTAAATTCATATATTTAAACACAAATAAAATTATGGGAAAAATTATGAAAATTTATAACTACATGTTATAAAATTTGAACTATCATTTTTGAATTGGATTATATTATCTTTAGTGGCTTCTAATTAAAAGTGAAAACAGTAGTATTTTTATTTTTGTTGATTTTTGTTAAGTATTATTATGATGTGGGCACCTCTATGGAGTCTGAAGACTCATCATGGGAGACTCAATCTATCATACCTCTTCTTGAACCCATTAACAGACAAAGCACTAACAACTGACTTTGGCAACCCATTCCATCTGTTCACAACTCTCGAAGCAAACAATCTAGTCCTCACACCCCTACTAACCATACCTATATACCATTTGCCCATATACTCTATATGGGCAAATGGTATATAGTTTCCCCAGTCCTGAAAATACTTCAGGCACAAACTTTGTTTGCTTACACTTGGATAAAGGATTAAATCAAGTATATAATTTCTTGGTATCTTTAATTTATAGTTTAACCAAGTGGGAAAACTTCCAACAACTATCTCTAATCCAGAGTATTTTAATAATATGCTGTGTCACCTTTTGGTTACTTATATATGAAAATCTCACTTCTGCATTACTTCAAGCATAGGGCATTCTGCATTATCACCTCTGGTTCTGGCTCCCACTGGTGAGACCTCAGTAAAGGTTGAAACCAGTCTGGGTCAGTAGATGACTCAGTCATCTTCTCATAATGCATAGATTATACATGTCCATAAGGATATGTGCTTTGAATTATGGGATACTAAGGCAAGTGATGTGAAGTTATTAGCTTCTATATACGAGTTTCCCTAGCCCTGAAAATACACCAGGCTCAAACTTTGTTTGTTTACACTTGGATAAAGGATTAAACCAAGTATATAATTTCTTGGTATTTTTAATTTATACTAACCACACCTTCATTCAGCTTCCAGGGATGACCTGTATGCAGGGATGATTGTAGTTAACTATGTTCTGGTCCATCTAGCCAAGTGCTGAAAAATTTCCCCTTCATCAGTCCTATCAATCTTCTATCTATCATATAGCCTCTTTTTTCTCCTATCAACCAACTTCTGCAATCCATACACCCTGGATGATCACTCGGCCTCAATCAGTCACTTGACTCTGGATCCTCTCCACTGCTTCCTCATCCCTAAGAAACCCCAGGGGACCAAACTTAAGCACAGTAATCCTGATGTGGATGTATCAAGGCCTTATAAAGAGGAATAACAACTTCATTATCTCTCTACTTGTTAATGTGTTCTTCAATAGCCAAGTAATCTTATGGGCTACCATAGCAAGAGATAAAAAATCCCTAAGAAAGAAACAGAGGTGAAAATAATAAAAAAAAAGCAGAATTAAAAATTATCATGTCATAATTGATTCTGTTCTATGAATTTTCCAGTTGAAGCATCTGAATAGTAGAAATTTTTTACTTGGCAAGGTAGCCAGCCTCATGCAAAACCTGCAACCTGGAGGATGATGGTATAGTTTGCCCACCGATTAGAGATCCTTCGACACTTCTGCGCATCTTAGAAAAAGGAGAATCCATTACGATAATAGGGTAATCAGTCCGTATTGTGGGATGAGTTGTTTATTATTACCGGTCAGAAAATTAACTTCTCTTTTATGATTATTGTAGTTAACTATGTTGCTTGAATAACAGTTGGAAAATTTTACCTATAAAGTATGTGATTTCGTGTGTTGGCGACCAATTCGGACGTCCTTCATTTCTTTCTCCCCTTCAGCATGAATTGACTATTCTTGGAAAGACTCGAAGCAGGGACCTACAAACGGTGGGCAAACTATATCTCTCTCTCTCTCTCTCTTAGTCTGGCACCTACCTCTCAACCTGTCCAGCTATGGACCCTTCTGGTAGAATCAATAAGGCCATGTGGAACGTACAAAGCATAACAAAGGAATTAGAATTAGCAAAACAACTGAAAACTACAAATATTAATATAGCCATGATAATAAAAAAAAAAAGAAATTTAAGGAAACAAAATATTTAGTTGTTTTGATTATCTTAGAGGAGTGGACAAACATATCAGAGCTTCTAGTGGAGTGGGAATTTTAATCAGTAATAAATGGAAAACTAGAATATGAAAGTATAAATTTGTAAATGATCAAATTATAACAGTAAAAATAAAAACAAATAGAAACTACTTAAATGTCATAGGAATATATATGTCCCTTAAGAAGGTAGATAAGAGAACTGAACACGTTTATGAGCATCTACAAAAACAGTTAAATAAATGTAATAAAAATGACATTTTAAATTTTAAATATTTTAATAGCAGATAATGCTAGAGTTGAAAATAATCCAATCCCAAAGGTCTTAGGAAAATGTGGAGAACGTTGCATGAATAACAATGGTCAAGAACTATTAGACTTTATTTTTTAAATACTTCTTTGAAAAAAGAATACTTAAAAAAAAAAAAAAGAATATAAATAAATATACTTGCAATGGCAGAGGTACAAGATCTATAATTGTGATTATCATTACTAATCAGAAACTAGCTCAATGAGTGAGAAATGTACATGTTTACAGAAGTGGTGAAATTTTTTCGGATCATAGCCTACAACATATTAAGGAAATTAAACAATGAAGAAAGAGATACAACACAAATCAACACAATACCAGAGAAACAATGGATAAAACATCATAAGAATTTATGGTATGACCCAAATCGAATAACAGAAAATAATAATTAAGAAATCAGTATTGATATAGAAATAATTATATTAGAACTAAAAGAAGCAAGATATCAAATAAAGATATCAAAAAAAATAGATAATCAGTTGGATTAGATGGCAGAAATATAGAATTTTGGAATCATTGTGGAGAATATTTACATCACAGATTGTTAAAATTAATAAATAAATGTTGGAGGAAACATCAGATGCCATCAGATTGGCCAAAAGTTAAGTTTATATTTAAGAAAGGAGACAGATAATTATGAAAATTACAGAAGAATAAGTTTATTAAATATAGGTTCCAAATTTACATTAAAATCTTGAATAAAAGTCTTAGAAATATTGTAAACAATCTACTCATAGAAGAACAAAATGATTTCAAATGTGGAAGAACATGTATAGACAATATTTGTGTTAATTCAAATTATTGAAAAAAAAACAAATGAGAATTTAATTTGGAGTGTCATATGGCCTTTATAGATTATGAGAAGAGCTTTGGTATAATACACAGAGAAAAACTATGGAATACAATGAAAAAACAAGAATATTCATTACTTTTGGTACATGCTATGCAAAGTTGATATAAAGATACAAAAATACAGTTAGTTAGGTATTAAATTAACAGAAGAGATTTAAATAAATCACAGTGTCAGACAGGAATGTAGCTTATCTCCACCTCCATTCAATATATATATATTGATCCAATTATTAAAATATGGAAAACAAAAATGAAACAAAGGTATCCAGTTAACCAGAAGAACTTATCAATACAATGCTGTATGCAGATGAACAGATTATATTACAAGACAATGATGATCTTCAAAATCAGTTCATGAATTAAACATAGGTCCAACAATACAATTTAAAAATTTCACAAAGAAGACAAAAATCATGGCATTTAAAGGTCAAGATCATGTTAGATCAAAAAAATAGACATGGAAAATAAAATAATAGAACGCATGACAACAGTTCAAGTATTTAGGCTGCATAATAACGTATCTGAAAGATAAAGAGATGAAAAAATAAAGAACTCTTAGAAAATCCGTGGAATAATTAAAAAGACACTACATAAAAAACAGGACGAGAAACTTGGCTAAAATTTTATAAAATAATGGGCACCCCCACCATTATATGGTTCAGAAACATAGTTAAAAAAGAAAAATGAAAGTAAAATACAAGCTGTAGTGATGAGATTTTTAAGTTAAAGGATGCACAAAATTGCACCATATAAAAAATTAACACATCAGAAACGAGCTGGATATGTACAATCTAAAAAACGATCAAGGAATATAGAGAGAAATGGAAATAGCATCCATTTAGGATGGAAAGATATCAGCTACCAAATGAGGTGGATAGATATAGACCAAAGAAAGAGAGAGAAGGATGGAGGAACACCAGCTGCAAGATGGAAAGACCAGTAAAGTCAGAAGATTCAAAAGCTTGATCTTTGAAGAGAAGAAGAATAAGACATCATAATGTGACAGGTAGCCACAATCATTAGTTATGACATGTACCCTCAGACCCAAGGTTTGCTGTTTGAGTTCATGTAAAATGTGTTATGTCCGTGGGAATGGTAAGTTGACAACATTGGTGGGTTTATTATCAGTGTTTCTCATTCTGCTTGTGTGGTACTGTTATGAGTGTCATTGTTCTGAAGGGGTGATATTTGGATTTCATAGACTTTAAAGGTTATCTTTTGAGGGATGCAGGCCATATGTATTTGTTAGTATTTTGATGTTTCTTGATACATCTGTGGTACTGGCGTGAGGTTTTCTGTGTCCTAAGAATAATTGCAAAATTTTAAAAATGCTTACCTCACACTGCAGGCATCCCTTTTCATTTTGCTTACAATTGCCACAACTTTACATTGACAAAAAAAAAAAACATCTGACCTTCCTTGTGGACATATCACATTTCATTTGATGTTGTATAGAATACCTGTTGTCTGAGGGTATTAACAATTGACTTTCTCTTAAGTCTGCTGCTAGGCTTAAAAATTTGTTGTTCACTGTTATTTTCCCCTCCTATTCTAGCAATGGCCTGATAAGGTTGAAGTCATTTAATTTTTTTCTCTCTCTCTCTCTCTCTGGACTTGCTAAAACATTTGTACATATGATACCAAAATACATTGAAAAAAAAAGGTCATGTACCAGTGCATATCCAACAGCAAGGATATAATGTTCAGTTCGTCAATATCATAAACAATTTGCTTATAAATTTCTATTCTAATAAGTACACAGTTTGCTGAATGGTGATATGCCAAATTTCTTCTTAATTATTTCTTCATGAATAAAACTATTTTTTTTAAAGTTTTTTAAAATTATTTTTTTAGAAAGTTTTACCATCTCAGCAGGAACCTTTTAGTGGTATATGTAAGGTTGCTATGTCAAAATCCTTGCTGACAGAGAGATTCCCTTATTCTGTATGTTGTTTTTGCTGTTCCCAGAATGGAATAAAAGTTCAAATTTTCAATCATGATGTGGAAAAATAAAGTGCATTCATCTGCTGTGAATTTAAATTTAGCTTTGAGAACCAGTAGGTGTAATCATCATCATAATTAGGGTGAATCAGAGAGAAACTTGCTTCTCTCTGATTCACTTCTCTTGCTTATCAGGACAAACCAGGAGTACCTCTGTAGTGCACTTGGAAGGATGATGGTATATTGCATACTTTGATTAGAAAAGAATTGAGTTGGATTCTTGTCATGATGAGAATAATGTTTATTTGGGATTTTCACATGAAGGTGAGTTATCCACTCTCATATGGGGATAGCAAGTTGTTTTTTTTTTTTATCTCCAGAAAATTCTAGTTTTCCATCCTGTGTACAGGCAGATTGGCCAGAGAACACAAATTACAGAAAAATTACATTACAACCAACCATTATATTAATTTCATAAGGTGGTGCACATCTCCTTGTATGGGGCTCACTGCAGTTGTCATCATACACTAGATCAGTGTTTCTCAAAGTGTGGTACGCGTACCCCCCCCCGGTATGTGAAAGGTCGTTAGGGGGTATATGGCAATTTTCCGCTATGCATAATTAAAGGAGTTATTATATTTTTCAACAAACAGTGCAATTGGAGACAACCGGATAAAACGGCACTAACTAATGAATCACATCCCCTCTCCAACAGAAACTGCTATATAGACCAAGCAAAACCATATGTTGCTGGTGGAACATATGGTTTTGCTTGATACCACCCCGTCATTAACGTGTTAAAACTAAGAAATATATAGTGAATGTGTTTCAGATATTATGGAATTCGGTTGAAGGGAATTAGCATTTCAACTCAACTGTTGAAATGCTAATTTGTCTTTGGTTCACGTGATCTTTTGTTAATACCACACCAATCATATGCAGTTCTTCGCTGCTCTACGTATCTCAAGTGTTGTAAATTACTGGTAATTTTTGCTTGAAATAATGGGAAAGAAGATGACGCTATTTGGGTAGATGACTTTGACAATGCACACAAAGAAACTGTTCTCGATGCCAAAAGTAATGATAGCGAGTAGGAGCTTCTTGGTAAGTCGCGCCATTTTCAGTTTTTTTCTGAAAACTTTAGTTTCCGAAAATTCCCGCACGTATCTCGCAACGCAATTTTTTAGCTTTAATTTTGGGAAAAAAGTTAGAATTATATTCGAGTAAATACAGTATTTTTTTTTTTTAGCTTTCAAATTCTTACGTTTTGATCATTGGTTAAAGATTGGATTTATAAAACCCTCAAAAGAGAGCAATATAGCAAATACGAGTAGCTGTAAGCAACAAGAAAACATTGATATTGCATCTGGATCAAATGAAATCGATGTGTGTTGTCTGACATATCTAGAGAACCAAAATTTAAAAATAAATAATATTTTTTGTTTACATGAACATGTAAATTCAAATAAAATAGATATTTAATTTTAATTAATATTTTAAATTAATTTTAATTAATTTTTAATTTATTTATTCTTAATGAATTTTTTAAAATTAATTAATTAGGGGGTACTTGGTAATAATGAAATAAGAAGGGTATGCGGATATCTGAAGTTTGAGAAACACTGCACTAGATAAATAAACAGGACTAATTAAGATTGGAAGCAGAGCAATTTATACAAAGATATAATTAAAAACTGTACTTAAGTTAAGGAGATAATAAATCCCTCATTATTTTAAAGCCGAATAAGAAACTCGAAGATCGAAATCTAAGAGTTTCATGCCAAAGAACTTCCGGCAAGTCCAAGCATACTTGTCCAAGTACTCTTGGACAAGTACAAACTAGGGCAACTCAGAGCAAAGGTGGGGAAAGCTCCGATCACTATCCTTAATGTTTTCTCATAATGTAAAACTCAGCACTTAGGAGATGATTACTGTTTTACATCATGAGGAAAAACCCAGACCGGTTTCAACCTTTATTGAGGTCTCATCAGTGAGTAGGTAGACCTGGATAGACTCAGAGCAAAGGTGGAGCAAGCTCCACCTCTGCTCCAAGTTACCCTAATGTTGTACTATCAAGTGTTGACTTACGCTTGGACTCGCCAGAGATTCTTCGGCATGAAACTCTTAGATTTCGATCTTCGAGTTTCTTATTCGGCTTTAAAATAATGATTGATTTAATGTAAAATTATTATGTAATGTAATTTAATGTAAATTAATATGTAAAATTACAAGTAAGTCAAGTTTGTGCCTGCAAGTAGTGCAAGTCTGGGTGACTCACAAAGTAGTGCAACTTGTGGTAAAGGTGGAATAAGCTCTGCACTATTCCTAATATTTACCCTTAATGCAAAGCACATCTCCTTGAGGAGATGTATGATGCTATGCATTAAAGGCAAAGGGCTACTACCCAGACAGGTTCGACCTTTATTGAGGTCGTGGTCTATTTGCACTTAACCATACGCTTCGGCTATCATACTTGGTTTCCTGCTCTTAAGTTCGTGTTTTTCTTAGGAACAGTGCATTGAAAAATAAACAATCAGGTGGCACTCTATTGACATATAATTAAAACACATTTATTTACAATAGAAACAAAGTACATTAAATAAGCGATAGGGAGATTACTCTCTCTCTCTACCTATTTTTATATACTTTTGGTATAAAGAAACAAACTTTCCCTTTTCAATATTAAATGACTATACTATGTAATTACTCTGATACTTTTCTGCTTAAAAAATCAAATTGCCGAGACTAATTTACTCATAAAGAGATTAGCTAGCTATGGCAAGTTATCTTACAATTTATATTCCAGTTAACTTAACAACAAATCAGAGGACTCTCTTATAGATATTTCTTATTACTATTTCTTATCAGTCCATCTATGACATATCTCCTAGATTACAAAAGAATGTACATAAAAAGATGGGATACACTTACAGAGGCTCTTTGTCACAACACCTTCCAAAAGTCCTGCATTAAAGTCTCTATGGTTTTTCTTTCATCTCAGGCCTTAGGTTTCCATCTGGAGAGTCTTGCTTCAGGGGACTTTTTGTCAGAAAAATCAGTGGGTCTTGGACTGCAATCTTCCCGGTACTCAAAAGCACAGGCAAGAAGGTTCAGCATACAGGCTTGAAGATCACTCTGTGGCTTTTGGTTTTAGTTGACTTCCTGCAGCACTAGGGCATCTGACCTGCACTTGGCATTACATTGGCTGTTCTCCCAATTTTTCCTCTGGCATGGGTTTGCCGTAAAGTCTGTTCCTCTGGGTTCGCCTGCTTCTGGTTCTCTGCCGACTGCCTCTGGCTCTCTTCGGTAACAGCGCTTCATCTCTCATGCTTTGGAACTGGACTTCACCTCTGCTCTCTCGGCAACTGGATCTCGCCTCCCCTCTGTCAGCAACTGGACCTCACTTCTTCTCTCTCTCTCTCTCTCGACAACTGGACCTGGACTCTCCTCGCGATGTTCGGCTCAGTCCCCTTTTATTTTTGCCTTCTCGGGACCTTGCACCAAGGGTTGTAAACCTCGAAGAAATTGGCAGTTCTCCCTGATCTTTTTGTTAAGGCTGACCCGTTCTTTCATCTCCTCCGTGCACTCTTTTTTCCTTGTCTTGTCGGACAGCAGAAACTTCTCTGAAACTAGCAGATCTCTTTGATACTAATTTTGAAGGTGTTCATGTGCAGAGCTCGCAAATAGCTTTCTCACATACTTAATCGTAAACAACTTTCTTGTGCTCTTATACATAGGTATTATACAAAACTTCTGATGACAAAACATTGCCTTTATTTTTGACATTCTAGAAACTTTAGTTAAAACAGTAAATACAATCAATTCCCATAGGGTTATTTACATTAATCTTTAACATAAAATACATAAAGACAAACAAGGTTATTTTTGTAACAGTTCTCATGAGACTTGACCTTAGTAAAAATCATTGTAAAGCGCTTTGGTATTTCTAAGCTGCGTTGAGTTTTACAATACATCAGAAGGACAAGGATGCCGAGAGCATTTCACTTGTGGCTGTCTATATGAGATAGAGACCAACAGGATGAAATATATAGTTGCTTGTTGCTATAGGTGAGGGAGTATAAAGGAGATGTAGATGGCATGCACTGGCAAATCAACACAAGTGCAGGTCGAAACTATTCCTCTTTCCAAACTATGGAGGACATAGATTGGATGGAGGAAGAGAGGGTCACAGCGAGAAAAGGAAATGGAATTTATATAGTTGCTATGAGGTAATTACCTGAGACACAACATGTAATAGAGGGGAAACAAGTTCCAAGAGTACTAAACCTGATCACAGTAACCTATGTATCTGTTAAGGAGTATATGTGGAATTAGTTTGCCATAATGCAGGCTATTATGGCAAACTGTAGTCAGAGCGGTGCCATTGCATAACAATTTGGAGGGGGGAGAGATGGTCAAGAGGTACTTGAAGAAAGCAGTATGAAACTATATATTAACTTCAAAACTTAAATCATATGTAGAAGATAAACTTTGACAAGAACAAAATGGCTTTTGAAAAGGACAGTAGTGCACTAACCCAGCTTTTACATTAAAAATCTTAATGGAAAAACATTACGAATACAAATCTCTGTATTGGACATCGAAACACATAGCAGCCTTTGACAGTCTCAAGGAACAAACTGGGGACCGTACTCAAGAATCTAAATCATTCCAAATCAGCTGCTTGCTGCAATAACTAACATGTATTAGAACAACTAAATAGCTATAAGAATCGATGAAAAAGTTGCAGAATGGAAATCAATAAACAGAGAGGTCTGTCAAGAAAGCCCAATTTCACCACTGTTATTTAATATCTATATAGATGAATTAGTAAAGAAATGGAAGGAAAAGCAAGTGCATCCCACTGCTATGGGTACACGAATCCCAGCACACCTTGTCTCATTATTTAATAGCCACACCTCATACACCTTAATGATAAGTGCAAAAAAAATTTGGAATGCAAATATTAGCAGACAAAACAAAAATCATGGCTTTTAAAGGATCATTTCCAGTCAGAAGTAAAATCATAATTGAAAATAAAATTTCAGAACAAATTAACTGCTTCAAATACCTTGGATGTGCTGTATCATATATAAAAGAATCTTTTATCATATATAAAAGAATCAAATTTTCTAAAGATAACAGGAATAATCAACAATATTTTCAAGCCTAACGAAGTTCAAAAGCATACGAGAATAAAAGTTTATAAAGTTTTAGCAAGACCTTCTTTACTCTACAGAAGTGAATTATGGACCATAAAAATGCCAGAAGAAAAAAAAGAATAGAAACTGGAGAAATGAAATTCTTGCAAACTAGGCTATACTCTCTGAGACAAAAAGAAAAAAAAAAGCATAGAAATACATAAAAAACTAAAAATACTCTCTGTATTGGACAAAGTATATGAATACCAAAAGAAGTGGATGGAACATATCAAAAGAATGGACAGTTCAAGACTATCCAAAAAAAAATACTCTGATATCATCCAGTTGGAGGATATAGAAGTCAAGGATGACCAAGGAAAAGATGGAAAGAGACCAGAACAGGCCACTGGGCTTAAATCCCTGAAATGATGATGATGATGACAATGCAGGAGATTATGACAAACTGGATTCAGATCAGTGCCATGGCATAACAATTTGGAGGAGAAGAGATGGTCAATAGGTGCTTGAAGACCAAGGCACAGGCAAGAAGGATGATTTTGTATGGTAAGGAAGGCCAAAGGTAATTCTAAGAGAAAGCTAGCCGATGGGACAAAAAAAATTCCAAGTAGTTCTTTCACTGTGTGTCAAATGTAAGGAAGAATGACTACGGAAGGATGATTTTAATGAGTGCTAATAGTAGAGTGGTAACAGAAGCAAATGAAATAGTTAAGTGATAATTTTGCAGTGTATACCATCCAGGTGATGATATTCCAGTGCGATTTCATGACATTGACAGATGGGAAAATAGAGGTGGTGATATTGAAGAACATTAATGCAAACATGATCATGGGATTAGAAGGCATACCAGCCTGTGCATTATGAAAACGTGCAGGGGAGTTGGCAGCTCCTCTAACCAAGCTGTTTAATATGAGCCTCAGTTCTAGGAAGGTGCCAAGGAAAGAGGGCAAAATATCTCTACTGCATAAAGGAAGCTTAAGACAAAAGTAGCAAATTCTAAATCAATCAGTATCTCCAGAGTGCTGGTTAAGGTATTGGAGAAGTTGGTCAAAGACAAAGTAAAAAGTATGATGGGATGGAAAGGAATATGATATTTTATAGGGGCAGCATGATTTTGTGGAGGGTAGAATGTCTTTTTTGCTTACTTTTTATAATAAGCATGACAAATGAGTTGGATAAAGACTACTCATTGTTACTGCTAGACTTTGCAGTGGAGAGGGATACAAAGCTAGTAATTTTGATAAGAGGGAAGCTGGATAGATATCAAAGATATCTTTGATATCTATCTATTACCAGATATCTTTGATATCTATCCATAGCGTGGGGGGAAGTGGAGTCTGAGAAAAGGCAGGTGACTAGCAGAAAATCAGGGCTCAATAGTTGCTCCTCTGCTATTTAATTTGTGCATCATTAATATAGGAAATGATTTAAGGAGAAATATTCAGTTGTTCATTGATGTAAAGTAAAAAGGAGCAATAGTCAGTGAAGAGGATGTGGACTATCACTATTGAAATCAAGATGCAGAGATCTTGCAGGGTGACTTAGGCTGGCAGCATGGGCAAAGTTAAATTGGTTGATAGCGTAACGTGGCCAAGTATAAGGTCATGAACTCTTCATCCCAAAGTTCTGTCGATATAACACAGACTGTGTGCTATATTGATGGAACTGAACAACTGCTGGAAATTGATGAGGCCAGTGATAGGATGTGGAGTTGAAGTTTAGAAGACATATTGTATAGTTGGCCAAAACACTGCATCAGATTATGTGGTTTTGAAGAACATACTGACAAGCAGGGATAAGATTATTCCCCTTTATAAAGCTTTAAATAAGGCCACATCTGGACTACTGCATGCAAATGTTGCTTGGATTACATGAGGATGAAGAAGTGGTGGAGAGGATCCACAAATGAATGACCAGAGAATAGATTGAAGGTCTGTGGGTTTCAAAAACCTAGCTGTATGCAAATAAGAGACGACGTGATAAACACATATAAATTATTAAAGGGGTTTTTATAGGATTAACACCGAACCTTTTCAGTATATGGCAGGAAGAGAGGGAATAAGGGATCTTCCCTGAAAATTGTATGAGTGTGTGTTAATACAAATTTTTTATTTTTGAGGATGGTAAGTTTGTGGAATGGGTTGCCAGAAGTATTTGCATGCTTCATTAGTGAATGAGTTTTCTAGAGGCATAATAGATATTGGGTGAATAATTGTTAGTGGGTCTTTTCCATGATGAATCTTTTACTCCATGCATAAGAAATAATATCTCTGTTTTTCTTTAATCTGCATTTCATCTCTCATTACGTAAATAACATAGATTATATTTTTTTGTGATTATTTTATAAACCTTTTGCCAAAATTTTTTAAGTTATTAGCATTTTTTCTGGTTTTGCAACATTGAAGAATAAGTTTGACATTTTACTTTAGTAACATTTTAGACATTGCTGTCATAATTGTTTTATTACTAATTGTGATCCATGAGCTCATAGGAAATGCTTAATCCAATCTTTTACTGGGATTTAAATGAAGCCACAGCTTATTATAATCATAAAGAAATGGAATTGCCCCCACATACTTTTAGATCAAGAACATGATATCCCACTATTCAGTATTATTGTAATAATTATAGACAGCCTGCATAAATTTTTTTTGCAAGTGATCACTCCATATTAAATTGATGTGAAAGTGATGTGAATTCATTGGCTACTGTCTCTGATATCTTTAAACTTCGTCATACCTCTTGTTAAAATGGATCTGTTCTTTTTTGACTTTGTAATACAGCTCAGTTTCTTGACTATATCTTGTGTAAAAAATTAGAAAAGAAATAACACCTTCATGAAATGATTTTTATAGACTTCTTACATTTGGTTTTATTTCTGTCCTGTTTCTATGCCATGTCTTAATTATCTTAGAATTCTAACAATAACAAGTTGGTCTTATCTCTGTCATATTTAATTTTTACAATTTTATTTTGTCATGTTATGTTTTAACAGGTTTTGACTTAAGAATGAAGATATAATCACAATAATTGTAAGTAAATAGTACAGTTTAAATTATTTAATTATTTTTATTTTTACTTATTTTATGCGAGACATTATAGTCATTATTCATTGTAATGAACTACAAACTCCATTATTAATGGAAGTGATAGTTTAGTGTTTTCATAATGGCAGCTCATACTAAAAAGCTTTTTTTTTTTTTTTTTTTCTTTACACAAATGATGCCCTTTTAAAGAAATCTTTTGAAGTCTCAAATCTTTCATTAAACTGCTTAGCAATTTTGCAATAAAATTATTAAAAATTCAAAAATGGTTTTAGGTAGATAAAGAGAAAAATGAAAGGAAAGAGAAAAACCAGTTACATTTGCAATAATGGTTATTAACCCGACATGTGAAATTGCAAAATCTATAGTGCAGCAATGTGTGAACAACTACTTGAGGGTATTAAAAAAGGAAAAAAAAAAAAACTGTAGATATACTTTTTGAAAACAACCCTTAGGAAACTAGTGTGACAAAGATTGTTAAAAAGAGCAGAGTAAGATAAAATACTAACCAAGGTAGCTTGGTAAGGTTGAATGTATACTGTGCATGTACATGGTGACCAGCAGCTGCTCATGTTTTTACAACCTCCAAGGGAGAAAGTAGTTCTGTTTTTACCTTTGCTTTTCTGATATATATTTTCACAGTTTCTGTGAAAATATGTATTGGAAAAGCAAAAGACAGAAACAGAACATGTAAGTCTGTGATAGAGAAATCTGTTAACCAAATTGTGCTCTTCTGGATAGTTCCCTGAGTATCAGGAATTTTTATAGATTTTTTTTTTTTTTTTTTTTTTTTTTTTGGTGCACTACATAAATGTTGGAACAATATTCTAAGGTTAGATGGATTTGGGATTAACAAGGTACTACTCAAAAGTTCAGGGAATTTGAATAGTATGCACAAACTGGCTATAGTATGGCCTTCTGCTTCTATAATATGAGAGCAGCACCTTTTGTGAATCAGTATGCCAAGAGTTGAGAGAGGCCATGTTTTTGGGTTACATGCAGTTTTTGTAATGTTGTGTTTTTTTGTGGTTCACCAGTTTTCCTCTTCAACTGAAATGGTGGATTTTAAGGAGCAAATAATCTGCATCAAATTTTGCTTCAACCTGAAATAAACTGCTGCAGTAGTCATTGCATTGGAAATTACCGAATTCACCACAGCTGAAAAAAACATGTCAGATTCACAGCGATATCTAGTCAAACATCCAAGGCTTCAGAAGGAATTCCTCCCGCCTGGTCAAACCATCGACTGCAACTTTTATTGTGAGGTTTTGAAGTGGCTAAGGGAGAGCATTTGGTGTAAACATCCAGGCAGGTGGAAGAACAACTGAGTTCTCCATCATGCTAATGCAGCCCCCACACATTCCTCATTGTTTAACAGTTCCTGACTTCCAAAAACACAACAGTTGTTCCCCTATCCTCTCTATTTGCCTGACCACAACCTCTTTGACTTTTTTTTGCTGTTCCCTGAGGTGAAATTCTCACTGGAGATCCAGCGAGATCTGCAGGAGGGGCTCAACACAGTCACACTTCTGGACTTCCAGGGATGTGTAGAATCATGGAAAAACCCTGGGATCATGGTTTACATGCCCAAGGGGACTACTTTGAAAGAGACGTTGGAAACTAGGAGCTAGGATAAGTATTTTTTTATAGTTAAAGTCCTCGTCACCCAAAAGTTCACCTCACATCTGGTGTTAAGTCATACAGATGAGAAATAATGATTTCAATGGAGAAGCGCTAACAGTAGTGAGGAAAAATAATAAATCATTAAACCTGAAATCATGCAGGTAGTAAAATTTTAGAGGTTAAGAACCAGTTCTAGCTGTAGTAAATGCTAGGCCCAGTTGGGATCATTTCTTGTGGGACCTCCAATTTAAGATAATTAGATATCAATAATATATGCTTGATGTTAAACAGTATTTAAGAAATAGTTACTGATTATAATTTTTTTTTTTTAAAGAAACTAATTATAAAAAAAAAATTCCTGCTTGTTGTTGGTTCAGCAAAATCTAAAATTTTTTTTTAATTTTAAATTTCTTGCTTTTGGGTCCAGTCAGTCCAGTTGGCTGAAGGCCATCCCTTCTAAGAAAGTTTAGAATATCACAAAAGATATTGTGGTATTTTGTATGTATGTGTAGAAATTACTTAAAAAAATTATTAAATGTGGTAGCAAGTGTTTGGAAATGCATTTCTAGCCTCAGTGTAGAAAATGCCATCCAGAACCCGAAGTGTGAAAATTCATTTGGAATAGATGATATTCAACAGAAAATGCTGAATTATGGTGGTATAAAAGTTTTATAGGTTAAGGTCAGTTGCTTCATAAATGGAGTAGAGTTCTTATCTTATTAAAATAATAATAATAAAATAAAACTGATTACAGCTGATTATGATAATTAGTGCTATATCTTGACTTGAGTGTTCTAGGATTCTCTTCTGCAATTTATACATGCATGCATGCTTCGAGAAAAAGAATGAGGAAAAAATATTATTATTATCATCTGAGACCTTCAGGGAGTCAAGGACTCATCAAGGGAGGCTGTAAATCACTCAAACCAGCTATCATACCTTCCCTTAAATTCATTCACACTAGATGCACTCACTAGCCATAAGGGAAAATTATTCCACCCACTCACTGCTCTCTGGGAGAAAAACCTAGCTCTTACCCTTTCTTGACTGCAAATGAATTAAACTTCCATGGATGTCCCCCGTGTTCTCTCGTATATGAAAAATTTCATCAGTTGATATCCTATAACAGTGGTGGCCAGTGGTGCGCTATGGAAATTTTAACAAAGGGCTCGCATCGTCAAGCAAAAAAAAACCGTATTTCACACAAAAAACTTAGCAATTGTGTACAATTGCCAATTGTACACAAGCTGTATTCATAATTAATATTAAGGGGACAATCAACCTTTAAAGGCTATCATTTTTTAAAATATATTTCATGATCTAAACATGAAATATTTGCACACAATCATCTGTGTTAATTTATGTTGCATATGAAAAACATTTTTTAACTATCATCATCATCATCATCATACGTATCAAGGATTTAGGCCTAGCATGGCCTGTTCCGGCCTTAGAAGTCATCGTTGAATTGTTTAAGAGGACGTCCTGGTTTTCTTTTTCCTAATGACTTGTACTTTAAGGCTTGTTTTGGTAATCTTTCTGTTTTCATTCTTTGAACGTGTTCTATCCATTTATGTTTATATTTTTTAATTTTTTTAAAATTTAAAAAACTGGTTCTTGGTTTAATTCTTTCATAATATCTTTGTTTCTTTTGTGATCAAATAGGGTATACTTTGCAGTTTTTCTCATAAACTTCATTTCTGCTGTTGTTAATCTTTGTTTGTCTTTTTGTTTTATTGTCCAGATTTCGCTTCCATACATTAAGACCGGTAAGGCTAATGTATCGTATACTTTTAGCCTGGTTTGGTTTAAATATAGAGTTAATTACACCTGTTATTTTTAAATATTTTGCAATTTTTACTTTTATATCTTTTTCATTTTCATATGTGATCATACATCCTAGGTAGTTAAATGAATTCACCTGTTCTAAGATCTTGTTATCTATTACTATTTTAGTTCTTGCTGGATCTTGTCCTTTAAAGGCCATAGTTTTTGATTTTTCTGTTGATATTATCATACCATAATCGTTGGATATCTCATTTAGATTTAAAATAGCTTTCTGTAAGTTATCTTCAGAATTTGTAATTATTATTTGGTCATTGCAAAGAGGAGAGTGTTTAAGTTAACTGTAGGTGAAAGTTTAATTCCTTGATGTAAATTTTTACTCCATTTTATTATTATTTCATTTAAGTAGATATTAAAAAGAGTTGCTGAGAGGGGACATCCCTGTCGGACCCTTGGTTTATCTCTCTTGTATATGATAGCTCGTGATTTAATGTTATTTGTATTTGATTATTTTCGTATATACTTGTGATAGCTTTTAGGATATTATTTGGTATTTGTCTTTCTTTTAATATGTTAAATAATATGTTTCTTTTAACTTTGTCAAATGCTTTTTCAAAGTCAATAAATGCAATATGTGTTTCTAAATTATATTCTCTTCTTTTCTCTATTATTAATTTTAGACAAAAGGTTGGGTCTATACATGATCGTCCTTTTCTAAATCCATTCTGTACCTCTAGAATAAAGTTTTCGGAATATTTCATTAGTTTGTTATTTAAGATTCTGTTATATATTTTTTAACAGGAATTTAGTATAATTTTTTAACTATCAAAATATAAGAATAAAATCTTTTATAATTGCACATATGCAAATAGTCTGCATTTTTTATAAACAAAATAAATTTGTTTTGTTTGCGATAGAGGTTTTTATGACAAACAATATATAAATAATAAATATTATCTAAACACAATAATATTGAAATACGTTATATTTCTCTTTTGTTTTTATTCTTCAAGTGATAATCAATGGTACCAATCAAGGGACATTATTTTATAGTCCTATTTATTTATATGTGATTACCAAAAGTGAATTCTTATTTGTAAAATGCTAGTAACAGTAACTATAATATAATAAACAAAAAAACTTATTCTGATTATAAGACCATCGGTTTAATACACATATGTACAAGAACGCCAACTAGTTTCAGTAGCATACTGTCTAGCTTTGTCAAGACTGAAAAAGGTGAAAAAAAAAAAAAAATGCAAAAATAACGAAAGAATACAGTAACGTTTACAACGGTTAGGCAACCAAATTTGACAGCTCGTGTGACAATGGATGCATGTAGCGAGATGCTTTAGTCATTATTGTGAATATGTGTTACATAGTTTTTAGCGTACTGTAGTTCTGCTATACTTAATGAATTAATCAGATTTTTCCATGTATCTTTCAATACTGCTCCTTGATTTCTGTTCAGGTTATTTTCTGTTCCTAGGACCACTACTGCTTCTTTGAATATTTGGCATCTGTAATCATCCTCTATATATGGCATTGAGCTGTTTTCCCAATCTATTGCACGGTTAGGTTAAAAGTTGAGAAGTGATGCGCCAAACCTGAGGTATCTGTTTTGTTGTGATTTACATCTCCAACGTGTTCCTTCTGTCTAATTTCCAGGCTTCTTGAAGTTTGGACTATGTAGGAAAGTCCACAAGTGTATGGTATTCTATAAACACCTGCATATTTGAAAAATGGAATGCTGTCTTTATAATATTTATTTATATATAAATTTTTAATATTATTTAGTGTAAAATCGATTATTGTATTATTAAATTGATTTTAATGATATTGGTTTAAAATAAACGGTAGTGAGAAAAATATTTATGCATTGTAACTCACCATAGAAGTCAGCTGAGCAGGGAAGGCAGCAGAAGGATGTCAACTTGTCGGCGCAAGCGCTTACTGTATTTACTCGAAAATAACTTGTCCTTGTGTATAACTCACTCCCCTGCTTTTACTTCATGAAAAAAGACATTAAAAAGGTTTGCATATATATTGCACACGAAAAATGTTTGAGCATTGGAACTTTTTTCACTTGGTTAGACTATTAATTAGATATTTAGTTTAATCCTTTATCCAAGTGTAAGCAAACAAAGTTTGCGCCCAATGTATCTTCAGGTCTGGAGCAACTCGTGGCAAAGGTGGACTGACTTCACATCACTTGTCTTAGTATCCCATGATGCAAAGCATGTTTTCTTGCTGCTGACATGTATAATTATTATTATTATTATTACAGACAGTTCCAAGGAGTCCTTAGACTCATCGAGGGAGGCCCAACATCATGTCAAGAACAACTATTCAACATTCACACAGTATCTATCATACTTCACCTTGAACTAATTTACAGTCATGGCACCCACAACAGACTCTGGCAGCTTATTCCACTCATTTATCATTCTCCAAGTAAAAAACCTAGCTCTAACACCCTTGCTAACCACACTCTTACCAAGCTTCCATGGATGGCTCCTAGTCCTCCCACTATCAGTCCTATTCTCAAAAATATCTTCTGAATTAATCTTATAGAAACCCTTCAGTTATTTGAATGTCTCAATCATATCACCCCTTTTCTGCCTATCAACCAATTTCTGCAGCCCTCAAATCTTCAACCTGTTCTCATAAGGTTCATTCCATAGTCCTGCTATTATCTTGGTCACTCGTCTCTGGGTCCTCTCCACCTCCTCTCCATCGAGAAGAAACCCTGGCCCATATCTGAGCATAGTAGTCTAGATGGGGTCTTATCAAGGCTCGATACAGAGGAACAATAACTTGTTTGTCTCTGCTTGTTAAAGTCTTTTTCAGCAACCAAGTGATTTGATGAGCTGATTTTGCCACTTTTGCGATGTGTCCTCTAAACTTCAACTCCCTATCCACCAACACTCCCAAATCCCTGGCTCGTCAATCTCCTGGAGTACAGTTCCACCAATGTGATATACTGCTACTAATCTTTTCACAACAAAATGCAAAAACCTTACATTTTTCCACATTAAATTGACATCCATTCTCCTTATCCCAGTCCTCCAAACTATCCAAATCATCCTGCAAAATTTTGACATCCTGAACATTCACTATTGCTCTACCTAACTTAGCATCATCCGCAAACAAATGCACAGTTCCTCTCAGATCCTTTCCTATATCGTTAATGAACAAATTAAACAGGAGTGGTCCAAGAACAGAACCCTGTGGCACACTACTAGTCACAGGCCGTCTTTTGGACTCTACTCCTGAATAAACCACTCTCTGATATCTCTCCATCAACCACCCTTCTATCCATCTCACCAACCCTATATCCATTCCCATATGCTGCAGTTTACTGATTATAATTCCATGTAGTATCCTGTCAAAGGCTTTAGCAAGGTCCAGTAGAATCACTGTAAACCAGTTACCCTTATCCAGTTCAGCGGTCACTGTGTTGTAGAACGTGAGCAAGTTACTGAGGCATGATCTACCCTTCACAAAACCATGCTGTTCCCCATACAGTATCCCATTTTCATCTATCCAATCTTGTATTTTCCTCTTGACTATTTTCTCCAAGACCTTGACAACAATTCCTGATATGCTGATCGGCCAGTAATTTTCAACAGCGGTCTTGGAACCTCTTATGCAGTGGAACTATTTTCCCATCTTTCCACCCCATTGGGACTAACCCAGATCCGAGACTCAAATTAAACAAAATGGTCAAAGGCACTGACAATTCTTTAGCCGCTTCTCATATGACACAAGCTGGTATACCATCCAATCCCGCAGATGAATTGACATTGAGGTTTTGTAATAGACTATTCACCTCCACTTCATTCACCACAATTCCCGTATAAGCTATTGGTTCATTCATTCCTGCAATGCCACCACCTGGATGATATACTCTTGCAAAGTGCTCGCTCAGTAATTCCACTGTATCAACTGATTCAGTTACCTCCCTACCATCGGCATTCTTTAAAATCAATCTGCCATATACATTTTTTCTTTTACTTGCAACATCGAATAAACTGTTTGGGATTCTCTTTAGCCTGCATGGCTAACGTTCTTTCATAATTCGCTTTTGCTTTTCTTACCACACTTTTTACCCTTCTGGCCTGGGCTTTATACCGTTCATGTGCCTGCAGGTCACCTTTCTCCTTAAATTCCCTCCACAGTTGTTTCCTTTTTTGCAGCTCAAGCTTAATGGTGTTATTCATCCATTTAATCCCTACTTGATTTATTATTCGGCTCTAGGTATACAGTCAGCCATTGCCTCCTACAAACACTTCTTAACTGCCTCCCATGCACTATCAACATCCGGCCCTTGCAGTTTTACATGCCATGGCACTGAACCAATCAAACTCCTAAGCTTGTCATACTTACCAGCCCAATAATTACACATGTACCCTGTCTTAATTGTAAATTCCACACCTTTAGCCACCTCTCAAGTCAAGACCCTATGATCACTCACCAATTAGTGTCAGTGTGGTCATATTCGTTACAGTCAAATTCTCAGATGCAATTACTAGGTCAAGCACTCTCTGATCCCTAGTATTTTCCATTACATGCTGTCGCAGATAGTTATCCCTTAATAACCGCATAAAATCCAATTCCTTCCATGTGTCCTCTCCTCCTTCCAATCAATGCTACCATAGTTGAAATCTCCCATAATAATTTCCCTCCTTCCACTCATTTCTTCTATTTGCTTATGCATGCTATCTCCACCATCTTTTCCATCACCTGGTCTATAGCAGCACTCAATTGTATATTTTGTTCTGCTAGCCTCAATCTCATACCAAATGGCCTCAAATGTGTTCTTTTCTCTATCCTGCAATTCAACTTCTATTCTCCTTGGCTGCAGCTCATCAGCTATCATCAATAGTACTCCTCCCCCATTTTATTCTCCCTGTCACTCCTGAACACACCATACCCCTCACATGCAATCCCACTAGCTATATCATCTTCAGTCAGCTCTTTGACTAATGCCAATAACCTGTGGTCTGGAAGTGCCGACCAAGGCCAAAAATTCTTCCTTCTTGTTCCTAATACTCCTAGCATTAGTATACATGAATTGCAGACCCCCGTTAGCCCTCATCCCTACCTTGATGCCTTATACTAACTATCCCATTCTGATTTGTTGTCCTTCTTATTCGCTCTGGCATATTATACTCATTCATACAGTCAACTGCCTCCCTAAGGTCTGCATATCTACTCCCCCCCCCTCTAATAAATCTAGTTTCCCTGATTCTGCACATCCACTTCATTCAACAACACTTTTTCAAGTCTCCTTACACCAAATCCATTCAAATGTAAATCATCCATCTTATATAGATCCTTTTGCTCATCGAACTCACTCTACACGTCCACAAATTCCACACCACTCATCCTGAATAACTCACGCATAAAGTCATTTGCAATTATGGCCCTCCTTCTAAACTCTGCACTGTCATACCACGACAAAAGAATTATCATCCTAACTCTCTCACTCTTCTCTTTTGCTACTTCAAACAATTCCTTCAGGTCCTCTATCATTTCCATTTTATCTCCTTTCAAATCATTCGTACCTGCCACCACTATCATTTCTTTCACCCTTTGCTTTTTGCTCCCTAATAGACTCACTTATGTCCTTTATGGCGAATAAGAAGGACAACTCACTTATGGTTGCACCAGGTTGGTACGATTTTGTCAAATTCTCTACTATCACACCTCGTACTAACGAATCTCCATACAGCACTCGCTCCTTCATTTTGTTTATGTTCACAATTATACTCTTTATTTTTCCTATCGTACTTTTTTTTTAGACATTTGTGCATACACTCCAGCTGCTGCTTTGCCCTATGTATCGCTATACTCAACCGTGTAATCTCACTCATTGCATCTATCTCATCTTTTTTTATTATCTGTTAAACCATTAATTTGCTCTGTATTACGCCGCCCTCACAGCTCTCTGGTACAACCTCACAATTTCTTATCATATTGCTATTTTCTACATTCTGAAATTTGACAAAAATATCACACTCACGACCTGAAACACTTTAATTCCTCATTTTCCTTACATTTTCTGCACACATTCACTCAGCTATCATCATCTAACTATACTCCAACCGCTTTCCGCAACGCATACATTTTGCAGATAGTACATTCAATAATCTCCTTTATGTTACAGTTATTGAACAAAGATGGTGAACCATTATTACTAGCCACCATTTTCCTTCTTAGCGGAGCCATGTGCATGCTTCTATTGTATCTTATCAATTTAATAATTGAAACAATCACCAAAAATACACAAACAGACACACTAAGATACGAAAAGCAAACAAAACTATGTAATATTCAAGCAAAATTGTCAATGATAATTTAACATTTATGTTATCAGGAGCTCTCAACAAACACTACGAGTCCCTACCACGAGTCCTCTCTAGCAGAACCTTCCCATAATGCATAGCATTATGGGAAAGTTCGCTACCCAGACCGGTTTCGACCTTTATTGAGATCTCTTCAGTGGGAGCTAGACCCAGAGGTGATACTAAGGTTGAAGTAATGCAGAAGTCATATTTTCCTATACCAGTTGCCAAAAGATGTCACACTTTTTATTAAATTACTCTGGATTAGAGAAAGATGTTGGAAGTTTATTCACTTGGTTAGCCTATAAATTATATACACGTGTCTTCTGAAAAGTTCTCGGCCTAACAATGAAAAAACAAATTTATAATTTCGAAATTATTTTTATTTTTCAACATAATCTCCTTTAAGACTAATACATTTATTCCAGCGATGCTCCAGCGCCATTATCCCGTTCTGCTTGATAGAATGACTTACAGTTTCACATGTATGTTTATATGACAGATGTACCAACTTAGAAGAAAAACATCTTGCCGATAGTGTTGCCATTTATGGTTGAGGCCGAGAGCTTTTCAGACCACCCACGTATTTAATTGACTCCTTTATCCAAGTGTAAGCAAACAAAGCTTGCGCCTAAAGTATATTCAGGACTGAGGCAACTCGTGGCAAAGGTAGACTGACTTCACATCACTTTCTTTAGTATCCCATAATGCAAAGCACATCTCCTTGCAGAGATGTATAATGCTATGCATATTGGGAAGGGTCACTACCCATACCGGTTTCGACCTTTATTGAGATCTCTTCAGTGGGAGCCAGACCCATAGGTGATACCAAGGTTGAAGTAATGCAGAAGTCATATTTTCACGCCTTATTATTAAATAACTCTGGATTAGAGAAAGATGTTGGAAGTGTGGCACCTTTTGGCAACTGGTATAGGAAAATATGACTTCTGCATTACTTCAACCTTGGTATAACCTCTGGGTCTGGCTCCCACTGATGAGACCTCAATAAAAGTCGAAATCTGTCTGGGTAGTGATCCTTTCAATAATGCATACTATTGTCTTAGTATCCCATAATGCTTTGCATCATGGGATACTAAGACAAGTGATGTGAAGTGAAGTCTACCTTTGCACGAGTTGCCCCGGTCCTGAAGATACGCCAGGCACAAAATTTGTTTGCTTACACTTGGATAAAGGATTAAACTAAATATATAATTTAATGTTTGAGCATGTTCATGTTGAGGCAATAGTAACCCCCCCCCCCCTGGTTAACAACATACCCTCCATTATAATTTTCTTGCATCTGCAGTATAATAGCCATTATACTGCAGATGCAAGAAAAACAAGTAGTTTTATTGTATCTTTGAATAAGGTACAGGGCCGTTTGCAGTCTGTGTAATATATTTCTCAACAAATAATGCAATTGGAGAGAGAGAGCTGGAATAAAAATGGTGCTAACTAATGAATCACGTCCCCTCTCACAGAAACTATGCTATACAGACTCGAGCAAAACCATATATTGCAGTTAGTATCTAACTAAAAACTCTTGTCCAATTTTTCAATTACATGTGTTTATTTTATTGCATTTGAAATCCTCGATGTTATTATGACAGATCACAAAGGCTAACTTCAAATAAAATTCTACCACGAATTGAAGCATGCTATATGATGCGAGTGTGAGTTAGTCTGCCAGCTCAAATAAGCAGCAATAAAATTCAACCAAGGGTTGAAACTTTGTGTGAGTTGAGCCCGCCGGTAATCGTGAGGTTCCATCGGAACAATAAACGACACACCTTCGTGAATGTGTTAAAACTAAGAAATATATAGTGGATGTTATTATAACAGTTTCAGCTGTTATGGAATTCGGTTGAAGGGAATTAGCATTTCAACTCGACAATTGTAAGTTGCCTTTGGGTCGCGCGATCTTTGTCATTGGGTTGTGATTTTACCAAACATGTACGTCTTCATAGCTGCTCTCTCGTGTAAAACAAAATTTAACTTGTACGTATTGTATTGTCTGGAAGTGGATAAAGAAGTTAGTATCTGTTATATAGATTTTGAAGAAGCTTTTAATTTCGTAAAATGGGATAAGATGGTGGAAGTAATGGAAAAGATTGGTATAGATTGGAAAGACAGACGGCTAATTATTTCACTATGTATATGGGACAAACTGCTATGTTGAGAAATATATATGGTTCAACAGAACTAAGTATCATTGGACAAGGAATAAGACAAGGCTGTTCTCTGTCACCAACTTTGTTTAACATGTATTCTGAAGCAATGTTTAAAGAAGCACTGGAGAATTCGGAAGAAGTTATAAAGATTGGAGGTAGACAGATATTTGCAATAAGATACACAGACGGCAAGGCATTACTATCAAATACTGAAACAGGACTACAACATCTGTTGAACAGATTACTGGAATCCTGTATCAATTATGGAATGAAAATTAACATTAGAAAAACAAAGGTAATGAAAATGGCAAGGAAAGAGGCAAATACGGATATCAGAATAAATGGGGGAAAATTGAATCAAGTAAAGACATTTAAATAGCTAGGAAGTGTTGTTAGCAGTGATGGAAGATGTAAAAGTGGCATAAAAGCAAGAATAGCGATGGGAAGAGATGCCTTTAATAGAAAATGTAATTTATTCAGAAGTAAAATGGATAAAAACCTGAAGTAAAGACTAATAAAATATTATGTGTGGAGTGTTGCCCTCTATGCAGCTGAAACTTGGACATTGAAGAAAGAAGAAATTAAGATTTTGGAAAGCTTTGAGATGTGGATTTGGAGATGGATGGAAAAAATCATATGGACAGATAAAATAACTAATGAAGAGGTCTTAAAATGAGTAGAAGAAGAAGAAAGAAATCTATTAAGGAGGATAAAAAAAGAAGCAAGGGAAACTGGATCGGACATATTCTGAGAGGGAATGGAATCACCAGAAATGCCATCAAAGGAAAAAGACCCAGAGGAAGAGTAAGGAAAATAATGCTAGATGACATGCTAAATGGAGACAGGTACGCAACTTTGAAAGAGAAAGCTCAGAACAGAAGAGAGTGGAAGGAAAGTTTCTACTACTAAAAGAAGAACCTGCTCAATTGCAGAATACTCAAGAAGAAGACGTATTGTAATAATTAAAAGAAAATGGCTGAATAATTTATAAGCGTATAAAAGGATATCACCTGTAAATCGTTGACGTGCCAGCAAAATTCTCAGACGTGCCACCTCTGGCATGCATGCCACAGGTTCGCCATCTATGTCCTATAACACCCATTCAAACGTTTATAGACCTCTATCATATCACCCCTCTTTCTTCTGTTAACCAGAGTCTGCAATTCACATACTTGCAATCTGTCCTCATAATCTAAATCCCATAATTCAGATATAATCTTTATAACTCTTCTTTGCACCCTTTCCACAGCTTCTCTATCCCCTTGGAACCTTGGAGACCAAATCTGCATACAATAATCCTGTTGTGGTCTTATCAATGCCTTATAAAGAGGCAAAATGGCTTCCTTATCCTTGCATGTCAAGGTTCGCTTCAACATTGCAATTATCCTCTGAATTGTATTTGCAACTTTTGCTATGTGACCTTTGAACAATATGTCAAGATCCCTTGCCTCTTCAGTTTCTTGTAGCATAACCCTGCTAATATAATATTCTGCTGGAACTTTAATCATGCCAAACTACATAACTTTACACTTACTTACATTAAATTGACAGCCATTTTTGTTGCTCAAATTTCCAGTCTATTCAAATCATTGTGTAATATCAGTAGAATCCGTGATTGCACTGCTTATTTTCGAGTCATCGGCAAAGAATTTCACATCTGATGTTAGATCCTTCTTGATGTCATTAATCATCATCAAATTCCTGATATATACCCTCAAGAGGTGTACAGAATATGATAGTACTACATGAAAAATTTACATCATTACTAACTTCCTATCAACAATTTTCCTCCAAATCAGTCTCTTACCTGTCAAGACTCCAGTATTATCAGATCTTATATTTCTATCTTCTAAGGCACTTTTTACTGTATCAATCCACCTATATCTTGGTCTTCCTCTGGGTCTTTTTCATGCCAACCTGGCAGAGAACATTTGTTTTACTAATCTTTCCTCTCCCATTCTGTTTAAGTGACCATAACACCTAATATTAGCTCTGCTAACACATTCCTGGATGCTGACAGTCAGTGCCAAGTTCTTTCCTGATATCCTCATTTTTAATATAATATTGCCATCGATGTCATCTTTTCATGCCCCTAATCTGTCTCAGAACTTTCGTATCTGCAGTCTCCAGTCTTTGGTCAAGTGTTTCACTTCTGACCCAGCTCTCAGATCCCTAAGTTAAAATTGGCTTGAATACTGTCTTGTATTTAGCTAATTTAGTGTTTTAGCTAATTTCTCTCTTATTCCATATGAATTTATTTAGTTGACTGCCTACCATACTAGCTTTGTTGTATATTTCCATATTTAATTTACCATCTTGACTAAAAATCGTGCCTAAGTAGCTGAAATGTTTTACTTGTTCTATAGGTTCTCCATTCACAATGCAGTTGATATTTTCACTGTTTCTGCCTATTTTCATTGTCTTTGTCTTTTTAATGCTGACCTTCATAATCTACTACAACACTTATTCAATTTTGTCAGGGAATCTTGCAGACTTATAGTGGATTTATTTAGAAGTATAAGAGCTGAGATTCACATCTCCAATATTGATATCAAATATAGATACTCAAGTATACTTGCATATATCTTACCAGGAACACTCAGTAGAAAAATATCTCTGTAATTCTCACATTCAGTTTTATTTCCCTTTTTATATATGGATACTATGAGTGTTCTACTCCAATTTCCATATGCAACTGGTATATTGAAATATGACTTCTGCATCGCTTCAACCTTGGTATCACCTCTTAGTCTGGCTCCCACTGAAGAGACCTCAATAAAGGTCGAAACCGGTCTGGGTAGTGACCCTTCCCATAATGCATGTCTGCAAGGAGATGTGCTTTGCATTGTGGGATACTAAGGAAAGTGATCAGAACTCAGTCCACCTTTGCCATGAGTTGCCCCATTCCTGAAGATACTTCAGGTGCAAACTTTGTTTGCTTACACTTGGATAAATGATTAAACTAAATATATAATTTATAGTTTTACATTGCTTCTTACTTGCTTAGATTTATTCTTTGCACTCATTCTTCTTCCATCCAGCAGCAATCTCTCCAGATGACTCATGCCAGAACCATTCAAATTTAGTTCATAATTCTTATACAGTTCAATTTGTCCTTCAAACTCATTCCACACATTAACCAACTACACTCTTTTTTCCTCATACATTTATGCTAACATATCATTCACAATTTTTGCTCTCTGCCTAATCACTGTCATACCTGAGCAACACACTGACAACTTTTCCTATCACACTATTATCTTTTATCCTTCTCAACAACCTCCTGATATCCAGTCTTAAGTTTTCCTTGTTCCCAGTCAAGTCATTTGTCCCTATTACCACTACTAACTCTTTTGCTTGCTTACTCCTCAATCACTCTTTTCATTTTTCCTGCAGGAAAACAAACCTTATGGATCCTCTTGTTTACCACACCTCTAATAATTGAATCCCTATACATCACCACTTGGGTCTTTCATTGCCTTGTCCATACCAAATAATTAATTTTCATCTTCTTCACTCTTCCATACATATCTACAATTCTCTTCATTTCACTCCTCGTCTGTCTCATGTCTTACCTCTTCACCAAGTTAGCTTTCAAATCTTGCATAATTTTTTTGACATCATTCACTCTCTCTCTATTTTTATTACCAGTCATGCATGCTTGTTCACTGTCAACATCACTTGCCAATCTACGCTTAATTGCACTCTGTTTTTCAACTTCCGCTACGTTCGTATCACTTTTGTCATTCTTATTACCATAGATTGTTTCATTCAACAGATTGCCCATTCACTTTTTCAAAACTTGTTTACTACTATTTCGTTTCTCTTTCACACTGTCTCTCTACTATCAGATGAGCATTTATCCTTCTCGTGGCATTCTTTCTACTATCACCTTCGGTTACCAATGAAGTCTGCATTCAGATTACGCTTTGTGCATACCCTCCTTCCATCCATCTTAAATATCTGTAATTCATTTACATAATCTAACGAATATATATATATAGCACACCCTACATTTCACAAAATGACTAATATCAAAATTTAACTCTTATAAAGACAAAGCCACTGCCATGTTTCCTTCACTGGTTACTATACTCCGCTGTAATGATTTTGTAAACAACTTCAAACAAGCCCACACGCTACAAACGCTGCAATTGCACAACTTCTATCACAACTCCTACATATAAACACCCACTTATTTACTAATTAGTCAGAAAACTTATCTGAACCGGAAGCCTTCTTTTCACAAACCTTCTAGTGACACATCATCCAATTTCATACCTAGCCCTGTTTAGTGATCATTGTCTCCAAGGAGCATTCTACCTATATTCTCGAAAACTTTATTATCCATTTTTGCAGTCCATGGGATTTGTAATAGTCTCCTCCATGCCCATAATTCAAATGAATCAATTGACTTTCTGTGCTTCTGCTTAATAATCCATTATTAATATAATTATAAACTACTGGATATTCCATTGCTTTGACAATTCTAACTTTTGTGTGGCTTTACTCACACCTCTATCTTTCATAATTTTTGTTCAGATTTAACATAGCTTTTTTTTCTCATGACTATCCTTCTTTTAATTTCATCTTTGCATTTACCATAATTTCTTATTCTGGACCCCAGTAAATCATAACTTTCAATGAGCTTTAATTTATCTACCCTCTATCATAAATTCATCTAAATTGCCAGAAGCCGTCACTTTTGTTTTGCTGATTTTTTAATTAAGCCCAGCTTTTGTTGCTTTCCCTTTTACCCAATATCAACCACTCCAAATATTCCTTAGATTCTGCTATAAGGGTTGTAGGTTGTATCATCTGTATATCTTAAATTATTATTTTTCTGCCACCAATCTTAATTCCAGCTGGGTCATTGTCTAAGTTAATCATTCTCATAATGTATTCACTATATTAAATAAATATTAAAAATATAGGGCAACAGTATACAACTCTGCCAAGCCCCTTTTTCCACTCAAACATAGTCCCTTGATGAGTCTTTGAGCTCCTTGGAGGTATCACGTAATAATAATTCTCTTGTTCTTTCCATAATCCATCTCATGTTTCCAATGTGGTCTCTAGTTCTGCCTATTATTGTGGCATTGATGGATCATTTTCACATTCCTGGAAAAAGAGGAAGGGATAGGCCCTCAGTGAGATGGATGGATGATGTGTCTGGAGTGACTGATCTCAGAAAGTTGAAGCTTCCAGAAAAGCATACAACAGGACCACATGACGAGGACTGGTGTAGTGCATCACCGAGCATCTGAGTGACCATATGGTATCTGTTGATGTCCAATTAACAGCTGTATGGATGGGATGAATATCGATGTTTTCCAATCTCTAGGCAGTTTTTTTTCCATACCTGTTGACAAATTTCAGTTATTCTATTCACTACTTCATCCCCAGCTATCCTCAATAATTCCACTGACACCCCACCAGCTCTAGGAACTTTTCCTTTTGGCAGCTGTTCCATTGCTGATATCTCTTCACTTTTCATTATCATGGATTCCTCAACAAATTCTCTCCTCATTCTCTTTCAATATTAATATCTTTCTTCTACAAATACTCTACACACTCTTTCCCTCTTTTTTTTTCAGTGCTGCTACTTCTTCTTCCATCAAACATTTTCCGAAATCACTTTTTACAACTCCTTTTCTAGAGATGAACTTTCCTGTAACTTCATTTATCTTTTTAAACATTAATTTCAAGTTAATTTCAATTTAACTTCTTTTTCTACCTGTAATGTTGCTTTCTTCAATTTCTTTGTGCCACTTGGTTAGATGTTTTCTCTCATCTTTCTTAGCCTCTCTCTGGAAATCTGCACCCAGTTGTCTAACCGTTTCTTTGTATTTCTATAGTTTTTTCTTTCTTTTTCTATTTGAATAGCAGCTTCTGACAGCCATTTACAATCTTTCTTTCTTGTTGCTTTACTTAGTCTTCTTTGCTTCTTCAATTACTGTACATTTTGTTTCTTCCCACAGTTCTTCTAATTCTCTTCCTGCCCTCTACAAACTTTTTAATTTCTTTCTGACTTCTACTTTAAATTCTTCATTTATATGATTTAACTCACATTTGATACTATCCTTTTGTTTCTTCTTACCCTTTAATTTTAGTTTAACTTAGGCTAAGTAGCTAAAGCACCAGGTGGTGTTTTAGCTACTTGAATAGCACTTCTCCCCCTTCTGTTGGCAACAGTATAAACTATCAACAGTATAATACAGATGTCTGTATTCACCATTACTTGAAGTCCATGTGTGCAGTCTTTTATGTTGTTGTTTTATGAGTGTTTGCTATAAAGAAACTGTTCTTGATACAAAACTCCAACATCCTTTCTCCTGCTTCATTCCTAAACCAAATTTTCTAGTGATATCTCATTCTTCTTTTTCTCCCACTTTTGCATTCCAATCGCATAATATCAAGAGAAAATCTGCTTTATCAATGCTGTATACTACTTGTTGCAATCTACTGTAAAATTCTTTGAATTCATCATCATCTGCAGTGTGCATACACTTGTTCAAGTGTAACCACATACAGTCCATATAAAAAAATTGGCATCGTCCCTTATCTGCCTCCCAAAAGACTTTCCACAGTCCCTAGACCTACCATGCAGCTGTAAGTTGATTTGCCTTTGTTATAGGTTTTATAACTTTTGTGTGCAGGTTTGGTATTTATATAATAGCGGCCTGGTTGGCTGAGTGGTCATATCCGCTCTCCAGCCAAGAGGCTGCAGGTTCAAATCCTTCATAGGCATGGATGTTTGTGATTGGCTTTTCCCAGTATGGACTGGGTCACCATGGGAGTAGTAGATCCAAAACCTCCCACAATGGAAGAAGCCTTCACCCTGCAGTGGGAGAAATATTACAGAAAAATAGACTACAATATATATATATATTATTAAAAAGCTTTAATGACTAATACCAAGAGATAAAAAGATGACATGGTATGTTTGATTGGATATCATGGTATGTTTCGTTGAATTGATCAACATTTTTAGGTATCACAATCAAAGAAATATATAAAGAATTACAGAGACTTAAAATTGCATTAACAGAACAAGTACAAAAAGACAGTAGCGTGTTTGAAAACAAAATGCGAGCATTTTGTTTTCAAAGGGCATACACTCTCCTACCTACAACCTCTCCAAATACCTCATGAGTTTTCTAAGAAATCTTTCTGGAATTTCCTCTTCACATATTAAAAACTCTGCAGATTTTGTTTCAAAAATTGGCTTGTTTTTGGCTGTTGGACTGACGATCTTATAATGTATGCTTCCCAAATTTGGGAAGTTTCAGAACTGAGGCTGATTCAAGGAATAATCTTTCCTACTTGAACTTGCTGTGGTGTAACAAATTGGCCTTCTTCCAGTGTATTCTGTGGTGGGTGTCCAATTCATGGTCAGCAAGTCCTGAGTGGCTGTTTGGTGGAACTGGATGTAGTCCTTGTGATCATTTTAGATTGTTCTACCTACCTCCCTATAGAATATGATCCCACCAACACCCAAATCAGAACACTTCATAGGCTCCTTATGAAGGTTACCTCTTGGCCTGTGGAAGTGACTAACAGACTAAAACCTTTTAACTCTAGAACCCCCCCCCCCCTCCTGCAGGATATATGGACTACCAAAAAATCCATAAGCAAAATGTACCATTATGTCCCATTGTCGAAAACGAGAGAGAGAAGAGTGCCCATAAACTTTTATGTACTTCAAATGAGTTTCTTTTGGCATTAAACCTTCTTTTACAAAGCGATAACCGCACGATACTCAGTTTTATCCATTTCAAGGGATATAGACAACACTTTTCTTCAGACAGCTGTATAAAACAAACTACTTGATGGAATGACTTGCAATTTCACATGGATGCTTATGACAGATGTACTAACTTAGAAAAAAAAATCTTGCTGATAGTGTTGCCATCTATGGTCGAGGCCAAGAACTTTTCAGACCACCTTCGTAAGTTAAAAGTGAGGAGTAAGGGGTTTCCTTTTTTTTATATCTAATTTACAGTCACTTTAAATACAATCAAACATTGCATAAAGTTCATTCTGTGTGAAATCATCAAACTAAAAATTAAATTGAAGCTGTATAATTTTGTATTTTGATGAAAGTGAGTTATATGGTTACCTTATTATTATAATCAAGGTGCAGTATCTTCATGGAGTCAGAAGACTCATTGCAAATCATCACACCAACCTTTCTGCACACAATACCTATCATCCCTCTTATGAAACTCACTGTCAGGGTATTCACAGCTAATTCTGGCAATCCATTTCACTCATTCACCACTCTTTGAGCAAAAAATCTAGTCTACACACCCTTACTAACAACACTCTTACACAACTTCGGTGACTCCCCCAGTTCTCATTCTATTTGTCATGTATTGAAAAACTTCCTTTGTGTCAATCTTATAGAAATCCTATCCTTTTAGATGACAGAAAATATTTATTTATTTTATTTTTTAAATTTTTTTCCTTAAATCATGTTTATTGTAATGACCATTTTTATTTTGGGAGATCCACAGAATTTTTAGATTCCATTTTAGATTAAATTTACAGATTTCAGATCTTCAAATTTTAGAGCCATTCAGTGGTTTTAAAATTAATATTAATTGCAGCTTATTTTTGAATTTTCTGGTGTCTGATTTTTTTTTTTCTGCCATTTTAATGTTCCAGGTATACACTTGATTTCTTATTTGCATTTTCAGTAAAATTAATTTTTCCTATGATGGCTGTTATCTATTTTAGATGCTCTGAATGCTCTTTTATTCCATTTTGCATATTATTATTATTATTACATCACACCTCCAGGGAGTCTAAAGACTCATCGAAGGAGGGCATCTACTCTACAACTCCTCGTCTCACTACTCCACCAACCTTCATCATCTAACACCAACGCCATCTACCGCCGACTACCACCACTAGTTCTATATGCTTCGCTGCAGGTCCTAGCTTGTATCTAAAAGTCTGATTTTTTGTTTAATTTCAATTTTTAATTTTCTGAGAATATTGAGACAGTTTTTTTTTTTGTATAGGAGAAATGCTAAATCAAGGTAATTTTGGCATGTACATTCCATTTAATGTATACATAAAATATACAAAAAATCAGACTTGTGGTTTTAGTCTAGTATGTACAGAGTAAATTATGAAATGGAGAAAAAAGGGCACTAGGAACACCTAAAGCAGGTGGCCACCATCTTGAAAAATAGTTTGCCTGAAATGCAATAACAAATGGAGCACATACCTTGATCACTAAAATGGTGCTAAAAATTGAGAAATGGGAAACTGAAAATCAGCTGTAATTAATTTTAAAATCCTCTGAAATTTTTAAATGTTTGTCATCTGCTGAATAAAAATGGCTACCAGAAAATTTCTAGGAAAAATATTTTTTTCCATCTAAATGATAGGGACAAAATAACTTGCTTTCATCAAAATCAAAAAATGTGCAGCTTTAGTGTCCTGATGATTTCATTTGGAAAGACCTAAAAACGCACAACATCCATTGTTACTTTTAATAAAATAACACATTACTGTCTTTGATTTCATTTATCAAAGAAAAGTTTAACTACTCTACCATGACATAGTACAAATTCTGCATCAGATAATCATTGGCATATGGTTTAAAATGCAGATTTTGCATTAAGCTTCATTAATGAAGCTTAATCATCATCATTAATGATCATCTTTGATGAAGATGATGATATTTGGGAATCACCTGGAGTAAAAAGATCTTTCAATCTTCAGTTTTTTTTACTCTCTAGGTGATTTCTAAAAAATAAAAAGAGATTAAAGGATTAATAAGTTTTCCCCTGGAAAGAAACCCAAAAGAGTAAAAACAGTATTTTCTTCGTGTTGTTTTCAAAAATTCTTAGAATGAATTTCACCTTGTCATTTATTTTGAAATAAGTTGTCAATATGTTGTACTGTATTTAGTGCCACAGTAAAACTTCTACTTTTGTTTTGCAATGCAGTATGCTGGGTAGGTGGGAATTAATGTTAATATGGTATGGGAAAATACTAAGGACAGTGATAGGAGCATTCAGTAGAAATATTTTAGAAAAGAAAACAAAGAGAAACATAAATGAAAAAAATGTGTGACAAGCACACAAATGATTTGTCATTTGTGTGCTTGTCTAACTGATACACAAATAGTAGTACAAAATGATTTATGCCCCCCCCCCCCCCCCCCCCCCCCGTTTTGCAACATGAATCCAGTTTGTCCAGAGTCTGCCATGAACATCCTAATCTTAGTGCTAATAAAACACAGTCCTGTTTCTCTCTTCAAATGTTACTTTTGCCAAAACTGAAATCTGTAGACAATATTGAAATTAGTTCATTCTCAGATCTCTCTCTCTCTTATTTGGTATAAGTATATTGCAAATAACAGCTATTAATTCTATACAAATCGCAAATCTTCACCTCTGAGTCATTTGAATTAGTTTTGGCACAAGAGCCTATTAATTAAGCATCCATGATACAGACAAAAATTGCTAGTTGTGATTGGCAGTAGATTCTGTTATGTGTAAATGATGGTAGTATTGGTTCTGTGTAGTTGGTGGATTAAATGGTGGAGACAGAGAATTGTTAGTGGATTCCTTGGCGGGTGTCGCATAATAATAATATAGTGTGGTATCCCTAAGGGCTCTCTGAAAATGTTTGACTTAATAGAGAAGAGAGCAAGCAGATTGATTAATAATATATCTTTCACTATTTTGTTACTCTCATTCACAGTTCAATTCTACATTCAAACATTTTCTTCATTTTTGTCTTTTGGAACAGCCTTTCTAAATTTCTTCTCTCTTCTTGTCTTTCTACGATACTGTAGGTTGAACAACCTCTTGATGAGATTACTATATAAGAAAAGAGCACAATTTTTAAGCATAATTATGAGGTTGCAGTTCTCTTCATGATTCATCTGATGCCTTTCAAATGAAAAGCTGGAGAAAGCATACGGTGAGTAGTTTTTTAATAAAGTGGGGAACCTCTATCATCACTGCAGGAGTTGGAGGAGAAAACTGATGCCAAGAGATCAGCTTTGTTTTTGGATGATGTTATGGTATTAACATTTGGATGTTGAGAGCGAGGTGTGGAAACATGAATGTGTTGAAGTTGTGCCTGATGGAGATTCAAGACTTGCTTTTTCTGACATGAAATGCCCAACTACAAATGCACAAGTTCAACCTTGCACAAAGCATACTTGTAGTGTAGACATGAGGATGATGTGACATTCGTTGTTTTGGCCATAATTCTGCAAAATTATACCAAAAGGTTTAACCTAAAAGGGCAACTAAGCACAGCACAAATAACGAAATTACACTTCAAGTAATTCATTTTATTGTTTTTCTGAAATTTTCCTAGAATTGTAAAATCTGGTTCTTAGAAGATTCTCTTAAAGTACAACAAGGTGTGGCTGTTAAATAACGAGACTGGTTACAAAAATGTGGTTTTACAATTGTACAACTTAAACAAAAATTGCAATTGTACAACTTAATTATTATCTGCTTCAACATACTCCCCTCCTCTATCTATACACCATTCCATGCGAATTTTCCATTGTTGGAAGCAGTCATTGGGTGTTATCTGCTTCAGTAGTGCTGCTGTTTTCTCCTTTACCTCATCCACTGACTGAAAATGGGTGCCCTTCAATGCAGGTTTCAACTTTGGAAAAAGGTAAAAGTCGCATGGAACTAATTCCAGTGAGTAAGGTGGATGGTCCAACACTGGGATCTTCTTATCAGCCAGATACTGCTTTACAGACAGTGCACTGGGCTGGAGCATTGTCCTGATGGAGAATCCAAGCATTCTTCCACAGATCCAGTCTATTCTTCCTCACTCATTCTCTCAGCTTGGCCAGAACCTTTAAAATCCATGTCTCATCATCACATGTGATGATCTTCTCCTGCTAGTCTGGCTCCGCTGTTAGCCATTCCATGATGTCAGTTCTAGTTTGTTTCCGGACATCTTCCTGCTCTTGACACAAGTTTTTGGAAACCATTTTGGTGCAGACTTAGTTCATGTTCAATTTCTCATGCAAAATTTGCTGTACAGTCTCCTTATCAATGTGCACCATGTCTTCTATCATCCGAATGCTTAATCAGTGATTGTTGCAGACAATTTCATTAATTTTCACAACATTTTGTTTGGTTGCAGCCATGACAAGGTGACCCGGTCGTTCGTCATCTTCAACGTTTTCTCGACCTTCAGCAAAGCGTTTTTGCCATTCAAACATTTGCACGCATGATTGCATTATCACTGTGCACCTCCTGCAACAGTTTCAAACACTTGGTTGGCGATTTCTTCAATTTCACAAGGAATTTAAGATTAATGCACTGCTCGAGTTTAATGTAGACATTATTCCAGCAAAGTGACTTCACATGTTTTTCGTTTATAACTGCCTGCAGACTAACTATGAGTGACAGCAAACAACGCTATGTCAACTGCTTCTAGAACCTTCAAGGTCATTCATGGCACAAGCACATCCTACTGTTACGAGTACATGATTCACAGCGCACCTTGTCTCGTTATTTAATAGCCATACCTCATAAACCAGTAGAAATTTATTTAGTATCACCCTTGAAAATAATGCATGACCACCCTTTACTAGCAATTATATAAAATAATTATTGCACCTCCAGGGAGTCATGGGCTCATCAAGGAAGGCCATACATCATCCACACCAGCTGTCATACCTTCTCTTAAACTCATTTAAGAGAAGGTATGACTCACAATTTCAACAGGCAAACTGTTCCATTCACTCATTGTTATATCCTATAACGCCCTCTCAAAAGTTTATAGACCTTTATCATATCATCACTCTTTCTTTTGTCTACCATAATCCTGATATCATCCTTGTAACTCTTCTGTATCCCTTTGAAACACAGAAGACCAAATCTGTGCACAGTTGACCAAGTGCAGTCATATCAAGACGTTATAAAGAGGCAAAATGACTTCTATATCCCTACATGTTAGTGTTCATTTTAGCATTGCAATTATTCTCTTGTATTTTCGATTGTTGCTATGTGACCTTTGAACTTCAACTTTCTATCCACCATAACTCCAAGATCTCTAGCCTCATGAGTCATTCCAAGCATAATCCCATCTATATAATGTGTTATTGGATATTGCATCTCGCCAAAGTGCATCAGTTTATATTCACTAACATTGAGTTGATAGTCATTGTTTGTCCACACTTCCAGCCTATTCAAATCACCTTGTAAATGCTGCATATCTTTACATCACATATCATGTATATCTGTATACTGTATATCTTTGCATCACAGCTGAAGATCTCCTGTTGGCCACTTTTGAGTATCATAAATGTATAGATTTAACAACAGTGGTCCTAGGATCCTTGGGGCATGATATTCTTTGAGTATAGTATGCTGAAACTGGGAAACCAAAATGATTGACAAACACTAATTCTCTTTAAATCTTAATACAGAATATGCAACAGAGATTACATGAAATTTTTATTTGACTTTTTAGTCTTTCTCTTTTCCACTTAATTATCCATTTGTTTTCCTCCTCGTCATCAAATTCCTGTTATACACCCTCTGTCCAAAAAGAAACCGAACTTTTCGAAAATAGAAGAAACTAGTGACACCACCTGTTGTATTTTTTGTTATTGAAAGAGGCAGCTTTCATTAGTGTTATGGTAACTGTTTATGACATTTGTTTCATTAGAAGTTGAGTTATAGTGCCAAGAGTTATGGTGTGTTCTGACAAACGGTTGGTAAATGAGTTTCAAACAGAAAGCTGCAATTGACTTTTGTGTTAAACTTGGTAAAAGTTTTACCGAAATGCATCAAATGCTTCAAAAAGCATACCGTACTCAAGTTTACAAGTGGTTTAATCAATTTCAAAGTGGTCGTGAGACGCTTGAGGATGACGAAAAGTCAGGCCGTCCAAAAACTGGACTTGAGTGAAGTTAACATCCAAAAAGTGCATGATTTCATCAAAGAAAACCCGAAATCATCTGTGACATTGATTATAGATGAATTGGGGATTCCGAAATCAACTGTGCACAACATTTTGACTGAGAGTTTGGGCCTTCATAAATTGAATTCACGATTTGTTCCCCAAAGTTTACCGACGACCAAAAAATGTATCGAATTGAACACTGCAGGAACCTCTTTAAAACCGCTCGTAAGGACACAGGTGTCCTTGAAATGATTGTTACTGGTGACGAAATGAGGTGTTTTGAATATGAGCCTGAAACTGAGTAGAGACCACCAGAAGAGGGGCATCCGAAAAATAGTCGCTTGGAGAAGTCAAAAGTAAAGAGAATGCTGATTTGTTTCTACGATTCCAAGGGCATTATCCACAAAGAATTCATTCTGCTTGGCCAAATAATCAATGGTGAGTTTTATCTTGAAGTTTTGAAGCGATTGATAGTAAGAATTCGTCATGTACGGCATGAATATCATGATGCAGGCAGCTGGTCACTTTTGCACGATAATGCACCATCTCATCGTTCAAACATTGTGAGACAGTTTTTGAGCAAAATCCAAGTTTGTGTGTTGGATCACTCGCTGTATTCACATGATTTAGCACCCTGTGACTTCTTTCTCTTCTCCCGACTTCATTTGCCGATGAAAGGAAAACGATACAAAAACGTTTAAGCGGCAGTAACCACAACCCTCAATAGTATCCCACAAATCGATAAAAAAAAAAAAAAAAAAAAAAAACCTCATTTAACAAATTAATTGACCTTGTCAAACGCTCTATTATCAAAGCTGAGAGAGAGTATATTGATTGAAATAAATGATTTGAATAATTGTAATCGGTGTGTGTGTTTTATTTTCTTTCGAAAGTTCTGTTTCTTTTTGGACAGAGGGTGTATATCCTAAAGGAATGTACAAATTAATATGATAGTGCCATGTGATTGTCATCTTAAGATCAAATCCTACTAAACTGTAATACAGTGGCACCTTGACTTACGAACTTAATTCGTTTCTGACCACAGTTCGTATCTCGAAACCCAATTTTTCATTATATGTTATGGGAAATCAGTTAATCTGTTCCCAGATTCAAAAATAAAAAAATCCAAAAAATAAGAAAAAAACTATTCTCAACTAAATGAAGAAAATGCAAAGAAATGGAGGAGTGAGAAGGAGCATTTTACACTATAAATATGCATTTTGTATACCATCACATAATTTTTATTTATGAAATCTTTGATTTTACATGATTAGTATGAAAATCATCTTCCATTAAATTGTAAAAAAAAAACAAAAAAAAAAACATTTTCTTGCAGCTGGTTTTGTGGTTCAGGAGTTTTCGATTTGTTGTCATCGATTGCTTCTTTTTGTCTCTTAGGTGTTGAAGATTTAAAAAACCTATCCAACATTGACTGAATCTGTCGTTTCCTTAACACCCTTCTAAAGTGATTAATGACATTGTCATTGAAGATATTGGTGGCTCTAGAAACAACACCTTGATTTGGATGCCACTTGTCAACCAATTCTTGCAATTTGCCCCAGTGCTGCAAGATTTTTTTAATGTGACTTGTTGGAATTGCTCCCTTTTTGTTGCTGTCTTCTTTGTCCTCTGATCCTCTGAAGACATTTTCTTTTCCTCCTCATCCCTTTCTTTTTCCTGCTCTCTTCTTAACTCCTGTAACTCTTCAGTGGTCAGCTCAACATTGTGCTCCTCTACGTCTGCTTCATCAACTTCCCAATGCATGGTCTTACCCAGGGAGACAACTCTATCTACAATGTCAATTTTGCTCGGACACAATTGGGCCATAACTTTTTCCAGGCTGATTTTGGTTTCATATCTCCAATCTAAGTTCGTGTCTAGAGGTCAAAATGGGATATGAAAAAGTTTGTATCTTGAAAAGTTGTATGTTGAGCATTTTGTAAGTCGAGGTACTGCTGTACTTCTTTTATTTAACATTAGAGGGTACCAAAGTAGGACTTCAAATCTTTTGTTTGTTTCAATTTGAATTGTTTAACTTGCTCGTCATGTGTAAATTGTAACAAGTTGTTATAATTTATCCAGAAAAATATAAACCACTTTATAAACATCTTTGTTTGGTTTTGTAATACCATTAAAATTAAAATAAGCTGATTAGGTTTACATTATTACTAACTTTGAACTATTTTCCTTAGATAAAAACTGCTATTTGTCAAGATTCCAATATTGTGTTGTATTCAATATTTCATATATTTGAGTCTTCCAGAATACTTCTAACTGCACCAATCTACCTAGATCTTGGTCTTCCTCTGAGTTTTTCTTACCATCCTAGCACAAAACACATTTTGTTCATCTGTTTTCCCTATTTTATTTAAGTGACTATACCACCTTAAATTTGCTCCATTCAAAAACTCAAAGCTAAAAGTGTCAAGCTCCTTCCTGATATCTTCATATTTCAAACTGTGCTATTGATGCTGTCTGTTCACTCTTCTAAATTTTCTCACAACTTGCATATCTGATCTTTAGTCTTTGATCAGTTTTTTTTTTTTTTTTTTTTTTTTTTTTTTTTTTTTTTTTGTCTATCCCAGCTCTCAGATCCATAACTTAAATGTAATTTGAACTGTCTTTCATACTGCTAGTTTATTAGGTTTGGCTGATTTCTCCCATATTCTATATAAATCCAAACAATTATATTGCCTTTGTTTATCTTTCTATCATGGATTTTAGGCTAAGTGGCCTATTCTGGTCTGATGTCATTGCTTTCTTGGTCTTCCACTTCATCTTTTTCCATTTATTTTATATCTATATGGCAATCTGCTATTGTCCATTCGATTTAAATGTTCTAGCCATTTTTGTTTATATTTACTTATGTAGTGGTTAATTAGTTAATTCAGGGTTTGTAAAATTTCTTCATTTGTTTTATAGACCGTTTGGTATATCTAGCTGTTTTTCTGAGAAATTTCATTTCTGCTGTTTGAATCTGTTTTTCATTCTTTTTTTATAGTCCATGTTTCACTTCTATATAATAAAGTTGGTTTAGACAGAGCATTATAAAGTCTGATTCCGGTGTGTTTTTGTACCAAGGATGGTTTAAATATATTATTTATTATGCTATTTACTTGAACATAATTTGATGTTTCAATGTCTATAGCTTTTCATCTTCATATGATAAGTTAATTCCAGGGATTTGAAAGTATTTACTTGATTTTATTATTAAATATGGAAATATGTTTCACAAAATAACCAAAGTATAATTTTAATAACAATATAATATGAAAATATTACATTAATGGCTTTCAGAGGAGAAAACACCCAATAAGAAGTAAAATAGTGACAAATAATAAAATATTACAAGTAAGGCTTTTAGAGGAGAAAACTCCCAATAAGAAATAAAATGGTGACAAATAATAAAATATTACAAGTAAATTTTAATTAAAAATTTACTTGTTGTAATATTTAATTATTTGTCACTATTTTACTTCTTATTAGGGATTTTCTCCTCTGAAAGCCATTATTGTGATATTCTCATATTACATTGTTATGAAAATTATCCTTTGGTTATCCTGTGAAACATATTTCCATATTTAATTTGCCATATTCACTAAAAATTGTACCTGAAAAGTTCTGCTGATAATGCAGCTATTTTCCAGGTTCCTACCTGTTTTCACAGTTTTTGTCTTTTATTGTTGATTTTCTCACTTGTTACAGCAATTATTCTATTTAGTCAAACAAGTCTTGAACTGATGCTGAATTTTATGCTGGGTTTATTGTCATAATGCAATCCATATAGGTGATGAATAAGAGTGGAGATGGCATGTCCCCTTATCTCACACCTGACTTATCAAACCATCTTATACTTCCAACTACTGACTTACAACTCAGATATCAACTATTTGTGTTCAACATAATGTCCCATTTACACCATATAATTTGTAGAATTTTAAAAAGCTTTTCTCTTGGCACCTTGTTATGTCATTGTCATATCATGTCATATCACCTTGTCATCATCGGCAATTGTTTGCTGATGATGCGAAGATAGGCAGGGCAATCAAGGATGCTACCAATATTCAGCAATTACAAAATGATTTGAATAGACTGGAAATTTGGGCAAATGAAAATGACTGTCAATTTAATGTTAGTAAGTGTCAAGTTTGGCATGATTAGAGTTCCATCAGCATATTATATTAGTGCAGTTATGCTACAAGAAACTGAAGAGGCAAAGGGATTTTGGTGTATTGGTGGATAGGAATTTAAAGTTCAGAAGTCACATAGCAAAAGTCGCAAATACAGCTCAGAGGATAATTGCAATGTTTGAAGCGAACCTTGACATATAAGGATAAGGATGCCATTTTGCCTCTTTATAAGACTTTGATAAGACCACACCTGGATTATTTTGTGCATATTTGGCCTCCTGGGTTCCATGAGGATAAAGAAGCTGTGGAAAGGGTGCAAAGAAGAGTTACAAAGATTATATCTGGATTATGAGATTGATTTAGATTACGAGGACTGATTGTGAGTATGTGGATTGCAGACTCTGGTTAACAGGAGAAAGAGAGATGATATGATAGAGGTCTATAAACTTTTGAATGGGTGTTATAGAATATCAACTGATGAAATTTTTCACTATTTGGAAGGTGGGGAGAGAACACGGGGGGATATCCATGGAAGTTAAATTTATTTGCAGTCATTAAAGGAGTAAGAGCTAGGTTTTTCTCACAGAGAGCAGTGAGTAGGTGGAATGATTGGTCCTTAGGGGTAGTGAGTGGTGTGAATGAATTTAAGGAAAGGTATGATAGCTAGTTTGAGTGATTTATAGCCTCCCTTGATGAATCTTTGACTCCCTAGAGGTCTCAGATAATAATAATATGTCTTTGTCAGAATGAGGCTGAAGGAAGGCAACTGAAGGCAGTCCTAGAGTCCTAAAAGCAGTATTTTGCATGCTAGTTCCCCCCCCCCCCCCTAGTGGGCAAAATTGGCTTGTTTTGGCCATTGGGCTAATTATCTTAGAATGTATGCTTCCCAAATTTGGGAAATTTCAGAACTGAGGCTGATTTAAGAAATAATCTTTCCTACTTGAACTTGCTGTGGTGTAACAAATTGGTCTTCTTCCAGCGTATTCTGTGGTGGGTGTCCAATTCATGGTCAACAAATCCTGAGTGGCTGTATTGGTGGAACTGGATGTATCCTTGTGATCATTTTAGATTGTTCTGCCTATCTCCATATAGAATATGATCCCACCAGCACCCAAATCAGAACACTCCATAGGCCTTATGAAGGTTACCTCTTGGCCTGTGGAAGTGACTAAAACCTTTTAACTCTAGAACCCCCCCCCCCCCCACACACACACACAGGATATATGGACTACCAAAAATCCATAAGCAAAATGTACCATTATGTCCCATTGTGGGATGGCTTTGATCCCCCCCCCCCCGCCCCCACACACATACAAATTAGTCAAACGTATAACATAATATAGTAGAGTGTTTAGTATATAGCTTTTACTTGTTCCTCGGCACTATTTAAATGATGTGGCAGCCGCAGCTCCAGTTACAAATGGCGTGTCGCCGAGTCCTCGCCATTTAAGGACTTTATTTTGCATAACATACTACATGATTTTGTGGCATGCGGTGCTTGTGGTATGTATGCATCCCGGCAGTTGAATATGTGGCAGGTGAAAGAAGGGGGGATGTATGTATATGCACAAAATGTAGGCAATGGGAGGAACGTAGTGAGTTAGAGATTACCATAACCGACCTCGTTGCATCAGAGGTGGGAGAATCTCAACCTAGAGAGATGTGTAGTGTGATAGGGGATGAGAATAACGAGCAAAATATGAATGAAAAATAAGAGTGGGGAAAGTTTGAATGATTGTGAAGTTTTTGGAGATGGTCTTAATTGGGAGGATGAATGGCGAGCAAGAGTGGATAACTTGCAGAGAGAGAGATATATGAGCTGCAAGAGGAGATGGAATGTCTTGGGAATGAGATGAGAAGCATGAAAGATGAGAGTAGGAGTAAGAGAGTTATGGGAATGAGAGAGAGAGTTATGAGAATGATAGAAGAGGAGAGAACAGAAACATTCAGAGAGAGAGAGAGAGGGAATGAGAAGAATGCGAGGGAGTGCTGGAACCAGGGATAGAGTGACGGCAGGTAAGTAGGGGAACACAGAAAGAAAGTGTTATAAGAGATAGAGTGAGGGATGCAAATGACAATCAAGGAACAGAGTGGTAAGAAGTGTGATATATGGAGACTTGATGATCCATGGTGTGCAGGATAGGATGCCAGAGGAGTATTTTCCTGGAGGAATGATAGAGAGTGTGGCTATGGCAATTAAGCGGGGTGAAAGGTTGGATGAGATGATTGTGATGGTGGGCACAAATGACTTGAGAGGCAGTGTCAATCAGGTGGCAAGAGATCTGAGATTCATGCTTGAGACTGTACAAAAGAAAATGCAGAGAGGAAACATAGTGTGTGTGTGTGTGTGTGTGTGTGTGTGTGTTTTGCCCAGATATGATAATGGCGAGTTGAGCAGAAAAGCAGTAATAATGAATAGCATAATAGCCAGAATGTGTCAGAAGAGAGGATTGGAATATGTGGATACTTGGAGGGCATTAGAGGACAGAAAGAAACAGTATGCAAGAGAGCACTTGTATTTGAATGAGGAAGGACATAGGCATCTGGAGAGATTGCTGTTTTTTGAATGAGTCGGTGTGTCAATTCAGAGAAACTAAAATTCCCATTGTGGGAATGGGTGGGTGCTTGGGGGAAGGGGGACGACATCAAGTAACGCTGAGTCCAGTGGAGTCTGGAGGGGATAATGATAGATATAGAAACAGTGACATTTTTATGCTTTATACTAATGCCAGGAGTATCCAGAATAAAGGAGATGAATTGGTGACACTGATAGCATCAGCCTTGCCAAAGATTATTGGCATCTCTGAGACGTGGTTGACGGAAGATGATATAATAACAGGAATAGAAGTAGCAGGGTACAGCATTTTTTGGCAGGATAGGAAGGGAAAACATGGTGTGGAGTACTGCTTATGATAAGTGATGGCTTATGTTCTTTAAGAGTGGAGGTTTTGGAAGGCAGTGACACTGATGGTTTTGAAAGCATATGGTGTGAAGTAGAGGTGGGCAAGACAGGATATTTAGTGGGGTGTTGCTACAGGGCAAGAAGCACAGAGGGTGGGGAACAGGAGGAGTTTAGACAGTTGAGCTTGGCAAGAATGATTATTATGGGAAATTTTAACTACAGCAGTATAAATTGGGAAGAGGAAAATGCATGTAGTAATAAGGGAATGGAATTTCTAGGTCTCGATGGACAGATAGATGTCTTAGGCAACATGTAATAGAGGGAAGAAGAGGTTCAAGAGTTTTGGATTTGGTCATAGCATCAGAAGAGATGATAATAACTGAGATGGCATCTCTTCCCCCCAGTTGGAGAGAGTGACCATGTGGTTTTGACTTGGAAGATGAATAGACATGCAGGAGTATCAAAGAAAAGGGAACGTATGTGGAATTATAAGGTGGGTGATTATAATAGGGGGCCTATACACAGGGGGCCTATGTAGCTCAGTGGATGTGGCGTTTGCACACCACAGCGCTTAACTGCACGAAGGAAGACTTTGTTTCGAGTCTAGTCAGCGACTAGAGGAAATTTTTCTAAGCCTTTTTTCGACCGGTTCCCAAGTTAGTCGATTTCTGGCACGGGCAAGCGGGTTTTTTCTCCTGGAAACTCAGGTTTTTCGTCCCGTAAACTCAAGAAAATCGACCGTAGAACCCACATTATTTCAGATATTAAATATATCGTGTTATGGTTAGGGACCACGAGATGGCAGCACTTGTGCTGTCTCTCTTCACTGTGTGCCACTTAATTAGTGATTGCCTTGGGCCAGCTATCTCTGATTGGCTGCCAGTGGAGATTGAACTGCCCACTCAGTCTCCAAAAGTTAGATAGGGTAAACCGCCTCGCCTACTCCCTATGAAGGGAACAAAAAGGTGATAGCTGATTTTTTTTAGCTGATAGATATCAACTTAGGGCGTTCCATGGAGGGCGGAATTGGAAGGTTGGGATATCATTAGTGCTTGGGAAATCGTGAAGGAATATTTGTTAGCAGCAATAGTAAGCTGTATTCCACGAGTGAAGAAAACACAATTTGGTGTAAAGTGGATGACAAACTATATGAAACAGGAACTGCAGGTGAAAAAGAGGTTATAGAAAAGATATAAGGAGAGAGGGGTGGAGAGCAGATGCATGAAGAATATAAGACTCAGGCCAGGAGAGTGACTAGTATGGTAAGGAATGTGAAACTGGAATATGAGAAGAGATTGGCACTAAGATCCAAAGAAAATTCTAGGGAATTTTTTAGCTATGTGGCCAGTAGGAGGAGAAATGATTGTGGAAGAATGACATTGTGGGATAAAAATGGGAATAGAGTGACTGATGCAGAGGGACATAGTGGAGTTGTTCAACGAACACTTTATTGGAGTATTTCATCCTGGAGAAAGTTTTAATACTAGAGGGATAGGGCAGTTTAGAGGTTCAAGAGGAGCATGTGTTCCATATACTGAATACTCTGGATATCGGTAAAGCTGTGGGATTGGATAATTTCACCACAGGTTTTGAGAAAAATCTTTGAGAAACTACACATCAATTTATAACTACATGTTTATAATTGTTGTAGTAAATAACTACATGTTTATAATTTCTTTGGGCTTCAAAATAAGCCTTTGTAACCATAAATATAAATTATTTTGCTCTGAATGGATGGTATTGCAACTATTCATAGCCAGGATGTCAACTGTACTTTATGAATATTTCTGTTTCATGACATCATTCACTGAAAATACTACATTTTCATCCAACACCTGAACCTAAGAGAACACCGGTTGCAATTATAAAGGCATGGTTTCACTAACATATGCAAAAAATGTAATAACAAATATTACATTTCTTTCATATGTTAGTGAAACATATTCTAGGAATATAATAACAAATATTAATTATATCACTTTTTAAATAAATTCAAACAGAAATTGTTGGCCTGTTGGCTGAGTAGTTAGTTTATCTGCTCTCCCACAAAAGGCTATGGGTTCAAATCCTGTTATGGACACGGATGTTTGCGATTGTCTTTAGGTGTGAGTTGAATTTCATTGTCCCATGCGAGACCATTGCCTTGCTTATTTGAGGCCTGTGAAGTGGCTTGTATTGTCTGTAGAGCACAAGTTTATCTGTGCCATATCCTATAGTTCAAACCATGCTAATCAAGAAAAATCTGCGTGGGAAAGATGTTTAACTTAGTGCAAAGAACGACAAAAATTGGCACATGTACCCATACTATTTAAGAAAAACAATGTGGTTTGCCAGAAAATTGAAGATGCTATATCTTATGCAATAATGAGAAGATTCAAAAGTGAGTTGAAGTGACATATACTCCCATATAGTGTAATAAAAAAAATAAAATAAGGGAGTGAACATAAATATTTCTGAACAGCTCTCATTCATCATTTCAGTGTGGTCAGTAAAGGATGTCTTATATACAAGATGGATAACATCAGTAAGAAAACACTTTTAAAAAACCATTTTATGAAACGTATTTTCTTAGTAATGTATGTATTATGGTTGTTTTTCCTAGTGAACAAAGTGAAAGCCCGGTCAGATAGTAGAGAAATGTTGATATATTTTAAGTAACTCTGGCATTATACTGAGAAGTGGTGACAAGGATCAGCATCCACAGCAGCTTTGCAAGGAATAACTTCAATGAACTTGTAAAGTGAGACTTTGGCTTATGGCATTACTTTTTACTGTACCATGAAGCAAGAAGAGAAACTTCAAATACTAGTGGAGTTTCTGTTCTACAGAACTTCTTATTATTTCTCTTAATATGAAAACCTGCTTTGTGGGCTTGTCTGATTTATTTATTTATTTATTTATTTATAGTCCAAGAAAAAAAGTCTGCAGTGCCTCCCAATATTTCACCAGGGACAGACATTTCAAATTCACCAGGACTTCCAGAAAAGCCAAAATGGCAACCAAATCCTAACAATCCTGAAGAGTATTGCTCAACTATCTCTCCTCTTCAACAGGCACAGCCTTATCTGAATTGTTCACCTCCAACTGTCATGGTTCCTGTAGGTGTTTTGAAAAGAGGTAGGGAACTTTTATGGTTTTTTTTTTGAATGTCACATTATGTTACTTTATACTAATAAAGCATCTGTGTTCAAGTGTCACAGTAAAACATATTACATTACTTTGTGGTTAGTTTATCAAAGTTAACTGATGTCTTTATTTGGGTATGTCTCTCTTTTGTGTTCACAGCAAAAAAAAAAGAAAAAAAAAAGTGATTTTAATTACAAGATTTATTACTTACATCTCAGTAATGTTATTTACTTTTATAATGTAATTTTATTATTATTATACCTTCAGGGAGTTAGAAACTCATTGAGGAAGGTCACACATCGTGACACCCATAATATCTTCTCTTGTTAATTCATTCATGCTATCCGTACTCACCTCCAAAAGCAAGCCATTCAGTCATGTACAGCTTTATGAGAGAAAAATCTAGTTCTCATTCCCTTTGACTTCATTCATTCTCAACTTACATGGATGTCATCTCATCCTCTCCCTACCCTTCATAAAATGAAAAATTTTATCTGCTGGTATTGGTATCCTGTATGACTTTCAAAAGTTTGTGGGTCTCTGTTATATCACCCCTCTTTACCTTGTTTGCTAGTGTCTGCAGTTCACAAATTCTTAATCTGTCCTCATAATCTACATTTCACATTCTCGGTATCATCTTTAATATTCTCCTTTAAACTCTGCACTGTATCTGCTTCGCCTTGTATCATAAGACCTGATCTGCACACAGTTGACTATTTGAGTTTATATCAGTTTTTGGAATGAAGCAAAATGACTTTCTTTTCCATACATGTCAATGTGCTTCATTTCAGCATTGCAATTATCCTCTGAGTTGTATTTGTAGTTTTTTTGCTATATGGTCCTTGAACTTCAACTTCCTTTCTACTAAAACTAAGATCCCTAGCCTGATCAGTTTCTTCTACCATAATCCCACCAATGTCATTGGGTATCTCATTACACTATAGTACATAACTTTACATTTACTAACATTGATGTGACAGCCAAACACAATGATAAAATAAATAAATAAAAAAAGAAAATAAATTAAAAAGGACAGTCAATAAAAAATGAACAAACAAATGAACAAACCATACTTAAATTTTATAAATTAATGGGCACTCCTTCTCTATTATATGGTTCAGAAGTATTTTGTCTGTTAAAAGGTAAGATCAAAATAAATATAAAACACATGCAACAGAAATGAGATTTATAAGAATTAAAGATGAACAAAATTAGACCATATAAAAAACATGGATTTTAGAAGAGAGTTAGGTATTTTCAATTTAATGAAAAAATGAAGTATAGAGAGAAATGGAAAGATATCAGCTACACAAAAGAAGCAGATAAATATAGGATGAAGTGGAGGGAGGAAGACCAGCTGCAAGATGAAAAGTCCTTTAAAGCTGGAACAGGCAAGTGCCTAATCATTGAAAAGGAAGAACTGATACATTGTCATAAGCAATGCCAGCCTACTCAAAAAATGTTGCATGTGTTGCATGTTAGTCACATTTCTGATTATCCAGCATGTTGTTAAATCATTAGCAAATAACTGTATGTTTGCTGCCTTCTCAATGTCATTAATTTAAAGATTCAATATCAGTGGACCAAGGTCCCTGGGGGTATGCCATGGTCATCTTTTAACTGTCAGAGTCACTTTTTTTTTTTTTGATGTCATCATCCATCCTTTTATTCAAGCTAATAGTTTATTATCCAGTCTTACATTCTCTGACTTGTGTAACAACCTTCCATTCTGTATCCATTCCCTCTTGTCTTATCCAACCATAATATTATTATAAAATATGAGCAAGTTACACAAACATCACTTTCCTCATTCTGTTCATTGCAAAGTCATTACTCTCCAAACTTTTCCAACTTTTCCAAAATCTTCACCACCACTCTAGAAATGCTGATAGGTTGAAAGTTAGACCTGTCAGTCTTTGCATTACTATTGAGCAATGGGATTATCATTGCTCAACATACTTTTTACTCCTGTGGAATCTTTCCCATGCTGAGACTCAAGTTACACAACCAGGTCAAAGGTGCAGTCAATTCAGCTGAACACACTTTTAGCATTTGTGCTGATCCCATCAGTCCTTATTGCAAAATTTTTTTTCAGTTTATGAAGCAACTCTAGTACCTCCTCCTCATATACTTGAGCTCTTTGTTGCATACACCAGGCTGATCACTTTTAGAAAAATGAGCACTTATTAGTTGAAAAATCTCTATCTAGCACCCACAAACCAATATCATCCTCATTCAGCACTGTTATTCTTTCACATTCATTTTCTCTTTTACTTGCATTGCATTAGCAATATATCATATTAGCATTGTTTTGTGCACATGAATAAATGTAACAAGAAAGTTAGATGAATAATTTTTTCACTTGGTTTTCCTGATCTCATTATTAAGGAGGGGGGGGGGAACAAAATAGAGAAAAAACTAAAGAAAAAAATTGCATGTTGTAGCATCAGCACATTATAGTTATATTATTATTCACACAAATACTATAACATATTCATAATATTTTAAAAATATTGAAACTTTATGTAGCCATAATTTTATTTTTGGTTTAAAGAATCAGTTTGTCAACTAAATCTCAAATTGCCAGCCCATCCTTGTTCATTCAGTATCCAGGTAATTACCTACTAATGGGGTGTACCATGAGGTGAAAATTGGACATTAGGTCAGAAGTCCTGGTCAGTTGTCCTCATTCTGGAGATCATCTTGGAGGAGATCAAGATGATCTTGGATTGATACAATCAAAGGTGGCTTAGATAAGGTTTTACTATTGGAATTCTGATAGATACGAGGAGGAAAATTGTCAGGAAGTTACTAATGGTGCAAGCTTTTCATGTATCTTTACGTGATCATCCTGTCTCTTCCCCCCCTCCCCCCCCAAAGGTACAGGTATTTAATGATGCAGATGAACTTCATATAGCTCCAATTTGTTCTAGAAAATGTATGCATTAGCTGGAGCTTAGTGAAAATGGAGCTGCCTTGTATGACCAGCCAGGTATCTAAAAATTGTTAATTTACTGATTAAAATTTTATATTAGAAATAATACTGACAAAAAACATATCTAGAATTACTTGGATCCATAATTGCCATGTCTGCATGGTTAGCGTAGTGGCTATGTGCTTCACAACCATATGCCTGGGGAAGGAGTGTCCTAGGTTCAATTCCCGTCAACGATATAAGGAGCTTAAGGATCTTCCTCAGCCATAGCCAAGTTAGCCAGTCTTGAGCGTAGACAGCAGGGTTTTCCCCCCCAGTTTATCTGGGGTTTTTCATCCTGCAAGCAGGCAAACCTGTTCTGTGAACACACACATGGATACTGTCATGAATATCACCCTTAGGGGATCCAGTGGAGGAGTGGCAAACCGGCTGCATTAATATGCCAGTAATCCCCCATTAGGAGGGGACTCAACCTGTCCTAGACGGATGAGAAGGATAGGATAAGATAAATGCCATATTTATGAAAACTTTCAAATTAGTATTGAACTTAGTAATGTGCTGATAGTATGGAGACTGGAAATAATGAGCAAGATGAAGAACCAATAAATTCATCTACTCTATACATATAAAAAGATAAGCCGAAATTTAAAACTTTTTTATGTCACGTTTTTTGTCTTACTGGCTCACCAGCCTGGAACTTGGGGGGGATTGGGTGCCGTAAGAGCTGGGGGTGGGGGGGGAAGAGAGCAGAGCTCCCCTAGTATGAATATAAAATAGCAAGAATGAAACACACAATGAAATAAAACTATGGTTAAAAAACAAACAAAAAAAAATGACACGCCAGCAGTATGAGTGATGTGCTGCTAGTCATTTTGGTAAATTTCTCATCAGATTATGGAAGGTGAAGCCAGTATTCTGAGCTTGCTGCATGATTCACAAGATTGGATATTAAATGGAATTTAGGTGGTTTGAGATTAAGGGAGTAATTAATTTGATTTAATTGCAACATAGATGCGATTAGGTAGTCTTTGTATGTTATTGTATGTTGCTTGGATCTTAAAACCAGTGATTTTTGTACAACATGATCTACTCTCATTTTCTTGAAAATCTTGAAAAGTAATAGAGTGAAACAGCTAAGTTTTATAGAAATGGAGCTTCTCCCATTTACCAACTGGTTGGCTTAAGATTGATGGATTATTTATTAAATATTTTAAAATTATAATGAGTAACAAATCAGATATACCTGAATGTTAAAGTTACCAAGCTATTTTAAACCTAGTTTTACTCCATTTCCCAAGTAAGCAAACAGACAAACAAGTCAAATTTGCACCTGCAAGTGTTGCAAGTCTAGCTGATCCTACAGGTAGTGCAAGACCAAGGTAACTCATGGTAAAAGCAGTATAAGCTCTGATCACTAATCTTAATATTTATCCTTAATGCAAAGCACATCTCCTAGAGGAGCTGTATGATGTTTTGTATTAAAGGAAGACTTGTCCAAAATTTCTACTGATTACTATCGTACACTTATGGAAAGTATGCTCCGTAGAATTGCTGCAGTCATCGCAGTGAAATGAGATCCTACATTTTGTTAATGTAGGCACCATGGCTATTTTTCTTCACACTATGGTGTCCATTGACTTCTTTCTAAGTGGTGTATATCAAGATTCAAAGTTTTTTTGTTTTTTTTTTCAAACTGCTATTCTAGTTACCTTTGTAACACAACAAACTTTCTAACATCTTTATGAAAGACTACTGCTAATGAAACTTTCTTCTGACTTGTTATAAAATTTCTTTCATGTCTCTCTTCTCTCTCTCTCTCTCTCTCTCTCTCTCTCTCTCTCTCTCTCTCTCTCTCTCTCTATATATATATATATATATATATATATATATAGAAAGTTGTTTACTTGGTATCTTGAATATATATATATATAGAGAGAGAGAGAGAGAGCTGTGCTTTTTTAAAATATCTCTCAGCTGAGTAAATCCATCATCAAATTCCTGCCATGTATACAGGATATGATAGTACTACATAAAAAATTTACATCATTACTAACTTCCTATCTACAGTTTTCCTCCAAATCAGTCTGTTACTTGTCACGACTCCAACATTATGAGATCTTATATTTCTATTGTCTAAGGCACTTTGAACCATATCAATCCACCTATATCTTGGTCTTCCTCTGGGTCGTTTTCCTACCAACTTGGCAGAGAACACTTGTTTTGCTAATCTTTCCTTGCCCATTCTTTTTAAGTGACCATACCACCTGAGATTACCTTTGCTAATGCATTCCTAGATGCTGACAATGTCAAGCTCTTTCCTAATATCCTCGTTTTTAATATGATATTGCCCTTGATGCTATCTGTTCATGCTTCTAATCTTTCTCAGGACTCTCATATCTGCGGTCATTAGTCTCTGGTCAAGTGTTTTACTTCTGACCCAGCTCTCAGATCCATAATTTAAAACTGGTTTGAACACTGTCTTCTTTGCAGCTAATTTAGTGCTCCGACTAATTTCTCTCTTATTCTATATGAATTTATTCAGTTGACTTCCTACCATACCAGCTTTGTAGTTTCTGTTATCTATGTCCATATTTAAATTACCATCTTCACTAAAAATCGTGCCTAAGTAGCTGAAATGTTTTACTTGTTCCACAGGTTCTCCTTTCACAATGCAGTTGACATTTTCAACGATTCTGCCTATTTTCATTGTCTTTGTCTTTTTATTGCTAACCTTCATACCATATCTATTACATTAGTTATTCAGTTTAGTCAGGAAAATCTTGCAGACTTGTAGTGGATTTATTTAGCAGTATAATATCGTCTGCATAAAGCAAAGAGCTGACATTAACATCTCCAAGTTTGATATCATGTTTAATACCACTTTCTTTCGTAATGTGATCCATGTAGATAATGAATAACAGAGGGGATAATGTACATCCTTGTCTCACACCAGATTTAACATTAAACGATCTTCCTGTACTTCTTTCAATTCTAACTGCTGACTTACAACTAAAATAAAGACTAAATATTGCTTGATGAAATGCCACATTGACACCATATAACTGTATCGTATTGAATAGCTTCTCTCTTGGCACCTTGTCACATGCCTTTTCCAGATTGACAAAACTTAAATACAGATCTTTGTTATATTCCCATGATTTCTCAACTATTTGTCGTAAAGTGAAGATCTGATCCTGACAGCCTCTATTTGGTGAATCCAGCTTGTTCTTTGCCAAGCTTTTCTTCCACAATTCTTCTCAACCGTTTCTCAAGTATACTTGCATAAAGCTTACCAGGAACACTCACTAGGGAAATACCTCTTTAATTCTCACATTCAGTTTTATTTCCCTTTTTATATGTGGGTACTATGAGAACTCTACTCCCATCATCGGGAATTCATCCCTCTGTCCAGTCTTTCTGAACTGTGCAGTGCAGCACTGTAAGGCTTTTATACCACCATACTTCAGCATTTCTGGTTGAATATCATCTACTCCTGCTGCCTGTCCACATTTCAAGCCTTTGGTGGCTTTTTCTACTTCAAGTATGGATATGTATTCCTGACTGTATACCTGTTGAGTGTTTTCTACCACTCTTTGTTTCATTTAGCAATTTTTCGAAGTAATTACTCCATACTTCAAGAATATCTTTTTCTCTCATTTTCATTCACCTTTATCATCTCTAACTCCTTTTACAGCACTCTTTCCCCCATTTCTAAGTTTCTTCAACAACCTCCAGAATATTTTGCCACCTTCTTGATATTTATTTTCTATACCTTTCTGAAATCATTTTTATCTTGCTCCTAGAGGGCATATTAATAGAATGTTACTTCCTTTTCTGTTACAATTTAATTTGTTTCTGCAGCAATCTAATTCAGTGTTGTTTGTCTTAATTGTCCATCAAAATATTAGAGGAACTCAATAAGTTATTTATTTTTTACTTCTACTGGTGTTTATGCTCTATGCATATATTGTCATGAACAGAGGGGACAGTGGTGAACCTATTACAAATGGCAGGAATAACCATAAGATGCCGGCTTGATAGAAGATTTCTATGCCAGACTTGGTCTTATGTCTTGGAAACATCTAGGTCATCTTTGTGTTTTTTCACACTTTTCCATAGCTTATCTGCAGTGGTGAAGAAGGTTGGTAGGTGATCACACGTTAATTGGTGAGCCTCTCGGTAGTTTAAGATGTTGGCTGTTAATGATCTTCTCCATTATTATCAAGAGTATCGAGGTGAAAACAAGGGAGGGGGGGAACAGTACTTCGATGGCTGTCCCCTCTCTCTTTTTAAGGAATGATTGGATAAAGTCTTTCTTCAGTGCTGTTTGGGCAGATATTAGATGAGTATGGCGGCTTGTTGAGGGTGATACAGGATATATGTATTAATTCTGGAGCCCAAGTTTTTAGCACATTTGGAAGAGTACCTTGATTTGTTAATATCTAGGTTCTTAAGGATTTTTCTAATGGAATGCAGTGAGTCATTCAAAATGATAGGTACTTTTCTTTTGTCATTTCCATGTCAAGTCAACTATTCTTCACATTGCTGTGGCCTGCTTCCACAAAAGGGTGTATCCAGCATGCATTCCTGCAAAAGGATGTCTTCTTAGTTGGAGGAAATGCAAACCAGACCCACTAGATGGTAGGTGACTTTCATCACTTGGTGAAACACCACAACCTACTTATGGATGTCCAAAGTGTCAAATACCATGTTTACCCTCCACAGCAGGGGATCAGTGTCTTACCTTGTCCCATTTTTTCCATGCAGTGTGAGTGATACCTTTCAAGGGCTTGCTAAACATGCAAGACCCAAATCATCCTCCATTTTGAGGGTATGTTAGTAAAAATGGTGGCTGCAGACTCATTACCTAGTTTATAGGCTTGAACTTGGGCAGCATTGAGTCAGGAGGCTTTCTGGTCATCTTCTCACATAATCCTACTGCTATATACTATGCTGAAACATGTATGAAGGGAGGAGGTCCAAGTGGTGGTATGTGGAAGTCACCGTTGAGGCCACTTTTGCCAAGGAAACTGGCCAATCTCTGTATGGGTATGATACCCTTTCCCCAAACTAATAATAAGTGAAACATAAAAGAAATAATGACGTTATCACTGTGACTGATATAAACCTTCCTTGAAACCTATCTCATCAAAATTGACCTTATATGTAAATCGGTATACAATGATTTTTAAAGACGTACTGTAAGTAAAACATACTCTTCAGAATGGAATGGTCATAGGCTGCCATGTAGTCACTATGTGATACTCTGAGCAGATCACAGAACTTATATATCAGTTCCACATAGTAAAGGGTTTAAGATGTATATTCCTGAAAGGTTGAGAATAAAAAAGAAAAATAGTAACGTTAGTATTGTTAGAGGGTGCTATAAACTAATCCCAGTAACACTCGGTTTGCAATGATTCATAAAAACAATGGTTTTGAAACCAGATGGCCAAAAATATCAAAAAACTTTAAAAAATTTCAAAGATGCACAACTGTAAACAACAAACTATTGTAAGCCTGAATATCGAACCATCTTCATACTGGTTTGAAATCCAGTGAAATATTAGTGACTTAATAAATTGTTTGGTTCTTCTTTTGGTGGTGTTTATACCATAAAACAGTATGCTTTGGTTATTCACTAAGATTCATTAGTGAATAACTACCAACACCTAAAACTATTATTGCATTAATAAATTCTGAATGAACAGAGAAGTTATGAGATATAACACGCATCAATCACATAAGTGGAAACAAATTGTCACTGGAGGTTCATTAGACTTGCCTTTCTTACACATTACTATGATGCAAATATCATTCTCAGCTGTTTGAAATTTAAATAAAAGTTTTATTTGGATAAAGCTAAACATGTCTGTTCATGTATTTATATCTGAGTAATATGGGGACAAATTGGTGTCACTTGCATAGTTTTCCAAAATCAATGTGATTGTCACCAGAAGCAATTTGGAACACTAAACTACAAGTGTAACCAATCCTCTACAACATCTCAGATACTGCAATAACAAAAAAAATTTAAAGAAAGTCGGAAACCAATGCATTAAAAAATTTGAAGTCTCCACAGCAAAGAAACATCCTAGCCGCTTATGGAAAATGCACTCGGTGTTCTAATTTGAGGTCATAATTCTAGACAAGTACTATCTGTTATGGAAACCATGACTGTCATTAAATGTGAGATCTGTGATTTTTTGCCTAGAGTGACTAAAATATTCATTGGATGTGGCCAAAATCCAAATTTTGGCCCTTCTCAAAGGGCACCTTCATAGTTTTTTTTTTATTTAAAATTTGAATTTTTTTCTACCACAACATAATCAAGTGATACTTGTCTTACCGCAGTTGTAATTTGTGCTTTGAAGGTGCTGGATTTAAATTCAGCAAAATATTAACTCAGTTTTTATTTTTTCTTCTGGTGTTTACTACATCATCATCATCAAATTCCTGCCATATACCCTCAAGGGGTGTACAGGATATGATAGTACTACATGAAAAAAATTATATCATTACTAACGTCCTATCTACAATTTTCCTCCAAATCAGTCTGTTACTTGTCAAGACTCCAACATTATCAGATCTTATATTTCTATCGTCTAAGGCACTTTGTACCATATCAATCCACCTATATCTTGGTCTTCCTCTGGGTCATTTTGCTGCCAACCTGGCAGAGAACACTTGTTGCTAATCTTTCTTCTCCCATTCTGTTTAAGTGACCATACCACCTGAGATTAGCTCTGCTAACACATTCCTGGATGTTGACAGTGTCAAGTTCTTTCCTAATATCCTCATTTTTAATATGATATTGCCATTGATGCCATCTGTTCACGCCTATAATCTTTCTCAGGACTCTCATATTTGCGGTCTCTCGTCTTTGGTCAAGTGTTTTTACTTCTGACCCAGCTCTCAGATCCATAAGTTAAAACTGGTTTGAACACTGTCTTGTATACAGCTAATTTAGTGTTCCGACTAATGTCTCTCTTATTCCATATGAATTTATTCAATTGACTTTCTACCATACCAGCTTTGTTGTTTCTGTTGTCTATTTCCATATTTAATTTACTATCTTCACTAAAAATCATGCCTAAGTAGCTGAAATGTTTTACTTGTTCCACAGGTTCCCCGTTCACAACACAGTTGACATTTTCAATGATTCTGCCTATTTTCATTGTCTTTGTCTTTTTATTGCTGACCTTCATACCATATCTATTACAACAGCTATTCAATTTAGTCAGAGAATCTTGCAGACTTGTAGCGGATTTATTTAGAAGTATAACATCATCCACATAAAGCAGAGAGCTGACATTAACATCTCCAATTTTGATATCAAGTTTAATACCACTTTCCTTCATAATGTGATCCATATAGATAATGAATAACAGAGGGGATAATGTACATCCTTGTCTCATACCAGATTTAACATTAAACCATTCTTCCTGTACTTCCTTCCGTTCTAACTGCTGATTTACAAATAAAGACTAAGTATTGCTTGATATAATGCCCCATTGGCACCATATAACTGTAGTGTATTGAATAGCTTCTCTCTTTGCACCTTGTGATATGCCTTTTCCAAATCGACAAAACTTAAATACAGATCTTTGTTATATTCCCATGCTTTCTTGACTATTTGTTGTAAAGTGAAGATCTGATCCTGACAGCCTCTATTTGGCCTGAATCCAGCTTGTTCTTCACCAAGCTTTTCTTCCACAATTCTTCTCAATCGTTTCTCAAGTATACTTGCATAGATCTTGCCAGGAATACTCAGTAGGGAAATACCTCTGCAATTCTCACATTCAGTTTTTATTTCCCTTTTTATATATGGGTATTATGAGAGCTCTACTCCAATCATCGGGAATTCGTCCCTCTGTCCAGGCTTTCTGAACTATGCAGTGCAGCCACTGTAAGACTCTTATACCACCATACTTCAGCATTTCTGGAATATCATGTACTCCTGCTGCCTTTCCACATTTCAAACCTTTGATGGCTTCAAGTATGGATATGTATTCCTGACCCCATGCCTAATCAGTGTTTTTTACCACTGTGCTGTAATCACTGCTTGTTTCATTTAGCAGTTTTTCAAAGTAATTACTCCATCAAGGATATCTTTTTCTCCCGTTTTCATGTCACCTTTATCATCTCTAACTCCTTTTACAGCACTCTTTCCTCCATTCCTAAGCTTCTTCAACAACCTCCAGAATATTTCGCCACCTTCTTGATATTTATTTTCTATATTCTTGCCAAAGTCCTTCCACGACTTTTGTTTAGCTAGTTTTACATGGTGTTTAGCATTCTTGCATTTGCCTCTGTATTCTCTAAGAGCACAAGCTGACTTATTTGCCAGGAACTTTTGATATGCTTTCTTCTTTTCCTTCACTGCCTCTTTAACTTCCTGTGTCCACCGGGGAGTCCTGATTTTTTTATCCTTGCATACAACCTCACCACATGCTTCTGGCAGAATCAATTAATGTTTTCTTCAGAGTTTGCCACTGAATCTGCAAGGTTTGATTCCTGTTCTCAAACTCTTTCATTTTTTCTTCAATAATCTTTGTGTATTTTAATCTACAGTTCACATCTGAGAGCTGCTCAACTTTTATTCGCTTTAAAACTTTCTTACATCTTATTCTTTTCAATATGAAATTCAGTTTTATCCTGCCCAAGACTAAATAGTGATCATTTCCAATTTCAAATCCTCTGTACACTCTGGTGTCCTGCACCAGGGAGAAAACATCACTATCAACAATAACATAGTCAATGAGACTTTTCTTATTCCTTGCCTCTTCTCTCCATGTGAATTTGTGCACATTTTTTTGTTGGAACATGGTGCTAGTAATAACCAGTCCATGTCCTGAGCAGAAATCCAACAGATATTTGCCATTATTATTAGTTTTGCACTTTTCTACAAATTTTTTGGTTGTCTCACAATCATTTCCTACTCTGCTATTTAGATCCCCAACAAGGACCAACTTTTCCTTTTTCATTGTGTCATTTGCTTTTTCTAAAGCCTCAAAAAATTCCTCCACTTCTACCTTAGTTGAACCTTCTGTGGGACCACAGGCACAAATAAGTCTCATTGTCCAGTTCCACATTCTGATATTTGCCCAAATCACTCTACTTGACACTGCCTTCCATTCGAGAAGATGAGCCTCGGATTTTGTGTTGAATACTATTGCTACTCCTTCTTTTCCTTGATTGTCATTGCCTGAATATAACATTTTGTATTTATTGTTCAGAATGATCTCACCAGTTTTTGTCTTTTTTTTGTTTCAGTCACCCCTATTATGTCAAATCACTCTACTTGACACTGCCTTCCATTCGAGAAGATGAGCCTCGGATTTTGTGTTGAATACTATTGCTACTCCTTCTTTTCCTTGATTGTCATTGCCTGAATATAACATTTTGTATTTATTGTTCAGAATGATCTCACCAGTCTTTGTCTTTTTTTTGTTTCAGTCACCCTTATTATGTCATGGTACTTATCTAATTCCTCAGCTAGCCCCATTTCTTTGCCATTCAGGCTTCTTGTGTTGATAGCATCGATCTTTGGTGATGTTGAGTTGGGGTTTGTTTTCAGATTTGTTCCAGTAGCTGACTTTTCGCTGTTAGCCCTGGTTCCCTGGCGAAAATAACAGGGGCCTGGTGTAACCGGTGACGCCCCAGCTGGCATGAAATTTTGTCATGTCGTACCATCATTTTTTATTTTATTCATTGGATGTGGCCAAAATCCAAATTTTGGCTCTTCTCTGAGGCCACCTTCATAGCTTTTTTTTTTATTTAAAATTTGAATTTTTTTCTACCACAACATAATCAAGTGATACTCGTCGTACTACAGTTGTAATTTGTGCTTTGAAGGTGCTGGTTTTAAATTCAGCAAAATATTAACTCAGTTTCTATTTTTTCTTCTGGTGTTTACTACATCAATTTACTATAAAGTAACAAGTGTTTACTATAAAGCACTAATGTGTTGCTTTGAAACATGGATTTTCATCTTATTAGTGATAAGATTTAATGGTTATTATGCCTTGATTGTACTTTTGATTACACCCAACACATTTGGTAGTATACAGTGTATGTGTTTCGTGTTTGCATCAACTGTGTTTATATCAAACAGGTTCCACTTTAAATGTTCAGTAGCAATATGTACTGAACAGAAATGTTTGCAGAAAAAATTACTTCCAATTTGAGATTTGATCAATGGACAAATAATTAGCTTAAGAAAATCCATCTTTCAAGCAGCATAGATAAGAAAAACAGTGCATGCACAAATACTCTATTAAAGTAAGGAATGTTTCTGTATTTAAATCATTTTAAATTTAAGTGGATTTCTCTTATATAGGAAGTCAAACTTCAAAGTCAGTCTTTATCCTCACTTATAGTAATAACAGTGTGTTTTAATCTTTATACAGAGATTTAAAATAAAAAACTTCATTGTTATAATCATACTTTTTATATATACAGTTGGGTCTCTTTTTATGCGGTAGATACGTTCCACAGAAAACCGCATATAAAAAATCGTACAAAAAAGACCAAACTTATGCTTAAAAATTAGGGATGTGTTCCATAATTTTCTAAAATTGCATAAAACCGAAGGAATGAATTAAAATAAACCTAAAATTGCATTAAAAAGTTTATAAAAATTCAGGAAAATAAGAATGCCTAAATTTGTTTTAACGTTTTATTCATTTAATTTTATTGAAAAGTAACAATTTTTTTTTTACATTTTTTCATCAGAATTATCATCGCAATTAGCCAATATTTGGCAACATTTGCGAAATGGTGCAAAACGACTTTCATCACCAGAAGTGATAGTCAGCGCATCAGATCTGTATGGTAAAGGCAGTGGTTCTTCACAAACAGAATTAACTTCACTCTCATTCTGTGCTGATTTTTTTTCTTGTGACAATTTAATCAGTGATTAAACTTTGTGATGATGATTTTGATAATTTTTTATACAGTTTGCTATATCCAGACACACAGTTCTTCAGCTCACGTTGGAATTTAAAGGCTCGTTCAGAATTTGTCATTAACAAGAAAATGATTTCCCAATTTATTGCACTGTTCAAGACCTTCTCGAATTATATTTGCTGTGAGGTGGGGGGGCAGGTTTTTCTTCCTCTTCACTATCGTTTTCTGGATCTTCGACAATATCTAAAGTTAATCCATATCCAATAATGTCATCATCATTTAAAGCATTATCCACAAGCAATTTGTCTACATCATTCTGGCTAAATGCATACCTTCTCCACCAATTTCATGCGCCAAAGTAATGATTTCAGCTGATAATGTAGATGTTTGAATGGTTGCACTGTTTGCAACACATCCAGGCCAAGCAGCAGGCATTTAAAGTTTGTGGTCTTATTTCAACGATAGCAGATGCAACATGATTTAAACAGTCCAAAATGGAAAATTTTTTCCATACTTCAGTTACGATTCTGTTAATGATTCATTTTCTATCTAGTTTATCCAATATAATTTGAAAAGTGTGCTTAACGTAATATTTTTTAAAAGTAGCAATGTTGTTAATTTTTTAGCTCCTCCTCATCTGACAATACAGACCTCGCACGATGTGCTGGGGTGGAGATGATACCCAACTTCTGTGCTGAATAGTGGTGTGAGGATGCATGCAGGTATCTATCCGTGTGTGTTGATTTTCTGAAAATCGAGATTTTTATGGAGTCAGACATCTTAGTAAGTTTGACATCTAAAAAAAGGCAGCGATCCATTTTCTTCAATTTCTATGGTCAATTTGATGAAAGTTATTTAAGTGATTTAAAAAAATGTGAAAATTATCTATACTGTATTCCCAAATAAGGAATATGTCGTCAATGTATCAGAGCCATATTTTAGGTTTAAGTATAGCAGAGGAGATTGCCTTTTCTTCGAAATCCTCGAAAAAAAAATGCGTCCTCACACCACTGTCCAGCACAGAAGTTGGGTATCATCTCTGCCCTAGCGCATTGTGCCAGGTCTGTATTGTCAGATGAGGAGGAGCTAAAAAATGAACTACAACATCTAAAAAGAACTTTTGCAAATAATGGCTACTCTTCAAAAACTATTAATAAACAACTATACCGCCATCCTCAAAACAACATAGAAACACAGGACAATCCCAAAAGTTATATCTCTTTACCATACATCAGCTCACTCTCCCAGAAACTAAGAAGAATTTTGAAAAAATTTAACATAAAAACGTGCTTTTCCACTCTTCCTAAACTCAGATCAATTCTAAGCAAACCAAAACAGGCTCAAAACCATCTTCAGTTTCCAGGGGTGTATAAAATCACTTGTGACTGTGGGAAGCCATATTATGGCCAAACTGAGGAGTCCATCTTCCTACGTCTTGAGGAACATCAAAGGGACATTGCTTACAACAGAACCAGAGCAGGGGCCCTCTCAAACCATGTCCTATTCTTAGCGAACACAAATAGTGAAGGCTGCCAACATGAGATAAACTGGACCACGACATCAAACCTTCATATATGCCACTACGAGGTAGAATGCTGCATAGTCGAGTCTAAAGAAATTGTCTTGGACTCCTGTAACATAAACAGTAACGTTAGCTATAATTTACCAGACTCATTTAGCTCTGCTATCAGATACTGCTGCCTTCGTGAAGTCGCACACTCGCAGATGCCTAACAATAGAACTTTAGCCTGGACTGTAGCTTCAGTTCAATCTTAACTGTAGTTTATAGTCAGTTTTGTAGTGGTACAATGTTTCTTTGTGGTGTTTTTTATGTTTGCTTTTAATGTTCTCACCCCCAAAGAAGTCGGCTTTATGACAAAACATGTTGTGTGTTAAATAAAATTAATTGTTTGTCTAATTCTCGGAATTCAATCGAAAAATATGAATATATCTTCATACTGAGTAAATACAATGGATAATCATATATATATATATATATATATATATATATATATATATATATATATATATATATATATATATCTTGTCACTGCACTTGAATGTGCTAGAAATACATTCTGACTTCAAAGTACACCACTGATATTCAGATATTACAGCTGAAACAAATACTTCCTCGTTCTTCAATTTTGTTTTTCGTGTTTGAATAGTGTGCAATAATGTACACAGATTTTTGCTGATTGTAAATGGTAACCTAGTATTCTCATTTGGTGGCATGCTGTTCTCTTTAGTAATTGTTTTTGCACATCATTTAATTTGTACTTCCTGGTAAAGAATACCAAACATTCTTACTTGGTCTGTACATGAAAGCTTATGTTATTAAATAGGTTTCTGTGCAATCAGTATACTGGAGTAGAATTTCTGTTTCCTGAATTGTAATCATTCATTAAGCTTGATTCCAGCAGCTGAGACTTGTTTAACTCTGCATTGCCAAATTAGGCTCTTAGATTAGAATCACACTGATTATTTTCATGCCATGATGAGCACCAGCATGATGATAAATTGTTAGAAACTATTTATTTCAACAATTGCAACATTTGCTAACACTGCATGCATAACTTGGGAAGGGGAGATGTACTTTAGTAACCTACCAATAACAAACATATTACACTAGTTGTCTATTATGTGTTTCATCTTTTAAAATTACTCTTGTTTAGTATACTACCAAGCCAGTGGATGATAGAATAAATTTTAATATCAAAATAAAGGGAAAAAACTTTCATTTGATTTTATGGTTTTGAAAGTAGCATATTTTTAGATGTCAGCCAAGGAAAATGAAGTTTTTACATTCTTGGTTGTCTTCTTTTGGTTAAATCTAAGTGTACTAACATAATGACTGAGAAATTATAAGTAGGTAAATAATGTTATTTTCTTGGAATTCTTGGATTTTTTTGCAACAATACTTGCAACAATAAAATATGGCATTTTTTTTTGTGTTATATTATGTGTTATAATCATTGTTCATTAAGGAGTTGTTACATATCAAGAAATTTGCATTTAATTAGGATTAAAATATTTAATCATAGTGAATTTTATCCATGAATGTTGAGTTAATAATAAAAAAAAAAGCTGTAAATGTTAAGTATTAAGTGTAGTATGAAGCATGCATCAGTAGGAATGTTCTTAGAAAAACTGCATAATTTTGTAAGTGGAGGTCCCATTAACATTCACCTTCTTTGCATTTATATTAATTATTCATGACTTTACTTCTTTTATCATTTTAACGAACATTGGAATTTGAGCATTTTTATGTTTTGGAGCAATGTTATAATCCAATTTCAGAGAAGAAATGTTTTTTTGCAGTTTTCAGAAAAGATGTTTTTGCGGATTGCTTTGGTAAGCTATGATACACTGGTTTCCATAAATTAAGGAACAAAAAGAAATTGCAATAACTTGGAAGAGGGGCATCACATAAAAAGTGATGCTGTGTCTGGGTATCATATACAAATATGATATTTTTTGAGTGGTTTTCTATTTTGATGTCTGGAGTGAGAACAAGACAGTTTTTGATAGCAAAATTCATGTATATGGCTGCAAGGTATCATTTAATCAATGAATTCAGGTGATTCAGATATTCTAGCCATCATAAGGCTAGAAGCTGGCCAAAGTCAGGTGGAGTTAGCCAGATGGTTGCATGTGAGTTCTGTGGTTCACAGACTGTGAAACTAATTCCAACAGTCATAAACAATATCCTGGAGCTACAGTGAAGGAAGGCCATGGGCTAAAACCACAGTAAGTGACTAATATCTCTGATTGTCTGCTTGCTGAAAAGGAGTGCTACCCCAAATCAGTTATGATTTGTGTTGGCGACAGATATGAGGGTAGTCTGAAAAGTCCTCGACCATAGATGGCAACACTATCAGCAACATTTTTTATTTTCTAAGTTGGTACATCTGTCATAACCATCCATGTGAAATTGCAAGTCATTCCATCAAGTAGTTTGTTTTATACAGCTGTCTGAAGTATCCCTTGAAATGGATAAAATTCAGTATCATGCAGTTAAAAAATTCATTGTAAAAGAAGGTTTAATGCCAAAAGAAGTTCATAAAAGTGAACTTCGAATGAGGTGCGAAGGTTTCGGTGGCATCTCATTGGGTGGATGCACCGACCTATATGTGTTTCCTAGTGAAACAGTCAGTATTGCAACTTATATAGATGAAGTCGCACCCTTATGTTCATCCTTATGCAGATACCATAGGGGAGACATTTATCCTACAAGACAATAATGCTTATCCTCAGAAAGTGAACTATTATCAGCATTGTCAAGACGTGACCATCATATGTGTGGATTGGACAGCCAGATCTTCTGACCTTAATCATATTGAGCATATCATATCTAGGATGCTTGAAGTAAACATGTTGTCCCCCCCCCCCCCCCATTTGATGAACTCGGATGGAGTGCTTCCAAGTACTGGTTGTTATTGCTAACTGAGCTCCTTGACACCATTATAAATAGTATGAGACAGCATTGTGAGTACTGTATCATTGTTAGAGGGTGACCACATTCTTTATTGAGGTACTTTGACAACCTCATTTTGACCTCTCATGTTCGACCATTGTCTTTATGTATCCATTTGTTACTGAATTAAACTGTTTATTTACAGTCTTTGTGGGTGTTTCTTTCACATCTCTTGATTCTGCTTTTCACCGAATTGTATAACAAATCATACTCGTTTTCACTGAATTCCATAAAATTTCATAATACTGATGGTATGATGATCATGATGGTGTTGAGGGTGACAGATGCAGAAGAGGTTCAACTAATGAGTGCCCATTTTGCTAAAAGCTATCAACCTGGTGTATGCAACATTGAGTTCACTGCTACCTCTTCAATGAATGAAGTAACTCAGGTGTATGAAGAGGAGATATTAGAGCTGTTGTACAAACTGAATAACAATTCAGTGCCTAAAGAGGGTTCAACGGAACTGCCTATTTCTTTAATCAGACTATATAATTTAAGTTTCAGAACAGGGAAGATTCCACAGGAATGGAAAGAATGTATGATAATCCCATTGCATAAATTGGAGAATATGAGTTTGGATTATAAAATATTAGCATGGATAAGAGGATGGCTGACTGACAGATATCAAAAAGTGGTATATGGGGGGGGGGGATGTGAGTCTGCAAGATTTAAGGTAACAAGTGGTGTACCACAAGGACCAGTCCTTGGTCCACCGTTATTCAATCTGTACATTAATGATTTGACAGGTGACATACAGCTATTTACTGATGATGCAAAGATAGGTAGGGTAATCAGGAGTGCTGCTGATATGCAGTACTTGCAGAATGATTTGAATAGGACTGGAATTGTGGGCATGGGAAAATGGATGTCAGTAAATGCAAAGTCATGCACTTGATATCCAACAGATATCCAATCATTATATTGGAGGGATTATGCTAGAAAAAACTGAAGAGGCTAGGGATCTTGGAGTGTTAGTAGACAGGAAGTTGAAGTTCAGGGACCATGTAGCAAAGATTGCAAATACAACTCAAAAGATAATTGCAATGCTGAAATGAATGTTCACATGTAAAGATATCATTTTGCCTCTTTACAATGCCTTGATAAGACCTCACTTTGACTATTATGTGCTGGTATGGTCTCCTGGTTTCCATTGTGATTCTGATACAGTGGAAAAAGTGCAAAGGAGAATGTTAAAATGATATTAGCATTGTGCAATACTGATTATGAAGACAGATTAAGAACTACAAGGACAAGAGGGCATCCTTGGAAGCTGAGAATGAATGCTGCTGAGAAAGAGGGTGAGAGCTTGATTTTTCTCTCATAGTGTTGCACGATTGGAATGGATTGCCATCACACAGCATCTAATGGCAATCCATTAGATGTTGTGTGTGCAAGCAGTGTGAATGAATTCAAGAATAAGTATGATAGCTGGTGCACATAGTATGTGGCCTCTCTTGATGAGTTTCTTACTCCCTAGAAGTCTCTCTTAATAATAATAATACAGTTTTCAGTTATTGCGATTTTTCTCTTTGTTCCTTAATTTATGAAGACTAGTATATATTTGTGAGGTTGGTTACATCAGTGAAAGGAATGATTTTGAATGTATTTGTATGTTGGATATTTGCAACTGTAATCACTACAGTAAATTATGCTGTTCGAAACTATTCTCAAACAGTACGATTTTTGAATTGTTCTTTCTGTGCTATTATTATCTTTGTGGTATTATTATTATAATACCACATTCCTCACATTCTTTCATTCAGTTACTTCTATTGCCATTGAAGCTTTATATTTCTAGTGGCACATCATTTTAGTGACATTTAATAATTTATGTTTTGATATGAGCCATGAAACTGTAAATAATTTCATATGCAAAAACTTCGATTGTTAAAGAATAATTGTGATAAGTGTTTTTCATGTAATATTTTTTTCAGTTAAACTCACAGAAATTAGTTTTATTAGAGTAGTTATCTAGAGAAACAGAAATATGATTAGTGTTTAGAATGAAGCCATGGAGTAAATATTGTCTTAAATAGAGATATAGTATGCAAAAGGAAGGTATGGAATATGCTTCTTCATTTTTTTTTTTTTTTTTAGCCAGTTGGTTTGAAATAGCATGTGAAATAACTGAATAAGTAATTGGAGAGATTAGATGATAGCTTTCATTGGAAAATCTGAATTATTTAATATTTTAATTGAAGTAACATCTGCTAGATATATCAGTTAGTGATCAGTTTATTCCTGCTATTATATGAACACTTTTTAAATATGTACCAAACTTAATTGGCATACATGCATTAATGTAAACAAATTGCAATATATTAGCAGTATTAACAATCTAATAACTATGTGCTGTTTGAATTGCTGCAGAGGGCAAACCACGTGGTGAGCCCAAGCAGGTTATGTTTTCTGATGGAATAAGGCCAGGAGGAGATCTTACAGATATTGAAGCCCCACCACCGGTACCATCATTTCTTTCAAGGCCTCCACGAATTGAGCGGCGTGTGAAAACTAAGACAGGTAATTACAGGAATTTTTTAACAGCTTTATATAGAATACGGTTTTGCTTCATAGAAACATGAACTGAAATGTTCGTATTATTAGAATTCTTGGGATAAAGCATTAGTACCTGCTAATGCATTATAGTATATGGAATAAATGGTTATTTCATACATAGTTTTATTGTATTAATAGTTCTTATAAAAATGCTCTGTAGCATTTGATTAAATTTGTAAATGGGTAAATATTTAATGCATTTAATAAGATATTTTTGCCTGTAAAGTATATTGTCATTAGTTCTGTGGCTGTAATTCCAACCAAACCGTAAAATTCTAATGCGCGGGCGCGCGCGCACACACACACACACACACTCATATATGGAATGTGATGTGTGTATTTTTCTCTTGGTATATACATTTCATTAAGTATATTACTGTGTAAAAGAAGGCTCTATATGGTTATTTAAATTATTTTTATGGTATTTTATATTTGTATGTTTCATTGCTATAATTTTCATGTTGTATAAGACACATGAAAAAGTAGAATTTATAAACAATACCCCCCCCCCCATTAAAACTGACAGTAATTGTTTATGTAAAATACTGACAGTAAGGATTAACTTAAAAGTGCAATGCATAAAAACTTGAGAGAGAGAGAGATGGCTTTAATTATAGAAAAATAGTACATAAATGCTAAAGCATTTTATAATATGAAGTGAATGAATTCAACAGTGAAAGATACTAACACTTTCATGCATATTTGTAACACTTTTTCTGAAAATCCCCCCCACCCACCCACCCACACACTTATACATAAGAGCATGTAAGCTTATTTTCGGTTTTGACTTCCTTTTATATGATATGGGTAATTAGCTGTTTTGAGGTAACATGTCAAAATAATGTTTAGAATATAGTTAATCTTTTTTGTTAAAAGTTATAGAAAACTATAAAGAACCTTTGAGGACTACAGGAATAAGCTATTGTAGTGAATGCTATAGTGAATTTTCATTAGAAAATTTCATTGTACCTATGTTGCTTTGGTTGGGGAAAGCTACATAGCTACAATATGGTTTGTTACAGTGGTTTGCTGTGGTGAGGATCAGCTGTATATATCTGCCAAGTTATATTTTAGAGTAATGAATTGTAGTCCAGGTATGATACTTACTTCATTTATATTAAGCACACTAGATAATTCTCTTCTCACTATTAAAATATGCATTTAAATTATTTTACGCCATTACTTTTAATCCACATTATTCATAGGTCTGGATTAATAATATTTTGTGATATATCTAGAACTAAATTTTGAAGATTATTAACTATTTGTTGCAAGTATTTTGCAAGAAAAAAGTTCTAAGAAAATAAAATATTTCCTCATTATCTCATGAATTTTTTCAGATTTACTGATGCTTATTTTTGGCTATTTATACAGGTTAGTTAAAGCAAGCCGTAATTAACACCTGACTATTTATTTAATATAGCAACTCATTGAAGAACAGTACTTCTTTTCAGATCAGCTTCTTAAATGAACATTAAGTAATAATTAATGTTTTTCATGTTCTTATTTAAAGTATTACTCTAACACAGTTTAACAGCAGTTATTTCTAAATCCAGCTGTACCGATATATATGTATATATATATATATATATATATATATATATTCTACATAGTTTGAATAAGCATACCTCTTATTCTCTTGGGTTACGTTTACAGTGAATAGTAATGGCATATGGATCAGTTTGCTTTCATAACAAGATGTATATCAAAATGATTAATTTTTTTGTTAAATATAGCAATTGTTGCATTGAAATTAAATTTATATTTGTAATTTGATTTTTATAATTAAATTCCTTAATAAAAATTTGTATTGTTGATGTGCTGCCTGTGTGGCTCAGTGGAAGAGTGGCATTTGCTCCACAGCTAGGCCCTACAAATTGGTTTGATTTTAGTCACCAACTAGAGGAAATTTTTCTACTTTTCTTCAACCATTTCCCCCTGAGTTAGTCAATCTCTGGCACCAGAAAGTGTTTTTTTTTCGCCCCTCCTGGAAACTCGGATTTTTCATCCTGTAAACTCAAGAAAATTGACCATATAACTCACATTATTTCAGACAATAAATATAGTGGTAGGATGAAGGCACACTTGTCAGCCATCTCTTCACTGGATGCTGTTTATAATTAGCAATAGTTTGGACCAGCTATCCACGGAGATCGAACTCTTCCCCCCCCCCCCCCATTCTCCCAGTTTAGATTGGGATAAAATGACTTCACATATTCCCTATAGGGGCATAAAAGGTGTTTGCAAATTTTTTATATTTTTTTTATTAAGGAATAATAAAATATGGCTAGTGGTGATGGGATTAGACACCAGGGATAGATGATGAATAATGGTGGAGATAGTGTGCACCCTAGTCTCACACTGATTTTACTTCGAACCAACTTCCTATACCTTCAATTCTAACTGGTGATGTACAACTCAAATACAAACTATGTATGAATGCTTGATATTTCTGTCTTATTCCATACAAATTTATTCATTTGATTTCCTACCATACCAGCTTTGCTAATTCTGTTGTCTATTTCATATTTAAATGTCCTATCTTTACTAAAACATTGTGCCTAAATTTCTACATGATTTTCATGTCATATTTGTAATAGCAGTTATTAAATTTAGTTAAATAATCCTTCAAGCTTTGTATTTATTTAGGAGTATAATCTCTGCATAAAGAGCTGAAATTTTACATCTTCAGGTTTAATGCCCATTTTCCTTCATGTAGATCAGTGGTGTCCAACCTTTTTATCACATTCGGCATAGTTGTTTAATAAATATCAAAGATATTTATTACCATTCTGGGTATATATTCAGCATACCAATTACACTGTATAATAGTAGCATCTTATCTTGTCATATATTTTCTAGATTTACAAAATTTAGATACAAATCCTTGTTATATTCCCATGATTTCTCAACTGTCTTCAAGTGAAAATCTGATCCTGACAACCTCTGTTTTGCCTCAGCCCAGCTTGTTGTTCTTCATTTTCTCCTCGACAATTTATCTTAGCCTCTTCTTGAGCATGCTTGCCTAAATTTTACCTGGAACACTCACTTGGGAAGTTTCCAATTTTCATGTTCAGTTTTATTTCTCTCTTTACAGATGGATACTATGAGAACTCAACTCCAGTCATCTAGAATGCAGCCTTTTAACTGTGTCTTTTGAATTACACAGTGCAGCTACTGTAATACTATACCTTCATGTTTGAGCATTTCTAGTCAAATATCTACTACCCCAGCTGCTTTCACACATTTCAGATGTTTGTTGACTTTTTCTTTCTCCTGATTGCTTTCTTCTCACTTCTTGTTTCTTTTTGTCTCTCCAAATAATTACTCCAAACGTATGATATCTTTATCTTCAGTTTTCATGTCATCTTTATCATCTCTGATTCCTTTTACCGTATCCTTTGTTCCATATCTAAGCTATTTTCACTTAGCCACCAGAACAACTTGCACTTTCCTAATATTTATTTGATGTATTCTTACCAAATTCTTCTCAAGACTTTTGTTTAATTGCTTTATTCTTACATTTTTCTTTGTGTTCTCCCAGAGCATATGCTGACTTTCTTGCTAGGAACTTCTGATGTTCTCCCCCCCCCTGACAACCTGTTTTTTCTTGACTCCACATGGAGCTCTGATTTTTCTCTCCTTGCAGACAACTTCAACACATATGCCTTGCTGGTTGAATCAATCAATATTTTCTTCAGAGTCTATCACCAAGTGTTTTGCTAGTGTTTTCAAACTCCTTCATTTTTCTCCAGTAATATTTGTATACTTAAGTCTGAAGTTCACCACTAATGGCTCTCATCGTTGATTACCTTTAAAAGTTTCTTTTATATATTCAATTTATTGTGTTAAAAATTAAACTATCACTTCCTATTTCAAATTGTCTATATACTTGTGTCCTGAACCAGTGTGAGGACATCACTGGCTGCAGTAGTATAGTCAGTGAGACTTTTTTTTTTATTCTTTGTGCCTTTTGTGCACAACTTTATGCTGGGACATGGTTTTATCTATGATTAGCCTATGTCCTGAGCAGAAATTTAGCATGTTCCCTCTCTTTTATGAGTGACTCCCACCCACAACAAGTTTATTTATAAACCTGTAGTACTTTTTCACCATGAGTGGTGGGTGGGCTAAGGATTTTTTTCTATTTTATTGCAATTTGTTTTTGAATATTTTATTTATTTTTTACATAGTCAAACTCTGCTCCAGAGACCAAACATGGAACTTTTTCAAGCCACTTCAGGCTTCCAGTAATTGGGATGGTGGTCTCGCACTAAGTGATGAAATTCATCTCCCACCTAAAGACATTAATAAACATCCATCTCTATGGTAGGATTCAAATCTGCTGCCTGTTAGTTGGAGAATGCCAACTAGGCCAGTTAGTTACTTCTTCTGTGACCCATGGCTGGAAAGCATTCTGCGTATTTTCACTCATAACAGTAAAAAATGAACTCTTTACATTTGTATGCTCTTTCCCCCCTCCCATTGCTTTGTTTTATGCTCTAGTAGAGCATGTCAGTCAAGTGCACCATATCTCTTATGTATTCCTTAAATTAGCTTATGAACTTAAATAATGTCTCCTCTCCATATATTACATAAATTCAGTTTCAGCCAATAATTTGATATTCATAACTATCATGATACAACCCTTTCATGCACTTTGAGTGAATCTTCTCTGTAATCCTTACTTTGCATCCATTAAATATCTAGTTGACCAGAGTAAGTTGTAATCCAATGTTGACGTGACCAGAGATTTATATAAGGATATCGTAACTACTTCTAACTACAAATGAAAATTAATTTAATTGAGCCTATAATCTATGAGCTTAGTAGTTGTCTGGCCAATTTAATTCCTGAACTTAAATTCCCTGCCAACCAAAATATCGAGATTCTGATATTCATTAACTTTTTTTTCAAAACTTTTCATTTGACTTGTTTCCATCTAATACTACTTTCTTTTCGGATTACATATATGTTTCCTAAAATCATCCAAACAGTTAACTACTCAGCTTCACACCATCAGCAAAGAAAGAAATGTTACTCTTAATATTTGAACCCAAATCGTTTAGTAATATATTGAACTGTTAACACTGAACCTAGGATGTTCCACTTCTAAAAAGCTTTTAGAAACTTTCCTTTTTAATCTTGTTTACTTTCCTTATTTGTCATTGTTTAATCAGCAGGTTTATATGGAACACTATTAATGGGTTTTCCAAAATCCAGATAAAGTCATTACCACCCCTCTATAGTAATGCTGCCATTACTACCTATATCACTATATTATACTTGACAAGAATAGTATAAAGATATTCCTGTTAATCCTTATCCAAGTGTAAACAAAGTTTGTGCATGAAGTATCTTCACAAACTCTTGACTTCACATCATTTGCCTTGGTATCCCATAATGCATAAGTATACTTCCTTTCAAATGTGTATATTTCTATGCATTATGGGAACGGTCACTATCCAAACTGTTTTCCACATTTATTAAGGTCTTGTCAGTGGTAGCCCAGCCAAGTAAGATAAGGCTGAACCAATGCAGTAGTCTTATATTTTCCATATACAACCAGTAAAATAGTATCATTGTATATTCAGATACTGTGGACCAGGGAAAGTTGTGGGAAGTTTTTTTTTTTTTCATTTTATAGCTAAGTGAAAAGGCTCACAAATAAGCCTTTTCACTTAGTGTCCCAAAAAAATGTATGCACACTTTGAGTAATTTTAAATACAATGCTTATTAAGATACATCTATGTTTTATAATCCAAGCTAAAGAAGACAGATGTAGAATCTTTTTAAGTTATTGCAAGTGTTTGAACTGATGGCCGTTCTGGTCCAGGCACTGCTGATAACGTGAACCAATGAAATTGCAAACATCACAAATGATTTCATTTGGTATTAGGGTGCATTCTCTTTCAATGGCTGCTTTTAATTTATTGATTGTTGTCAGTTTTGTGCCATACACCATATCTTTGATGTGTCCCCATAGATGAAAGTTCAGTGGTGTGAGGTCTGGTGAATGCAGGGGATATTCAATGCTACCTCTTCACCTATTCCATCTGTTTGGCAGATTTTCGTCAAGATAGCCCACGATGGTAGTGAGGAGTTGCTCCATCTTTCTGGAAATAAAACTGCTTCTCATCCACAAACTTCTCTCATATGCATGGCATGATGAATTCCTGCAGCAAGTTCAAATAAATGGTGCCAGTGTTGTCAAAAAAAAGTATGGTCCAATCCACACAATGCTGTAACCTCTGGTAAGTTCACATGATGTTCCACCATAACATGCAGATTCTCAGTTACCCAGTAACTGCTGCAATTGTGATGATTAATTGACCCATTTAACTTAAACGGCTCAATTTCTGTCTTATGAGCTGCTTGCTAAACAGATTTTTTTTTGGGGGGGGGGGGGGGATTGGCAGCAAGTTTCCAGCAGTTCATTTTCTCTTGTGGATGTCCTCAGCCTTCCAGAATGCTGCTTCTGGATGTCTTGAACAGTTCCATCTGCTTTAAACTTATCTCTCATCTGAGTAGTGGTGAGTCACATTGGCAGATTTGTTTGAAAATATTCCTCATATTTCCTAAAATGTTATCAGGTGTTTATCACATTTAATCTTCCCTTAACAAAACCTTGTTATTGTGTGGGTCACTGGATGATCAGAACAAAGTGCAGCTTTTCGTGTTGAAGTTATCTGTCACACTTTTAAGATTAACTACTTGAGCCAATGAATTTCCCTTATTAATTGGAATCACTCTTACAAATTTCTATCCAAGTGTTATTCTCAACTCATTGAAACGAGTAAAAGGGATTGATTAACCCTGCTCATAAGCTGGAAAGTGATTTAAGATTTCACTAGTTACCTCCTTCTGTTATTGTACTTCAAGCAGTAGTTCTTCTTCTAAATATCTGTTTTCTAAATATCTACATGTATTTTGCAAACCATGTATAAATTCCTTATCTAAAATAGTTTGGACCATTCAAAATTATATCTATGGGGCTGGTTATGCTTAATTTATTTCACTTTTTACACATCTGTGAAAGCATTTAGAGTTAATATCTTACCATTCCTAGGTGCCAAATGCCATTGAAATTTTCTCTCCTTTCAATTGTTTGGTGCTTATTTAATTTTTTGTATTAAATCTTATTACAGAAACCAGAAGAAGATTCTACAGAAGCTTCTCAAGCAAACACTCAAAGAATTAAGATTCTAGCTAGTTTTCTGATAAATTTAAAAGTTTACTCTCTGACCTACATTTTGAAATTTGGATATTTTAAGCATACTAACAACTTTTTTCTTGTTGCCTAAGGAGATAGTGTCTTCCTGCCCTATTCTACAAGTTGTGGGATCAAACCCCTGTTGGTTGATTATTGATGTCTTTATGTGGTGAATTTTTTTCAAACTGTGTGAGACCACCACTCTGTTTGCTGGAGGCATTGGAATAACTGAAGGTACTGTGTTTGGTTCCTAGAGCAGGATTTCTGTATTATTTAGCCTTTGCCTTACCCACTGTACTAAATTATGCTCTGGGTGTTAACCTGCATCTTTCTTGGGTTTCAGAATTATCATTAAAAAAAAAAAAAAATTCTGAACATTTAGTCTGTTGCATTAACTATTCCTTGTTTAATTTTTATATATTATCTGATCGAAAATATCTGGATATCCCTTTGTAGTAGTGACTGTGGCTATATACATCACAACCATTGCTCATACAGTTATAAAAGGAAGCACACGGTCTTGAAATCATCATAGACAAACATTATTAATAGCAAAATGGGTCATGGCAAAGAGCTCAGTGACTTTTAATGTCGCACTTCCATAGGATGCCACATGTGCAACACTCAGTTTGGGAATTTAGCCCTACTTTAGCCTCGATCAACTGTAAGTAATTTTATTGTGAATTGGTAGAATTTTGAAAACGTTTCACCTTAATTCCACATACAAGGTGTAATCAAAAAATATGGTGGATGTTAGAATTCAAGAAAGTTTATTAGCCTAAATATAAATAAAAATATCAACATGAAATTCCTGACATGTTACCCTCAAGGGGTGTACAGGATATTATGATAGTACTACATGAAAAATTTACATAATTACTAACTTCCTGTCAACTATTTTCCTCCAAATCAATCTGTTATTTGTCAAGACTCCAACATTATTTGATCTTATATTTTTGTCTTCTAAGGCACTTTTTTCCTGTATCAATATCAATCCTGTATGTTGGTTTTCCTGTGGGTCTTATTCCTGCCAAACTGGCATAGAACACTTATTTTGCTAATCTTGTTTAAGTGACCATACCATGTGAGATTAGCTTTGCTAACACATTCCTGGATGCTAACAATGTTAAGTTCTTTGCTAATATCCTCATTTTTAATATGATATTGCCATTGATGCCATCTGTTCACGCTAATCTTTCTCAGGAATCTCATATCTGCGGTCTCTAGTCTTTGGTCAAGTGTTTTACTTCTGACCCAGCTCTCAGATCCATAAGTTAAGATTGATTCGAACACTGTCTTGTGTACAGTTAATTTAGTGTTTTGACTAATTTCTCTATTATTTCATATAAATTTGTTGACTTCCTGCCAGTACTGGCTTTGTTGATTCTGTTGTCTATTTCCATATTTAATTTACCATCTTCACTAAAAATAAAAATTAATATCTTTAAAAAAAAAAAAGTATTCTCAATGGCTTGCCATGCACTTATTCTAGCATTCCAGCTACTTTTTTTTTGAAACATTTCTAGAAGTTATCTTTCTATAGTTCTTTTAAAAAAAATGTGACATTCACCATTTCATGGCTGCTTCAATTTCTTTTACTGATGTAAAATGCAATCTCTTCATCATTGGTTTCAATTTTTGAAAGAGCGAGAAGTCACAGGGCGCTAAATCAGGCAAATATGGCAGATGTGGGCACACACAGTAATTTCTTTGTCTGTTAAGAATTGTCGAATTAGATGAAACATGTATCATGGAAAAATGTAATGATACAACATGAAACTCTTTGCCCACTTCTGCTGTCTGTTTCGATGCACATCATTCAGCAAATTTTCCAGTACTTCTTTAGAATTCAGAATTGACTGTTGTGCCTCTGTGTATGAAGTCTGCCCACATAATCCACTCCAGGTCAATAAAGACATTCAGCGGAACTTTGAAATTGGATTTCTGTTGGTGCATCTTTAATAGCTGAGGTAGTTGGTGTTTTCTATTGAACTTTGGATTTTGGTCTCAGGATCATAACCATACACCAAAGATTGTTATGATATCCTGGAATAAGGTTTGGATCTGAAGTCTCATGGTTATGTAATTCTGATCACTTTAAATTTTCATGATGATGATGATGTAAAAACACAGGCATCCAAAAACTGTGTTTACAAAGCAAGCAAACCAATCATCTTGAATTCATGTTGGAGGTTTGATGCAATATTATCAGCACTGAGAAAGGATTAAAACTAATTTTAATGCTTCCAATATTTCGTCTCAGACACAGAGGCATCTTCAGGGATTACAAAAAACGTTTTGTAACAACACACACAAATACAATACAGTGATAAGTAAAACAAGTGAGTGAAACTAAAGTCCTATCTAGGTGGTGTTGTCCTCTATGGGCATTTGCAGGAGACCTAGAATGTAAAGGGGGATCTCTGATAATTAATGTTTCCCAAATTTTGGGAAGTTTTATACAACCATATTTATTTAAATTAGGTCGATTCCTGATTGCCAATGCAGATTTAAAAAACAGTCTTTCATTTTTGAATTTACTATAGTTGGAACATGGTGGTTTTTTATTTTTTGGAATTCTTTCTGAACAGAAGCTTCTGAGATGACAAAGCTTAGACTAAGGCCCACTCTAACCAATAGAGCCCACAATCTTTGTTCCAGTGAAACCGCCCTTTCAACCGAACTTAAACACATACACAACAACTTCCTTTCCAATGGCTACAATGATTACAGAATTAAAAAAATAATCTAGTCCTTCACCATTCCTCGACCATCTCTTCAGAAGGACTTCAGAAATGCCATCATCATACCTTACACCCATAGCACATTAGAAAAAATAGCCAGGTCGTTAAAAAAGTACTATCTCCATACAGCTTTTAAGCCACACCGTAAACTTACTACCTTTATCTGTTCCACCAAAGATTAGCTCCCTCCTCTCTCAGTGCCTGGAGTATATAGAGTACCTTGTTCTTGTAAGCTGACTTACTTCGAACAGACAGGTAGATCAGCAACCATCCGGTTAAAAGAACACAAGTCATATATCTGCAATCATGATTATGGTTCAATCTGATCTTTGCAGACCATGTTTTGGATACAACCCACAGGATCTCCTGAAAAAAAAAAAACCACCATGCTCCACTATAGTAAATTCAAAAAAGAAAGACCGTTTTTGAATCTGCATCTGCACTCAGGAATCAACCTAATTTAAATAAATACGGTTGCATAAAACTTCCCACAATTTGGGAAACATTAATTATTAGAGATCCCTTTTTACATCCTAGGCCACCTGCAAATGCCCATAGAGGGTGCACCACCTAGATAGGACTTTAGTTTCACTCACTTGTTTTACTTATCATTGTATTGTATTTCTGTGTGTGTTGTTACAAAAAGTTTTTTGTAATCCCTGAAGATGTCTCTGTGACTGAGATGAAATATTGGAAGCATTAAAATTAGTTTTAATCCTTTCTCGGTTCTGATAATATTTCATTAAACCTCCAACATGAATTCTTCACAGCACTTAAGCTTCAACACATGGATTCTGATCATTCATGGTGCAGAAATAGTACGCAAAGCAAAACAACATGGCAAGTCAAAACTACGCTTATTGAGGCAATTAAATCAGCTGACCATTTTAAAAAGATGTCTGGACCCAAGAGTTATTCCTAACTGTGTTAAACTTAAAATCAAATTTAAATCAAATAAAATCCTCTGTGTGTGTGTATATATATATATATATATATATATATATATATAAAAACAGGCTAGTCTGGCACGATTACAAGAGCAGATTGCCGCAACCTGTACCAGCCTCGCTATGGCAAATGCCACTGTTGGCTCATTACAATCAGAGCTCTCCGCTATACTCAATCCTAAACTTTGGTCCATTCTCTTTGGCATCTCAGAAGCTTCTGCTCAGAAAGAATTCCAAAAAATAAAAAATAAGCATTTCAAAAAAGTTTAATAACCTTTGTAAATTGAAACTGCTATCTCAAGATCAACCGCTCCATATAGTAGTCAACCTATCGTCAAAAAGACTCAGCGAAGATGCCATCAGTGCCCTAAGCCTCGACCACGATTTTGCTGTCACACCTAAAGAAGTTCCGATATTGGATATTATGTACAACATTGAACATGGAATCTGTCACTTAGCTCCGGAAACAGCCAATATCATCAGACTTGACATAGCTAACATCCTCTCCAAGCGGTCACCTCCAAAATGTAATATATCTTCCAGACAACTCTCTGCCCTCAGAAAATTATGGAAAGAAATAAGTATCATCATCACCAGAGCTGATAAGGGTAATGCCACAGTTGTACTTAACGCCTCAGAATATAATCGGAAAATAGATATTATTCTCCAGGATCGCTTTACCTACGTACCACTACTTGAACATGATCCCACATAAATTCGAGTTAAAAAATTTAAAAAATAAAAACTACTTAAAAAAAGTGTCCTCCTGGCTTCCTGACATATTACAAAAAAAGTCAAATCTTTCGCTCCCCCCCCCCCCCCCCCGGGGGGGGAAGACCGAAATGAACATATGGACGTAGTACAAAAAGTACTACGTCCATACAGCTTTTAAGCCCCCACCGTAAATTTACTACCCTCACCCGTTCCACCAAAGATCAGCTCCCTCCTCTCTCAGTGCCTGGGGTATATAGAGTTCCTGTATGCTGGCTTATTTCAGACAGACAGGCAGATCAGCAACCATCCAGTTAGAAGAACACAAGTCATACATCTGCAATCACAATTATGGTCAATCTGGCCTTGCAGACCATATTTTGGATACAACCCACAGGATCTTCTGGAAAAAAACCCACCATGCCCCATTCCCCTTTTTAGTAAATTAAAAAAAGAAAGACCGTTTTTTGAATCTGCATCTGCACTCAGGATTCAACCTAATTTAAACAAATAGGGTTTCATAAAACTTCCCAAAATTTGGGAAACATTAATTATCAGAGATACCTCTTTACATCCTAGGCCACCAATAGTCCTCAGTCTTCTGGGAAGTTTTCCCACTAGATTTTGGTATGTTGCTGTGACAATTCCCTTTCATTCTTGAAGAAGAACATTAGGGAAGTTTTTCACTGATATCAGGGGTGATTTGGTGTTGCCTGCAATTGGTATTCCAATTCATTCCACATATGTTCAATTGGGTTGAGGTCAGGGCTCTGTGCAGGCCAATCAAATTCTTTAATACCCAGCTCATTAAATCATTGCCTTATGGATGGGAATTGATACAGGAAAGAGCTGTCACTGAACTGTTGCCATAAAGTTAGACACACAGAATAGTCTAGAATCTTATTAAGCCTGTAGCATTAAGATTTCTGTCATTGGGACTGGGGGGGGGGGGTTCCAGTCCGAATCATGAAAAACAGCCTCAGAAAACGATACCTCTACCAAAACTCTTCACAGTTGGTGCAACACATTCAGGCAGGTCACATTCTCCTGGCTTCTGCCAAACCCAGATGGTGAAGCATGATTCAGAGAGCACCTTTCCTGCACCAGTATAATAGCAGTGATCTTAACACCACTCCACCCAACACTTGGTGTTTCCCTTGCTGATGTACAGGCTGAAGGAATTAGATTTCCATAGCTTGTGTACAGCTGCACCTTCATGGAAACCTAAATCCTTCAGTTCCCAATGAATAGTGTTTCAACTTAGGTGTTTCAACATTTTTGTGTCCTGTGATTTTTTTTTTTTTTTGTGCTCGCCAGTTGTGAAAATTGAAAAATCTTCACATCATTAGGAAAGAGATCATCATGTATGAAACAGATTGTGAAGATTTTTGAATTTGTTATACAATTGGGATACTTCAGCTGGAAAAAGAAGATCTGTACAGAGATTGAAGGCTCAACCATGGGTAGTCCTCTAACTCCATCCTTTTCTTCTTCAAGTATCATCCCCTAGATGGGGGTTGGCAACCATATCATGAAACTTTTTTTTCTTTTGCTGCTCCGGAACATTTATGGTACTTCAGTCCAGTCCTTAATGTCTTCAAACCACATTCTCCTGGGTCTACTTCTCCCCCTTTTTCCATCCAGTTTCCCTTCTAATATTAAATTCTGAATGCCTTCTTGTCTAGTTAGCTGTCCAAAATATTTAAGTTTTCATTCTTTAATTAATATTAATATCCTTATATTTTTGCTTTCTTTAAAACAGCTTTGTTTTTCATTTTCTATGTCCATGGTATTTTCAACATTCTTCTGATGGTCCACATTTCAAAACTTCTATTTTTTTTTTTCTGCTTCTTTATTTAGAGTCCAAGTTTCATTGTTGTAGAGAAGATTTGACCATATATAGCATTGCATTAATCTTTTTTTGTGTGTGTCTATATTTAATGTCTCTGGATGTTAGAACAGTTTTCATATCAATAAAGGCTTTTCTTGATATCTCTATTCTTCTTTTTATTTCTTTAAGGGAATTTCCTCTGTCTGTAAATATTTGTCCCAATATATAAAAGACTGAACCTGTTCAGTTTTCTTTTTGTTAACAGTTATGTTTAGTTTCCTATTTATTGGTTCTTTTGATATAATCATGCACTTTGTTTTCTAAGCTTCTGTTGTAAATTTCTGTGACTAAGTTTCGAGATTTAACTATAAGACTGTGTCATCTGCATACCTGAAGTTGTTGAAGTGCCTACCCCCGACTTTATCACCCTTCAGTTCTGAAATATTTTTAAAAACTTGCTCACTATATATGTTGTACAGTAAGGATGATAAGACGCATCCTTGTCTTACTCCTTTTTTGATTTCAAAGTTGCCAGAATATGTATTTTTATATCTTATTGAGGCCATTTGATTCCAGTATATATTTGTAATTATGCATAGATCTTTTCCTTTTAACCCATTATTCTGTAGGATATGTATTAATTTCTTGTGATCTATTGAATCAAATGCTTTGGTGTAATCAATAAAACAAAGATATATGCTTTTCTGGTTATCAAGGCTTCTTTCACATAATGTTTTCAATTTGAAAATTCTTTGAAAACCTGATCGAGTGTCTTCTATTTCTTCTGACAAAAATGCCTTTTATTCTTTCTAGGATTATTCTCAGTAGTAATTTTGTAACATGGCTTGTTAAACTTATTAGTCTATATTCTGAACATTCAAAAGTTGTTGGAATTTTGGGAATAGTGAAAAAGATGGATTTCCTTAGATCATCAGGGATGTATCCTAGATGTTATTAAAGATAACCTTTATGTCATTAAGTGTGTTTTCATTTACTTCCTTTAACAATTCGATAGGGATCTGGCCAGGGCCTGGTGTTTTACCTGTTTTCATTTGACTTAGAGCGTATTCTATTTCTTCAGATGTAATTTTATTTTATAATTACATGACACCTCCAGGGAGTCCAAAGACTCATCGAAGGGGAGGGCTTACTCTACAACTCTTTGTCTCCACAGCTCAATCCACCAACTGCAGCTACACCAATGCCATCTACCACCCACCACCACCACCAGTGATATTTTCACAGACAATCACAATATTTGGTTCACCATTTTGTATATCTGGTGCATCTGTGCAATCAGAGTCAAACAGTTCTTTTCCATATTCTTTCCATCTTTTTATGATATCTTGTGTCTCTAGTAGCATTTTTCCATTTTGATCTTTTATACAAGGATTATGGTTGAAATTTTTCTTTTTATTTGTCAGAGCTTGGATTGACTTATGCATTTCTTTATAATTGTGTTTCTTGTCCAATTCCTCTATTTCTTTACATTTTTCATTTAGCCACTTGTCTTTAGCCTTCCTGCATTCATTTTTTATAATTTTACTGAGTATTCTATACTGTTGTGTACTTTTCTTTTTTTATCTTTCATAAGTTCTAGTATCGATTCAGTCATCCAGGGTTTTTTATTATTGTATTTAATTTTTGGAATTATCTCATTAACTGTCTTATATGTTGCACTTCTATTTCAAAAAATTTGACCACCTGTTTTTAATTTCCTTTGTGTTACAAAGTATATTGTCTTCTGTTTTATAATCTACATGATCTAATTTTTTCCTAATTTCTTAGTTAAACACCATTATGTTGTCAGGTATATTCAGAGCTGTCAAGTCTTTCAGTATGATTGTTTTTAGAAATGTTTTTTAGTTTAATTTTTAAAGTAGACACAACAGGTTTATGGTCTGAACCTATATCAGCACCTTGGTATGCTTTTATGTTGGTTATATTATTTTTGTATCTGTTATTTATCATTATGAAATCTATTTGGTTTCTTATAGAGCTATCTGGGTTTGTTCAAGTATATAGTCTGCACTCTGGATGTTGAAAAAAGTATTCATTATGCGTAAGTTGTTTTGAATGCAGAATTGTATCAATCTCTCACTTCTTTCATTTCTTTCGCCTAATCCAAATTTTCCCACAACTGGATTTTCTTCCCCTTCTCCAACCTTTGCATTCAAGTCACCCATCACTATGAGTATGTCATTTGATTTTATATATTCTATAGATTTTTGTAAGTTGTTATAAAAATCTATTTTTTCATCATTGTGAGTGATCGTAGGGGGATAAACCTGGATAATTATGATGTTAAAGGGTTTTGCAGCTAATTACAAGTATTATTCTTTCATTTACGGGCCACAGCCCATTACATATTTAAAGATGTCTTTCTTAATCATGAAACTCACTCCATATTCATGCTTCTCTCCACGAGAATATACAAATATAAATCCATCTTTTTCTAGTTTTCCCGTGTTAGGCCATCTTGTTTCATTAATTCCCATCACATCAACTTTAAGTCTTTTCATTTCCTCTCTAAGGTTGTCAAAATTCCCCAGTTTATATAATGTTCTCGCATTTCAATTTTCAAGACTCTGTTTCTTGTTTTCAAATGAGGAATATCATATGCCGATCATGGAATGCATTTGCAGTGCTCGTTTTTACTCACAGTTTCAGTGTCTTCTTCTTCCCTGTAACTATTTACAGCTTGGGACATTGCAGAGGTTCCAACTTCCAAAGCACAGCTTGTAAGATATTTCCGTTTCTCCATGGTTGACTATAGGATAGTAACGTGGTGAGGCCCCGATCTCTTCCACGTCTGCAGTAGCCAACTAACTTGACTCGCACTCCATCCTTAGCAAACTATCATTTGAACCTTACATAGGCAAAGTGGGTATTAAATCCAACATTATTTCAAAGCTGAATGTTTGAAGAAACTATGCAAATTTTGTAAGTTGACCTGAGAGCTTATGAGAATACAATCCTCGGCATCCCCAAGTTGCCTTAGTATGGACTACTTAAAAGACATGGGTGCTGCCCAAGCATCCATATATTCACCTTTTATTAGTCCATTTGATAAAGGTTTCATTAGCCTGACAGCTGTTTCGAACTGGTTGGTTCTCTTCAGAGACCAAGCACAAACATTAAGAGAGCAAAAACTCTCGTTCAGTATTAAGGAAATTGAAATGTCAGAGAAATGTATTTTTTTATAAGTGAACTCTTGGTCTGTGCATAAAAGTAATATGGATGCTTGGGCAGCACCCATGTCTTTTAAGTAGTCCATACTAAGGCAACTCGGGGATGTCGAGGATTGTATTCTCATAAGCTTTCAGATCAGCTTATGAAACTTTTAGTTTCTACAAACATTCCACTTTGAAATAATGCTGGATTAATTTAATAATTTAATATCCATTTTTTCCTATGTAAGTTTACATCACTGAAATAAAGCCTTTTGGCTCTTTCTTTAGTATTTATTATTTGAACCATCTGAAAGACATTGTTTTCACCCATTCATCCCCAACCCTCTTTCTGGTTTGGCATGCTGCTGATGATTGAAGCATTCATTTATTACATGTTGCCGAGTGATAAGCCAACTGACCATATAATTAAAAACAAAGGTCAGTGTTTCATCATAAATCATATAAATATTATTAAATAAATGAAATGTGCAAAGCAAGGCTGTTTTGTGGTATATTAAACATTTAAGAGATTATTCAGCAATTTTGTTAAAAGCTATCAACCTGGAATATGCAACATTGAACTCATTGCTACCTCTTCACTGTATGAAGAAATTTGTGTATGAGGAGGAAGTACTAGAGCTGTTGCACAAACTGAATAACAACTCTGCAATAAGAACTGATGAGGACACATATCCCCATCAATTCCTATTGCAGAGAAACTGAAGGGACATATGAGCACAAATGCTAAAAGAGTGTTCAGATGAAGTGACTATTCCTTTGATCAGTCTAGATAATTTGAGTCTCAGAACAGGGAAAATTCTGCAGGAATGGAAAGAATGCATGGTAGTCCCATTGCACAAGGGTGGTGAAAAGTGTATCCAGCTATTGACCAATCAGTATCTGAGGAGTGATGGCAAAGATTTTGGAAAAATTGGTTAGGACTCACATTCAAAAATGGGTTGACAGAGAATCTTTACTTTGCAATGAGCAGCATGGGTTTACTAAGAGAAGATCATGTTTAAGCAACTTGCTCACATTCTATAATAATGTTACCACTGAATTGGATTTTGCCTCTTTCTCCTGTTTGCAAACAGGAGAAAGAGGGAGTGATATGATTGAGACTTACAAACTTCTGACAGGGTTATGCAGAATTTCAATAGATGGAATTTTTCATTTTATGGAGGATACCAAAAGGATGCAAAGGCATCTTTGGAAGTTAAGAATGAATGCTGTCAAAAGGGTTGCAGGCTAGCATTTTCTCTCATAGAGTGGTATGTTATTGGAATGGATTGCCATTGGATGTTGTGTGTACAAATAGCATTAATGAATTCAAGAACAGGTATGACAGCTGTTGTAAATAGTATGGCTCCCTGAATGAGTTCCTGACTCCCTGGAGGTCTCTCTTTAATAATAATAATAATTTGCATATAGAAAACTTGTGTAATAAAATAATAAATTCATTTTTCTTGGTAGGTGATAGCAGTGCTCCGCGATCAGCAAATAACAGTATTTCTTCAAGTGGACGGAAAAACAAATTGCCACATCCAAAGTATCGCCATAAAAGAATTGTTATGTGTGATGATGTTGGTCCCCTACCCCCACTTCTTTTGCCTTTAGGTATTTGGGAATATTAAAAGTTCATAATAAAATTTTGAAATTCATTTAGGACTGAATTATCAGTAGTTAAATTTTCTTGCATAATTTTGTTTTAAATTGTAAGTTTTTATACAAAAATTATTATTTTTTTGAATATCTTTCAAGATTAAAGTACAAAAATATTTCTAATTTTCCTGAAAATAATTACTTGTGAAGTGATTTTGTATGTAAATGTTGCAGAATAGGTGGCATAGGATATATATACTGTACCAGACGTAATGTTTGGTGACATGGGAATAAATCATATCCATTGGATGATTGGTTATTGTACAGAAATGGATTCCTCTTTTTATTGTGTTAATTTTTTATTTATAATTTTTTTTTTGGGAGGGGTTAGCTCAGGAGAGAAATGTTATAGCACACCTGAGCTAATGTCTCTTCTCCAATATATATGTTAATAATACTGAACAGGGGTGCTTAAGGGTCAAAGCTGTATAACTGAGAGGAGACCTCCACATAGCCTTTAAAGGAATGCGGAGAACCGACCAGGGCTTCTGACCTAATGTCCAATCCTCACCTTCTCGTGGTGCACCCTGTTGGGTATCTACTTTGATACTGAACAAACGAGGATGGGCTGGCAATTTGGGATTTAGCCGACCAAATTGTATTCTTATTGGTTAAACCAAAATAAAAAATGATGGTACAACATGACAAAATTTCATGCCGGCTGGGGCGTCGCCCGGTTAAACAAGGCCCCCGTTGTTTTCGCCAGGGAACCAGGGCGAACAGCGAAAAATCAGCTACTGGAACAAATCTGAAAACAAACCCCAACTCAACATCACCAGAGTTAAAGATCGTAAGAAGCCTGAATGTAAGAAGCCTGAATGGCAAAGAAATGGAGCTAGCTGAGGAATTAGATAAGTACCAGATCGACATAATAGGGGTGACTGAAACAAAAAAGACCAAAACTGGTGAGATCTTTCTGAGCAATAAATACAAAATGTTGTATTCAGGCAATGACAATCAAGGAAAAGATGGAGTAGCCATAGTATTCAACACAAAATACGAGGCTAATCTTCTTGAATGGCAGTCAGTCTCAAGTAGAGTAATGTGGGCAAATATGAGAATGGGGAACTGGACAATGAGACTTATTTGTGCCTATGGTCCCACAGAAGGTTCTACTAAGGTAGAAGTGGAGGAATTTTTTGAGGCTTTAGAAAAAGCAACTGACACAATGAAAAAGGAAAAGTTGTTCCTTGTTGGGGATCTAAATAGCAGAGTAGGAAATGATTGTGAGACATACAAAAATATTTTGGGAAAATTTGGAGAAAAGAGCAAAGCTAATAATAATGGCAAATATCTGTTGGATTTCTGCTCAGGACATGGACTTGTTATTACTAACACCATGTTACAACATAAAAATGTGCACAAATTCACATGGAGAGAAGAGGCTAGGAATAAGAAAAGTCTGCACCAGGGAGAAAACATCACTATTGTTGATAGTGATGTTTTCTCCCTGGTGCAGGACACCAGAGTGTACAGAGGATTTGAAATTGGAAGTGATCACTATTTAGTCTTGAGCAGGATAAAATTGAATTTCATATTGAAAAGAAAAACATGTAAGAAAGTTTTAAAGCGAATAAAAGTTAAGCAGCTCTCAGATGTGAACTGTAGACTAAAATACACAAAGATTATTGAAGAAAAAATGAAAGAGTTTGAGAACAGGAATCAAACCTTGGAGATTCAGTGGCAAACTCTGAAGAAAACATTGATTGATTCTGCCAGAGAGGCATGTGGTGAGGTTCTGTGCAAGGATAAAAAAAAATCAGAACTCCTTGGTGGACACAGGAAGTTAAAGAGGCAGTGAAGGAAAAGAAGAAAGCATATCAAAAGTTCCTGGCAAATAAGTCAGCTTTTATTCTTACAGAATACAGAGACAAATGTAAGAAAGCTAAACAGTGTGTAAAACTAGCTAAACAAAAGTCATGGGAGGACTTTGGCAAGAATATAGAAAATAAATATCAAGAAGGTGGCAAAATATTCTGGAGGTTGTTGAAGAAGCTTAGGAATGGAGGAAAGAGTGCTGTAAAAGGAATTAGAGATGATAAAGGTGACATGAAAACAGGAGAAAAAGATATCCTTGAAGTATGGAGTAATTACTTTGAAAAACTGCTAAATGAAACAAGCAGTGATGGCAGCACAGTGATAAAAAAACACTGACCAGGCATGCAGTCAGGATTACATATCCATACTTGAAGTAGAAAAAGCCATCAAAGGCTTGAAATTTGGAAAGGCAGCAGGAGTAGATGATATTCGACCAGAAACTGCATAGTTCAGAAAGCCTGGACGGAGGGACGAATTCCTGATGAATGGAGTAGAGCTCTCATAGTACCCATATATAAAAAGGGAAATAAAACTGAATGTGAGAATTACAGAGGTATTTCCCTACTGAGTGTTCCTGGCAAGATCTATGCAAGTATACTTGAGAAACGGTTGAGAAGAATTGTGGAAGAAAAGCTTGGTGAAGAACAAGCTGGATTCAGGAATAGAGGCTGTCAGGATCAGATCTTCACTTTACGACAAATAGTCGAGAAAGCATGGGAATATAACAAAGATCTGTATTTAAGTTTTGTCTATTTGGAAAAGGCATATGACAGGGTGCCAAGAGAGAAGCTATTCAATACGCTGCAGTTATATGGTGTCAATGGGGCATTATATCAAGCAATACTTAGTCTTTATTTGAGTTGTAAGTCAGCAGTTAGAATTGAAGGAAGTACAGGAAGATGGTTTAATGTTAAATTTGGTGTGAGACAAGGATGTACATTATCCCCTCTGTTATTCATTATCTATATGGATCACATTATGAAGGAATGTGGTATTAAACCTGATATCAAAATTGGAGATGTTAATGTCAGCTCTTTGCTTCGGATGATGTTATACTTCTAAATAAATCCGCTACAAGTCTGCAAGATTCTCTGACTAAATTGAATAGCTGTTGTAATAGATATGGTATGAATGTCAGCAATAAAAAGACAAAGACAATGAAAATAGGCAGAATCATTGAAAATGTCAACTGTATTGTGAACGGGGAACCTGTGGAACATGATTTGAAAATCATTGAATACAACTCTATTTAATTTTAATGTAATGTAATATTTTTTTATTTTAAATACTTATTTAAAGTATATACATATGTATCTTTCTTGAAGAAAATAGTATGTCACTAATAAAACAGAAATTCGAAAAGGCCTAAATACATCTGCACATATGGTTATTAGTTAAATTTTATTCACAGTCACTTTCTGACTGTGGCTGCATTCTTTTCTGAGAGACTTGAATTAAATCACTTGCATCAATTGAAACACTTTGGCGTCCTGTTCATGCTGCGATGGCAAAACATTTTCTCCAGTAAAAATGAACTAAATTAGCACTAATTTCCAATAATTCTGAAGATTGAGTTCTTTTTTACCATGAACTCTGTAATTAATCGTTGAGATCCTGTTTTGACTAGATGTTTGTATAATTCTTCATATCGCACCATACATGACTTCAGTTCATGCTTAAACTGAATACAGCTTGTTCCACATTTAGATCATGTGTAAGAAAATGACTTTGCAATTTACTAGCCATTTGAAGCCCTTCTTTAATTAATCCTGCAGTGAGTGGAATCTTTTCATCATCATCACTTTTTTCTTTTTCATCAAGATTCTCAAGAACGGCTTCTATTATTTCGTCATCACTAACAGCCTTGTCAACCATCAATTCTTCAATATCTGCAGACAAAAAAATCATAAAATCTTTCTCCTCCAACTGCATGTGCTAATCTGATGATATTGGGATATTCAGTTTGTATGCAAAGGTATGGTTTTTTATTTTTTACACATTCTGGCTGAGTAGCTTTCCAGCATGTATTTATAGTTGAAGGTTTCAATTCTAATAATGCCAACTTAGCAAGTTTGATGCAATCCAAAATAGAAAATTTCTTCCACACATCAATGACTGTCAGTAAATTATCCTTATCTAGTTTATCCAAAATGTATTGGAATGTTCTTCTTATGTAGTAAGTTTTGAAGGCAGCAGTCTAGTGGTTATATTAAGGATGTTGTATTAGGTTGCAGAAAACAAAATTCCACATTCGGATGTTCTGAAACAGGATGGCCAGGTGCATTGTCTATAATCAATAAAACTTTAAAGTACAGATTTTTTCCCATCAAATAGTGTTAACTTCTGGAACAAAACATTGATGGAACCATTCATTAAAAATTTCTTTTGTAACTCAATCTTATTTTTTGCCTTCCACTGCACTGGTAATGTGTTAAAATCAACACCTTTCATTACCTGCAATCTTAGAGATCGATTAATGAGTAATGGTTTTAATATATGATCTCCTGAAGCATTGCTGCAAAATAATAGAGTCACACAATCCTCAGCTGCTTTAAAGCCACCAAGTTTTGGTGATTTCGCTATAAGTTCTATTTGGCATTTTTTCCCAAAAACTGCGGGTCTCAACTGTGTTGCAAACTTGATCAGGAGTGTAGCCACCATTTTCAATAATTTAGTTTTGAAAGAAATTCCCTAGCTGCTGGCTCATCTGCAGATGCTGCTTCTCCTTTTATTTTTACATTATGAAGCGAGTATCTTTTGAGAAATTTTGTAAGACAACCTGTGCTTGAAGAAAAATCACAATTGTTGTTCGATGTTGTTGGCTCCTTTTCCTGAATCTGTTTGTACAACTGTAAAGCTTTCTCTTTGATGACGTTTCCATCTAAAAGTATTCCTTTTTGTGCACAATCTTCTATCCACATCGCTAGTGCCTTTTCCATCTTCACTTTTTTCCAACTTGGCACCTAATTTTGTTCCATAAAGAACAGATTTTCTAATGGCCTCTCCATTTTTCGTAATCGTTCTCATGGTAACTTCATTCAATCCAAAATATTTCCCTAAGGATGTTGAACCTTCTCCAGCTGCTAAACGATCTAAAATTTGAATTGCCACAGTTGTCTACATTCTGTAGCATAGAATAAACCTTGATATTTAAAACATCAAGGGGTTCCCCAAAATCCAAATATGTACTGTTTTAGGAAATAATAATTATAATGGAAATACTCTTTTTAACAGAACCGAATTCAAACAGAAATTTTAAAAATAAGCACCATTTGAACCATGTTAAATCAAAATAAACCATGTAAAAATATAATTGCTTTTGTTTTCTAAAGTATGTTATTTCGAAATCGTGTAAAAAAAAAAAAAGCCATGTAAAAAGAGAATTAGCTAATTCTCTTTTTTAAAAAAATAGAATTTAAATACTGATGTTTTTAAAAAAATACATCAGTAATATGCAATAGATTCTTAAGGAAAAGATTGTGGTAAGGTATCCTGTGTGCATAAGGATGTTAGTTATTTAAATTATAAGAAACAAGCTAGAAGAGTTAGCCTAGCATAGTATTTCATAATCAGGCCAAGCACAAGTATCAAAAGAAACTGTTAAGTCGGGGTGAGACTAATCATTATAGAAAATTAAGTTTCACTCGGACTTAACATTGTTATCACTCTATTGAGAAAGTTAATGATTCATCAGAATAAAGAAGCACTTGGTAGAATTCTTAATTTGGTTTTGTTATCTTATCTTAACTTAGTAATGTAAAATTTAATTGAATTATTATTGTATAGTTGCTTAGTCTAAATTACTGTAATTAACTAACCATTTGCTGGGTATAATAATCTAAATGTGAAACGGCCGACCTCTGAGACACGTGGTGAATATACAAGTATATCTGTTATGTATATTCACTCCCCCCCCCCCCCCCCACTGTAACACTACGAGAGTTCTGAAAGGTTTCCGCAAGCGGCGCTGTGCTGCGTCACACAGTGAAAGCATGAAGTACACATCGATGACGAAAGAGAGAAACGGCAAGGAGTTCAAAAGCAGATGTAACGCTGCGATCCAGGCTTTTTAGACGGTTTTCCTGCTGCTGTATTCCTGTGTCACGGAAGTCCGGCTGGTATGGAGCCTCCACGCGGGTTTCCTTTGTTGGTGAAAGTTATGACCGAGAGAACTTACCAGTCGGAAACAAAAGCCCAGCAGATCCTGATGGTGGAAAACTACAGAATAATTCCAGTTGAAGTATAGAGGGAAATCGTATAGAAATCCCGAGGAAGTGTGAAGAAAAGCGATAATATAAGGTATTTGTCTGACGAAAGAATAGATGTGGCCAAAATAGAATATCCAGCAAATCGGTAAGGTGAAAACTTTATGGCTACTAACTAAAGAATTGAATGAGAAGATCTTAATGTGTGTGCTGAGAGACATTTCTTTTGAACTGTTGCTGATTGAACTTTGGAGGAAATTTAATAGTGTCTGATAGATGTGTCTTGAAAGAGAGTTAATTATGATTTGTTCTGGCTTAAAACTGAGATATATGTAAAATTTGATTAGGATTGTTAAGGAGAACCTTGAATGAAATTTGATAAGTATTAAGAGAGAGATTTTAATGATTTGAGTAGAAAATTGAGATTAAGTGACTAAATGTTAGCATTTATGTTTCTGAGATAGAATTTTATGAAAAGTGGATAATTAACTATATGTACAAGAGTTTAATGATGTATATAAAATTTAATTGTATGATTGACTAAGTGCTTCTCAGTAAAATATATGAAATTTAACTGTAATTAAATGTTTTGTTTTAATGTGAATATTGTCTTGCCTGTATCTAGATCCTACTGCATTTGCCATAAAAATAACGAATCACACAAAGACTGGAAATTGTATTAATTAAGGTAATGACTGCAAAGTGTATATTTATAGCTGAGAAGAGTGAACGCTGACTGTGATCTATCTCCTTGGTTCTACATTTAGTATATCCTAGGATTCAGGGTGGCGCAGCGGAACAAATAAATTTTCTCTAAGTTTGAAAAGGGAGATAGAACCAGTTCTGAGACAAAGAAATTGGCATCCACCATTTGCATTTCTTTGTCTCACAAAACAAACAGCTTCACTCGGCCAGTAGTGTAATAGAGATAAGAAAGGGCATTTAAGGACAGGGGACGACACAACAAAACTGACATTAAAAGCTAAAGACAACCCAAAAGAATTGATGAGATACTATGCTGCCTACAAAAAAATTGACAGGAGATAGTATGCAGGTGGCAGCTGAAATTGTTCAGCTGATGAGTACCCATTTTGCTAAAAGCTATCAACTGGTGTATGCAATCTTGTTCATGAAAGCAATAATGTTGCATAATCTTGAATAGATTTTAGTGCACCACCCTATCATCATTATACAACCAGGTCAAAGGAATAGCTAGTTCAAGCTGAACATTTTTTAGCATCCATGTAGGAATCTTCACTCCCTATTACCTAATTCATATTCAGTTTCTAGCAGCTCCAGTACCTTCTCCATCACATACCTTAGTTTCTTCTTCAAGTTTAGAGATAGTTTTAAGCTATATGTTGCATAAGTCATGTCAAAGTTTCTGAAACAGAAAACTGTATAGTCACCGGAATGCAAATAATTTACTTACTAAAATTATTTACAAGCTGACATTTTACTAGCTCAAGCTAAGCATTATTGAAGACACTAACAATATGCACTCGATAAAGAAACAAAACAAAACGACCTTGTTATCCAGGATTATGAGGAGAGATTGAGAATTTGTGGACTGCAGACACTAAACAGGAGAAAGAGGGATATATGATAGAGACCTACAAATTTCTGAGAGGGTCATCCAAGGATACCAGTAGAATGGAATTTTTCATTTTATGAAAAGTGGGGAGAGGATAAGAAGGCATCCATTGAAGTTGAGAATGAATGCAGTCAAGAAAAAGGGCAAGAGCTAAATTTTTCTCTCATAGAGTGGTGCATGACTGGAATGGTTTCCCTTAGGAGGTTGCAAGTGCAGGTAGAGTTAATGAATTCAAGATAAAGTGTGTAATGTGTGAATGATATGTGGCCTCCCTCAACAACTCCTTGACTTCCTGGAGGTCTCATGTAATAATAATGCTAATAATAATTTCAATACAAGTTTCTGATATATTAGTCAGCTTTCACACAGTTTACCTGTTTACCACCATTCCATTATCTGATAGCACTTGTCTGCTATGTGATGATTTCTCACTAGATGTTGTGAAGATATCTGAAAAGTTGTTATACAGTCAAGATATTTGAGCTGCAAAAATAAGATCTATTAACAAGATTGATGGTACAACCATGAGACATCCTCTTTCCCCACCTTTGGTGAATTATTTTTTAAACCGTATGAAGATACATTCATTTTCAATCCTCTTTCTGGGTTCACTGTATATGATATTTTTGCCATGTAATCTCATTTTGAAAATGAACTAAACTCACCTACATCAAATTGGTAGCCTATATCACATATATTTAATTCACCATGTTCTGGAGAGTTCTGGGAGTTGACCCTTCTGGGACATTCTTTTTTACTTCTACAGCCTCTAGTACTTTGTCAGTCACTCAGTGTTTATCTAAAACCTGCCTTCACTGGTAGATATATACATCAAAGTTCTGCTCATCACATATCCCTAAAAAAAAAAAAAAAATCAGAATTGTCAAATCATTATTTATCAAGAACATAACATTTCTCTTTTCTTCTCTTTCAGCCTCACAACAAGAACTTAGCACTGTTAAAGCTTGAATGGAATCATATGGCTATAACCCTTGTCAAATTCATGGGTCATTGATCCTATTTTCCCACACCGAGGGATGCTCCACTAGTACAGCATGTCAATCCCGTATATCTCTGAACCTATAGGCAGAATCTTGAAGTTTCGCCTCATACCCACATGTTTTCCTATCAACAAAATATCTGATCTCCTGCCATCTGCTAAAGATAAACTTTTGTCTCAATCTCTAGATGGCATTTGCCAGATTCCTTGAGAATGTAATCTAACATACTTTGGGTAGATAATCTGTTCTCTGGGGAAAAAAAGAATTAATGAATGTCAATACTGTGCTGAATTAAACTTCAAAAGTCCAGGCCATCCTGCACAACATAGCTTTAATGCTAAACACAGTAGCCTTTGAAATGAAGCTTGCCTTCTCCATAGAAGCAATTTTAAACATGGACATAACTTCAAAGAAAGTGTAAATCCCTTTTACACCGGTCTTCTTTGATTGGAATGATTGCCCCTCTCTCTCTCTCCTCCACCAAAGTTTGAGAGATTCTCATTCTATGTAAATATCAGAAATATATATATCTATATATTTTTTTAAAAAAAATTATTTTTAATTATATTATCCTTCTACTACATGTCAGCCATTTCAATGGTTAACTGATTGTTGTATTTATCTTGTTTTCTTCTGTTTTTGAATGGCTTATTTGTTTTACACACTGATAATGATGGACTATTAATTTCAGTATAAAATATTTGTGCTACTTTCATTATTTACTGTGTTTAACAAGTTTTTGCTCTCTCAAGGAAATACTGCTGTATTCTATAAAGTAATATAAAATGGAATAAAATGCTAATATACACTCAGTGGACCAAAAATGAGAGTAGGGGTGATGGGAAGTTGACACTGGCATTCCTTGCACAGAGTGAAAGGCACCCAAACCAACTGCAGATGGTAAATAGGCAGACATTGGCGCTTCTCAGCAGTGTATTGCAATGGAGGAACACGGGTAAATGTGACGATCTTAGTGACTTTGATCATCGATGTGTTATTGGCACAAGGCAGATGGATCATTCTATCACCCTGGGGTTCTTGAGGACACTGTATTTAGGGTCTGTTGTGAGTATACCATCAATGGATGTGCCAGCGCCCAACAAGCAAGTAGCAAGTGGTGGCCGACCATGTCATTGATGACTGGTGGGGTTGATATAGACTGTCCAGGACAAACCAACCACAGGGCAACAGCAGCACAAATCGTATCCAATTTCAATGTTGGCGGTCCAAACAGCATAAGCGACTGAATGGTATGGCATACCCTGCATACCATGGGCTACTGGAGCCAACACTCTAATCATGCACCACTGTTGACAGTTTGTCATCAGGTATTGCACCTTGTCTGGTGTTGGGACCATCAAAACTAGGCCTCTGCAGAGTGGACCAGAGTCATGTGGTATGATGAATCCCATTTTCAGTTGTACTGACCTCACCTGGAAGGTGTGGCATTGACAGCATGAGGCCATGGCCTCATCGTGTGAGGTCATCTCTGTTCAAGGAGGTGGTGGTTGTTCTGTGATCATTTGGGTGTGATACATTAGGTCCCTTAATATGTCTGGAGAGATCCTTAAATGTTCTGATCTACCAGAATGTGTTGCTGATCACTGACTCACTTTCATGGCTTTCACACATCCTGCAACCAATAGTCTGTTTCAGCAAAAAAATGCACCACCCACCAAATCGCAACCCAAGCATGTCAAGGAACACTCATTGCTTAGGGATCCAGTGGCCCCCAAGGTCTCCAGATTTAAATCCAATTGACTCTCCCTGGTGTGCCGTAGAGCAAGGCATCAGATCCATGTATCCTGGAGTGATGTGTAAGGTGCAGTTGTGGGCGATGCTGCAGTATGCTGGAATTGCCTCTGGCAATCCTCAGACATCTGGTGGAGTCAGTGCCTCAGAGAGTATAGGCTGTTATTCACACTAAAAGAGGACTTACACCTTACACATTGTTAGGTAGGCATCTCTAACGTTTTGTCCATTGAACGTATGCACTATATTTTAATTCATTTATATTTTTTTGTACGTAATTGTTTTTCATATTCAATAGGGTACATTGTCATGAAGATGTTGTTATTATTGCATTTTTATTAATTGTGGGTAGCATTATCTGCATACTCTTTGTAAAAAAAAAGTATGGAATCCAATGTAGGCTGCACAATATCTGTATTTTATAGCCCAAATTATTCCTTATCTTCTATTTTAAAAATGATATTTGATATCAATTTACTCAATATTGCACTGTTTTTAATTTCACTGGATTGAGTTGGCTCTTCTACATAAAAGTGTTTGCTTTATAAACATGAGTCCATCTAATATAATTTACCCATTATTTTTATAATAAATATATTTTGTGAAATCTGGTACATGAATACGTTTTGCTTTAAACTTTTTTGATTTTCACTATAATGGGTACTAGTTTTCATTATAAGGCTGCAATATAGGGAGGAGTAGTGGATAGGAAAGTGAAGTTCATGGCTCATATTGCAAATTTGTGAAAATGATGAAATGGATATCAATGCTGCTGAGACAAACAGTAGCAGTCAGCTTTCACAGAAAGCTGAATAAGGTAATGTAGATTACAAACCATGGCAGAGGTTGATATGATACAGGCATGTAAACTGTAGGATAGAAGTGGACATAATTGTAAATGAGAAGAATACCTCTGTAGAAATTCAGTAAGAGGATGGCTAGAAAGAATTATTCCATTCTTCCAATGTCCAAGTTTTAGGACTAGATATTTCTTTTGGCAAGTGGTGTATGGTCTAAGTGGGATTCTTTTGATAAATCCTTGGACTACCTGGATAATACTTGAGTAATAATACTGTTTAAAGAAATGTCTGTTTTTTTATAGAGTTTCAGTTTGTAAAGATGCTGTTGTTGAATGAGAATATACAGGTGCATATAAAAAAAAAAAGCATGGAGATAACCGATGTCTGTACACAATGCCAGGAGTACCAGGAACAAAGGGATTGCCTTACATTGTGGCCTAAGATGCATTAGTGAGACCTGGCTCTCAGAAGCAGATATACCAACTGATCAGTATTGTGTGTAAAGTGTCTGGTGTATGGTATTGTTAGAAAGGATAGAGAAGACAAAATATTGGATGATTTGAGTCCGCTTAAGGTGGAAAGCTAAAATTGCAATATTAGTAACAATTTTCCATGCAAAATCAAAGGCTGGTGATTATTCCAATGGATAAGTTTGCTGGTAATGATGAAATGCATCACCAAATAAACCTAATGAGTACTAAATGGGTAATCATCATGGGTAATTTTAATGATCTGGCCGCTGATTGGGTAGCAGTGAAATCTCATGAGAAGAATAAAGCTGATTTTATTGAGCTGTTGTGTGACAACTTCCTGAAGCGCATATGGCACTGCACCGGGATTGGGCGAAACTGTCCAGTGATGGAACGGTTGAGCCTGGACCATGATATATCCTTGCAATGTGGTCATTTAGTAACTCAACTATTTTATCTGCTTCTGTCTGCTCATGACCATCATCACTCATAGGTTGATATTCCATTCTGCCATTCTTCCTCTTACTTGATACTTAACAAAAGAAATCTTTGGGCTTTCCTTTGGCCTGCTCGACTAGATTCATCTTGTAATCTGATTTTGCCTTCCTTCCCATGCTGGTCACCTTTCTTGCCTGAGCCTTATACTGTTCATGAGTTTGCCTGTCACCTTTCTCTTTATATACCATCCACAGCATTTTCTTCTTCTGCAGCTCTTGCTTAATGATATTACTCATCCATCTAACTCCTACCTGATTAACCCTCCTTATCCTAGGCACAATTTAATACTGCTTCCTCTAGATGACTCTTAACTATATCCTGTTCACTACTAACATGCTTATCCTGCAGTATGCAGATTTAAGCTTCTTCCTAAGCTGTTTCAGTAAGGAAATACCGTGAGCAGACATAATAATTAAAATTATAATAATGGAATTAACTCACGTAAAAATATCACTTCTTCCTAAGCATGTCATAATAACCTTCCTTGTAGTTCCACAAATGTCCCTTCTTGATAGAATATTCCTCATATTTTACAGTCTCCCAAATCAAGACTGCATGGTCACCAGTTGACCATGATGTCACCTTGGTTATGGATAGCTCTTCTGATCCAATGACCATATCTAATACCCTCCAACCCCTAATCAAAATATAAGTATTCAGTTAGTTTTCTGATTTAAGTTTTTTTTTTTTTGGATTACTGGATTAACACTCTTCCCATTGAATGAAAATATATGAAAATCAAAAACTGTAAAATATGCCAGGGTTATTTTTATTTTATTCATTTCTTTATTTTTTAATCTTCAGACTATGATATGGAAGATAAACCAGATATGGATAAGCTCGTTAAATGGTTACTCGGTAAGTGATATTTAAAATTTTAGACAGAGTTTCTCATTTTATTCCTTTTTTTTCATCTATTATTTATTCTTGAATGTGTTAGCATTATCTATTTTAAGTGCATTGTTATCATTACTCCAGTAGCCAGTTGTGAACATATCACAAACTTTTGTTTGATAACACTGGAGTAAAATATAAATGGAAACAAAAATATAATTAGTCAAGCATTATATTCTGTTCACCCAAGTGTGAAAATTCATTTAGCATCTTGCAAAATTTGAAGTAGGTCAGAAACCCCATTGGGAATTCTTAACCACTGTCCAGAGCATGGTGGTTATTCCACTTATTGCAATCATCTTAGAACTATGACTTCAACTATTGATTATATCCTATAGGAAGCTATGCCTGTACTTCTTATCAATTAGTTCTTCGAAAAGGTTGAAATTAGTCATTTTGTAATAGGTCGTGTCTTTTTTGCTTTATGGGATATCTAGGACAACTTTTTATCAATTAGCTACTCTCCTTAAGCAATATTTCAGCATGGAAATGGAAATGCAAAGATTATAATCCTTTGCCAAGTATTAGATAAAAACTTTAGTTTGTTTTTAAATTCTAATTTCTTCAGTTTGGCTTAACATGAATGTAATTTCTCATAGCTTTCTATTCAGTAAGAAATTCTGGATGAAATAAGTAGACGAAGAATTTTTTAAAAACAGAATATTAGATTTCATCATCATCAAATTCCTGTCATGTACCCTCAAGGGGTGTACAGGATATGATAGTACTACATGAAAAATTTACATCATTACTAACTTCCTATCTACAATTTTCCTCCAAATCAGTCTGTTACCTGTCAAGACTCCAACATTATCTGATCTTATATTTCTGTCTTCTAAGACACTCTTTACTGCATCAGTCCACCTATATCTTGGTCTTCCTCTGGGTCTTTATCCTGCCAACCTGGCAGAGAACACTTGTTTTGCTAATCTTTCCTCTTCCATTCTGTTTAAGTGACTGGTTGGCAATAATACAGAGTAATACTATAATAATAATAATAATAATAATTTTTTTTATGTCAAATAATACATTATTATCTGTCTAATAAATTACATATGTATACATACAATTTGCTTAATATATATAATACACATATTTATATAATTACATACAATTTAAGAGATAATACTACAATTTTTCACATGTGGTTCAATTCAGATTCCAATTTATCTTATACTTTGTACAGTGCGCAAGTCATATAGTACAACAATTTGTGGGTTATTAGTAGCAATAACAATTTTTGTAATCGTTTACAATCAGTTATAGTTCAGTTACTCAGGATAGATTACACGATTATCTATCTATCTATATAATTTTTTTTTCCTGTACACAATGCTAGGAAAATATCTTATTTAAATTGCATAGGTAATGATTTTAACACCTCAAGGGCTCACTTTAGTGAGTACGGGCATGGCAAATCCGAGGTACCAGATGCTAGACCATGTCTTACTTCATGTGATATACATCTGTAATGTTATTCTGTAGACTGGTCTCTCCCCTTCTTTCTTTGCTTCTTTCTCCTCTCCTTACTCCTTCCCCCTAATGCTATTAGAGTATTCGAGGGCTAGAGGTGAAGCTTTCCTATCTTGCTAAGTCATTTCGTCTTATGCAGCGACCGAAGGAGGCAAGCTAGCCTCAATAGGTGCCGGTTCCAAGCCCGGATAAATGGTGAGGGTTGATGTCAGGAAGGGCATCCAGTCGTAAAACTTCACTGCCAGCTCTAGCCATGATATGAGCCAAAGAGAAAATGATATAGGGGCTTGGGCGTACCCCTTAAGCGACGCGCAGTCACATCGCCTTACAGCTGCGAGAAGTGGACGAGGGCTACCGCATCAAGGGCGGGTGCGGTTAAAGAAGCGAGCCTAGCAGGTGGAGAGGATGTTGCGAGTGGGAACACTGAATGTTGGAAGCATGACTGGAAGGGGAAGAGAGGTGGCAGACATGATGAGGAAGAGGAAGTTGGACATTTTGTGTGTGCAGGAGACAAGGTGGAAGGGGGGGCGGGCAAAGAAATTGGTAGATGGATATAAATTGTTCTACTCTGGAGCAAATAACGAGGGAAGAAATAGTATAGGAATTGTGGTGTGTGGCAGCATGAAGGGTGAAGAACTGGAAGTGGGTAGAAGGAACGACAGTATCATGCAAATGAAATCGGGTCTTGGAGAAGAGTGGGTGGTCGTATTATGTGTATATGCCCCGCAAGTTGGCTGTACAGCAGAGGAGAAAGATGAGTTCTGGAATGTGTCAGATGAAGAAATGAGGGAACTGGAAGAAAACGAGATGTGATTGTCGGAGGAGACTTGAACGGACACATAGGGAGACAGAATAGAGACTGTGAAAGGGTGCATGGTGGCCACAGAGTGGGAATGATGAACAAGAAGGAGAGAGGGTTGTGGACTTTGCAGTAGCATTTGATCTGGCAATTGTGAACTCGTTTTTCTACAAGAGGGAAGAACATTTGATAACATTTAGAAGTGGTAACAACAGTTCACAAATTGACTACATTTTGACTAGAAGAAAACATCTTAAGGTTGTGACAAATTGTAAAGTAATTCCAACAGATCAAGTGGCACAGCAACATCGACTGCTGTGCGCAGACTTTAAAATAAGATCAAAGATAAGAACCTCTGGAAGCCATAGGATGAAGACAATTAAGTGGTTTTGCTTAAAAGAAGAGAGTGTGAGGAATCGTTTTAGGGAGAGGGTGTTAGAGAGGATTACGGATGGACTGGAAGGTGTACAAGATTGGTGGTAACATAATTCAAAAGTAATCCTGACTGTGCAATCGAGGTGCTTGGTGAGACATCTGGAAAGATTAGAGAGCAGAAGGAGGGTTGGTGGTGGAATAATAATGTACAAGTGGCAGTGACAGCTAAGAGGAAGGCAAAGCAGAAGTGGGATGAGTCAAGAGTGGAAGAGGACAGAGAGGTGTACAGAGAGAGAAAGCAAGAAGCCAAGAGAGTTGTGGCACAGGCGAAGGCCATGGCATATCAAGATCTGTATGATCATTTAGAAACAAAGGAAGGACAGAGAAAAATTTACCAACTAGCGAAATGTAGAAATAAAGCAGCAAAGGACATCTTACATGTGAGGCAGATGAAAGACGCTGAAGTAAGAGTATTATGGAGGGATGTGGACATAAGAAACAGATGGAGAATATACTTTGAGGGACTTTTGAATGAGGAAAATGCAAGGACTTACAGAGAAGATGGGCAGCCTTCTGAGGGGATGGTGCAGAACATCAGTAGAGTGGAAGTGATGGAGGCCATGAAGAGGATGAGGAATGGAAAAAACGGTGGGCCCTGGCAGGATTCCAGTGGAGTCATGGAAAGCACTGGAGGAAGAGGGAATTGACCTGCTGTGGGACCTGTTCATGAAAGTTTGCCAACAGGAAAATATACCTGAGGAATGGAGGGAGAGTACTCTTGTCCCCATCTACAAGAGGAAAGGGGATGCACAAGACTGTAAAAATTACAGAGGAATAAAGTTGATGTCCCACACAATGAAAATCCTAGAAAGGGTTTTGCAAAGTAACAATTTGGCTTCATGCCTGGTAGATCAACAACAGATACTGTCTTTGGGTTACAGCAGATGATGGAAAAGTTTTGAGCGAAACAACGAGAGCTACATCTGGCATTTAATGATCTGGAGAAAGCATGCGATAGACTGCCAAGGCAAGAAGTTTGGAGGTGTCTGAGGGAGAAGACGGTTCCGGAGAAATATGTCAGGTTGGTGCGGGAGATGTGAAGACAAGTGTTCGGATCTGTCTGGGACAGACAGAAAGTTTCAAGTAACAGTTGGCTTGCATCAAGGGTCAGCATTAAGTCTGTTTCTGTTTAACATTGTGATGGAGGAGGTGAGAGAAGATGTGCCTTGGATAATGTTGTATGCAGATGACATCTTGCTGTGTGCAGATTCAAGAGAAGAAGCAGGAACTAAACTGGAAAGATGGAGAAAAGTACTGGAAGAGAGAGGTATGAGACTGAGCAGAAGTAAGACAGAGTACATGTGTTGCACTGTGGGCAGCGGCCATCAGACAGATCTGGAGCTGGAAGGAAATGTCATCAGGAAGGTGAGGGACTTTAGATACTTAGGTTCAACAGTGGAAGAAGATGGAGGAGCTGAGAAGGAAGTGGGATGCAGGATACAAGCAGGTTGGAGGAACTGGAGAGAGATGGCTGGAGTATTATGCGATAAGAGGGTGCCGATCAATCTGAAAGGCAAAATCTATAGGACAGTAGTGAGGCCAGCTGTGATGTATGCTATAGAAACTGTAGACCTGAGGAAAAATAACATCAGCAGGATGGAAGTAGCAGAGATGAGAAAGCTTAGGTGGATGTGCAGTGTGACCAGAAAGGATCGTCTGAGAAATGACTATGTGGGGGGGGGGAGAGCAGTGAAAGTTACGAACTTAGGAGCGAAGATACAGGAAGCATGGTTGAGATGGTTTGGTCGTGTGATTAGGAAGGAGGACGAATATGTGGGAAGAAGGGTCATGCAGATTGATGTGCAAGGAAGGAGGAAGCGTGGGCAGCCAAAGAAGAGATGGAGGGAGCTGGTAGAAGAGGACTTGAGTATGAAGAACTTGGATGTGGAGGAGACTCATCATCAACAGTGACCCCATTTAAGTGGGAGAAGCTGAAGAAGAAGTCTTATGGTTATTATAATTACGGCTATTATAGCCTGTGTTTGTTTAGGAGTGTCCCTTATTTAAATACCTTTTGGCTGTCTATACTCAAGAGAGGTATGTATATAACTATAAATAGTTGCAACTTTGCCCTGACATAGCCCTACACTCATTTCTGATAAAGTTCCGAAGATGGTCACACGACTGAAACGGTTCCACACCCCGTTAATCCTGACCCAGTTGCCACAATAGTTTAATCCCCAACAAAAATGCATCCTAATTCAAAATAATATATGTATACATTTATATATATATATATTATTAACATTAACCCGGGTTATCCAAACTTATTTTACTGCGTCTAAACACACACACCCCATGCTCCCTCCATCTCCCCCCCCCCCCCCCCCCGCTTGTAAACAACCTCCTTCAGCGAGATCATGGAAATGGAAGACATTGTAGAATCAAAAAAGGTGTGTACCAAATTTTTCCACCTCTTTTATTCTACCTTAATTGCCTTCTATACTCACTAATAATGCCCTAAAAAATATATATATACCTCTTTTGAGTATTGATAGCCAAAGGTATTTAAATAAGGGACACTCCTAAACAAAAACAGGCTATAATAGCCGTAATTATAAAAATAGTGTTTAAGAGGAGTAACATGGGATTTTTCCCGGAGACTATACTTAGTCTCATGGTTCTTTGCTAGGGTCAATACTCTTTAGTTTGTGTATTATTGATACAAGGAGTATCAATCTTTTGTTTAATTAAGATGCAAAATTGAGGAGGACAGTAGTTAATAAAGATGGTGTAAGATTCTGCAAGATTATTTAAATAAACTGACAATGTGGGCCAAGGATAATGGTTGTCAGTTTAATATCACAAAATGTATGTTTATGCACTTCATGCCGTAAAGATTTCATACTCTGTATCACGTTCATGGGACTGGATTCCTAGAAATCACTGAGATTAGGGATTTGTATTTGATGGTGGATAGAGTTCAAGTTCAGAGGGCATATTGTAAAAGTTGGCAAAATAGCACAAGGGATTACTTGGATGTTGAACATATTGACAAGTAAAGATATGGAAGTCATTATTGCTCTTTGTATTGCTATAATTTGGCCACATCTTAATTACTGTCTGCCGATTTTGTTCACCTGGATTTCTTGGGGATGAGGATATTGCTCACCCTTAGTCGCTCATCTCTGGATCCTAGAGGATCAAGCTGGTGACAAGTCTGTGGCATTCTCCCTGTGAGAATAGATTGCAGATCGGTGAATGGCTATCAAAGTTTAGTTTCAGGCAGAATAGAAGGAAAATGATAGAAACCTATAAGTTACAAAAGAGCTTCTGTGAGATTGATACATATGTGTATTGAATTCCTCTTGTTCTCTCTCTCTCTTGAAAATTTTTTCAATACATGAATGAATGAGTTAAATGGATTGTCAGAGGCAGTTGGGACTGCCTGAAAGAGAATGGGTGAAGGAGAGGTATAAAAGGCATTGTGTGAATAATGCTCATCTTCTGTGGCGAGCCTTCTGACTCCATGGAGATCCCCTACAAAATCTCATAGAATCTTAGGGTTCTACAGAACACAGTTTCAGAAGCATGTTTTTTATTCCATATTCATGCTACCATTTGTTCTGCTTAGAGTTCCCTTTTTTGTATTGCTGATGAGTCACGATCTCTTTTCCTTTTGAACAACTCTTTTATAGATAAGAAAATATCTGTGCTTGAACTTCCAAAATAAAGAATTATAGATAATTTATTGTTTTTTGGATAATGGATCAGTGGATCACATAGTCAAATACTTTTTTTTCTTTTTGGACAGAGGATCAGAGTAAACCTGTGATATTTGCTCTTACCAAGAATCTGCATATTTTAACTAAGATTTTTACATGTAAGTATCTCTTTTTTAATTATATAGAAATTTAAAGTCTTGTACAAAAAAAGAAAGCTGAATGATACTTTACACAACCATTAATTACAGTGTTTTTATTATTGCATACATGTAATTTATTTCTCCAAAGGTTATCAATTTTAATAGCAATTCTGTAGTAAGTTTTAATTTTAATAGTTACCATCATAAACATAGCAGATTATGATCATTCATTCAAGACAAAATACCCTTTGATGCTTGAGTGATTGCAGCAGTTTCAAAACTGAAACAAAATGGTGATGGAGAGCAACAGTTTTCTCATGGGACTGTGTATAGTTCTAATAAATTCTTGTGTTATCATTATTTGAAAAAACTGGATTTTATTTGGTCCTGAATAAATACAAAGATAATGAGACTATTAGATTTGCTACTAAAATGTGGCTTCTTGTGGATAAAAATGCATAAAAATAAATGCAAGAAAGGCAAACAAACTTGACTGAACTGAAACATTACTGAAACAAGTTATGTAGGAACTGTTACAATATATGAACTGACAGGAACCAAGTGGAATATGGGAGGTAGCATGAGTTAGGTACTGTTCAGTATTTTGTGCAGATAGCTGGCTGAAAAGTTGAAGTCTGATGTATGAAAAGATCTGATAAGCAATTTGAGAAATCTTATTGTTTGTTTGCTTTGAAAGAGCTAAAATATGCATATTTCTAAATTCATTAGAATTTGGGGGGGAATGAGGGAGTTTAATTTGTGAAAGCTTTTTGCCTAATGCATAAGTCAGTGTAGTTAGCAATAACCACATAATGTTTGAACCCACAAAATATAGTGCACAGAAATGCACTCTACATTTAAATGCCATCATTTAATATTTAGTTCCATCAGTTAGCATGCAACCAGGTTTGTGTGTTGGGAATACAGCAGTTTTACAAAATATGTTCAACACCTTATTCAAAAAAATTCTCATGCAACTCTGAAAGATTATTAAAATTTCAAAATCCATCACAGATTGGAAATTCATCGTCATCATGTTCATCAAATTCCTGACATGTACGCTCAAGGAGTATACAGGGTATGATAGTACTACATGAAAAATTTACATCATTACTAACTTCCTATTACAATTTTCCTCCAAATCAATCTGTTACCTGTCAAAACTCCAACATTATTAGATATTATATTTCACTCTTTTAAGGCACTTTTTACTGTATCAATCCACCTATATCTTTCTCTGGGTCTTTTTTTCCTGCCAACCTGACAAAGAACACTTGTTTTGCTTATCTTTCCTCTCCCATTCTGTTTAAGTGACCATACCATCTGAGATTAGCTCTGCTAACACATTCTTGGATGCTAACAATATTAAGTTCTTTTGTAATATCCTCATTTTTAATATGACATTGCCACTGATGCCATCTTTTCACCCCCTCTAATCTTTCTCAGGACTCTCATATCTGTGGTCTCTAGTGTTTGGTCAAGTGTTTTATTTCTAACCGAGCTCTTAGATCCATAAGTTAAATAAAGACTAAGTATTGCTTGATATAATGCCCCATTGACACCATATAACTGTAGCATTTCGAATAGCTTCTCTCTTGGCACCTTGTCATATGCCTTTTCCAGATCTACTAAACTTAAACACAGATCTTTGTTATATTCCCATGATTTACTCAACTATTTGTCGTAAAGCAAAAATTTGATCCTGACAGCCATTATTTGGCCTGAATCCAGCCTGTTCTTCACCAAACTTTTCTTCCACAATTGTTCTCAACCGTTTCTCAGGTATACTTATGTAAGTCTTACCAGGAACGCTCAGTAATGAAATACCTCTGTAATTCTCACATTCATTTTATTTCTCTTTTTATATATGGGTACTATGAGAGCTCTACTCTAATCATCTGAAATTTGTCCCTCTGTCTGGACCTTCTGAACTATGCAGTGCAGCCACTGTAAGAATTTTATACCTCCATACTTGAACATTTCTGGTCCTGCCTTTCCACATTTCAGGTTTTGATGGCTTTTTCTCCTTCAAGGATGGATATCTATTCCCGATATGCCTGTTGAATGGTTTTTACTATTATGCTAACACTGATTGTTTTGTTTAGCAATTTTTCGAAGTAATTATTCCATACATCAAGGATATCTTTTTCACCAGTTTTCATGTTATCTTTGTCATCTCTGATTCCCTTTATAGCTTCTTTCCTCTATTTCTGAACTTTTTCAACAGCCTCCAGAATATTTTGCCACTTTCTTGGTATTTATTATCTATGATCTTACCAAAGTCTTTCCATGACTTTTGTTTAGCTATGAAGATAGATTTTTGGTTATAACAGCAAAACATAAGTGATGTACCACAACAGGTCTGTTTGCAAGTCAGCTCCATTCAAGCTACACAGATATCTTGATAAACTGTGGCAAGACATCTGTGACAAATAGACCTGCTCACTCAAAGGTCTGTAATCTTCATCCCTCCATCCACAGCTCATTGTGGAATGTGTTTTCAATGGTGTTTTATTCATAAAAATTGGACAAGACACCAATGGACTGATGTACTCTCTGCAAATGAGTTGTTTAGTCTTTCCTCTGATTCTAGATGACCCTTGTTCTGGCATGAAAGTAGTACTGCTTATCATTGTGAGAATGTTCTTGAAATTGATAAATACAGTGGTGCTGGAGTTATGGTGTGGGAAGGCATTATGCTTAATGGACATACTGAGCTTACAAGTCTTGGAAAAAAGGACTATGACTTGTGAACGATATTGCAACAAAGTTCTTCAGTGTCATGTTTGATTGTTTTCCATGGTGCTGTAGGTGATGAATTCATTTTTATGGATGACAGTGCTACACCACATCGTATATGAGCAGTGGAGACACTTCTGGAGGATATTAATCAAATCGAGTGGCCAGCATGCTCCCCAGATCGCTACCTTATTTAACACATTTGAGATGCAATAGGGAGATTCGTTGCTTCTTGAAATTCCCCTCCAGAAAAACAAGGCCTTATCCTTCCTCTGCAGAAGGAGTGGGCCAGTTTGTCTCAAGAATTCTCAAATCACTTGGTTCTAAGCATAGTACAACATTGTGAGAGTTGTATCGCACTTCACGGTAGTCATTTTCCATGCTGAAATGTTTCTCCACATAATTTTCTGTGAGCACTATGTCCTTAGGAAATTTGTATATTTTGCCAAAAATTTATTCTAATTTAATTTGTATGAAATTTATAACACATTTTTTGTGCAATATAATTTATTAGTATGCTGGCAATAAATTTATGTCCGCATTTGGCTGTAGTCATAAAAATATTTTCATATACAGATAAATGTGGACATAAATAGTGCCATTGATTCTGCAACTTCAGCAACAATGATGTCTGAATGAGGCTATTTTTATGCAAGATGGAATACCTCTCCACATTGCACGACTTGTGCAGCAACTTCTACAGCATCACTTCACAGAAGAAAGAGTGAATAGTCGCTTCTGTCCAGTTGCATGGCCTCCTTGCTCCCTTGCTATTACTCCATGTAATTTTTTGGATGCGGGGTTACCTGAATATCAATATCTATCGTAGCATTGTCTCTTTATGGAAAGGGCATCTAAGACCTTACCACTTCTCCTAGCAGAAGGCTTCACTCTCAAAACCTAATGAGGTATGGGAGTGACCATACAGCATCAGATGACATCACATGTGTATAACTACCTACATATGAATTACAAGTTTGTTGATGGTTCTAAAGAAAACAGTGGAAGTATTGACAAATGAAAATTAATCTGTGCATTTTCAAACTGTGTATTGTATGTAAACAGTTTTACATGAAATAGAGTTTGCCAAGCCTGATGTCTGTTTGATATATGCATGTTCTGGGACAACGATTTTCCTTTTTAATCACTTTTACGTCAATAAGGATGAAATATATTGTTCCTCATTCACTGAGTATCCATCACATATTTCAGTGTATATGATTATCTTCAGACGGGAGATTGGAAGATGAATTTCATTGTCTGTTGTGAGACTACCGCCTCACAATGGACAATGAAATTCAAGTGGCTTGAAGTGGTTTGAAAAAGTTCTTGTTTGGTCTTAGAGTAAAGTTTCCAGACTATGCCAAAAATAAATTTTAAAATATACCAAAAATTTATAAAATCAATACAAACAAAAAGATACTAAACCTTAATAGGATGTATTTACCTGTGTGTGGCGGCTCCCTTTTTCTCCCTCTCCCCAATTAAATTTTTCATGGAGACATTTGAAAAGAATACCCTTAATTCATACTGCATTTTTGAAAATTATGGAGACAACTACTGTGTTTGAATAAAAACTTTAGTTTAATATAACTAAAACCTACAATTCGACGTTTCGACCTTTATGTCAAGGTCATCTTCTGGAGCGTACAAATATACACAGGAAACAAGCTATACAACAATAAAACTGGTTCGTTAAAGACACTGACCAACCGCTAACACAATTGTTGGCCTGACCTCTGGTGGGGAAAAAAAAATTAAAATTAAAAATAAAAAATAAAAAATTATACATCAACGCTAGAGTTCTATTATTTGTGTTGTCTACTATATACATATATTAACATCATTCCAGCCAGTTGGAGTGGAATGGTTTCTATTACTAGCAGATTGGCTAGAGTCCTGACTTATGTTGAATCTTTCATATTAGGTTGGCTGAATGTGTGCCATCCAGATCCTTGGAATTTTCATACCATCTTTATTGTTGATATTTGGGTGGTTTATCAGGATTTCGCAGGATTCCTTAAATTTTCTTTCGTACCAGGTTTTTGTGTGGTGTAAGGAGCAGGTGCTTTTCCAGTTGATTTGGTGTAAGGTGTTAAGTGCGTGGTCTGAGAGGCCTGCTTCACCATAATGGTTATATTTGATGTGTCTAATGTGTTCTTTCTTGCGTATAGGGATTGTCCGTCCTGTTTCACCAATGTAACTTACCGTACATTGGTGAAACAGGACGGACAATTTATTCAAACACGGTAGTTGTCTCCATAATTTTCAAAAATGCATTCGGATCACCGTGCAAGCCTAAAAGAAAGGACTTAATTCATACTCTTTTATGCCCACTATTTGGTTCTGCTATGTGAAGAGGTATTTGTAACTTGGCCACATGGCCTTGGATGCCTTACATGCTTTCCTATCCAATTTGAATAGCCAACATCCAAGGATCCAGTTCACAACAGAAGTGGAAAGTAACAAGAATTCTCTCACCTTCACTATCTACAGAATCCCCCCCCCACACACACACGTAAATACATCCACCAACAGTCGTAAACCCCCCCCCCCCAACAATGTGGAGCTATAAAAACCTTAGTCCACCAGGCAGAATCAGTTTGTTCTGATAACTGCACTCATCCCACAGAAAACTCACCCACATAAAAACACTTTTTCAGTTAATAGCTACATCTCTCCTAATCAAAGAATTCTATCACCATGTTCCCAACCCCCCCCCCTTTTTTTTTTTTTTTTTTTTTTTTTTTTTTTTTTCCAAATATAGATTATAGCATATCCATCACCATCCCTTATATTCATGGCTTCTCAAAAAAGCTGACCAAGATCTTAAAAGAAGCTGCTGTTGACCACTTATAAACTACACAGAAAACTAGCAACCCTTATCCTTTCTCCCAAAGATCTGCTTCATATACTGCTTGTTTGTATGGCCATATAGGCAGTACAATCAACATCCATATATCAGAACACCAGAACTACATCACTATGGCCACTCAGGATTAGTAACCCATGCTCTGGATACCCTGCTACAAGATCTGTTGGAAGAAAGCCACTTTACTCCACTGAAGGAAATTTAAATTTGAGATGCTATTCCTCAAATCTCCTGCAGCTCTTACCAGCTATCCCAGACTTAAAAAAAAAGGGGGAAAAAAAGTTGTATCAAACTGCCTCTCATGTTGTTATTATTATTATTACTTTTTTTTTTGTTTTCAATTTCTTTGAAATCTTGTAGCATATTGTAGTTTCTTCAGGCCAACATCATTAAATTAATTTGTGCTGATTTTCATTGACATATCCCATTCTGATCACCAAAAATTTATAATATTATAAGTACTTACGAGTGAATGCAGACTTTTTCTCCTGTGTGCTGGTAGTTTTCCTCTCCTTTTGTACATCCTGGAGATCACTTTGTAGGCTGGAGGTGGATGAATCACTATCTGTTGCATCACAGACACCTTCAATAAGAGATTTCTTAACATCAGAATTAAACAAAGTCCCTTGTCTCTTATTCATATTAAAATTTAAATCTGTAGGCCTATTACTTTTAAAAAATCACGGCACTACAGTTTCAAAACAAGCACTTTCACCCTACGATATGAACTTGCAAAAAGTATTCAGTATTACTAGATTTGAGAACCGGATACAGACTACCTTGATCTTAAATTTCAGCGGAAAATTTTTCTTTGTACTTCCTTGCTGATTGGTCAGTAACATTTGCAACACAGATGTTATTTCGTTTAGTTTTGAGCACAGAGGATACGCCACCAATCGGCTTGCAGGCAATTTTTATGACTGGTCATAAAAACAGCGGTAGTCCCTTTCCCGAATGTTGAAAGATTTCGATGTGTGAAAATTAATGATAATTCATGAATATTTCTATGTTTAAAAATATGCAGCTTGGTCACTGACATTTGCAACACATGGGTGATTTTGTTCAGTTTTCAGAACAGAGGATATGCTGCCCATTGTTGTAATCGACTTGCAGGCAATTTTTACGACTGGTCATAAACAGCGGTATTCCCTTTCCCGAATTACTTCCACGTTTAAAAATACATGGCTTGGTCACTGACGTCATGGAACACTTATTCACTTTCCGTAGAACACAATTTGGGAAACCCTGCTCTAGAATGTGAGATTTTTTCATCTGAAGGTAAGTTAGCCTCTCATGCATCAGGCAAAGCAAAATTAGCCAAAAGAATATAACTTTTGCAGATGCAAAATACTGACCTCATAGCCTTACTTACCTCATTTAAATCCAAACACCTAAAAGCCACCTTAAAATTACATATTATTGATAGAGGAGTGAATCCGGGCCATGTGGCCAAATAGCAAAAACATCATCAACGTAGCGAAGCCATATGGTAGGTTTTTGTGGGGCTGAGTTTAAGGCTTTCTCTTCAAACATCTCCATGAAGAAGTTGGCCAAGGGTGGGGAAAGTGGTGAACCCATGGCTGCCCTCTATCCGTTTGTAGAATTTTTCCTGCCAAACGAAATAGCCTGAGTTCATTGTAAACTGAAATAGGGCTGAGATATCGGGAGGAAATTTAGCTTGGATTAGCTCTAAGGTTTCTTTGAGGGGGACGTTCGTGAATAGGGAGGAGACATCAAAACTGACCATTATGTCATTATGTTGGAGTGTAAGGTTTTCTATACTGGCTTTGAAGTGGGCTGAGTTTTTTATGTGTGATGGTGTATTGCCAGTATAGTGTGAGAGTGCTTTGGCTAAATGCTTGGCTAGTTTGTAAGTGGGGGAATCAATGCCATCCACTATGGGACGTAATGGCACATTTTCTTTGTGTATTTTTGGGAGCCCATATATGCGGGGGGGGTCTAGAGTTATAGGGTTTTAGTCTGTTGGTAATCTCCACAGGCCAAGAAGTGACCTTTTTAAGGAGCCTATGGAGTTTTCTAATTTGTGAGTTGGTGGGATTGTAATCAATGGGGAGGTAAGTGGAATGGAACTTCAGCCCAAAGGCCAAGAACTACCAATATAGTCTGCCAGGGGGCACCATCAGGACTTTAGGAAACGCTAGCTTCCTAGCTTCAGTCTCATTTGCTGTTATTAGTACTTGTGTGCACTTGTCTTTGTAGTAAGTTCCCAAGAAGATGGCAACGTGACGTTCGCCGAAATATCGGAAAGTATATATTAAAGTTTATTTAATCTATATTTCTATACGCTGTCAATTCCTTAAATATTAGTTATCATGTTTAACCAGCGTATAAGCCTCTCAACAAGAATGATGATCATCCACGGAGATCTCTTCGCACGCAAGGCCCGCCATTACAGCAAACTGAAGCTGAAATTATCCAGACAACTTAACCGTCTGGCGGGATAATCATGTCATCCCGAACTGTGTCAAATTTAAACATCGCTTCATCTCACAGAAAGCTCTCCGTATTTACAACCGCGCTAGCCAGGCATTACTTCGGGAGCAAATTACCGCCACACGCGGTTCCCTAGCCGACATAAACAGCGCTATATCAACACTAGAAAATGAGCTTTCACTTACGCTGAATCACGAGCTTTGGTCGGTACTACATGACGTCTCGTGTACGGCAGCTAAAAAAGAATTTGAACGAGTACGAAGCCGACATATCAACAGGTTTGATAAATTAACAAAGAACTCAGCGCCCAAACTACAAACCAACACTGTTGTTAACCTATCGTCAGCTACCTTAAAGCCAGAAGCACTCCACGCTCTGTCACGTGGTCACAACTTCGCCATTGCTCCTAGGAAATTACCGGCCGAGGAATTAATGATTCAAATTGAACGCGGGATTCGCCAACTGCCTAACCACATCGCCAACGATATCAGATTGGATGTAGCCTGTGTTCTCAACAAAGCAAAACCTCCAAAATCCAACGTATCCAGTAGTGAATACAAGGCACTACAACAATTGAAAAGAAACAAAAAAATAGTGATCACCAAAGCGGGTAAGGGAAACGCCACAGTGGTACTTAATCTTAAAGATTACACAGGTAAGCTCAAGGCTTTATTATTAGATCGTTCCACTTACCTCCCCATTGATTACAATCCCACCAACTCACAAATTAGAAAACTTCATAGGCTCCTTAAAAAGGTCACTTCTTGGCCTGTGGAGATTACCAACAGACTAAAACCCTATAACTCTAGACCCCCCTGCATATATGGGCTCCCAAAAATACACAAAGAAAATGTGCCATTACGTCCCATAGTGGATGGCATTGATTCCCCCACTTACAAACTAGCCAAGCATTTAGCCAAAGCGCTCTCACACTATACTGGCAATACACCATCACACATAAAAAACTCAGCCCACTTCAAAGCCAGTATAGAAAACCTTACACTCCAACATAATGACATAATGGTCAGTTTTGATGTCTCCTCCCTATTCACGAATGTCCCCCTCAAAGAAACCTTAGAGCTAATCCAAGCTAAATTTCCTCCCGATATCTCAGCCCTATTTCAGTTTACAATGAACTCAGGCTATTTCGTTTGGCAGGAAAAATTCTACAAACGGATAGAGGGGACAGCCATGGGTTCACCACTTTCCCCACCCTTGGCCAACTTCTTCATGGAGATGTTTGAAGAGAAAGCCTTAAACTCAGCCCCACAAAAACCTACCATATGGCTTCGCTACGTTGATGATGTTTTCGCTATTTGGCCACATGGCCCGGATTCACTCCTCTCCTTCCTAACACACTTGAACAACCAACACCCTAGAATCAAATTCACCCTGGAAAAAGAGGAAAACAATAACCTCCCCTTCCTAGACACACTAGTCACCCGCCAACCTGATGGAACCTTGGTTTTCTCAGTTTATAGAAAACCCACCCATACAGGCAGATACATTCACCAACAATCCCCCCCCTCACAACAATATGGAGTTATTAAAACATTATTCAACAGGGCAAAAATAATCTGTTCTAATGAACAAGCACTAACCACTGAACTAAATCACATCCGTGACATTTTCTCAGCCAACGGCTACCCCCTCCAAAAAATCCAAAAAATACTTAACCCAGTTATCCACAACCCACCACCCCCTCCCCTTCACAAAAAAGATTACTCTAAATCTATCACTATTCCCTACATCAGAGGCACCTCGGAAAAAATCAATAAAATCCTAAAAAAACATGACTTGACCACTTGTTACAGACCATATAGAAAACTGGCATCCCTTATCCGCTCCACCAAAGACCAACCACTTCCCCTAGACCTACCTGGTGTATACCAGGTCCCTTGCAGCTGTAAACTGTCCTACTTTGGCCAAACAGGCAGGACAGCAAATATCAGAATCTCAGAACACAAGGATTACATCCGATTTTACCAGTACAGCCACTCTGGGCTTGCAGACCACGCTCTGGATACTCGCCACAGAATAAGATGGAAGAAAGCCACAGTAATACACCGCAGCAAGTTCAAGTATGAAAGACCATTCATGGAATCAGCCTCGGCCCTTAGGAACATGCCAAACCTCAACAAATTTGGATGCATGAAACTGCCCCAAATTTGGGAAACTTTTATCAGAAGAACTTCAGCCCAAAGGCCAAGAACTACCAATATAGCCCGACAGGGGGCACCATCAGGACTTTAGGAAACGCTAGCTTCCTAGCTTCAGTCTCATTTGCTGTTATTAGTACTTGTGTGCACTTGTCTTTGTAGTAAGTTCCCAAGAAGATGGCAACGTGACGTTCGCCGAAATATCGGAAAGTATATATTAAAGTTTATTTAATCTATATTTCTAGTATACGCTGTCAATTCCTTAAATATTAGTTATCATGTTTAACCAGCGTATAAGCCTCTCAACAAGAATTCTGTCTTCATTGTTAACAAAGAATCACATATTCTAGCCTGAAATAAACAGCAGTATTTGTCTTAAAGTATTTTTGTTTTTCATGTAGGCCATTAATTACAGAAAAATTAATATCTGTACCACATCTTCATTTCCTGATATGTACTTTCAGGAAGTCTGCAGGATAGCACTTCCTAATTAGTTTTATATTAATACTAGCTCTTGTCAACGATGTTGTCATATATTGTATTTTGGTATTTTGAAACACTGCTTACTGCATCAATCTACCTAGATCTTGGCATCCTCTGTGTCTGTCCACATTTCTGGCACAAATCCAAACTTCTTTAGATTACTTGACTTATCATTCAATGTGCTTGCACATTGAATGATAAGTCAAGTTTATTTCTAATATCTTCATTTTTAATACATTTCTGAGTCCCTCCTTCACACAGATACACAATTTTCTTCATAATCATCTGTGATCTTCAGTTATTTTATTTATAACCCAACTTTCGGATCTTTAAGTTAAAATTCATTGTAACTGTCTTGTACATTAGCCTAAACATTAATTTAGGATTTAGGCTAATTTTTCCTTACAGCATATAAATTTATAACTAGCCACTCTTTATACCAGTTTTGCCTATTTTATTATATGTTTCCATATTTCATTTTGCCATCTTCATTAAAAATTGTGCCTAAATTGCTGAAATGCTTTTATCTGCTTTATAGGTTCTGCAATGAGAATACATTATTTTCTATGTTTCTGCCTATTTCTTTTTTTTTTTTTTTTTTGTCACAGTTTTTCAATGTTTTAGTCTTGATGACATGTAATGCATTTATACTGGCTGAACGAAGAGAAAAATCATGACAACTCAAACTGTATGTTGAATTTTTATGCAGTTTGGCAAAAAGTAGTATAATATGAGATGTTAAAGAAATAACCACATAAGTTGTAAATAAATTCACTAATAAATCAAGAAGATAGTAGTCAAAAGCAGAAGTCAAAAAGAGATTGTGTGACCATAATTTGGAGGAATGTGGTCACCCATGACAGCAATACAGTGCTTACAATGATGTCTTATACTGTTTATAATGTGTCTCTAGGAGATTATTAGGCAATTACAACTATTGAAACTGACCTCCTCACGGAGCAGTTGTTATCCTTGTAGATAACCATATCTCTTTTCATTTTCCAGCTTAACACAGCTTTAAAAGTGATTGATGTCCAATCTCAGTGGTATTTCTTATTTTTTTATTTCAGCACCGACAACTGCAATTCCAAAAACATTTTGATTTCCACTTTACAAACCCATGGTGGAACCTTGATTGCTATGCAGCTAAAAAAAAGATCAAGGCAGAGCATGTGGTATATTTTGGGAATATGCTGTTGCATTTATTTATTTAACTAGGTTTGGAGTTAACTCAGATCGACCTTGTTAATCTTTTGTTGCAACTGCCTCAGTGTATAACATCTTATGGGTGATTTTAATGGATACAATACTCTGTGGGATAGTGCCAACATGAATGGATGATGTGGACATTTGAGTGCATCACTTGACAATAACTTATCTCTTCTTAATAATTGATTCAGTATTTTTTTTTTTTTTTATTCCTACTTGCTCATTTTTCTGAAGTAAACCTTATTCGCTCCCCTGCCATTCTTTTGCTGTTCATGTGGATTGTCAAAGAGAACATATATGGAAGCAATCATTTCCTTGTGCTTTCACTAATATCCTCACAAGAACCATGCTCTCCATAGATGTCAAGGCTGAATGGAATACATATTCACATCTTGCAAAATTCAGTCAGTCCTGAGACAGTCAGCCAAACAGCTCTTAACAACCCAGAGGTGCATATACCAAATTATGTTGTCCAGCACCGACAACTGCAATTCCAAAAACATTTTGATTTCCACTTTACAAACCCATGGTGGAACCTTGATTGCTATGCAGCTAAAAAAAAGATCAAGGCAGAGCATGTGGTATATTTTGGGAATATGCTGTTGCATTTAAGAACTATGAGCATGGTGTGCTGAGCACACCATGCTCATAGTTCTTAAAAGAGCATAAGCCAAAGCATGTTAGATGATATAGTTGAAAACATTCTTGCCAATTCACATCATCATGCAACCTGTGCAAACGTTTTTTGGGCTAAAATCTAGAAAATTAAGAGTAGATATACACCCTCTGTCCAAAAAGAAACCGAACTTTTCAAAAATAAAAGAAACCAGAGGTGCCACCTGTTATATCTTTTTTGTTATTGAAAGCGACAACCTTTATTAGTGTTGTGTCAATTGTTTATGATATTTGTTTCATTAGAAGCCGAGTTATAGTGCCAAGAGTGGCAGTGTGTTTTGACGAATGGTCGGTCGTCACTATATTCATGCCGTACACGACGAATTCTCGCTATCAATCACTTCAAAATTTCAAGATAAAACTCACCATTGACCATTTGGCCAGGCAGAATGAATTATTTGTTGCTATTTGGAGATATAAAATTTTGCACCTTACCAATTGCTGGTATTCGGATATCTGCCTTCTACGACTACTTTACTTCACGTATTCTCAGGATTTTCACTACAGATTCCCTCTGTACTTCATAGTTGGATGTTTCTATAGTCTTCCACAAATATAGTCTGCTGGGCTAGTTTCCGACTGGCAGGCTTTCTGGTCATTCTTTCGATATCTCCTTGAACAAAGGAAAACCATGTGGAGTCTCCACACCAGCCGGACTTACGAGGGCACAGGAACACAGCAGCAGGAAAATGTCTAAAAAGCCTTGTCTCCAGCGTTACATGCACTTTTAAGCGTTGCGCCACCCCTTTCTCTTTCGTCATTGCCATCTACGTCATCTTTCTTCGTGTCACAGGGCACTTAGCGCCGCATGCAGAATCCTCTCGTAACTTACGGAGTGTGGGGGGGGGAGCACCGTGCTTACTAACGGATATGCCTGTACACAGTATTAGGTGTTTCTGAAGTCGGCCATTTCGCATTTTTGAATATTATTTCTCTCCCAGCAATTGTCAGGTACTTACATAGTATTTGAGACTAAGCAGCCATACATAATAAAATTTCACAATACAATATAATATAAAAGACATAAAACTAAATTAAGATTGCTATACAAGTGCTTATTCATTTCTGAAAAAATCATTATTTTCTCCAAGAGAGTGAGAACTATGTTAAGTCCGAGTGAAACGTAATCTTTAATATTTTGTTTTACTCTGACTTAACAAAGACTTCCTCCCTCACAAAAAAAATTTTCGTAAGAGATTCGGCGGGGGGGGGGGGGGTCTTTCCCTTGGTTCCTTTTATTTTTTGTTAGTTTCCCTTTGCTCACATTGCCTAGATGCTTGGTTCCTACATTGGTTAGTGTAACCCAATTTATCTCCACAGTTCTTTGGCCATCCATTTCCAAGCTTTCCTCAGAGTTACCTTCATTTACCTTATCCTTCAGATCCTGACATGGTTCATGTAGAGACTACCTTTGAGACTGTAACATCTGAGATTCTTTCTGAGTGGACTCAACCACCCCACAACCCTTATCTATCTGTGCGACTATATCTTTACCTTCCCTCACCGTATGATTCTCCCTGTTAAGGCGTTTTCTATCCATGAGCCAAACTTCATTTTGAGAGAAATCGCATGAGAAGTTATGTCTCTCTAGGAAGTTAGTTCCTAATATTATTTGAAACTTGGTGGGATGCCTTAGGGAGGACTAGCAATTCCTGCCAAACCCACATATCAAATTCTGGCATGTATAATTTTAGTCTAACCTTCTTGTTTACCCACACTTGGGATGTTATACCCCTGATATCTTGATGGGTTCCCTGAGATTGCGAATTCCCCGCCATATACATGATCTTATCTTCTGGAAGTAGTTTTCTGAAATGACTGAGGCTTGGGAACCGGTATCCAACAATGCATGTTACACTGGGATCCCTGTATCTCACCCTTAACTGTCACCTTTGATTGTCCAGGCTTTGTGTAGCTCCTATTTCCTCTGGTGTTACTACAGGACGTTTGTCCAAGTTTGCCTCTGTTGTTATTCCAAGGGGGCCTTCTATTTGATAGACAATTCCTGGCAATATGCCCGATCTTATTGCATTTGAAACACGTAGGGGGGGGTTCCCTATATTCCCTCTGAACACTCTTGTCCTGTGGTTTTGAGTTGTAGAAGTTGTGATTTTGCTCAGCCATTTGTTCTTATTTTGCCATCATGCTATCAATTTTACTAAGCATAGACTGGCTCTGTTTTTCTACCTCCTGTCTAATTATTTCTTTTATTCCCTCTGCTTGCGAGACACTGGACTGAGGCTTTGACTGAGGTGATAGCCAGCTGTTGCAATACAGTATCCAGTCTGTCCATCACAGGTTGCTGTAATTTTGTCGCCTCATGCCTAATCATGGAACATACCCCCTCTCTGTTAATCAGATCCTTCTTCTCAGACATAATACTCTCCTTTCCATCTGACCCTAAGTTAAAATTGATGGCCTTGTTCTTCATTATTCCTTTGGGTCCTAGTTATCCCTTTTCTATCTTTGTCTCTATCTCTGACTTATTTGGGTCCCCTGAACTACTATTTTCCTTAATGACGTTTATGTTGCATAACTTCGATGCGGGACAAATGTCTTCAAGCATCTGTTCCTTTTCCCTTACAGCTTTATAGCAATCCTCAAGATTTGTGATTCTCTTCTTGTATGCTGTTTCTCTTAACTCTGGCTTTAATCCCTGCTTAAATTGAAGGAAAACTGCCCAGTCTAGGTGAGATTTATCTTCATTTGAAATGCTAAGACTGTTGACCAGGGTCAACAGACGATTGTAATAGACAGTCACACTTTCCCTATCCTTTTGGGAGTTTCCTTGTAATTTCCAAAGATTTGGCCCTATACTTCTAAGCTTTGAAAACTGTGAGATCAGCGTCTTCTTGAAAATAGAAGAGGAATATAGGAAGGTTTTAGCCTTTCCCACTAATTTACTCCTGAGTAATATTAGCAACTGGAAGTCGGACCAGTTAGCTAATACTCTCAGTTTCTCGATGTAAGAGAAAAAAGCGGATACATCGTCATTGTCCTCTCCAGAGAATTGTAGGAATACTTGTTGGGGATTTACTGTTCTAAAAAACTCAATGTCATCCATCCCAGTGCTAGAAGGGAGTGCCATAATGACCTATCCGTTACAAATTTCTTAGTTCTGTACTCAAAATTTTCAAATTTCAATCTTGTCTGTCTTGACCTACAACTTGCTCACTTTGATTTTATGGTCTTTATATATTTCTCGTTATTAAATCAAATCCTGTCGGCTGCGCCATTTTGTTGTGTCGACTCTCCTATGTTTTGGGCCCTCTTTTATCTCTTATATGTATATATCACTCTATTCTATCTTTCTCTCAATAATTCCTATTTATTCTTTTCTTATTTCTTGTTCAATACCCTTTTACTTTAAACTTCTATCTCACTTAATTCAACTCAGGCCGAATCCTTGACAAGAATGAAGCTGTTGGTTTGTGAGACAAAGAAAATGCAAATTGCGGATGCCTATTTCTTTGTCTCAGCACTGGTTCTAACCCCTTATTCAAATTCAGAGAAATTTATTTATTTTTGCTGTGCCATCCTGAATCCTAGATTATACTAAACTTGTATGACCAAGGAGTTAGAATACAGTCAGCATTCACTCTTATCAACTATATTTTTCCAACTTGCAGTCATGACCCAGTATTATCTATTCTCCCACCTTTTGAGGTTCGCTAAATTTTATGAGCAAGTGCAATAGGTTCTAAGTTCAGGCAATACAACATTTATATTTAAACAAAACATTTTAATTTCAAGAAAAATACATATAATACATGTTATAACACTGAGTTAATCAAACAATCAAAGCTAGGTAGAGAATTAGCACTCGTATATATAATTACTTTATCCTTTCTATAAATCTCAATCTGAGAAACATATTTAATAACATTTAATACACTTAGTCTCGTTGTGCTACTCTAGTTAATCAATTCCATTCTCAATATGAATCATATTCTATGCTCACTTTTCTTTGACAATCTTATTCAATATATATATATATATAACAGACTCAATTAAGAACTCTAGTAAATCTCTCTCTCTCTCTCAAGGTTAATTCATGAAACAACTTTCTGTATCTCTTTCAATTTTAGCAGTAATTTCTAGATTCTATCTGCCACATAAACTTTACGTACAATGTTCTGTTTCACTCTCAATCTATCATTTTACTGCCCTAAGAGTCTCTCGTAGCACATACAATAAAATCTTCCTAATCGTTTCCACTAGATAGGAGATATAAAATTTTGCACCTTAGCAATTGCTCGTATGTTACTTTGGCCGCTTCCTTATCTTGTCGGATATCTGCCCACGCATTCTCAGGATGTTCGCTACGGATTCCCTCTGTACTTCATAGTCGGATGTTTCTGTAGTCTTCCACAAATATAGTCTGCTGGGCTAGTTTCCGACTGGCAGGCTTCCTGGTCATTCTTCTGATATCTCCTTGAACAAAGGAAAACCACGTGGAGTCTCCACACCAGCTGGACCTACCAGGGCACAGGAACACAGCAGCAGGAAAATGTCTAAAAAGCCTTGTCTCCAGCGTTACATGCACTTTTAAGCGTTGCGCCACCCCTTTCTCTTTCGTCATTGCCATCTACGTCATCTTTCTTCGCGTCACAGGGCACTTAGCGCCGCACGCCGAATCCTCTCATAACTTACGGAGTGTAGCGGTGGAGGGGTGGGGAGAAGCACCGTGCTTACTAACGGATATGCTTGTACACAGTATTATGTGTTTCTGAAGTCGGCCATTTCGCATTTTTGAATATTATTTCTCTCCCAGCAATTGTCAGGTACTTACATAGTATTTGAGACTAAGCAGCCATACATAATAAAATTTCACAATACAATATAATATAAAAGACATAAAACTAAATTAAGATTGCTATACAAGTGCTTATTCATTTCTGAAAAAATCATTATTTTCTCCAAGAGAGTGAGAACTGTGTTAAGTCTGAGTGAAATGTAATCTTCTTTCATATTTTGTTTCACTCCGACTTAACACCTGGCCACCTACAAGAAGAATTAATGAAAATATCCAGAAATCTATCCCTAAATGGCTACCCTACAAGAATCGTCAACAAGATTCTCTTTAGTGACATACCACAAAGACGAGATGAAACCCAATACATCAGCTCTGTAACAATTCCATTTGTTAGTACCATATCCAGAAAATTAGCTCTTCTTCTAAAACTATATAATATCAGAGTAACCTTCAAACCTATTGAGACCATTCAAAAGTTTATAAGATCACCAAAAGATAGCAATCCTTTCTACAAATAATCTGGAGTTTATAGCATACCCTGTTCTTGCGGTATTAATTACATCGGACAGACATCTAGTTTTGATACAAGAAAGAAAGAACACATAGGCTATGTAAGGAATAACAGACAGTATATATCAAGCCTGTTTTCACACTTTGCCTCTACCAACCATAATATTGAATGGGATATGAGTCATATGCCCTACATAGAAGACAACTACTATTCCAGAATATTTAAAGAAGCTGCTACAGTCGCCCGTTCAACAGGTAACTTAAATAAAAATCAAGGCCTAATCTTACCAGATATATGGAAAACTCTAATTAGATCATTTAACCAAAAAGAAATGAACTTTCATGAAAATTACATTAAATATCTCAACAAATAAAACGTTACACTTGTGACGCGTATTATATCATTGTATCATGCACAGTGATAACTTTATATTATTTTTAGAATTGTTGGTTAGTTTCTTAGTTTTTGTTACTTTCTATTGCTTATCAGTGTATTCCTTTGAAAATGCTGACAGATATCAGTCAGTGAAACGTTGGATATTAAACTAATATTTACTTGACTAACATACAGAATTAAGTCTTTAGTTTATTAACATTGCCTTTGTTTTTAACACTGACATATTCTTATTAAAGCAGTATATACAGTTAGCTTCAAAAGAGTTATTTACAAAAACCTCTAATACAAACTATACAGAGACAAACAAAGTTTATTTTTTTACAATATTCACATGGAACTTAACCTCAGTAAAAAATCGATGTAATGTGCTTTGGAATATTTAATATTTAAGCTACAATCGAGTTTTTCACTTTGCTTATAATCGTATTCACTCGGCTCGCTGTTTGACTTCCACTAATCCAAATTAATTCATTTACCCAGACTTATAAGAAAATTACTGATTTGACAATTTTAACGAAAAATAAATAAACAATAGCAATACACTTAAAGTGAATTAAAAATAATACAAAATAACGATAAATAAAATATTATGTTTTCAGTTTTAATTAAATTTTTAAGTAAGGAGGAATACACAAGAGATCGACCAAAAATTGCTCTACGATCGATGAGTTGAACACCCCTGTAATAGATGAATTATTTTTTGTAGTGTGAGATCAGTGCCCTGCCCATCTGCTACTATCCAAAAATAACCTAACCTGTATTTAATCTCTGAGGCAGAGTTTCCTGATTAACAAATCTTAGCCTACCCACTGTACTAATGTATTATTGTAATTATTATTTTAATGGCTTATATAGCCTACTTTCATTTAGGAGTGCTCCTTTTTTTATGAAGTCATTGGTTCTTTACCCAAAATTCTAGGGCATTACTGAAGTGTCATAAAACTAATATATGAAGAATAAAAAATAGGAGAAATTTTGGACATACCTTTTTTGGATGTTGTTTTCTGTCTCCTTATTCCCAATGATGTGCCTTCATATGCTGTTAAAGGAATGGGATTTTTGAGGGAAGTGGGGGGGATTATTTGAAAAAACTCGTTTTTTTTTTAATATATGTATAAATATTATTATTATTAAGGTGGGTAGAGTGTGTTTTGGGAGGGGGATGAGAGAAAGATCTGAAGAGAGGAATTATTTTTTTTGAGGAATAAGCGGGATTTAAGGGAAAAGGTCGGGCGGGAGTTACAGGGTCTGAGCCGTTTCGACAACCGTTGTCTTTGGGACTCGTGAGAGAAGTGGATGGTATGTCAGGTTGGTTAGGTGTTTCTCTCTTTACTCAAAATTCTAGGGCATTACTGAAGTGTTATAAAACTAATATATGAAGTTAATTCCCACATAGTTTTAAAACCGAATGAGAAACTCAAAGATTGGAATCAGAGAGTTTCTTGCCGAATATAGTAAACTATAAAGTATCGGCGAACACTAGCGTTAGCCAATGCAAGTGATCCTAGTACGTGGCACAATCTCGGGCAACTCGTTGCAAAGGTGAGTAAAGTTCAGATCGCTACTCTTAGGTATTTTCCATAATGTAAAAACACATTTCCTAGGAAATGTATGCTGTTATTACATTATGGAGGGAGGTCACTACCCAGACCGGTTTCAGCCTGTTTTGAGGCTTCATCAGTGAGTAGCTAGACCCAATGCCAAAGTGTATAGCGAAAAGAACTTATGTACTTTGCGAACGAGTTTTCCAAACAGGTGCAACCATTAAGTTACTTAAGTATAAAGAGCTAATAAGCTTCATTTCGGCAATGAAAACATTACTTAAATTAAGGGGATATTAATTCCCACATAGTTTTAAAACCGAATGAGAAACTCAAAGATTGGAATCAGAGAGTTTCTTGCCGAATATAGTAAACTATAAAGTATCGGCGAACACTAGCGTTAGCCAATGCAAGTGATCCTAGTACGTGGTACAATCTCGGGCAACTCGTTGCAAAGGTGAGTAAAGTTCAGATCGCTACTCTTAGGTATTTTCCATAATGTAAAAACACATTTCCTAGGAAATGTATGCTGTTATTACATTATGGAGGGAGGTCACTACCCAGACCGGTTTCAGCCTTTTTTGAGGCTTCATCAGTGAGTAGCTAGACCCAATGCCAAAGTGTATAGCGAAAAGAACTTATGTACTTTGCGAACGAGTTTGCAAAGTACATATTTTCCTGTTTGGAAAACTCGTTCGCAAAGTACATAAGTTCTTTTCGCTATACACTTTGGCATTGGGTCTAGCTACTCACTGATGAAGCCTCAAAAAAGGCTGAAACCGGTCTGGGTAGTGACCTCCCTCCATAATGTAATAACAGCATACATTTCCTAGGAAATGTGTTTTTACATTATGGAAAATACCTAAGAGTAGCGATCTGAACTTTACTCACCTTTGCAACGAGTTGCCCGAGATTGTACCACGTACTAGGATCACTTGCATTGGCTAACGCTAGTGTTCGCCGATACTTTATAGTTTACTATATTCGGCAAGAAACTCTCTGATTCCAATCTTTGAGTTTCTCATTCGGTTTTAAAACTATGTGGGAATTAATATCCCCTTAATTTAAGTAATGTTTTCATTGCCGAAATGAAGCTTATTAGCTCTTTATACTTAAGTAACTTAATGGTTGCACCTGTTTGGAAAACTCGTTCGCAAAGTACATAAGTTCTTTTCGCTATACACTTTGGCATTGGGTCTAGCTACTCACTGATGAAGCCTCAAAAAAGGCTGAAACCGGTCTGGGTAGTGACCTCCCTCCATAATGTAATAACAGCATACATTTCCTAGGAAATGTGTTTTTACATTATGGTAAATACCTAAGAGTAGCGATCTGAACTTTACTCACCATTGCAACGAGTTGCCCGAGATTGTACCACGTACTAGGATCACTTGCATTGGCTAACGCTAGTGTTCGCCGATACTTTATAGTTTACTATATTCGGCAAGAAACTCTCTGATTCCAATCTTTGAGTTTCTCATTCGGTTTTAAAACTATGTGGGAATTAATATCCCCTTAATTTAAGTAATGTTTTCATTGCCGAAATGAAGCTTATTAGCTCTTTATACTTAAGTAATATATGAAGAATAAAAAATAGGAGAAATTTTGGATATACCTTTTTGGATGTTGTTTTCTGTCTCCTTATTCCCAGCGATGTGCCTTCATATGCTGTTAAGCTGTTAAAGGAATGGTTTTTTTTGGGGGGGGGGGGGGAAGTGGGGGTAATTATTTGAAAAAAACCCGTTTTTTTTTTAATATATGTATAAATATTATTATTATTAAGGTGGGTAAGAGCGTGTTTTGGGAAGGGGGGGTGAGAGAAGGATCTGAAGAGAGGAATTATTTTTTCGGGGGGATAGGCAGGATTTAAGGGAAAAGGTTGGGCAGGAGTTACAGGGTGTGAGCCGTTTCGACAACTCTTGTCTTTTGGACTAGTGTGAGAAGTGACCTTGTTGATTTGCAGGGTATGTTTTTATCCAAGGATGTGGACCGCTACCTCAGTTTTTCCTGTACTTTGTATCCTGGTTGTTGTGTTTTTTATTGTTTAAATGTTCTGGAATAGGGATGTTACAGTCACGGAAATGTTCTTGTAATCTACTCAATAAAGACCTGATGGTAGAACCTGTGTAGATGAATTTCCCTTTTTGGCAGGGAAATTTGTAAACAACGTTGTGGTGTTCTAATATTTCTTTGTGCGTGTGTGTGAGGTTTTGTAGGTTTTAGAAATGTTGCCAATTTTTGGTTTGTGGTGAACACCACCAGTTTATAGTCGGTGTGTTGTTTGAAAATGTATTTGTAGGCTTTGTATGTGTTCTGGATGTATGGCAGTTTGATAATTTTTTGTGTTGGGAAGTTTGTTGCGGTTGTTGGATTGTTTTGCCTGGTTTTGGCTGTTTTTTGGCGTAATTTATAAGTTGTGTTGGGTAATGTTGAAAGTTTATTTTTCACTTGGTTAGACTATAATAAATTTAGTTTAATTCTTTATCCAAGTGTGAGCAAACAAAGTTTACACCTGAAAGTATCTTCAGGACTGGTGTAAGCTGGTACAACACCGGGCAACTCGTCAAAGGTGGAGCAAGCTAACATCACTCCTATCTCAGTATCTCCCATAATGCAAAACACATCTCCTGGCGGATATGTATAATGTTATGCATTAAGGGAAGGGCCACTACCCAGACTAGTTTTGAAATTTATTGAGGTCTCCTCAGTGGGAGCCAGGCCCAAGTGTAGATACCAGGCAGAAGCATTAGCGAGGTCATCTCTACCTATAGGAGTTGCCAGACGGTGTGCCACCTTTTTATTAAATTACTCTGGATTTAGAGAAAGATGTTGAAAGTTTATTTTTCACTTGGTTAGACTATAATAAATTTAGTTTAATCCTTTATCCAAGTGTGAGCAAACAAAGTCTGCCTGGTATCTCCACTTGGGCCTGGCTCCCACTGAGGAGACCTCAATAAAGAGGTCAAAACTAGTCTGGGTAGTGGCCCTTCCCTTAATGCATAACATTATACATATCCGCAAGGAGATGTGTTTTGCATTATGGGAGATACTGAGATAGGAGTGATGTTAGCTTGCTCCATCTTTGCAATGAGTTGCCCGGTGTTGTACCACCTTACCCCAGTCCTGAAGATACTTTCAGGCACGAACTTTGTTTGCTCACACTTGGATAAAGGATTAAACTAAATTTATTATTGTGTTGGATAATTCTGATTTTGAAAAATTTTTGTTGAAGTCTTTATTTTTGTGTTTAGATAATTACCGTTTGTTGAAAACTTGTAAGCATTTGTGAATTATATTAAGATGACTGATTTTTTAATTGAATAAGGATGGTATGAGTTAAAATGGAGGTAGTTTCCGATATGTGTGGGTTTGTGGAATATTTTCGTAACTATTTTGTTGTTTGTTTTGACTAATGTCAAGTTAAGGAAATTGATGGATTTGTCTTGTTTGCTGTTGCTGTAATTGTTAAGGGACGCCTGTAAGGTGGTGATGCATGTTGGTTTTCCAATGCATAGAATATCGTCCATGTATCGGCCATAAAGGGTGATGCCAGGTGGGAGGGAAGGTTTGAGTAGCAGTAATTCTATGTGTGCTAGGAACAATTCAGCTAAATGTCTGCTGATGTTTTGTACCATAGGGAGTCCGAAAATTTGGATGTACATGTTGTTAAAGCTGGAAAAGTTTGTTTTTCCAGAAATAATATTCCAGAAAATAAACACCATCATAAACAGTAAAATAATAGTAAAACACAACATTACTCTCAACCTGCACAAAGCCCTGATATCATTAAAAAAAGAATCCGAATATAATGATCACAAAAGCAGACAAAGGTGATACAGTAGTCTATAAACCAAACAGATTACCACAACAAAATAGCAGCTATTTTAAACGACCAACACACATACCAAAATGATCCCCAACCTCATAAAACAAATCAACAACATCCTACACACTCTAAAAAACAGAACAAGATAGACAAAATCACAATGAAAAACACAACACCTCGCACCACATGTAACCCTTATATGTTCAGCCAAATCAACACTGGCAAAGTTGGTTATCCAATACGGCCAAGTCTCTTCCAAAAACACCACCACGTCATCCTTATCGAAATTCGTAGCCAAACTATCAAACTGTTACAAACAACGTCAAAATCTATGATAAAAAACACAGACGACTTTATCCAAAAAATAAAAAACCTAACTTTATTCCTTGCTTCACTGGATGCAACTTCATTATACACCAATGTGGACATCCCCAGAACATTAGACATTGTACACACACTACTCACAGAAGACCACACACTATATTCATGAACAAAATTAACACAAAGTGATATCATAAACCTAAACTAGTAATCTCATCAAACTTTTTCAGCTTTAACAACATGTATTATACATCCAAATTTTTGGACTCCCTATGGGACAAAACATCGGCAGACATTTAGCTGAATTGTTCCAACCACACACAGAATCACTCCTACTCAACCCTTTCCTCCCACCCAGCATCACCCTTTATGGCCAATATGTGGACGATATTCTATGCATTGGAGAACCAACACGCATCACCACCTTACAGGCTTCCCTTAATGATTACAGCAACAGACTAAAATTCACCATACAAACCGAACAAGACAAATCCATCAATTTCCTAAACTTGACATTAGTCAAAACAAACAACAAAATAGCTACGAAAATATTCCACAAACCCACACATATTGGAAACTACCTCCATTTTAACTCATTCCATCCTTATTCAATTAAACAATCAATCATCTTTAACACAATTCATGAATGTTTACAAGTTTTCAACAAACCGTAATTATCTAAACACAGAAATAAAGAAGTTAACAAAAATTTTTCAAAAATGGAATTACCCAACACAACACAACTTATAAATTATGCCAACAAAACAGCGAAAACCAGACAAAACAACCCAACAATGAAAACAAACTTCCCAACACAAAAAAAATTATCAAACTGCCATATACATTCAGAACATATACAAAGCCTACAAATACATTTTCAAGCACACTTGACTATAAACTAGTGTTCACCACAAACCAAAAATGGGCAACACTTCTAAAGCCTACAAACCTCACACACACACAAAGAAATATTAGAACACCAAACGTTGTTTACAAATTTCCCTGCCAAAAAGAATGTGATGTCACCTACACAGATTCTACCATCAGGTCTTTATGGACTAGACTACAAGAACACTTCTGTGACTCTAACATCCCTATTCCAGAACATTTAAACAATAAAAAAGCAACAACCAAAAGAAAAACGGGATACAAAGTATAGGAAAAACTGAGATAGCAGTCCACGCCCTTGAACAAAAACATACCCTGCAAATCGACGAGGCCATAATATTAGACATACAAGACAACGAAACAATACTTAGAATATCGTAAATGATAGCCATAAAATGTGATGAAAACATAATAAACGTCAACTGACCCTACATAATCTCTGAGAGTTGGAAGCCCCACAACATAAAATTAGGTCATGACTCCGACCAATAGGAGAGAACACAAGTACACCAAAGACAGAAACACCTAACCAACATGACATAGCATCCACTTCTCCCTAGTCACGAAGACAACAATTGTCGAAACGGTTCCCACCCCTGACCTTTTTCCTTAAATCCCTCCTCTTTCCCCCAAAAATAACTCCTCTCTTCAGATCCTTCTCTTAACCTCTCCCAAAATGCTTTCTACCCCTTAATAATAATAATATTTATATATATATATATTAAAAAACCTGAGTTTTTTCCAAATAATTCCCCCCACATTACTTTACCCCCACTTTCTCCCAAAACCCCCTTCCTTTAACAGCTTAACAGCATATGAAGGCACATCGCCTGGAATAAGGAGAAAGAAAACAACATCCAAAAAGGTATGTCTAAAACTTCTCCTAGTTTTTATTTTTTATTCTTCATATATTAGTTTTATAACACTTCAGTAATTGCCATAGAATTTTGGGTAAAGAGCCAATGACATTGTAAAAAAAGGGGCACTCCTGAATGAAAGTAGGCTATATTAGCCATTAAAATAATAGTTTATTTTAGAGGAGTGACATGGAAATTTTCTCTGAAATAATACCTGTATTATTTTAAGTTTAATGGGATTCCAATTAACTTGCAGGAATTAATAATAGTGAAATGTGTGTTGTATAGTCTTTGTTGCAAATTATTATATTAAACAGCATAGTTAGAAAATCTAAATAAGAATTTTTTTTATAAAATGATTATTTGTTTTATTGCCCACAAGAATGATCCTTTTTATTTCAGGAAAATCATGTTAACAATTAAAGAGGTCCCAGTCACCGATTATTTAAATTGACTTGCAATCGGTTATTTTCTCATCACACTATGTGAGGAATTGATGTAATATTAGTTTATGACTTGAAAATCAGATAGAAATAATCTGTCTTTTATTTTGTATGAAAACTGGCACTTCAAATTTTCACACAGGATTTGCATGACAAACATTTTGGTTTAATATATGAAAGATAGCAAAGTTTTAGAAGGGTCCCCATTTTTTTTTCTTTTTCTTTTTTAGCAATTTAAAAAAATCAATATATTTTTATTGTCATAGTGGAGTTTGCTTTCCACCTCCATTTTTGTCATCACAAAAAAAGGGGGAAGGTGGAGTGTTTAAGGCTATGTAGTTTAGTAAAATCTCTTACAGAAAGATTTGAGTGACTTATGTTTATATTTTTAAATGTGCTCTTTTCTATTTAGTGGATTGCTGCATTGATAAAGAGTGTTGGTGTTTCACAAGTCGTGGTCTTGTGACTGTTGGTCAAGATGAAGTTATGGTTATCTTAGAAAGATTGACAAATGAAAATACCATACCTCGTGATGTTTTTCAGCTCTTTACTTCTATTTATGATAGTGCTAGCAAAGGTAATTAAAATATACTATTAAAAAGTTAGTGGAGAAATATTAAAATATTGAACCATGTTTATTATATACTTTTTCCCCCCTACTCTCTTTCACTGCTTTTAGTCATAAAAGTTATATTCCTCACCAATAGAAAAAAAAATCTGCTCTTAAGCTAAGGAAAAAAAAAAATAATAATAATAGTAAAACCAAGAAAGTGAACTCTAGTGATTCTTAACAATAAGTAATATGAGAACAAAATCGATTTATTTATTTATTTATTTTTATTTTTTAAAGATAGCTCTGTTTACTCAACTCGGTGCATATACTGGAAGACCGGTACTGTAGTAACTTATAATGCCTAATTGGCCTAGGCTAGTCATCCACTCATCTACTGGTTATGCATCATATCAAGGCAAATTCACTGTTTTGACTCATTGTAGATGGGTGTGATAAATAAAATAGAATCTATACAAAAGTTTTCTCTCAGATATGTTGAACATTTATAAGCTTTATCTGCAGACCAAGTGGAAACACTTATAATTAACAGTATAGACTGACCATATGATTTCTATTATCCTCTTGTTGAACTTGTAGGTCTCAAATTTTGAGAAAGTTGTTCTCTCTCTCTCTCTCTCTCAAAGGCAGTTAAAACCTCTTCATATAATGTAGAGCAGTTCACAAAATTTTGGCATTTCTTACTCTTTTGGAAATCTGTAATCCTATGTGTGTGTGTGTGTGTGTGTGTGTGTGTGTGTGTAGTGGGGAGGACTGTACTTTAATACATGCAAAATCATTCAAAATCAAAGTCAATGTTTACAGTATAATGGTAACATGGTATTAACATATGATATGTGAATACCACGACTATATAGAAAATATAATTGCAGGTGAATGCTATATACACACACACACATAGCATTATATATGTATATATAGCACACACACATATGTGAATCAATCCTATTTTATACTTATATGATTTAATTGTAGTCCTAACAATAGGGCAGTTTTAAGGTAAGTGTTCATTGAAAGAGCATATCATGATTTAAAGAAGAAAAAAATATTCTGAAAAATGTCTAACTTAATTTTTTGTTCTACAGAAAAGAACTTGAAAATATACTCTAAAGAATTCAAAGTTTTTCAGTTATGTAGATTAAGGAGGACCAGGCTAAATAATTCAGAGTTGAACATTAGATTTGATGGTTTGCCATCATTTTCATTTGGGTATTTTTTTTTTTTTTCAAGTTATTTGATAAAATTAGAGTAAACCGTTTTTGATCAGTAGTAAAGCAAAGAAAAAAAAATCTACAAACCAATACATAAGTTAACTTTTACTGTAACCAACTTATAGGGAATCTACACACACCTGCATGCGCACATACAATAAAAAAACTGTTCAAAGAAATAGTTTGTTACAGTGAATTTCTCTTTCAGAATAGTATTATGGCCATTGGAATTGTTATAATTCCATGAACTCCATATCACCATCAGCAGTATTGAAGATTGTCAGCATCAGTATAAGAGATATCAGTGGAAAAGAAGCAGAACTGTCAGAAGAACTAGAGACGTACCAGATAATAATAGTGTTACCAAAATGGGAAGTGTGTGTGTGTGGGGGGGGTGAGATTCTTCTAAATAACCTCTACAAGATGCTATATTCTGGTTGTAGTGAGCAGGGAAAGGAAGGAGTAGCTGTGGTTTTCAGCATTAAGCACAATAAGCTTCTTGAACAACAGACATTATTATTATTATGTGACACCTCCAGGGAGTTCAAAGACTCATCGAGGGAGAGTGTGCCATCAGCATCGAACGATTGAATCCCTTCCAACTACTAACTGCACTCAAACTTGCTTAACTTTTTGTGTGAGTCATTATTAGCAGAAGCTGTACCAATCGACCAACCTTTGCTGACATTATTTCCAGCAGAGTGATGGGGAACTGGAGAATGAGGCTTATTTGTGCCTGTGATCCCACAGAAGATTTTACTAAAGAAGTAGAGGAATTTTTCAAGTAATTAGAGAAAGACAAAAAGAAAAGTTGATCTTAACAGCAGTGTAGAAAATGAATATCAGACATAAAGAAATGGTTATGGAAAATTTAGGATAGGAGCTAGTTAATAATGATAGTATGTAAGCTGATGGATTCCTGTTCTGGACCTGGACTAGTCATTACTAATACCATGTTCTAATATAAAGATACACATGAAGAGAAAACACAAGAGAAAAAAAAAATGAAATGTCTTATTGAATTTACCAACCTGGTTGGCCAAGTGGTTAGCATATCTGCTCTCCAACCAAAGGTTGAGGGCTCGAATCCTGCTGTGGCCTTGGGTGTTTGTGATCATCTGTGAAAATGGTGGTGGTGGTGGCAGGCAGTAGATGGTGTTGGTGTAGTTCATGGATTTTCTTCCTTCTTCTTTTTGCTGGCCTGGTTGGTCGAGTGGTTAGCATATCCGCTTTCCAGCCAAAAGGCTGCAGGTTCGTATCCCATCGTGGACATGGATGTTTGTGATTGTCTATGAAAATACTAATGTGGTGGACAGTAGATGGCAGTTGGTGTATTGGTAGATTGGCGTAGATGATGTGGCTTGCTGTAGTTGGTGGTGGAGATGGAGAGTTGTAGAGTAGGTGCAATCCCTCGATGAGTCTTTGGGCTCCCCAGAGGTATCGAGTAATAATAGTAATAATAATTTGTTATTAATGCTCGCATGCTGATTTAGGAAACAAGTATGCAGGTCACTTGAAATAGGAAGTGATCACCATTTAGTCTTGAATGAGTTAAAATGGAAAATCATACTGAAAAGTGTGTAAGAAGGTTTTAAGAAGAATCAAAGACAGTTGCTTTCAGTGGTAAACAGTACACTCAAATATACAAATATTATTTAAGAAAAAATAAAATCATTTGAAGACTAGAATCAATCATTGGAGACTTATTAGCAACCGAAAAAAGCATTGATTTATTCACTCATGAAACTCTTGAAGTTGTATGCAAGGATAGAAAAATCAGAATTCTGTTGGAAGTTAAAGAGGCAGTCATAGAAAAGAAGAAAGCATATTGAATGTTCCCAGCAGCCAATCAGTATGCTCCAAAAGAATACAGGGAAAAATATAAGTTAGCAGCAAAACAATGTGGGAAAGTTAAACAAAAATCATGGGAAAACTATAGAAGATAAATATCAAGAATATAACAAAATGTTCTGGAGACTGTTGAAAAGCTAAGAAATTGAAAAAAGCATACTGTAAACGGAATCAGATGATAAAGGTGATATGAGAACTTGAAGATATTCTTGATGTCTGGAGTAATTTGAAAGATCACTGAATGAAACAAGAAGTGACAGAGTAGTGATAGAAAATAGTCAAGAGGAGTGCAATCAGGAGTACATATCATTACTTCATGTAGTAAAGACCATCAAAAATGTGAAATGTGAAAAGGCAGCTGGAGTAAACATTATTCGATTCAATCAGAAATGTTCAAATATAGAGGTATAACATTTTACAGTGGCTGTACTGCATAATTCAGGTGGGTCAGAAGATTGGATCCCACATGATTGGAGCACAGGTCTTGAGGTCTACCCTTCTATTTAAAAAGAGAAATAAAACAATGGGAAAATTACACAGGAATTTCAGGAGGTTGTCAGGATCATATTATCATGCTAAGACAAATAGTTTTCAAATCCTTGGTATTTTCAATGTTTTGTAGATCTGGAAAACACACGACAAGATACCAAGACAAAAGCTGTTTAGAATGCTACAGTTATATGGTGTGGATGGTACATTATATCAAGCAGTACATGATCTAATATTTGAGTTATAAATCAGCTAGAATTCATGATGAGCCAAAAGACTTATTCTGAATTCAAGGATGTTTTTTATTAACACTCCATGTATTTCCTTGACATGTTGTGCTGTCTGTATGGCTAACAGCATACAGGAAGTTGTTTAACAAAAGCTAAAAACTGACAAAAAATACTAAACATTTCCCAACAGCTGCTATTTCTATAAATTGAACACGAGAACAATAGTTTAATCACATGTATCATTAAGTATGTTATGTGAGGTCTCTACATTGTTGTGCAAACCTCTGTTTGCTGGCAATCACATACCGTGGTCTTGAATATCGCCCATATTAATTAATGATTTCCAAATGTTGAGAATTATTCATTGGTTTCTGTTTAGTATGCCTTTCGAGTGAATGACCTCAAGAAGACCCATTGAACCATCCTTTGCAGTAATTCTCTTCTAAGTAAGTGATGAAGGATACTTATGATGTTCTTTGAGGATGTGCACAGCGAGCTCACTGTTTTCTTCCCTTTTGTTTTAAACATCATTTATGTTCTTTGTTATGGATTTTGAAACTTTTCCCAGTTTGACCTGTGTACATCTTTCCAAGAGAACACAGAATCTTGTATACTCTAGTATGTTTATAAAATGGAATTTTTTCTTTAGGGAAATGTCGGAAACTTCATAAGATGTTATCTGGTTTGAAGGCTGTTCTGATGTTGATTGATCTTAATATTTGGCCTGTTTTTCTTGATACATTGCCAACATATGGTATTGGATACATTAAGTGTCTTTGTAATTAATTTCTGGGTTATCATGGGATGGTTCATCAGAATTTTTTTTTTTTTCTTTTTAAAGTAGCCATTTTGGAGGAACTGATTACATAGGATTTGAAGTTCTTATTTTCTTTTAATTTTATCATTTGCTAGTATATTTAAAGCTTTATTTTAATCATTAATTAATATGTTACATTCACGATCTCTCCTATGCCCTCAATTACATCAGAGTTTACACAGCAATATAAAGAATGCATATAACATGCCTAATGACACACATTATTAAACTATTATTCTAGTCTTTTCAGTTTACAGAACTAGCAGCTGTTGTGAAACAGTTTTTTTTTTTTTTCCAGTTTTTTCCTTATGTTAAATAACACCTGAAGGATGCTGTAAGCCAGGTAGACAGCAAAACATGTTCAGAAAATATATCTAGTGTTAATAAAAAAAAACATCTGAGTTAAAACTCAGTTATTTATTATTTGAGCTATTTTACTATCTCACCATCATTGCAGTAGGTCTTGATGACATTAATTATGGAATGATAAAATGTCTTCCTTCATCTTTTGTATATCATCATCATTATCATCAAATTCCTGATATATCTCTCAAGAGGTGTACAGGATATCAACAGTAATACATGCAAAATTACATCATTACTAACTTCCTATCTATTTTCCTCCAAATCGGTCTGTTACCTGTCAAGACTCGAACATTATCAGATCTTATATTTCTGTCTTCTGAGGCACTTTTTACTATATCAATCCACCTATATCTTGGTCTTTCTCTGGGTCTTTTTCCTACCAACCTGACAGCTGGCAGAGAATACTTGTTTTGATAATCTTTCCTCTCCCATTCTGTTTAAGTGACCATACCACCTGAGATTAGCTCTGCTAATCATTCCTGGATGCTGACAGTGGCAAGTTCTTTCCCAATATCCTTGTTTTTAATATGATATTGCCATTGATGCCATCTGTTCATGCCCCTAATCTTTCTCAGGACTCTCAGATCTGCGGTCTCTAGTCTTTGGTCAAATGTTTTTACTTCTGACCCAGCTCTCAGATCCATAAATTAAAATTGGCTTGAATACTGTCTTGTATACAGCTAATTTAGTGTTTTGACTAATTAATCTCTTATTCCATATAAATTTATTGAATTGACATCCTACCATACCAGCTTTGTAGATTCTGTTGTCTATTTCCATATTTAAATTACCATCTTCACTAAAAATTGTGCCTAAATTGCTGAAATGTTTTACTTGTTCTGCAGGTTCTCCATTCATAACACAGTTGACATTTTCAATGATTCTGCCTATTTTCGTTGTTTGTCTTTTTATTGCTGACCTTCATACCATATCTATTACAACAGTTATTCAATTTAGTCAGGGAATCTTGCAGGCTTAGGAATTTATTTAGAAGTATAACATCATCTGCATAAAGCAAAGAGCTGAGATTAATATCTCCAATTTTGATATCATGTTTAATACCACTTTCCTTCATAATGTGATCCATATAGATAATGAATAACAGAGGGGATGATGTACATCCTTGTCTGACACCAGATTTAACATTAAGCCATCTTCCTGTACTTCCTTCAATTCTAACTGCTGACACTTACAACTCAAATAAAAACTAAGTATTGCTTGATATAATGCCCCATTGACACCATATAACTGTAGCATTTTGAATAGTTTCTCTCTTGGCACCTATATCCCCTTTTCCAGATCTTTGTTATATTCCAATGATTTCTCAACTATTTGTCGTAAAGTGAAGATCTGATCCTGACGTTGGAACTTCCTTCTTGGCTCTATGGTTGGCCATCCTGTTGTAAAGTTGATCTTAATAAAATCAATTAATTGCTGGTTGATTACTAATCAAAATATAGGGAAATTTATATTTATACTGCACCACCTTATATTTAGATTAGCCTATATAAAATAGCAGAATCAATCTTCAATTAACTTAGCAGCCTCCTTATTCATACAGGCTGAATTTAATATTTTACACTTAGGGCTCCTGCAAGGATCGAACTTTTCATGAACGGTGCAATGAAAAAGAATCAGGCACACACAATATTGAAATCAATAAAACAAAACATTTAATACAAGGTTATATGACAAGTATATAAATTTAACTCCGAAAATAAGATAATACAATTAACTCAGTTCTTCAGGGCAAAACTCTCATATTGAATTAAACTTCAAATCTTCAGATACTAAATTCACAGTTCTCTCAATAACAAAGATTGTTCACACTGTTCAATACTACAGAATTTCTTGTTAAATAAATTTGCTGGTATCACTCAGTTACACTCTATATTTAACACTTAGCAAGCACTTATAACATTATTAATCGCAGCAGTTATTACTTCAAGGGGAAATACTTTCAAACTTCTAACTTCTGCTAAATTCAGTGAAACGCCACAATAAATGTTAGGATATTCGAGATGGAGTTATCACTTAAACTTCACACTGAAATAAAATAAAAATAGGACTGTTCTTACCAGGATTAATCCTTAGCACATCAGATTTAATGTGAGCCCATATCAAAACTATATTCACTTATTACTCCGTTGGAACACTGTTCAAAAGAATTCTTCAAGGAGATAACTGAATTATTATTTATTGCGCTACACAATTCTTGACGGGCTTACTATAAGGCAGAATAATTAATCCATGTTTACTACTGTATAACAAGTTGAACTTTGTACAATCCTTCTTTAAAGCGATATAGGAATACGTAGTAATTCTAAAACTTAGTGGATTTATTCTGAATCTTCTATTAATCTTCTGGTCTTTTAATTATCCTATTATGGCACTAAATTCCTATTACTGCCACTGCTGACTTTACTCTCAGCTTTCTATAAGTTTTCTCCTTGTCTCCGTACACTTCCGAATGCTACTCCCTTGAATTTCCTGCCCTTCAGTGTCCTTGTTTACTTTTACCTCTCGCTTATATCTATTCCTTCTCCCCCGCCTAAACTTGTTCACTCGTCCAACTCATTAATTCCTTTTCTCCCAATTATCGAAGCTCACGCCCTATGCTCGCGCATTCCATTTTATTTCTCTCTCCATGGCAATGATCAAAATAAAACGTAAACATAAGCATTAGCATTACATAAGGTTATACCTTTACACTCAGTAATGAAAAATAATAATAAAAATATTACAGTTACTTAATTTCTCCTTCACTTTCATTTACCAATAATAATAAATAAAACATATGTTACAGTTTATATAAGGCACATAAAAGTTACATACATAGAGTTCCTCTTAATATTATTCAAGGAATAAAGTAATAATATAAATGTTATTTACTGCAGAGTCCTTTCAATAGCATAACATTATATTAAAATTGTATAATTAAATAATAACTGATAAAATTCAAGGATAATACATGAATAATAAATCTTAAGCAAGGGACTAACAAATAATATTTAAACAAGTCTTGCTTAGTACATGGTAGATTATGTTAAATGTGAATGAAGAATAAAAACATACAAAACAATTTCATTCACAGTTTAACAACATCCTCTATTTGGCCTGAATCCAGCTTGTTCTTCACCAAGCATTTCTTTCACAATCCTTCTCAACTGTTTCTCAAGTATAGTTGCATGAATCTTACCAAGAACACTCAGTAGAAAAACATCTTTGTAATTCTTACATTCAGTTTTATTTCCCTCTTTATGTATGGGTACTATGAGAGCTCTATTCCAATCATCCAGAATTCGTCCCTCTGTCCAGGCTTTCTGAACTATGAAGTGCAGCCACTGTAAGACTTTCATACCACCATACTTGAGCGTTTCTAGTCAAATATCATCTACTTCTGCTGCCTTTCCACATTTCAGGCTTTTGATGGCTTTTTCTACTTCAAGTATGGATATATATATTCCTGACTGCATGCCTGGTCAGTGTTTTTTACCATTGTGCTGTCATCACTGTTTGTTCCATTTAGCAATTTTTCGAAATAATTACTCCATACTTCAAGGATATCTTTTTCTCCTGTTTTCATGTCACCATTATCATCTCTAATTCCTTTCACAGCACTCTTTCCTCCATTTCTGAGCTTCTTCAACAACCTCCAGAATATCTTACTACTTTCTTGATATTTATTTTCTATGTTCTTACCAAAGTCCTCGCCTGACTTGTTTAGCTAGTTTTACACACTGTTTAGCTTTCTTACATTTGTCTCTGTATTCTCTCAGAGCACAAGCTGACTTATTTGCCAGTAACTTTTGATATGCTTTCTTCTTTCTTTCACTGCCTCTTTAACTTCCTGTGTGCACCATGGAGTTCTGATTTTTCTATCCTTATAGACAACCTCACCACATGCCTCTGGCTGAATCAATCACTGTTGATTCTTTAAGGCTTGCCACTGACTCTCCAAGGCTTGGTTCCTGTTCTCTTTTTTTCTTCGATCAAGTTTGTCTATTTTAGTCTACTGTTCATATCTGAGAATTGCTCAACTTTTATTTGCTTTAAAACTTTCTTACATATGCTTCTTTTCAATATGAAATTCAGTTTTATCCTGCTCAAGACTAAATGGTGATCACTTCCAATTTCAAATCCTCTGTACACTCTGGTGTCCCTCACCAAGGAGAAAACATCACTATCAACAATAATATAGTCAATGAGACTTTCTTATTTCTTGCCTCTTCTCTCCATGTGGATTTGTGCTTATTTTTATGTTTGAACATTGTGTTAGTGATAACCAGTCCATGTCCTGAGTAGAAATCCAACAGGTATTTGCCATTATTATTATTAGCTTTGCTGTTTCTCGAAAGTTTCCCAATATATTTTTGTTTGTCTGAATCATCTTCTCTTAATATACATCAGAATTCTTACAGAAGAAGATTTTCCAGAATCTTGGTAGAAGTCAGTTCTAATTACCATCCCCAAACCAGGAAAGTATCCAATACAAGCAAACAATTATTCACCCATCACTTTGATCAGCTGGCTTTAATTCAGCCTTCTCTGGTATTTAGAAAGTATTTCCGTCCTTTCATAGACATCATTCAGCTTTGGACCATTTGTTCCATTTAGAAACAAGTATAAGAGACACATTCCTGAAACAAGAGCATCTGGTGTCAGTGTTTTCTTTGCCATGAAAAAAAAAAAAAAAAAAAAGCTTATGACTACCTGAGATATGACATGTTAAAAGATATCTGTATTCTAAGTCTCAGAGAACACCTTTATTTAATTATTTATATATTATAAACTTTCTGTCTAGCCGAGCCTTCCAAGTCTGAGGGAAGTGAGGATATGACATTCTCAGTCATATCATCAAGATCAGGGTGTCTACCCCCCCCCCCCCCCCCTCAGGCTTTGTGTTTATTGTGAAACTCATTGAAGAAGAAGATTTTCCAGATACTTTGACTCTTTGCTGTCAAAGTTAATTCAGTCACTGAACAGCTTCCTCCCACTGTAGGTAATGCTTTTTATGCCAGTGACTTCACAATTTACTGTTGCTTTTAACATGAGGGTAATCAAAAGACAACTTCAATAAGCAATTAATCGTGTTTTTCCATGGGGACTTAGTAATGGATTCAGGTTTTCAGCAGAAAAAGGTGTCTGCATTCATTTCTACCATGAACTCATTGTTAACCCACATCATGAATTAAGAATGATATAAACTGTGTTATTCCAGTTTCAACAGAAGCTAACTTCTTGGTACTCCTCATTTTTGACAGAAAACTTATATTCTTTGGACACACACACACACACACACACACACACCTTCTTTAACTAAGAGAAGAGTCTGCAAGAGAGCATTGAATCTCTTTTGCACTCTATCCTCTACTGAATGGAGTGTGGATCAATCTTCATTGCTTTGTCTTTATTATCTGGTGATGCATTCAAAGCTGGATTATGGTTCTGCAAGGCAGAGTGGCCTTGAGTTAAGAATGGGATGAACTGCTATTCTTGTAGCAACAGAAGCTTTCTTGGGACCCATCTTTGATGAAAATGTATGTTCACATTCTTTGCACACATACACACATCTTCATCTAAGAGGAGAGTGTGCAACAGACCATTGAATCTCTTTTGAATTCTGTACTGAATGGGAGTGTGGGTCGATCGTCTTTATTGTGTGCTAATACATTCAAAGCTGGATTATGGTTCTGCAAGGCAGAGTGGCCTGTGATGGTTGGATCCCATCCATCACATATATAATTATATATGTAATGGATGGGATTCACAGGATGTGAATTATAAAAATATAATTCATATCCTATGATTTGTGATATTTTACACAACTGTTGTACAGAATGAAGACCTTTCATTTTGTTGTCAGGTTATGCTGGATTCCCAGACACATTGGAGTTAATGGAAACGAGATTGCATTTGCTAGATCAGCTCATCCTTTTTCAACGTACTGTTTGACAATCCCATATACAGACTGCAGACAATTTACAAGATGAAAGCTAATTACTCAATGGAACATGGCAGAAAGCACACAAACAAATTGCACGAGATTAAGTCTGAAATTAAGCATTTGCAGTCTAGTCAACATAGAAACAGAAGAGAGGAAGTTGTTCTTGCTAGGCTCTTGCATAGATCAATCACCTTCCACATTATTTACTGAGAGCTGATGACCCACCTATGTGCGAAAAATGCAACACTCGTCTTACCATATGTCATATTCTGGTAGAGTACCAACATTTCACATATACACTCAGGCAGATGTGACTCGGACAAATTGCCAGCCATTTTTATCTTTTAACAAAGAATTAATTTATATAAATACATCTGATTCTGAATTCTATACAGACATGTAGATACTTCTTTTCTTAATTTTTTTTTTTTTTTTGTACATGACATTGTTTACTAATTTATTTTTTTGATGTTTTATTAATATTTTGAGTACTGCTGTTACCTTTGTTGTTCTTGCACAGTAACTCATAAATCAGACAACCAACAAACAAAACACTTTTGAAAACTGGAGGCCACCAATATAGAAGTGCTTTTGCCAGAATGGCAGGAAAAAGACCCACTCAGAGATCAAGATCTAGGTGGATGATACAGTGAGAATTGTCTTAGAAGACCAAATGATAAGATTTGATGTCCTGACAGATAACAGATGAATTTGGAGGAAAATATTGAAATAGGAAGTTCATAATGACAGGATATCATGACAGTATTACATGAAAGTTTACATTGCCTAAGAGTAAGAGTACATATCAGGAATTTAATTATGAGTTTGTTATAACAAATATTTAGTAACTGAAAAGAGACATACCACATGTGACTATTGTGTTTCTTTCTTTGTTTCATAATTCTTGATATCAAATAAAGTCAATGTAATAAAATTACAGCAGACACATGTTATAGCAAACTACTAATGACCAGAGAAATATTGCTATTATTTTTATGTAGGTATCTTCATGGAGTCAGAAGACTCATCACAAGAGACCACTAACCTTTATACACAAGGTACCTCTCCTTAAACTTATTCACTCTCAGAGTGCACACTCATACACAACTTCCAGAGATGATCCCTTATTCCATTCCTTCATACTCATCACGTATTCAAAAATTTCCTTAGTGTATATCATATAAAACCCCTTTAGTAACTTAAGTTTCTGTCATGTTCCCTCTTTTTTGCCTATTAACTGAACTTTGCAACCCACACACCTTCAACCTATCCTCATAGGGAGCATTCCACAGACCTGCAATAGCTTGGTCACTTATCTCTGAATCCTCTACATCACCTCCTGATTCACATGAAACCCAGGTGATGAAATCTGTACACAGTAGTCTAGATACAGTCAAATCATAGCTTTATTTATATAAAGGGATAACCTCTCTATCTGTACTGTTAGTATGTTTTTCAACATCCAAGTAATCCTTTAAGCTATTTTACCAACTTCTGCTTTATGCCCTCTGAATTTCAACACTATCCATAATTACCCCTAAATCCCTAGTCTAATCAATTTCCTACAATCTTGTACAATCAATGTGATACACAGTATATAACCTTACCAACTCAAAGTAGATAACCTTACATTTTGCAACATAAAATTGTTGACCATTATCCTTTGCCTATAATGCTAATTTATTTAAATCATCCTGTGGGATATCTACATCACCTTTATCCACTACTGCTCTTTCTAGTTTTGCATTATTAGCAAACAACTGAATATCCCTCTCCCTTTTTCCTTTTATCATTAATTATACAAATTAAAGAGTAGCGGTCATTGCACAGAATCCTGAGGTATTCTATTAGTCACCCTCTTTCTCCTAGATTCCATTCCACTATATATTACTCTCTGGTGTCTGTCAGCAATGCCCTATCCATGTTACCAGCTTTATATCCATTCCCACTAATGCCTTTTCAAAGTCTAGTAGTATCATGGTATAGCCATTTCCCTCGTCTAATTCTGCTGGAGTGACAGCAGAATTAGATGTCACTCTATTATAAAATATAAGTAACTTATTAAGAGAGGGCCTACCTTTAACCAGCTTTTCCAATACTTTAACCAGTTCTCTTGCGATATTAACAGGTCTGTGATTTCCTACTTCTGTCTTGGAGTAGGAGAATTCCATTATCTTTGTGTAATAGAACTATCTTGCCCTCTTTCAACTCTTGGATCTTTGCCAGAGCTGAGACTTAGATTGAACAATTTTGTCGGAGGGAGAGAGAGATTTCCAATTCTCTTGCACATTTGTGTAGCATGCAGGCTAATGTGCCATCCAGTTCCACTGCTGTATTCAGGTTGATATTTTCAAGGTGCCATTAATTTTTCATCTTTCTCAATTCAGCAACTGCAAAATCTCCACCTGGATAATACACCTTTATAAAGTGATCACTCAGCAACTCAACTATTTCTTCTGTTTTCTGTCACCTTTCTCCCATCAGCAAAAGTCATCCTTCTATAGTTATTCTTCCTCTTACTTGCTACATAATGAAAAAAACTTTTGGGTATATTTACCTTGGACTGCATACTAATTTTCTCTCATAATTTCTTACCATATTAGTTAGTTGCCCTTCTTTCCTGCACTTGGTGCTGCTCATGACTATACTGATCATGTTTTTCTCTACATTCCCCCCATAATGTTTTCACTTTTTTTTTTTTTTTGCAGCTTTTGCTTTATATCACTGCTCATCTATTTAACACTGTCTGATTTATTCTGCTGACCATGGGTATGCAGTCTGATACTGCTTCTCTCAAACTATCCCTGACCACTTCCCATGCATTGCTGACATTCTTTGCTTGTAACTTCTCAAGCCATTGCACTGCTCCAAGATTCTTCCTAAATCTGTCATAATTACCAACTTTATAGTTTGGGTGGGGTACTGCAACTGATATTCCCATTCCATTCCCTGGAAACAGGAAATTACAGGTAATGGAACAAAGGAGTGGCTGCAAATCATACATTAATCACATAAAGACAAAATACATATGTAAAGCACAAAAACAGTGTGAAAAATAGAAATGTAAACAATACTGGGAGACATAAGAAAGGAGAGAACTAGAAGAGTATGAAATTATAAAAATTAAGATCCAGAATCAACATTTCAACAAGGGGTGCTTAAGGGTCAAAGCTGTATAACTGAGAGGAGACCTCCACATAGCCTTTAAAGGAATGCGGAGAACCGACCAGGGCTTCTGACCTAATGTCCACTCCTCACCTTCTCGTGGTGCACCCTGTTGGGTATCTACTTGGATACTGAACGGACGAGGATGGGCTGGCAATTTGGGATTTAGCCGACCAAATTGTATTCTTATTGGTTAAACCAAAATAAAAAATGATGGTACAACATGACAAAATTTCATGCCGGCTGGGGCGTCGCCCGGTTAAACAAGGCCCCCGTTGTTTTCTCCAGGGAACCAGGGCGAACAGCGAAAAGTCAGCTACTGGAACAAATCTGAAAACAAACCCCAACTCAACATCACCAGAGTTAAAAATATTGGTACTATCAACGTAAGAAGCCTGAATGGCAAAGAAATGGAGCTAGCTGAGGAATTAGATAAGTACCAGATCGACATAATAGGGGTAACTGAAACAAAAAAGACCAAAACTGGTGAGATCTTTCTGAGCAATAAATACAAAATGTTATATTCAGGCAATGACAATCAAGGAAAAGAAGGAGTAGCCATAGTATTCAACACAAAATACGAGGCAAATCTTCTTGAATGGCAGTCAGTCTCAAGTAGAGTAATGTGGGCAAATATGAGAATGGGGAACTGGACAATGAGACTTATTTGTGCCTATGGCCCCACAGAAGGTTCTACTAAGGTAGAAGTGGAGGAATTTTTTGAGGCTTTAGAAAAAGCAACTGACACAATGAAAAAGGAAAAGTTGGTCCTTGTTGGGGATCTAAACAGTAGAGTAGGAAATGATTGTGAGACATACAAAAATATTTTGGGAAAATTTGGAGAAAAGAGCAAAGCTAATAATAATGGCAAATATCTGTTGGATTTCTGCTCAGGACATGGACTGGTCATTACTAACACCATGTTCCAACATAAAAATGTGCACAAATTCACATGGAGAGAAGAGGCTAGGAATAAGAAAAGTCTCATTGACTATGTTATTGTTGATAGTGATGTTTTCTCCCTGGTGCAGGACAAGAGTGTACAGAGGATTCGAAATTGGAAGTGATCACTATTTAGTCTTGAGCAGGATAAAATTGAATTTCATATTGAAAAGAATAACTTGTAAGAAAGTTTTAAAGCGAATAAAAGTTGAGCAGCTCTCAGATGTGAACTGTAGACTAAAATACAGAAATATTATTGAAAAGAAAATGAAAGAGTTTGAGAACAGGAATCAAAACTTGGAGATTCAGTGGCAAACTCTGAAGGAAACGTTGATTGATTCTGCCAGAGAGGCATGTGGTGAGGTTGTGTGCAAGGATAAAAAAATCAGAACTCCCTGGTGGACACAGGAAGTTAAAGAGGCAGTGAAGGAAAAGAAGAAAGCATATCAAAAGTTCCTGGCAAATAAGTCAGCTTTTACTCTTACAGAATACAGAGACAAATGTAAGAAAGCTAAACAGTGTGTAAAACTAGCTAAACAAAAGTCATGGGAGGACTTTGGCAAGAATATAGAAAATAAATATCAAGAAGGTGGCAAAATATTCTGGAGGTTGTTGAAGAAGCTTAGGAATGGAGGAAAGAGTGCTGTAAAAGGAATTAGAGATGATAAAGGTGAAATGAAAACAGGAGAAAAAGATATCCTTGAAGTATGGAGTAATTACTTTGAAAAACTGCTAAATGAAACAAGCAGTGATGACAGCACAGTGATAAAAAACACTGACCAGGCATGCAGTCAGGAATACATATCCATACTTGAAGTAGAAAAAGCCATCAAAGGCTTGAAATGTGGAAAGGCAGCAGGAGTAGATGATATTCGACCAGAAATGCTGAAGTATGGTGGTATAAGAGTCTTACAGTGGCTGCACTGCATAGTTCAGAAAGCCTGGACAGATGGGCGAATTCCCGATGATTGGAGTAGAGCTCTCATAGTACCCATATATAAAAAGGGAAATAAAACTGAATGTGAGAATTACAGAGGTATTTCCCTACTGAGTGTTCCTGGCAAGATCTATGCAAGTATACTTGAGAAACGGTTGAGAAGAATTGTGGAAGAAAAGCTTGGTGAAGAACAAGCTGGATTCAGGCCAAATAGAGGCTGTCAGGATCAGATCTTCACTTTACGACAAATAGTCGAGAAAGCATGGGAATATAACAAAGATCTGTATTTAAGTTTTGTCGATTTGGAAAAGGCATATGACAAGGTGCCAAGAGAGAAGCTATTCAATACGCTGCAGTTATATGGTGTCAATGGGGCATTATATCAAGCAATACTTAGTCTTTATTTGAGTTGTGAGTCAGCAGTTAGAATTGAAGGAAGTACAGGAAGATGGTTTAATGTTAAATCTGGTGTGAGACAAGGATGCACATTATCCCCTCTGTTATTCATTATCTATATGGATCACATTATGAAGGAATGTGGTATTAAACCTGATATCAAAATTGTAGATGTTAATGTCAGCTCTTTGCTTTATGCGGATGATGTTATACTTCTAAATAAATCCGCTACAAGTCTGCAAGATTCTCTGACTAAATTGAATAGCTGTTGTAATAGATATGGTATGAAGGTCAGCAATAAAAAGACAAAGACAATGAAAATAGGCAGAATCATTGAAAATGTCAACTGTGTTGTGAATGGAGAACCTGTGGAACAAGTAAAACATTTCAGCTACTTAAGCACAATTTTTACTGAAGATGGTAAACTAAATATAGAAATAGACAACAGAATCAGCAAAGCTGGTATTGTGGGAAGTCAATTGAATAAATTCATATGGAATAAGAAAGAAATTAGGCGGAACACTAAATTAGCTGTATACAAGACTGTGTTCAAAACAATTTTAACTTATGGATCTGAGAGCTGGGTCAGAAGTAAAACACTTGACCAAAGACTAGAGACCGCAGATATGAGAGTCCCGAGAAAGATTAGAGGTGTGAACAGATGGCATCAATGGCAATATCATATTAAAAATGACGATATTAGGAAAGAACTTGACATTGTCAGCATCCAGGAATGCGTTAGCAGAGCTAATCTCTGATGGTATGGTCACTTAAATAGAATGGGAGAGAAAAGATTAGCAAAAGAAGTGTTCTCTGCCAGGTTGGCAGGAAAACGACCCAGAGGAAGACCAAGATATAGGTGGATTGATACGGTACAAAGTGCCTTAGACGATAGAAATATAAGATCTGATAATGTTGGAGTCTTGATACGTAACAGACTGATTTGGAGGAAAATTGTAGATAGGAAGTTAGTAATGATGTAATTTTTTCATGTAGTACTGTCATATCCTGTACACCCCTTGAGGGTACAATGCAGGAATTTGATGATGATGATAGTTTACGACATAAATGTTTTCTTCATAGAGAATTCTGTGTTTAGCGTGGTCACTCTTTCCAGTCGGAGGCAGTGTCTTTATGGTTATGGAGATACATCTTCTGATGCCTTTACCAGATCCAGCACTCTCAATTCCCTCATTCCCTCCATTACATGCATTTTTTTCTGGTAGTTATTCCTTATACTATCCCATGTCCATTTTCCTCTCTCTCTCTCTCCAGTCTATGTCCCAATAGGAAAAGTCTCTTATAATCAATCTTATAATTGCTCAACCTGCTCTTATTGTGTTTAATCTGCCAATGTATGTCATCCACATCTTCTTGTGGACTGGACCCACTGTTCTGTAGCAGTAACCTGTAATATATTTTGTCCTATTGGCCTCTATCTCACACCAGTTGGTCTCGAAGTGAACCATCTGTCCCAGAACTAAAACCCTTTTTTTGGGGTTGAAGTTCTTCAGCTATCATCAGAATACCTCACCTTCTGTCGTGTCCTCTTCTCTCTCTCTCTTATCCCGAAAATACAATACCCTTTACCCTTTTATCCCTACAACTATATCATTTTTGTCAACCAGGTCTCACTGATGCCTATGATTTTTGGCCAAGTCATGCTGACCAATGCCAAAACCCCCTTTCCTTTATTTCTAATACTTCTGGCATTCATGTACATGCATTTCAACATTTCCTTGGACCCACAGTTACCCTTGTGAATGTCATTACCAACCCATTTGGATTTCAAATCTGTGAAACTGCATTATATAATTATTTCTATAAACACATTCATTTGCCTCAGGGATGGCTGAATCCACATTCGACTGCATTACTTTTAATTCTTTTGGTTTCCTTGATTTTGTACTTCCAACCTCTCACTGAATGATGTTCTCTTTAAACATCTAACTATAAAACCACTTAAAAGAAAGTCCATCAGGTATATACTATGTACAACTCCTTTCATCCATCAAATTCACTCCATACATAAACTGCAACTATTCCTCCCACACAATCTTCTCATTGATTCATTATCAGTCATGGCCTTTCTTCTCAATTCACTCCTCTTATACTGATGCAGCAGACTCACAATCTTTACTTTCTCACTCTTCATTTTCACTTCTTTCAACAACTCTTTCGTATCCTTTCTTGCTGCATATTTCTCACCTTTCAAATCATTCATGACAGCTAAAACAGTCAATTCTTTCATGTCTCCTCTCTGCAAACTAACTTCTTCATTAATATTCTTGATCTTTGCACCTGGGAAACGAGTTTTGTCCCTTTCTCATGAAGTACAACTCTTACCATCAAATCTCTATACAATGTCTTTTGCTTACTCCAAGTTTCTCACACTTTCCTACTTTACCCATTCACTTTCATTCTTACTCCTGATGTACTGCACAACAATCATTTCTCCAGTTGCTCGAACTCACGTTTTGTCCTGTGAAAGATGCCACATAAGCATGTTATCTCACTTTCACCTCATCATCCACGTTACCTTCAGCTGCTTATTTCATACTGTCATTCATATTTTGTACATTATTATTAGTTCCTTCCACACTCTCTGCAAGACTTTTACTATCTTGCTTTACATCATTTAAATACTAGTTACTTTATTTTTCTGGTTTCTACACAACTTGCATTTCTTGCACTCACTCACAAAACATTTGACTGTCTCTCTACTCTCGCTTTCATACCATAAACTTTTTATTCTTGGCAACGAGTAAATCACTTATTAAATATACTTGGCATATTACTTAATGAAATTCACAAGCACATACATGTGCAATGTTCAGCACTGTTACTACTATGTGCTATGCTAGTACCACCAATATAATGTTGTTGTAATCCTGTATTTGCTCAAGGCCCATGCTTGCTGACCTGGGATAAAAACTTTAGATGCATCTTACACAGAATGAATAGTTTGCTATAGTGCACAATGTTTGTTATAGTGAATTTTAAGGAGGGTGGGGTACTGCAACTGATATTCCCATTCCATTCCCTGGAAACAGGAAATTACAGGTAATGGAACAAAGGAGTGGCTGCAAATCATACATTAATCACATAAAGACAAAATACATATGTAAAGCACAAAAACAGTGTGAAAAATAGAAATGTAAACAATACTGGGAGACATAAGAAAGGAGAGAACTAGAAGAGTTTGAAATTATAAAAATTAAGATCCAGAATTAACATTTGCATTTTGAAATGTTACATTAGCTTAAATTTATCCTTGACCTGGATAAATTTAAGCTAATGTAACATTTCAAAATTCTTCATAATGAACTTGAATATGTGTAGTCTCTACCATCAAAATCAGAAATAACATAAAAACTTGAACATAAAAATAAAACAAATAAAAATAACATAAAAACTTTAAGTCATGTTTTATATAAATGGACACCTCCAGTTTAGAAAGATTGGTAAAGGATACAAATGATGATGAAAATACCTGGCCTGCATTGGTCAGCCTGAATACAATAATTGGCACAGCAGGCTTTGAACAAGTTAGTTTCCTGTTTGAATAGAATCTTTAGGTCTCTAGTTTCTGGTTTTAGTAGAAAATAAATTTTATACTGTACTTCTCATATGATTATTTTCAAGAGCTATATTTTGTGGTTTCATTTTTGAAGAAATTCAGCTTGCCATCATGGTTTTGTGCTGTTACTATTTGCAGTAATAAGCTTAAAATAACACTGCTTCTATTGGCTTCATGCCAGGTCTCCTTGCTGCATTTTGTTAAGCACATTTCGATATAGTGGGGATCACTTTGCCTATTAAAACGTGCACACACACACACATAATGAATTTGATGTTTTTCAAGTAAATAATATTATTATTAGCTTACATGATATTTTAAAATTTAAACATTTTTCACATTTATAATTTCACTCTCTTCTACTTTTCTTTTTTCTTATGTTTCCAATTATTGTTTGCATTTGTACTTGTCTCTGCAATTCAGTGTCAAGAATTATGAAAAAAAAAAAAATAAAAACACTTGTTTTCATATGGTAAGTTTCCATACCATAGTGAAGCTCTGATCCTGACTACTTCATTTGGCATGAATCTAGTCATTATATCTTCATTAGGTGTGCTCTTCCTCTCAAGTATGCTTACATGAAATGCCTATTTGAGACACTCAGTGAGAAATTTTTCTGTAATTCTCATATTCAATTTTATTTCCATTTTTATGTAGGTAGGTGTTGATCTCTGCTCCAGTTATCTGGAATTTTTTGGAATTTATCTTTCTGGCTGGGCCTTCTGAATTATGCAAGTGCAGCCACTATTAAAACTTGCACACCTCCATATTTGTGCATTTCTGGTCAGATATCATTACTCAAGCTGCCTCTCCATATTTCATGTTTCTGATGTCTGTTCTATTTCAAGTTTTGATACACACACACACACACACCCTCATAATCTCTCTCTCTTCACTATTTTCTATCATTGTTCTGACACTACTTGTTTTATTTATAACAATTTTTCAAAGTAAATACTCCACGCATCTGTTCTTCAGTTTACACGTCACCTTTTATATTTTTGATTCCTTTTACTGTGCCCTTTCCTTTATTTCTAAATGTTCTCAGTAATCTTCAAAACATTTTGCCACTTGATATTTAAATTATTTAGTTTAATTCTTTATTTAAGTGTAAGCAAACAAAGTTTGTGCCTGAAGTATCTTCAGGACTGGGGAAACTCTTGGTAAAGGTGGCATAACTTCTCATCACTTGCCTTAGTATCTCCCATAATGCAAAGCACATCTCCTTGCGGACATGTATAATGCTATGCATTAAGGGAAGGACTGCTACCCAGACCGATTTTAACCTTTATTGTGGTCTCATCAGTGGGAGCCAGACCCAGTGGTGGTGATACCGAGGTGAAAGTAATGGAGAAGTCATGTTTACCTATACGAATTGCCAAAAAGGTGTCACACCTTATTATTAAATTACTTTGGATTAGAGAAAGATGTCAGAAGTTTTTTTCACTTGGTTAGACTATAAATTATATATTTAGTTTAATCCTTTATCCAACTGTAAGCAAACAAAGTTTGCACCTGAAGTATCTTCAGGACAGGGGCAACTCGTGGTAAAGGTGGTATAATACTTGATATTTAACTTTTGCGTTATTACCAAAGTCTCAACATGATTTTTGTTTAGCTAACTGTTACGCATTGATTTGCTTTCTTACACTTTTCTCTGTATTCTCTTAGGGCCCATGCTCGCTGACCTACAAAAAAACTTTAGATGTAGCTTCCTCTTTTCCATGATTTCTTGAGTCTCCACCATGGAGTTCTGATTCTTCTATCATTGCATACAAAAACATTCTTGCACTTCTTTTTTTTTTTTTTATATGAAATTCATTTATCCTGCTCAAAACTAAATTGTGATCACTTCCTGTTTCCAATCTCCTGCATACTCTTGTTCTGAACCAGCTTGAAGATATCACTGTGAACAGCAATGTCAAAGAAAAATATTTCCTGTGTCTTCTCCATGTGAATATGCACGCATCTTTGTTTGAACATGGTGCTAGTAAGGCTAGTCCCTGTCCTGAATGGAAATCAGACAAATATTTACCATCATCATCATCATCAAATTCCTGCCATGTACCCTCAAGGGGTGTACAGGATATGATAGTACTACATGAAAAAAATTACATCATTATTAATTTCCTATCTACAATTTTCCTCCAAATCAGTCTGTTACTTGTCAAGACTCCAACATTATCAGATCTTATATTTCTATCGTCTAAAGCACTTTGTATCGTATCAATCCACCTATATCTTGGCCTTCCTCTGGGTCGTTTTGCTGCCACCCTGGCAGAGAACACTTGTTTTGCTAATCTTTCCTCGCCCATTCTATTTAAGTGACCATACCACCTGAGATTAGCTCTGCTAACGCATTCCTGGATACTGACAATGTCAAGTTCTTTCCTAATATCCTCGTTTTTAATATGATATTGCCATTGTTGCCATCTGTTCATGCCTATAATCTTTCTCAGGACTCTCATATCTGTGGTCTCTAGTCTTTGGTCAAGTGTTTTACTTCTGACCCAGCTCTCAGATCCATAAGTTAAAACTGGTTTGAACACTGTCTTGTATACAGCTAATTTAGTGTTCCGACTAATTTCTCTCTTATTCCATATGAATTTATTCAATTGACTTCCCACCATACCAGCTTTGCTGATTCTGTTGTCTATTTCTATATTTAATTTACCATCTTCAGTAAAAATCGTGCCTAAATAGCTGAAATGTTTTACTTGTTCCACAGGTTCTCCATTCACAACACAGTTGACATTTTCAATGATTCTGCCTATTTTCATTGTCTTTGTCTTTTTATTGCTGACCTTCATACCATATCTATTACAACAGCTATTCAATTTAGTCAGAGAATCTTGCAGACTTGTAGCAGATTTATTTAGAAGTATAACATCATCTGCATAAAGCAAAGAGCTGACATTAACATCTACAATTTTGATATCATGTTTAATACCACTTTCCTTCATAATGTGATCCATATAGATAATGAATAACAGAGGGGATAATGTACATCCTTGTCTCACACCAGATTTAACATTAAACCATCTTCCTGTACTTCCTTCAATTCTGACTGCTGACTTACAACTCAAATAAAGACTAAGTATTGCTTGGTATAATGCCCCATTCACACCATATAACTGCAGCGTATTGAATAGCTTCTCTCTTGGCACCTTATCATATGCCTTTTCCAGATCGACAAAACTTAAATACAGATCTTTGTTATGTTCCCATGCTTTCTCGACTATTTGTCGTAAAGTGAAGATCTGATCCTGACAGCCTCTATTTGGCCTGAATCCAGCTTGTTCTTCACCAAGCTTTTCTTCCACAATTCTTCTCAACCGTTTCTCAAGTATACTTGCATAGATCCTGCCAGGAACACTCAGTAGAGAAATACCTCTGTAATTCTCACATTCAGTTTTATTTCCCTTTTTATATATGGGTACTATGAGAGCTCTACTCCAATCATCGGGAATTCGTCCCTCTGTCCAGGCTTTCTGAACTATGCAGTGCAGCCACTGTAATACTCTTATACCACCATACTTCAGCATTTCTGGTCGAATATCATCTACTCCTGCTGCCTTTCCACATTTCAAGCCTTTGATGGCTTTTTCTACTTCAAGTATGGATATGTATTCCTGACTGCATGCCTGGTCAGTGTTTTTTACCACTGTGCTGTCATCACTGCTTGTTTCATTTAGCAGTTTTTCAAAGTAATTACTCCATACTTCAAGGATATCTTTTTCTCCCGTTTTCATGTCACCTTTATCATCTCTAATTCCTTTTACAGCACTCTTTCCTCCATTCTTAAGTTTCTTCAACAACCTCCAGAATATTTTGTCACCTTCTTGATATTTATTTTCTATATTCTTGCCAAAGTCCTCCCATGACTTTTGTTTAGCTAGTTTTCCACAGTGTTTAGCATTCTTGCATTTGTCTCTATATTCTCTAAGAGCAAAAGCTGACTTATTTGCCAGGAACTTTTGGTATGCTTTCTTCTTTTCCTTCACTGCCTCTTTAACTTCCTGTGTCCACCAGGGAGTTCTGATTTTTTTTATCCTTACAAACAACCTCACCACATGCCTCTCTGGCAGAATCAATCAATGTTTTCTTCAGAGTTTGCCACTGAATCTCCAAGGTTTGGTTCCTGTTCTCAAACTCTTTCATTTTTTCTTCAATAATCTTTGTGTATTTTAGTCTACAGTTCACATCTGAGAGCTGCTCAACTTTTATTCGCTTTAAAACTTTCTTACATGTTATTCTTTTCAATATGAAATTCAATTTTATCCTGCTCAAGACTAAATAGTGATCACTTCCAATTTCAAATCCTCTGTACACTCTGGTGTCCTGCACCAGGAAGAAAACATCACTATCAACAATAACATAGTCAATGAGACTTTTCTTATTCCTAGCCTCTTCTCTCCATGTGAATTTGTGCACATTTTTATGTTGGAACATGGTGTTAGTAATGACCAGTCCATGTCCTGAGCAGAAATCCAACAGATATTTGCCATTATTATTAGCTTTGCTCTTTTCTCCAAATTTTCCCAAAATATTTTTGTATGTCTGACAATCATTTCCTACTCTGCTATTTAGATCCCCAACAAGGACCAACTTTTCATTTTTCATTGTGTCAGTTGCTTTTTCTAAAGCCTCAAAAAATTCCTCCACTTCTACCTTAGTAGAACCTTCTGTGGGACCATAGGCACAAATAAGTCTCATTGTCCAGTTCCCCATTCTCATATTTGCCCACATTACTCTACTTGAGACTGCCTGCCATTCAAGAAGATTAGCCTCGTATTTTGTGTTGAATACTATGTTGAATACACCAGTTTTGGTCTTTTTTGTTTCAGTCACCCCTATTATGTCGATCTGGTACTTATCTAATTCCTCAGCTAGCTCCATTTCTTTGCCATTCAGGCTTCTTACGTTGATAGTACCGATCTTTAACTCTGGTGATGTTGAGTTGGGGTTTATTTTCAGATTTGTTCCAGTAGCTGACTTTTCGCTGTTCGCCCTGGTTCCCTGGCGAAAACAACGGGGGCCTTGTTTAACCGGGCGACGCCCCAGCCGGCATGAAATTTTGTCATGTTGTACCATCATTCTATATTTTGGTTTAACCAATAAGAATACAATTTGGTCGGCTAAATCCCAAATTGCCAGCCCATCCTCGTCCGTTCAGTATCCAAGTAGATACCCAACAGGGTGCACCACGAGAAGGTGAGGATTGGACATTAGGTCAGAAGCCCTGGTCGGTTCTCCGCATTCCTTTAAAGGCTATGTGGAGGTCTCCTCTCAGTTATACAGCTTTGACCCTTAAGCACCCCAGAGATATTTACCATTATTATTAAATTTTCTCATGTCTCCAAATTTTTCTAAAACATTTTTATGAGTCTGGTATTCATTTTCCAGATCTGCTGTTTAGATTTCCATCCAAGATTAACATTTTTGTTTGTGTCAGCTGCCTTCTTTGATGATTCAAAAGATTCCTTCACTTCACTTTTTAGTAGAAACTTATCTGACCCTCATCATTATTACCTTAATAAAATGTGTTGTGTTAGTTATTTAGAAGAATCTCACCCATTTTGTCTTAATTTTTGTAACAGTAATTATTTCAAAGTGGTACTTCTAGTTCTTTACAAGGTATGAAATTCATTTTCATATGTTGTAAACAAATGTTTACTAGCAAAAAAGGTTAACTACCAAAGTATAAAATAATAAGCAAAGCTATTAGCAGTATAGAGTTCCCTGCAATAAAGAACTGTTTTGGGCTACAGTTGCTTTAAATTAAAACTGCTGGACATCGGGGGGGGGGGGGGGTAATACATTAATGAGAATAATGGTGTAATGATCATTAGCCTAATTTTGTGGTATTAAATCTTCTGGATATAGTAAATTTTTGGAGATTAATTTTTAATAGTTCCCTCTGGGATTGAGATATGTTAGGGTCGGTTTTATAAAGTACTTTTATGTAGTTAAAATAGAATTTAAACTTGAAGTTGATATACAGAAACAATGGCATGTAGGAAATAATGAATATATGATGATGATAAATACAATATAGCAAAAATTAATGATTTTATAAGCAAATAGAATGTGAAATGAAGTAAAAACAATATATTTTAAAAGACCTAAGAAATTTAAAAACATAATAAGATACAAATGTATACAATTTAAAATGCTTTTAAAATGACATGAATAAAAAGAGAGTGTATTTACTGTGCAAAAGACCATTTCACCCAGAAAAGTGGAAGATTGAAGAAAATTTGAAAACGTGAACACAGACAGCGAAATAGTCTTTTATCTCATAAATATGTTCTCCTATTTTATTTGTGTCATTCATTACATTTATATTTTTAGATTTCTTAGGTCTTTTGAAATGTATTGTTTTTACTTTGTTTCACATTCTAATTTTGCTTACAGAATTATTAATTTTTGCTATTTTACCCATTTCGTAATTTTTGCTGTATTTTATTTATCACCATCATATATTCATTATTTCCTACATGCCATTGTTTTTGTATAATTTCAAATTTGAGTTTTATTTCTATTTTAACTTCATATTTTAAAACCACCCCTTTAGACATATCTCAAACATAGAGGGAACCATTAAAAATTAATCTCCTGAGAATTGTTTCAGAAGAACTAATATGACTAGCAGTCTAATAATGCCATTATACCCATGTTCTCATTAATGTATTTTCAGTAGTTTTAATTTAAAGCAACTGTAGCCAAAAACAGTTTGTTATTGTAGGAAGCTCCACATCGATCAACATTTTGCTGATCATTTTATACTTAATCCAAAAGGAGCTACATGAACTACAGTTCAGAAATACATCATAATTATATTTATAGCCTTCCTCGATGAGTAATACTGCTTAATCGATATAAGTCGCTCTTCATACAATAGCATATATATCCAGGCTTAAAGTTAGGATGTTAGTGCTCTTTTATCTGGTGGATGCTGATTTGAAATTCAAATTCATCAAATTATCAGCAGAATATAGTGTTGTGAGTTACTGTCATGAAATAGTTATAATAGGAATTGATCTCATTCTGTATTGGAGAGAAGAATATAATGTAAAGGCACCCATGTATTGAGGATAATAGTCAAATCTTACTGTAGCAAACACTGTATAATAAACTGTTTGGAAAGTCCTGATGTAAGTCGTCCCATAGCTAGAATGTTATCCGGTGAAATTCTCTGCTGCAAACTATCGGCTGGAACAAACTATTCATGTTATCTCTCCATATGTGCAATAGTGAGAGCGGACTGGGATTTTGAGGTCGAGGCTATATTGTAAAAAGTCATTTTGTTTAATGCTGTTGTAAAATAGGTGTTTTTTATATCCATTTTGTTGTGCATTTTTTCTTAGAATAATTAGTATTTTATAGTATGTTACTACTGATTTTCATATTTGTATATTTCCTAATATATATTATGAGCCTGTTTCCAGCCAACTGGACTGTACAGTTGGTCAGAAACAGGTTGGTAGAAGCAGTATCCTGGTGCAGGGAGGGATTGTTCTCATGGACATTCTCTCATACCCATTGAAATACACCTTAATTGCTAATTCTTACTGGAATTGTTTTGAACCAGGTATTGCCTTACACTTTGACACTGTGGCCCAATAGATTTGGACTCTTTGAGCAAAACAGTGTCCTGTGTCACAAAGTTCACATTCTGCAACCATGTTTGAAGATCATGTCCAAGCATCCCATGTTCTCCCCTGGATCAAATATTTGTGGAATCATGTGGAAGGCACCATCTGCCTCTGCTGTTTGATGCTGGTGTCTCACTTGGTTGCCAACCTCAGGGATAGTAGCAAGAATACCTGAAGCATGTTGTCCAGAATACCTCAGGACACCTTCCATGATCTAGTGGAATTGCTAACAAGATGGATGTAAGTAGTTATCTCAGCTTTAAAGAGGCCTAGCACATTTGTATTGGTTTCAAAAGTTACATACTGATTGTACTATTTTGGCTCATGAGTATATTAAGTAGTGCTGTAAAATGGTGCAAAAAAATAAAAAACAATAGAGCAGTAACAAAAAAGAATGCTAATCTGTATACTGAAGTTAAGAATAATAGAACATATCCCACTGAACAGGAACCTGCAAGTAACTTTTGAAACCAATACAAACAAATTATTAGACATTGATGGCCATTTACTACTACAAGTTTTCTTGGGGACAAAAATCAAAAATAATACATATAATTGAAAAACAAAAAAGACAGGAAATGGTAGTTATTGTAGGTACAAGTGATTTAACTAGCAATAGAAAAGGATATATACAAAGGTTGTGAGTTTTTGCGTGTACAGAGAGTTTGTCCATTCACCCAACTGAGCAGTGCTTGAATGTATTTGGTATCAGGAGTCTGGGGAAATTATTTATTGGTATGAGACTACAGAGGTGAATGTACAAAAAGACCTGGTACAGTATTGGAAATAAAGGGGTACAGTTGACCTTGGAGGATATGCTGTGGTTTCAGATTGTATAGGCATTACAGCATTGACTGTCAGAGCTGCCTGACAATGATTATCAGATAAATTAATAATCATTATCGGCTGATATTAGATGATTTGAGTCCAGTTAAGGCAAAAAAATATGATTGGAATATTAGTGGCAATTTTTTATGTAGCAGGGAATTAGAAGGCATCTAGTGTGAGGTGGAATTTAACAAGACCAAAGTTGTATATTAAATCGGTAGGTACTATTATTGATCCACTAGGACTATAATAGTCCTAGTGGGTCAATTGCTGGTTACAAAGTGCATCACCAAATCGACCTGATGGATGCTAAATGAGTAATCATTGTGGGTGACCTTAATTACCCAAACATTCATTGGGTAGAGGTCAAATATCAAGAATAAAGTTGTGAATTTATTGAGCTATTGTGAGTCAGTTTCCTCAAACAGCAAGTGACAAAACGAACTTCAAGTCAAAGGGTGTTAAACCTGATTATAGTGTCAAGGTTTCAGTTGAAGACACGACTGTTCTGCATGCAGTACTGACCTGGGAAGTGGCTGAGCATATGGATGCTTCATTCCGAAAAAGTTACATACTGAATGCTGAACGTCAAAGTAGGAAATACTAGTTTTGGTCCCATGGTGTCAGTTACTGGATGGGAACAATATTGGCAGCATATGGGAAGCATTTAAAAAAAAAAAAAAAAAAAAAAAAACTTCATAAAATTCCTGGTATATACTTTCGAGGGGTGTACAGGATAATTCTGAGGTTCTTTTTCTTGCTAACTAGGCAAAGAACACTTGTTTTGCTTTCCTCTTCCATTCTATTCAAGTGACCATATCACCTGAGATTAGCTCTACTAACACATTCCTGAATGCAAACAATGTCAAGTATTTTCTAATGTCCTCATTTTTAATGTGATATTGCCATTGATTGATGCCATCTGTTCACTCCACTAATCTTTCTCAGAACTCTGATATCAGTGGTCTGCAGTCTTTGATCAAGTGTTTTATTTCTAACCCAGCTTTTTGATCCATAAGTTAAAATTGGTTTGAACATTGTCTTGCATACAGCTAATTTAGTATTTTGACAAATTCTTTTTTTATTCCTATATAAATTTATTCAGCTGACTTCCTGCCATACCAGCTTTATTATTATTATTATTATTATTCCTGACACCTCCAAGGAGTCCGAAGACTCATCACGGGAGGACACCTACAACTGTCTCAACCACTACACTGAACCACTACTACGAATCAACGGCATCTACCGCCCACCTCCACTACTACTACAGCTAGTTTACTAATTCTTTTGTCTATTTCCATATTTAATATGCCATCTTCACTAAAAACTATATCTAAATAGCTGAAATATTTTACTTATTCTGTAGGTTCTCTACTGAAAATACAGGTGAATATTTCTGTGTTCCTGGATATTTTCATGCTTATGTTCTTTTTAATTGCTGATTTTTATGCGAAATTTATTACAAGAGTTATTCAATTTAGTAAGGAATCCTGCAGACTTTAGCTGGATTTATTCAGAAGTATAACATAACATCTGCATAAAGTAAAGAGTTTAGATTAACATTGCCAATTTATATATCAGATTTAATACCACTTTCCTTCATAATGTGATCCATATAGATGATGAATGACAGTGGAGATGATATGCACACCTGAGTTAACATCAGACCGTCTTCCTGTAACTCCTTCAATTCTGACTGCTGACTTAACAGTTTAAATAGAGATTGTATTGCTCGATATAAAGTCCCATAACTGTAGCATTTTGCAAGTTTTCCTCTTGGCACTTGTCATATGCCTTTTCCAGATCATCAAAATCCTTGTTATCTTCCCAAGATTTCTCAACAATATGTCTTAAAGTGAAAATGCAATCCTGACAGCCTGTATTTGACCTGAATCCAGCTTGTTCTTCACCATGCTTCCTTTCCTTAATTTATTAGCCATTTCTCAGGTATACTTGCATAAATCTTACCAGGAACACTCATTAAATAAAACTGAGTGTAATTCTCACACTCAGTTTTATTTCCCTTTTTTTTTATAGAAGGGTACCATGAGATCTCTACTCAAATCACCCACAATTTGACCCTCTGACCAGGCCTTCTGAATTATGCATTACAGCCACTGTAAACTTTTATACTTCCATATTTTAGTATTTCTGGTTGAATTTCATCTACTCCAGCTGCCTTTCCTCATTTCAGGATTTTGATGACTTTTTCATATGTATTCCTGACCACGTTCCTGTCAAGAGGTTTTTTTACTACCATGCTGTCACTGCTTGTTTCATGTAGTTGTCTTTCATAGTAATTATTCCAGACATCTAGAATATCTTCAGTTTTCATATCACTTTTGTCATCTCTGATTCCTTTCACGGTACTTTTTCCTCCATTTCTGTGCTTTTTCAATATCGACCAGAATATTATTCCACCCTTCTAATATTTATTTCCTATGTTCCTACCAAAATCTTCCCATGACTTTTGTTTAGCTACCTTTACACATTGCTTTGCTTTCTTACATGTTTCTCTGTATTCTCCAAGAACACAAGCTGACTTACTTGCCAAGAAACTTTCCATATACTTTCTTCTTTTCCTTGACTGCCTCTTTAATTTCCTGAGTCCACACGAAGTTCTGATTTTTCTATCCTTACGGACAACTTCACCACGTGCTTCTATGGCTAAATCAATCAATGTTTTCTTCGGGGTTTGCCACTGAATCTCCAAGGTTTGGTTCGTGTTTCAAAAAAAAAAAAAAATGTTGCAATATTGGAATGGGTTTCAAGAGTTCTAAGAATAAATAAAATGAGACCCAAATGAAATTGCAACATTATTAGCAAGGAATTCTCAAGAAAAAAGTGATGTGGAAAGAATATCATCTATGCATTTAGTATAAAGTCAGTCATGAAAATTATAAGGCATATGCAAGAAGGTACTAGTATTGTATGAACACTAAGTCTGAGTATGAAAAGAAACTGACTCTGTGAGCTAAAGACAATCCAGTGAAATTCTGTCGTTAGGCTGCAAGTAAAAGGAAGAATGAATGCAAAAGAAGAGATCTACTGAATCTGGATGGTATGCTTCTACTGTATTCAGAAGAGATTGTGTTCAGCTAATAAGTGCCCAATTTCCTAAGAGCTATCAAATTGGTATAGTATGCCCACACTTTGTAGAGCTTTGCTTGGCTTGGTGCCAAGAATAGTCGATTCATGCTGAAGGGGAGAAAGAAATGAAGGACGTACGAATTGGTCGCCAACACACAAAATCATGTGCTTTATAGATAAAATTTTCCAACTGTTATACAAGCAAAATAGTTACCACTTTAAAAACTACAATGAACATCAAAGAAAAGTTAATTTTTCGACGTGTAATAATAAACAACTCATCCCAGAAGAGATTGATTACCCTATTATCGGAATGGATTCTCCTTTTTGTGACACGTGCAGAAGTGTCGAAGGGTCTCGAATCTGTGGGCGTACTATATATGCAACATGGAGCTCATTGCTACCTCTACACATGAGGAAACTCGGTATAAGAGCTGTTGTATTAACTGAATAATTACCAATTGGAAATGTTGGAATATCAGTAGGGATTCTAAAAATGCTGTATAATTTGAATCTTGGCACATGGAACTTTCCACAGCAAGGGAAAGAATGTATCATAATTCCATTGCATAAGGGTTGTGCAGAGACTGCTATGTCTAACTACGTCTAACCTGTCATTTTGGGAAAGTTGGAGAAACTATACTTTGCAATGAACAGCCTAGTTTTACTGAAGGAAGGACTGGAATATCAAGTGCTGTTGCACTATGAAATGCACATCAGTCATTTGATATGGCTTGCTATCCAGTTATTTGCGCTTTTATGATACTTTACTTATTTTTTGCTGCTTAGATGTACTTGATAATCTCTGATGTTCATTTGGTTTGAAGTTGTTACAGTTGACAAAATGTAATCAGTCAGGTGTCTATCCTGTGTGCTCTATCTGCATTTCACATTTCACGCAACAATGTTTTCGATATGCATTATGTGATCATCGTCATAGGAACATAACTATCACCATCTTTGTTCAGAGCAGAAATTTAGCTTGCTTTTGCCATTATTAATTACCTCAGTACATTTTTCTCCAGATTTTCAGAAAACATTTACAAGTGGCCTCTAACACAAAACTTAGATTATTCTCCCCCCCCCCCCTTTTTTTTTTTTCCAGTTGTTTTTGCTGATGACTGAATAAAACGTTTCTTCTGCTTCTTTTAATGGAGATCATCACAAATAAGTTTGTTCTGTTGTTGGATTTGCCATGCCATTCTTTATAAAATTAGCCTCATATTCAAAATATTTATATGTTCTGAGTATTAAATACTTTCATTACACTTTCTAGCCTGTGTTCCTTATTACAGGGAAAAAATTATTTATTGAATATATTTTACAATTCACATTCTTTATTTGCAGTGTGCAGGTTCTCTAGTAGTAATATATTAGTGTTGCACCAAGTGTTATAAATGAAATTTGTCTAACTAAATTTTATATTTTAAATTTTATATTGTTATTTAACTACTATCCAATTTCAGGTACAACCATAGGAGAACTTGGTCATATTTTGTTTCCTGATGGTATCCTTGATAGCAGGGAACATAGTGGTTTTTTGTTTGTTCGACCAACCTTTCAGTGTTTAAGCAAATTAGTTTTGCCGGCTTCTCCTTATCTGGTAGCTATACTTATTCAGAAGTGGGAAGTACCATGGGCAAAAGTATTTCCTTTAAGACTGATGTTAAGACTTGGTGCTGAATTTCGTTGTGAGTGCAATTTTTTATTAGTAATATTTGTTTTTTTTGACTATGAATTATATTAATTTTTTCATATATATTATTGTCATCTGATACTTTGGTTTAATAATTAGTGTAGCAATAATTATTTGAATCTAGGTGTTAGAAGATTGGACTCTTTTGGGGATTTTGTGTCATATGTTAGGAAATGAACTTAAAGGTCCTTGTATTTACTCAAAACTAATATAAAATAACATTTTAAATTAATTGCTAGGGAAAACCAAATAAAAAATGTAAAACACTTGAATAAGATGACTAGTTTTGTATAGCCTTATTTCATATTTCTTCAGATTGAGATAAAATACAAATATAAAGAAATATATTACAAAGAGTTATCCTACAAAGAATTGTAAACTTTTTGTTTTAAATTCATTCAACATGTAACAGATGTTGAAAGTAGGAATCCTTTATGTATGCCACCCAGAGTTGATTTTTATCACATCACCTTTTATCATATTACCTTGGTTTTTATCACATCAGCTCAGACATTATATCATCTCGCTTCCTTGCTGAAATATATATGTATAATTATTGAATTCAAGGTACCGCATTTTTGTGAGTTGTCAATCGACTTGATAGTTTTAATTAATGGTATAAAAAAACTACTCCATATTTGTATGCTTGTTTCTTCTCCACATCTCTGACACGTTCTTTTTGAAAGATTTCTCCAGATCACTTGTGTCTGTCCAACATAACAAATGCTGCAATTATAATAGATTTTGTATACTCCTGGTGTTTTCATACACTGTTGAAGTGGTTTTGGCGATCATAATATCATGGAGACTTAACATCATTGTAGAGTTTGAAAGTCAACTTTAAAGTTATGTTGTTGTAAAACTTTTTTGATATTTTGTCTGTGACATTTATGAGATAAGGTAAGCAAAGTGCAGCTTTGCAGTCATCAGGTTGTTGTTGTGTTGAAGCATGAGATTGTTTATTCAAGATGTTATTAATAGTTCTGATGTTGTAACAGTTTTTTTTTTTTTAATTTATTTTTTATTTTATTTTATTTTATTTTTTTGAAACAGTTGAATAGTGACTTAACCTAGACTATACATAATAAGACTAATGATTTTATAAGTGTAACTGGCCCAAAGAAATCAAAGAAATTATTTCAACGCATCCTGTTATTTCATGTATATATGATGCTCCAAAAATCCATAAGGCTGACCCTGAGTGGATGCCAGACGTTCCCAAACATATTACTTTTGTAAATAATTTTGTATATCTATCTGGTCAGCTAGCACCACATGTAGGAAAAACATCATTTCATATAAAAAACTAAGGATTTTATAAACAAAATAAAGTAGAGAGTGTAGTGTGATTCATCGCTTCATAACACAGCTTTCCAAGCTTCCACATCCCACTGCACACACACTCTTTGCACCACTGAAGACGATGCTGCATGTTGATTTGGGTAATGTGGGACTTGTATATTTCATTCCTACCATGGAGACCCATGTTGTGAGCCTTGGCTCTGAATGTTTTTGTGCAGATTTGTGTTCCGATCATTGCCCGAATTCAATGTGTTGCCATGAATGGTGATTTTTACATATTATTCTTTGTAGCACCTACAGTCATGTTTGGTGAGTGTGGCGGGTTATCCACTGTGAGTAGTGGATTATGTGGGTTATCCACAGTTGACTTCCTGCTCTTCCATCTCAGTATGATATCACTGATTGTTGACTTAGTATGACCCAATTTGTCAACTTGCGAAACAGTTAATTTCTCCATGTTGCAGATAGACCTGCAACATGGCATCCTATTGCATCACCTCTTTCAAATTCCATTCATCCTCTTCTCACAGCCATTTCACCTGGAACTGTTGCACTGACTTAGGAGCACCATATTTCTCCAATTTATACAGACTACCGACGCATGATTCATTACATTAATGATGTACCTTGCCCGTGGGAATGTCCGTTGACTTCTTTCTAAGGAGTGTAGTATATGGACTCTCCATGGGCAAGGTACATCGCACCATGCAATGAATCATGTGAACCATGTAACGAATTAATTTTTTTGTAAAAAAAATTATCAAATGATAAGGAATATTACTATTTCACATAGATGGGCCACTATCCTTCAACAGATATAGAAGAGAGGAAGTCATTCTGTTTAGGTTTCAGTCATTCTTATCTGTTGAAGGATAATGGCCTGCCTATGTGTCAATAGTAACACTTCTTACCATTTGATAATTTTTTTACAAAAAAATTTATTTATGCAAATACATTTGACCATGAATATTATATGTAGGTGTGACAGTTTTTTAAAATTTGTTTTCTTATGCATAAGAAAACAAATTTTGTGGTAGTGGAGGGCAACTTCTGATGTCCTTCACCAATAAACCCAAAACCAACCAGTCACTCATTCATCCAGCTTCTTTAAATTTTCATAAATTACCTCTATTCAGACCATTCTTGATATTCTTCCTTTCATATGATCTGTACACAACTGAATATTTTTCTGAAGCTCATTAACAATACCACTGTCATACCACTTCACCAATAATGGTCCCAACATTAAATACAACAGAATTCTATCTGTACCTTATCCACCTCAATATTGCTTTCCAAATGCAATCCCTGGATGTCAGTCAGATGATGGAATTACTATTGTAGTTCATTGGTCTGATATCCCGTTCAATTTATTGCATCTTAAATGGCAACTTAATTATGTGGCAGTAAACCATTTCTCCAAAATGTTCAGAAAAATCATGGTACATACACAGTTATCATTATTACTGTAGATATAATAAAGATAAATTAGATAATTCTTTACTAATTTAACTTGGACATGAGTTAATCATTACTAATACCATATTCCAGCATAAAGATATGCATAAATTCAGATGGAGAGAAGAAGAACAATAAATAAGTCTGCTGCTGTTATTAGCAATTCCATCATCATCATCATAGTGATATTCTCATACAGGTTCAGAACATGAGTATTTCAATTTGAAATAGAAAGTGACCACTACTTAGTTTTGAGCAAGATAAAAATGAATATCATATTGGCAAATATGTACAAAGTTTTGGAATCTTAAGTGAATAAGTTTCCAGAGGTGAACTTATAGACTCAAATATAAAATATTATTATTATTAGACAGCAATAATATTATTCATGAAAAAAATGAAAGTTTGAAAACAAGAATTAAACCTTGGTGACATTTTCGGAAAATCACCATAGCACCAAGAAAAAGAAGTCCTGAAAAAAAAAAAAAAAAACATGTATCGAGAGTGTTTCATAGGTCAGTCAGCAAGAATACAGAGAAAAATTATTATTATTTGACACCTCCAGGGAGTCCAAAGACTCATTGAGTGAGGGCACATGCTCTACAACTGCCTCCACCACTCAATCCACCAACTGTTTGCAACTACACCAATGCCATTTACCGACAACCACTACTCATTTCTACAGACAATCACAAACATCCATGCCCATGCCGGGATTCAAACCCGCAGCCTTTTAGCTGGAGAGCAGATATGCTAACCAATTGGCCAACCAGGTCAGCTAAAGAAATGGCTTCGCTACAGTAATTTTTCAATTACAATTATTATTATGTGGCACCTCAAAGGAGGGCACCTACTCTACAACTCTGACAACAAACTACAACCACACCAACGTGTGGTTTACATCTACCACCACTAGATGTAAACCACAAAATGTAAGAAAGCAAATTGGGGTGTAAAAGCAGCTTAAACAATAAATAAATAAATAAAAAAACCATGTGAAGACTTTGGTAAGGATATTGAAGATAAATATCAGGAAGGTGTTATGTGGTCTGAGGATATTGAAAAAACATACAAAGCAAACAGTATACTATAAAAGGAATCAGAGATGGTAAAAGTCATATGCAAACTGAAGGTAAAGTTATTCTCAATGTCTGGAGTGATTACTTCAAAAATTTTACGGGAAACAGGATGTGACAAAACATAATGGTGAGCACACTGTTATGCAACATATATTTGCAGTATACTTTGTATGTATTCAGGGGTGGCGCATGCATAGGCACTGCGGAACTGCAGCACCCACAATTTTTCTCGATATACAAATATATTTGTTAATTTATTTATATTTGCTTGCAATATTTACTTTTATCATCAACAATCCTATACGATTCTCTTATTTTGTATAAAAAATAATAAAAATCCATCTTGTAGCACTTAGGAGGGCAAAGGATGCTAGCAGCACCATGTTACCAGTGTCATATTGTTACTTGCAAGCATATGCACGTAGAATAGGATGGGTACAGAAAATCACCAATGAAGAGCTCTTGCAGAAGATACAACCAAAACAGAATCTAATGCAGAAGATTATAAAACGGAAGCTACAATTATTTGGACACATCTGTAGAATGAGTGAGGACCAGAAGGTAAAGACATTTGTTTGGTATTTTGGATGGCTTAAACAGAAGAGGTAGACCATACAGAGAATGGATAGATGATATAAAAGGCTGGTGTGGAATGGGTGTACAAAAACTGCGACACTGTGCACTGGACAAAGAAAGGTGGAAGAAGATAGTGAAACAGGCATCAGACATCATGGGCAGTGAGCCCATGGGTTCGTGATGACCATGACGATGATATGCACATCATAGCGAGATGCGATCTATTAGTGTAATGCGGGACTGTCTGTCGCGCAGTTCTGCTGTTGTTTATATGCAGTTTGCACCAGTAGTAGAGTGTTCGTAGTGCTTATCGTGTTTACTCCGTCTCTTTAAATATTTGGACATTTCAATTAAAGACAACATTTGTTATAGTTTTTATTTTAGAACATTATTGGGGTTATAAAAATGGATTTTATTTTTAAGTAATTTTGAATTATACTAAACTATAATTTTATCGATAATAAACAATATTTTTTCATGTTTAATTGTTTTAAAAATTTTTACCATAATTTTGATATTTTATCCAAACACGTAACAGTATATGTAAGTATATACTGTACTTACAGTGTGTATGTATATTTCAAAATTGCAGCACCCCCACGATTTCAAGCCACGAGCTGCCACTGTATGTATTGGTATAAATTAAATTAAAAATACCAAGAAATTATATACTTGGTTTAATCCTTTATCCAAGTGTAAGCAAACAAAGTTTGCACCTGAAGTATTTTCAGGACTGGGGCAACTCATGGTAAAGGTGGTATGACTTCACATCACTTGCCCTAGCTTTTATCCCATAATGCAAACCCACATCTCCTTGTGGACTTGTATAATGCTATGCATTATGGGAAGGGCCACTACCAAGACCGGTTTCGACCTTTATTAAGGTCTCATCAGTGGGAGGTCAGACCCACAGGTGATACCAAGGTTGAAGTAATGCAGAAGTCATATTTTTATATAGGAGTTGCCAAAAGGTATCACACCTTATTATTATAATAGTCTGGATTAGAGATAGTAGTTGTTGAAAGTTTTTCCACTTGGTTATACTATAAATTAAAGATTCCAAAAAATTGTATACTTGATTTAATCCTTTATCCATGTAAGCAAACAATGTTTGCACCTGAAGTATTTTCAGGACTGGTGCAACTCGTGGTAAAGATGGACTTCACATCACTTCAAAAACAATTGTATGTATTGGGTTTCTTTATTCCCTTTAGTTCTTGAATTTGTTTGAATTCTTAAATTTGTACAGTAGTTTGGAAGGGTATGAGTTTTACTCTGTTCATTCCTTTCAGGAGACTGTTTTTCAATGAAAGTGCGCAACTGTGAAACAGGTTATATATTAGACATCGCTAATTGTAATGTGAATGATACTATTAGTGCAGTGGGTCTTAACCTTTTTAGTGATCGGCACCCCCTTGAAAAATGTGTTTCTGTTTCTTTATTTAGTAAATTACATCTATTGCAAGATAATTTATTTATTGAAAAATAAACACATACGTTTACATATACAATATCTCAATTTTTAATGGTTATGTTGTTGTTGTTTATTCATAATAACACTTTTGAAGTGAGGCTCCTTTTTTGAAAGAGCATGCGTATGTCATCACTTGCATTTAAGCGATTTCTGGCTTTTGTTTTTATGTGCAAAAGTGATGAAAATCCCATTTCACACAGGTAAGTGGTGGCAAATGGTAAAAGTATCTGCAATGCTGCTTTTGCTAGCTGTGGATAAGGTTCTAACTGTGTACACCAGAATTGTTCTAAGTCCAGTTTTTCAAATTCCATTTGAATACGTGCATTGGCTCGTATTTCAATAAGATTGTCTTTTATTAAATAGCTGTTGTCCATCAAATCTGGGTCAAAATTTAGAAACCTCTCGCACCCTGGAAATGCTTTCTCACACCCCTAGGTTAAGAACCACTGTATTAGTATCATATTTAGATAAAGGGACATTGTTTATTTGTTGATAATTGGTATACAAGTCTTGATTTGTTTAGATATTAGCTGAAAGAAAAACAAATGCACATGCGACAGTTATTGTAAATAAAAAAAGAAAAAAGGAAAAAAGCCTCAGTTTCATGGGAAAACTTAAAAAGTGGAACATGAGGTAGTGATTCGTGATGAATCACTACCTGGGATTTTGTGGTCGAAACATATGACACTAACAGAAGGGTAAGGCAGGGCAAAAAAATGTAAAACTTGCTCATATGTCAGATTATAATGCAAATATGGGTTTTGTAAATAAAAGCAATATTTAAATGAGTTTATCAGAAACTATGAGTAAATCAAAGAAATGGTATGTAAAACTTTTCTTTTATTTGTTTGACATTTCTGTAATAAATGCATGCAACCCATTTCTGTAGAAACTGGGAAAAAATCTCAGCTAGTAGACTTCAGGTGCAAGTATAGATTATATTTGGTTATTCAAACATATAATTAAATTGTAATATATATTGACCTTTAATTGACCATGATTTATAAACATCTAATACCAACAAGTTTCGCGATGGGGCTGTCTGGCTTCTTCAGGGCTTATAATGATAAGAGAAAAAAACTCTGCCTATATACTGCAGCCAGCAACTTTAAAAAGAATCATTACAAGCAAACTTGCTTCCTGCCCAAGTGGCAATTGCTCCTTCTGGCCCCTTGCCAAGGCCATTGGACACAACTTCTGCTCACCCAGATTACCACCACTCACATCCAGATGGTACTGTAGGTAGTTATGTGAGGTAACTACCAGATGGTAGTTATCTCACATAAAGACAAGACAAATTATCTCATTAATATACAACTTAAAGTGGTTCCCCTATTAGAAAGCCCTAAGGTACTCCATTAGTCACTCCTATTCATGCTCCACCAACTTCATATCCATTCCCGTTTGCTCCAATTTTTCTAATAGTTTTCCATACAGCATTCTGTCGAGCTGACATTAACATCTCCAATTCTGATATCATTTTTAATACCACTTTCCTTCATAATGTGATCCATATAGATAATGAATAACAGAGGGGATAATGTACATCCTTGTCTCACACCAGATTTAACATAAACCATCTTCCTGTACTTCCTTCAATTCTAACTACTTACTTATAACTCAAATAAAGACAATGTATTGCTTGATATAATGCCCCATTTATGGGGAGGTACGGCACCATCTCAGTCCCCCCCAAATTTTATCCGGGCTCCGGAACCGGCATAGCTGACGAATCAGACCTATGGCTGGGTCAGTATTCCTGACTGTAATCCATGTTCACTGGACCAGTTTGCCTGCTTGTGGGATGAAAAACCCCAGATAAACTGGTGGAAAAAACACTGCTGTCCACGCCCAAGACCGGCTAACATGCCTATGGCTGAGGAAGATCCTTAAGCTCCTTGCATCATCGACGGGAATTGAAACAGTGTTTAGCTTTCTTACATTTGTCTCTGTATTCTCTAAGAGCACAAGTAGCTTCTCGATTTAATGCGTTTTCAGATGCTCTCGAAGATTTGCTGAATCAAAGAAATTCTTCTGACATGTCGTACAGAAGGAATGTTTTTCTTCTTCTTCAAGGTCCAAAGTGGCTAGTACAGAGAAAAAAACTGAGTAACACTGTTGTATAAAATAAACATTAAAACAGAAAACACATAACATTACACGCGTGGAGTGTGTTCTGTTAGTCACTGTAACGAATGCATCTTCTGTAGTTTGTGCAAAATTAAATTCTGGCAGGCTGAGTGATCTTATTAAGGTTTTTCCATATGTCAACTATTATCATTCCCTGGTTTCTGTTAAGATTTTCTCCAGAACGGAGGACTACAATGGCTTCTTTGGAATTTCTACAACAGAAATCTTATTCTAGGTAAGGCATGGAGCTGCTATCCCAATAAAATAAAATAAAATAAACAAATTGAATAGTACAGCAAACCAAGGAAGTCTCTTAAAGATGGAAGATCTGCAGCCCTTGATCCATTGCTTTTGATTGCATGGCATTTTCCAGTTACTCTAGCCATTTCTGAGAGGAAGAAAGCAGCTCAAAGATGTTTAGTATATAAAAACATCACAAAAATGGACTTAGGTATGTATGTAAGATCTGCATCTGCTCTTGTTTTGAAATTTATCATTTGTATTGAACTTGTGAAGTAAGGTAACTTGGAAAAGTGTGTTTGTTTTGCCTTAATAAATGGCTGATTTACTAATTGGAATGTCCCTAGGTTCATATTATCACATAATAAATTTTGGCTGAAGTCAGAAAACTCACTCTTGGGTTTTTAACTTACAGCTCAAAAAATTAATAACATTTATTATTTTATATTCTTACCAAAGTTTTCCTGATAACTTTTGTTTAGCTAATTTTAGACATAGCTTTGGTTTCTTACATTTTTTTCTCTGTATTCTCTTAAGACACCTGTGATAACTTATTTGCTAGGAACTTTAATGTGATTTGTCTTTTCCAGGATTGCTCTATTTAACTTCTTAAGTCCACAATCAATTTAGATTTTTTTTTGTCCTTGCAAACTGCTTCACCACATGAATCCATCAGCATTTTTTTCATATCTCTCACTGAGACTCCAACGTATGGTGTTTGTTTCAAACTGTCATTTTTTTCCTGTAATAATATTTGAGTCTTTGATTCTCGGCTGAAAGCTGCTTAACTTTAATTCTTTTTAAAAATTTCCTACAAGAACTGAATTTTTTAATGGGCAGTTGTGATTTTACACTGTGCAGCAAAGCTCATTTTCCAGCAGGTGCCTAATACCACACCTGCTGGCAAATCCCTTCCTTTAAGTGTTCTGATTGCTACCTGCCTGCTTTAGATCATTTTAGATAGTCTCCTCCATTCTGGTGTTTAATGCCTGTTAGGAGGAGATGTCCAGGATAGCTGTAAATATTAGACCACCTACTCGTGTGAATGTATTGGCAACAGAGTTTTGTTTCTAACTCCTGGATTTCACTAAAATACAGTGAAAGTTTTAACCCTAGATTGCATTTGTAAGATATTTCAAGAGAAATCTGTACATTGACTCTTTGTCCAAAGAAAACATGAACAATTATCTACACACTGATTAACATCGGATCCATTATATCAAAAAAAAAACTAGGAACGATATGTACCCTACAAGTTAAAGTCTATGCCATTACTTGATATGAACAGAAGAAAAGCAAAAGAAATTACAATTACATATAGAAAGATATGAAATGTATTATTAGAAATGTAACAGAATAGCACACTTAATAAAATTATCATATTGAAGTTCCATTTTTATAAAGAAACTAGTAATTGTTCCTGTCTGATATTTCAGAGAGAGACACTTTATTATATCAGGTCACATTACATTAGACAGCTGAATCAATAGCAGCCTTGGATCCATTGTTTAGATTATATTTGGTTATTCAAACATATAATTAAATTGTAATATATATTGACCTTTAATTGACCATGATTTCTAAACATCTAATACCAACAAGTTTCGCGATGGGGCTGTCCGGCTTCTTCAGAGCTTATAACGGTAAGAGAAAAAAATGGAGTAACACTGTTCTATAAAATAAACATTAAAACAGAAAACATGTAACATTACACGCATGGAGTGTGTTCTGTTAGTCACTGTTATGAGAGCATGTTCTGTAGTTTTGTGCAAAATTAAATTCTGGCAGGCTGAGTGATCTTATTAAGGTTTTCCATATGTCAGCTATTATCATTCCCTGGTTTCTGTTAAGATTTTCTCCAGAATGGAGGACTACAATGGCTTCTTTGAAATTTCTACAATGGAAATCTTATTCTAGGTAAGGCATGGAGTTGCTATCCCAATCAATGGTATGGTTAGTAATTGTGAAATGATGGGCTAGACCTGAGTTGTCTGATCTGTTGTTATTAACATCTCCTATGTGTTCTTTTTTTTTTTCGAATTTCAAGGCTTCTTGACGTCTGTCCTATATAGTTTAGACCACAAGCACATGGGATGTTGTACACTCCAGCGCATTTGAAAAAAGGATTAATGTCTTTTGGCGATCTTAAAATGTGATGGACGGTCTTGACAGGTTTGAACGCAACTCTGATGTTGAAAGGTTTAAAAAGTTTTGCAATCTTCTCGGACACTGTACCTGCATAAGGAATAACTAAGGATGAACTGTATTGAGTGATGGTGGGTTATTGTTGTGGGGGGGGTTTCTATGAAGAATTTTGTTGATTAGATTCTTTGAATAGCCATTTTTTATTAATGTCTCTGATATATGAGTAATTTCATCATTGAGTTCTTTTTCTTCTGAGATGATGTTCGTAGCTCTATTTTTGAGCATATGTATTATGCCGAGCTTCTGGAAAATATGGTGAGTTGACTTGAAATTAGGGTAGCGTCCAGTGTGTGTTGGTTTACAGTAGACTGTTAATTTGGTATGTCCATCTGCTAGTTTCTTGATTAGGGTATCCAAAAATAGTAGTTGATTATCTTTTTCCAGTTCCAAAGTGAATTGTATTTTTTGATGAAAATAATTGATTTTGGTTAAGATGTCCAAAAGAGCTGTTTTTGTGTCCCTCCAAATTATGAAGACATCGTCTACATATCTCCATCACACTAAAGGTTTTGGGTCTAATTTTGAGAGGATGTCTGTTTCTTGCTTTTCCATGAACAGATCTGCACAGGGCGGCGAAAGGAGACTGCCCATAGTTAAGCCATTTAGTTGTTCATATATCGTTTCATTCCATTTGAAATAATTAGATTTAAGGCAGTGACGAAAAAAAGGTGAGCGTATCTTCTGCTAAGAGATTGCATAGGATACTGATAACTTCTTTTTCTACTGGGATGTTGGTAAATAAAGATATCACATCCAAGCTAGCGAGAATGTCTGTCTTTAAGATCGAGATGTTTTTCCATTTTTCAATAAAGTGCTTTGAATTCTTAATGTACGTGTCCGATTTTCTGATATGTCCTTTTAGGAGGCTGGAGAGGTGTTTGGACAATACATATGTGGGAGCATTTCCTCCATCAACGATTGGAAGTAGTGGAACTCCATTTTTGTGGACTTTTGGGGCTCCATACAATCATGACGTCAATGGGTGTAGTGACTTCAGATTCTGTTGCAAGTCTGTGGACCAATTAGTCATGTTCCGTAATAAGTTGTTAGGGTCCTTGTGGTTTTTTCATCTTGGGTCCGACTCTAATATGTGATACGTTAATGGGTCTGATAGTAATTTTGTGATCTTGGCTGTGTAATCCTTAGTGTTTAAAATGATTGTGGCATTACCTTTGTCTGTTTTTAAGATAGTTATTTGTTTATCCTTTTTCAAGTTTGAGAGAGCTCTTTTTCTTGGGGTATTATGTTTAGGTTAGGTGGATTTGAAGTTGAAAGGATCAAGAACTGGTCAAGACTGTCCATCACTTTTTAAGATTGCCAGAAGACATTAATCCTTTTTTCAAACATGCTGGAGTGTAGTTTAGACCACAAGCACATCCCATGTGCTTGTGGTCTAAACTATATAGGACAGACATCGAGAAGCCTCAAAATCCGAAAAAAAGAACATATAGGAGATATTAATAACAACAGAACAGACAACAACTCAGGTCTAGTCCATCATTTCATGATTACTAACCATACCATTGATTGGGATAGCAGCTCCATGCCTTGCCTAGAAGATTTCCATTGTAGAAATTTCAAAGAAGCCATTGTAGTCCTCCATTCTGGAAAAATCTTAACAGAAACCAGGAATGATAATAGCTGACATATGGAAAACCTTAATAAGATCTCAGCCTGCCAGAATTTAATTTCGCTCAAAACTACAGAACGTGCTCTCATAACAGTGACTAACACAACACGCTCCGTGCGTGTAATGTTACTCATTGGTATTAGATGTTTATAAATCATGGTCAATTAAAGATCAGTATATATTACAATTTAGTCTTGGATCCAGTCAGTGCACATCATTATCAGTTCTTTAACGTTTGCAAAAGTTATGTGGGGGGGGGGGGGGGGGCAACAACCAGAAAATGAAGGTTGATTTTATGGAATCTACCACTCATGTATCCTAGAACATAAAGGATGCGTGGTTTCTGAAACCATAACAGTTGCAGATCCTTTAGAACAAAGCTTTGCTACAAACTCTGGCAAAGCTTTGTTCTAGACTCTCTAAACAGCAACTCCTGAAGGAGGAATTGATAACAGAATTTTACACTCCCATGCTGGTTCTTCAGGGTCTACTGACATCTGTTATGAGAAGATAAAACATCTATGGATTTTCTTCTCTTACTGTAACATAGAATACTTACTTATGAAGAGTGTCTGTATTCTTGACTGAAGACAATTGTCATTACTTCTTTCTCTAATCAAGAATGCATCCAAAAGTTGCAATTATCATGTTATTGCTATGTCCAGCTGTCTTTGTAGTATCTTTGAGAAAACGGCCAATGCAAGACTTCTGGTTATTTAGAAAGCAATAATTTTTTTTCCTTCAACACATAATGTAACTTTTGTAGATGTTGGTCCACATCTGTACCATTTGGTCCTCTGACACATAATTATAAGAAATGCATTCCTGAAATGTGAACATAGAAAAAATCTATGACAGCATGGAAATATAGTATATTAAAAGAGCTCCACAATCTAGGTCTCAGAGGGCATCTCCTTCTTTGTATTAATATCTTTTTTTTTTCTCTAGCTGAATCTTTCAATTCTGAATGGGTAGCACTTTACCCCACCATGCTACCAATAGGAGTGTGTTTCCCTAAGGTTCTTTTTTAAGCATTAAATTCTTAATTGCTGACTACATAATTTTCTACCATTTAGCAAGAAAAGTCAAATTTCTATTTTCTTGTAACAAGTTATGGAAAGGCAGCTTCAACAAGCAGATAATTATGTGTTTGTGGGCACTTGGTAACAGGTTCAGGTTCTCAGTAGAAAAGGTGCATGTACACATTGGTTGAAAATACAGTATGTGCACTCTTTTCTAGTGAATTCTGAGTTTCTGCTGATCTAGAGTTAAGGTCATTTTTGACAATAAAAATAAATAAACACCTTTACATTCCTTATACACTTTATGAACTAAGAGAAAAGCGCAAGAGAGCATTAATCATTCTCTATAGTCTATCCTCTGCAGAATGTGGCACATCAGCATTTCTTACCTGAACTTAATGAGTGCATGCATTTGCTTAAAGCTTGGTTATGGATTACAAGTCTGTGCTTCTGTAAGGGAGAGTACCCTGCAATAGTTGGATGCTATCCATCATCATGAATGCTAATAACTACTGGTGAATTTTGCACATCATCCATTCAGAGCCTTTACATGGAATCAAATGAATATACTTTATCTTTGTACTTGTATTTTTGTCCCCTATGTTGGAAAGTTCAGTAATTTTTTTCAGTAACATTAGACTGTCATTTTCCCTTTTGGGATGAAAGAGAAAGATTATACAAACTCTTGACATAAATGTAGACATTACCTGCACTGACCATAATTGTAGTCTCTCATGAAGGTTTGTATTGCGTCATGCAGCCTCTTACTGTGTCAGCTAAGGAAGCTACTTATCTGTTATCAATCTACATGCAGCTATTTAATGCACACAGAACAGAGTACTCTGATTTCTTACCTGTCTATACCGATGCTTCAAGATATGAGACTTCTCTTGGATATCTTGCTGTTTTTCCTGGCCTGTCATCTTAAATCAGATTCCACTTGAATGTAGTAGCTATACTGCTGAGCTGCATATCATACAGCTTGTACTTTCATAGACGAGGAAAAAAAAAAAATCTGCTGTCAGATCAGTAAATATTTTGATAGTGTATTTCATGTAAGGATAGCAGAAATACTTAGTGTTGAATAACAATAGGAAGAGGTAAAGACTGACAGTTCAGGAATGGGAAGTGTTTAGAATATTAAATAACCTTGATGTTAAAATAAGGCTATAGAATTGGATGGAGTAACACCATGTATATAATGGGAATGTATGAACAGCTGGCATTACGCTTGACTTGGTTGATCAACAGAAGTCTGGCAACAGGAAGACTCCCAGAAGAGTTCAAAGAAAGAAAGAAAAGTAGTGCCACTGCATAAGGGAGAATCTAAGTCTGTATTGTCTATCTATTGACCAGTGCATATATGAAGTGTAGTGGCTAACTTGTATAGGATACAAATCTGGATTGATGAGAATGGAAATCTTTTGAGTGAGAGGGAGAGAAGCATGGGTTTATTAAGGGACAGTCATTCTATAGTAACTTGATTACATTTTATAATATGGTGAATAATGTTTTGGACAGAGTAGATGCTGATACAGTGATTTATCTGGATTTTGCTAATATATACCACATGATAAACTATGTTAAAATTGAGCAGGATGAGGATAGATAATCATTTGGTAGCTTGGTTACAGGGATGTTTGATTGATAAGAGTCAGTGAGTGGTGTTTGAGGGCTGTAGTGTGTTAAAAAAGGAAGGTGATGAGTGGAGTACTACAGGGTTCTGTTATAGAACCACTGTTTAATTTATATATCAATGATATAGTTCACAGTGTGAGAGGAGATATTCATTTGTTTGCTAATGATTCTAAATTAGGTAGAGCAATATCAGGAAGTTCTGATGTGATGTGATTACAAGATTATTCAATCAGTTGGTGCTTTTGGGCTGATGAATGGAGATGTCATTTTGGTGTTGCTAAGTGTAGGCCACAGAAGATGGAATTAAATTTATCATATTGGAGGAATTTTGCTTCAGGAGTTGGAGGAAGCAAGGGATAGTAAATTGTGGATAGGAAACTGAAGTTCAGGGACATGTCGCAAAAGTTATAAGGATTACCTAGAAAATTGTTGCTAGAATGCAAAGAATGCTGACATTTATGGGTAAAGAGGTGATAGTTCTATTGTATAAAGCACTAATTAGGCCTCATTTATTTCTGTCCACAGATCTGTTCACTTGGCTCTATTGGTGATAAGGAAACACGGGGTGGGGGGGAGACAGTGCGGAGGTGAATAACTAAGACTGTCTCAGGACTGGAATATTGAGTATCAGTACTGATTGAGAGAACATGATCTTCAGAGCTTAGCTGATAGAAGGAGGAGAGGTGATATGATTGTGACATAAGTTGGTGAGAGGACCCTATTAGATAGATATACGGGAATTACTTAGGATAATGCATGATGTGAGAATGAGCGGTCATGCCTGGAAATTATATAAAGTTCACTTCCTTCATGTAAGGAAGTGAAAAGGAGATTTATTTTACTTGGTGAGTGGTGAATGAGTGGAATGCATTGCGAAGTAAGTGTTGAATGTTCCAATATTGAATGTATTCAAGGCAAGGTATGAAAGTTATTGTGGTCTGTGAGTATTCAACCTCCCACAATGAATGTTTGGTCTCCATGGAGGCTTGGAGTAATACCAATACTACTACTACAGACTCATTGAGTACTTCACAGGCCTGAAGTGTTACAATTATTGTATCAAATGAATACCTTCAATATTGATGTTCAGTGTCATATATTCCAACCACATTAGAATCAAGGAAAATTTGACTGCAAATGTAGCTGCTAGGTCAGCTTATACTGTTTCACTTTCTTATGTAGAATACAGTTAATAAATGGAAATTGAATTAATGGCAGTCATCCTAGCAGGAAGAAATAACAAATAATTTGCACAAAATTAAGCCTGAAATTAAGAATGTGCAGTCTAGTATATGTAAAACCAGAAGAGAGAAAGTTCTGGCAAAGCTATGCATAGGTCATAGTTATCTGCTGATGGCAGATATGTGTGAAAACTTTAACACTTGCCAAACCATATGTCTTATTCTGGTGAAGTACCAGCACTTAACTCAAGAGAATATGGTTTTAGTAATCTGCTGAGCCACATACAGTCTGGCAAATCTTGTTATAGTCAAACAGATTACATGTTGTTTAACTTTTTACAAAGAATTAATTCCTACAGATGCAAATTATAAATGTTCTCTCTCTCTCTCTCTCTCACACACACACACACAGAACTGTTTCTCTTTTTAAAATCCTTTGCTGTTCACATAAGACATTAATGCATTTTGTTTCTTATTACATCCTGTATTGCTGTAACTGTGGTAATGGTGCATTATGATCCTTGCTGTGCTTGTGCCAGTAAATCCCAAACTAAGCAACTAACCCAGTCTCAGTAGTGCATGTGTTTCCCACTCTTTCCTCACACTGTCATATGCATTAGTTCTCTGGAGCAGGGAGAACTACAGGATAAGTAATGACTAGAAATCCCCACTCTTAAAGTGTGACTGCAGTTCCACTAAAAAAAAAAAAAAAAAGCTGTTATCCTCAAAGGATCAGTATTAAAGTTTATTTTTATTTAAGTGATGCGAAATATTCCATTAATTATAATATATTGAACTTTGATGGATATGACAAATATTAGATATTCCTTTTAATTTAATTATATTCAGTATATATTTTGTTGTATTCAGGATAATTGATGTATATTATAGACAGAGAGAGAGTAATTGTTTTTTTTTCTGTTTTAGATTATCCATGCTCGCTCATTAGTGTGCGTAATCGAAAGCCTGTTTATTGTGAGATAGGACATACCATTATGAATGTTCTTGCAGTAAGTTTTATTTATTATTATTTTATTTTACTTTTTTTGTTAAAAATATCAAAATAAAATCCGTAAAAGTAGTTGAAAAGAAAAAAAAAAGTGTTTCTCACATTTTCCCTTGCTCTCTTGTTAGATCCAGTGGCCTATCACAGTGAAGTAACATGTTTTCATTGAAACTTGAATAGTACTCTTATAAGGCAATTAATCCTGTCTGCGTAATATATTCTGATGGTAATTGTATGTTTTTTTACAGCGTCGAGGGTTTCTATTCCTTATAACTGCAACCATTATACGAGGATAATGTGGTTGGTCTTATGCCTCCCAGTGTATCCTATGTCTATAGAAGCGCTGAGTTCTCAAGGCTGGTTTGCCTGTTTGTGGGATGGAAAAACCCAGATAAACTGGGGAGAAAAACCCTACAGTCCACACCTAAGACCACTAACTTGGCTATGTCTGAGAAAGATCCTAAGCTCCTCATGTTAGTAATGGGAATTGAATCCAGGACACTCCCAGGCATATGGTTGTGAAGCAGATAGCCACCCACCTAACCGTGTGGAGTTTTCCTGTGTTGCAGGAAAACCTTAGTTTCTGGGAGAAAAAAACCTTGCCACCACCATATGGTGCCATCTAACCCAGGTTTACTTAAAAAGCCCTGATAAAGGTTCTTTGCATCCTATGTGAGATTTGAACCCAGGTCTTTTTCACCTAGAGGAATTGAGCTACTTAGGCTTTTACATTTAAAAAAAAAAAAAAATCATTGGTTGTCCAGTCTGACTTTTAGGAAGGTTACGATTTCATTTCCTCTGATGACTAGATTAAAGTTTAATTTCATCCTACTTTCTAAAAGTAGAGTAATGGATGAAATCTCAGTTTTATTATTCCTCTCCAAAACATGCAATTTACGTATAAATAGAGGCTGTGTAGCTCAGTGGAAATGGCATTTGCACTCCGCAATGCTTAACCACACAAAGGGTTCAAATCTAGTCGGCGACTAGAGGAACCTTTTCTAAGCCTTTTTTTTGACTGGTTCCCAAGTTAGTCAATCTCTAGCATGGGCAAGCTGGATTGTTTTCCTGTAAACTCAAGAAAATTGACCGTGAAACCCACAATATTTTCAGACATTAAAAAAAAAAAAAAAGTATTGTGTTAGGGTCCACAAGGTGGCAGCACTTGTTAGCTGTCTCTTCACTGCATGCCAATTAAATTAGTGATAGCCATGGGCCAGCTATCTCTGATTGGCTACCAGTGGAGATTGAACTTCCCACTCAGCCTCCAAAAGTTAGATAGGACTAAAACGGCCTTGCCTACTCCCTATACAGCAATAAAAGACTTATCTGGGTTTTTTTTTAATATATCTAATTAACTAACTTCTCTAGTAAGCAGTACTGACTGATATGATACATTGCTTGTCACTGATCAGTATTCAAAGTGTGTTATGATGATGATCAAGATACGGTAAAATGACAATTGAAACCCAAGAATTAATGCAAATGACATCTGACAGTGAGTAGCATAATTGTATGTTCTTAACATGTCATCCTTGCCTCACCTTCCACTATTCTGTAAACTGTAAGGTATTAATGTATCTGAAAATATAGTTATATATATAAAGTTATTTAAAAATCAGATGATAACAAAATTTAAATTTTATCATCTAATTTTTTTATTGTGGGATAAAAAATTTGCAGATTGTAATTGTTCAGGAATACTTCAGAAGGAAGCTGTTTCAGAAGACACAAACATGGAATAAAACAGGAAGAGGAGCAGGTTACAATTGTATTTTACTGAAAAGGGGTGTTAGTCAACTGTTAATCTTGCAGTTGACTAACAGGAGTCCTACTTGACAAAGAGGAGAGAAATGATGAATGCCATTTTAGTAGATTAGTGGCTATGAGCGTATCTATAGAACAGACAATTTCTGATTATATCTTTATAGAGTGTATAGAATGTACTATGATCACACTACATGATTTAGTTTATGTTATTATAGTTTCTTCATAGCAACAATTTTGCTCCAAATTAATCTTATCCGTGTTTAAGAATGGTGAAACTGAGGTCAGAGAGCTGGCCAGCAACAGCATTGGCAAATGGATAACAAGTTGCATTGATGCACTAATCAAGGGTATCATTCTATCTCACCTCTCGAATTGTGTAAAGTAGCCAGCATCGGAAAACTAGTGGTGATGACTATTGTTAATGACATCAGCTACAATAAGGTTTGTGCACAATGGGTCCTGAATGTGCTGAGCAATATAAAGAAGCTCAGAAAGTCATCTGTGTAAAATTTCTCCAGTGCTGGTCACAAGTGATGAAACAAGGGTTCACCATTACAATCCTGAAACAAAGATATAGTCAGTGGAATGGCATCATTTCAATTCACTGCAAATTTTGAAGTCATGTTCTGGGACAAAGATAGCATCTTGGATTTTTTTGGAGAGAGGCACTATGATAATTCAGAGTAATGCATAGATATGTTGCATAAATTTAAAAAAGAAATGTATTCATAGAGTTCTGCTCATCAGAAACATATTCCAGATTTTGCATTGCATCCTCTGACTACCACTTATTTGGCTAGTCTCTCTCTCTCTCAAGAATGCATTTTATGGATGCTTGAAACATACTTTTTTTTTGAAGAGATTTCATGTCGAACTAAAGACTTAGAAGCAGCATACAGAATCCCATTCTACATTGGCAAAAGCATATAGAGCAGCGTTTCTCAACCTTTCTAAGCTCAAGGATCAGTCAAATGCCTAAAACAATTCTACGGACCACTAAGTTATGTAATTTTTTTTAAAATATACGTGAGGATTACCAACATTATGGAAAAACTGTGCCTTTTATAGCATAATAAATCCAAAAGTATGTTTTGAATACATATGGAAACATAATTAAGTTGGAAGTAAACAATTAAAAATGTATCATCACTGAACAAAGTTTTAATTTTTATTATTAATCAAATAAAAGGCATCAGTTTCCGATTTGCTGTCAGCAAAGGAATGGGTATATCAGCAGGACCCCCATTCATCTGCCCTCAGCAACTTTTATATTTTATATGTTATCCCCATCTGCCAACACTCATTAAGCTCACCCCACAACAACTTTTTAGCACCGTTGATACCATGGGCAAATGAATGGGGAATGTCAGCGCTGTCAAGCTGCTACCTTCATCGATCTGCCCACAACAAAATTTATCTTTAATCCCCATTCATCTACCCACAGAAACTTTTATATTTTATATGTGATCCCCATTCATATGCCGATACTCATGAAGCTAGCCCCACGACAACTTTTATCTTCACCTACTCTCTGATTCGACCTGCGACATGTAAACTGTTCCATTTGATAAGTGGGTTGTGAGACAAGGGGGAAAATATTGTTCTTATCTTACTCCATCATAATACTGAATACGAACTTGACATCCATAAATTTCATCATGGATGACATCCCTTGTCCTGTCCAATCTATCCCCTGCATATACCCAAAAATTTCACTCAGAACATCCCAAAGCAATTAATTCTCCCCCCCCCCCCCACACACACACTTCTTGCCGATACGAATCACCTTATTTCCCAGACAAGTTTTCTATGACCAGCAAAAAAAAATTTAAGACATCCTGTTATGTTGAGGTTCTTCCCGATATCTATAAACAGTCCAACCCGCGGTGTCAGTCACAAAGTGTCATCTGCGTGGTCGGACGCATTTTCCCGCCAGTGACCATATGCCATATATACCGTACACATGTGATTTGTACTAATCGTGTTATGATGATGGTTTTAATTATATCCGTCCTGTTTTATTTAGAGGCACAGCAGTGATCATCGTAAATCCTACAGATTCATTAATTGTGTGGTGGTTTTATTTATATCTGTCCTGTGTGCTGCTTGTATTCATTACATTATGATGTGTGTTTCTGTATAATCCATGACCGTACGGATGTTGTCTGCATGCGACGGATTCGGTGTGCTTGGCCGTATATTCCCACAAACGACTGTACGAGATACGGAATTTCGCTGAACAGGACACGGGCAGCTATCCTCCTCGCCAGCAGAGCTGAGCCTCGCCATTATGTCACTTTGCGTAACTTTCATTTCATCTCCAATTTTGTCCGATTTTGGAAATGGATTAATTCCAAAACTAGTAACTAGAATAATCAGAAACTGTAGTCCAAATAAATCATACGATTTAATTATGCTACTACTTACTTTTAATGAGATGGTTCAGCTTCTTGGCCTTTGCAGATTTGCTGGATATCTGGCTCAATATTGGTCAGCTTCAGTCGAAGATCGGCCCACACACCAAGACGATTTCTGTATTTTGTTTTTATTTGAAGGAGCGATGAAAATCCTTTCTCACAAAAATAGGTTATAGAAAACTGCATGACGATTTTCAGTGCTGCTTCAGATAATTTGGGAAATTCGCTTCTCACTGAAGACGAGATCCAGAATCAAGTCAAACCAAGATCACGGAATTGCATTTTAAGTCCACTGTCACATGAAAGCTCAATTAACTCTTCTGTTTTCAATGACGAAAGGTCATTCTCATGACTGTAAACCTGAAATGGATCGTGAACCCCACTGAAATTTCTTATGAAAGTTATTTGGTAAATATGTTTTGAAATTCTGTTTCAGAGTTTTGAGGTGGTTACAAACCTTTTCTAGAAACTTGGAATCAACAAAAATATCGTTTTCCACTAAAGTGGATTCCAATGTTGGAAAAGGTGCAAATTATCTGTCTTTTACATAACTAATCCATAACACCAGTTTTTTTCCTCGAATGCCTTTATTTTGTCACAGGTATCAAGAACAGCTGAAGAATTTCCCTGAAGGGAGAGATTTACTTCATTTAATTTCGAAAAAAAATGTCTGAAAGATAGGATAGTGTTGATAACCATGCTTCATCAACACGGAGTGATACAAAATTAGAATTACGTTCATTTACAAACAGTAAAACTTTGTGACTTAATTGAAATACCCTTGTTAGTACTTTGCCCCTGGACAGTGAATTTCAGAATGAGGCAAAAGTTGTATATATTCACTTCCCCTTTCATTGCAGAGTACTGAAAATAACCTGTTATTTAACTGTCGAGCCTTAATAAAATTAACTAGCATCTATTACAGCGTTGTATAGCACAGTTTTAAATTCTGGTGACATTCCTTTTGAGCCCAACCTTTCCTTATGTCATACATTGTTTCATAAACAATATACCCGATTCCTATCCGGAGCTACTTCCTTGACCATAGAAGCAACCTCCTACTATGCCTGCCTATAAGGGCATGAGCTCCATCCGAACAAAAGCCCATGCATTTTTCCCACTGGATCCCTTTGTGTATTATGTAATTATTGAGACTGTGAAATATTTTTTCTCCAGTTGTTCAGGATGACAAAGTTCTACAAAACAGAATATCATCATGAATATTGTTATAATGCGCATATCTTACATAGCATATTAACTGGGCATCATCTGTATCATCAGTAGTCTTGTCTGTTTGTAACACATAATAAAGACTCTACTTAACTGTTTCGATTAACTGAGATTCTACGTTATCTGCCATATTAATTCTGCGACATACAGTGTTATTGAAAGAGGAGTCAAATCAACATCTTTTAGTAACTTGTTGCTAAACATAGTTTTTACCACATCTTTTATAGTTGGAAGTAGTAAATTTTCCCTGATAGAATGAAGTCTCCCTGTTTTCGCTATGCGCAAACTTAACAGATAGATGCTTCCAGTGCCTTTGCTATTAGCGAACCCATGGAAGAAAATACATCTTTCCCATGATTTAATGTCACTAAGCGTCGCTGAAATCGGCTTTTTTTCCCCCCCTCATTTTTCACATCTCAATGTTTAGTTTGTGTGTTGGAGAAACTATTTCTCAATGTTGGAGTTTCACAGGTTTCATGCACTCGTTCGACAACACTTGTTAACACAAAACATACTGAAGTTTCTGTTCACTTTCATCTCCACACCAAGTAAACCCGAATTCCTAATATGAACTCTGATATTTCCTACTGTATTTTTTTCTTTGAACTGTGTTGTAACGGCGAGTAAATAGTATCAGATTTACTCGGCGTTACAACACATGTATCACAATTAGGGTTAGCATCACCTGTTTCATTTGGTTTGCTTTTCAAAGTCCTAGTTCTAAGCCACTTTTCCATTATTAAAAAACTTTTCCAAAAAATATATAAATGCAGGGGTTAACTCACGACACACTTTGTCCAAGTATCATTTAGCACTTCAGAAGGTATACTGAGCCTTGATTGAAGGAGGAAAACCTTCAGTAATAAAAATCAATAAACAACAAGCAATTGGTTGAAATGTGGATAACACATGTTCACTTCAAATCTGACAAAACATGAAGGGAAGTCAAAAGCAATAAAACTATATTGTTGTTCACTTCATCCCTCTTATTATTCATCATTCTGCCACTACAAATTATTGTAGTGCCAGAATGACGAGTAATAAAAGAGGGGTGAAGTGGACAACAATATAGTTTGATTGCAAATTAAGTGGATATTGAATCCAACATTATTTCAAAGCTGAATAAGAAACTCTAAGATAGAAAATCTAAGAGTTTCATGCCGAATACAGATAGAAACTATAAAAGTTTCGGCAGATCCAAGCGTAAGCCAACACCTGGTTCAGGCTGGGGCAACTCGTAGTAAAGGTGCAGTGAGTTCTGATCACTATCCTTAGCATTTTCCATAAAGTAAAGCACATCTCCTTACAGACATGTATGATGCTATACATCAGGGGTGTTCAACCTGTCGATCGCAGAGCAATTTTTGGTTGATCTCTTGTGTATTCCTCCTTACAAATTTAATTAAAACTGAAAAATAATATTTTATTTATCATTATTTTGTGTTATTTTTAATTCGCTTTAAGGTGTATTGCTATTGTTTATTTATTTTTCATTATAATTGTCAAATCAGTAATTTTCTTATAAGTCCGGGTAAATGAATTAATTTGGATCAGTGGAAGTCAAACAGTGAGCCGAGTGAATACGATTATAAGCAAAGTGTAAAAACTCGATTGTAGCTTAAATATTAAATATTCCAAAGCACATTACATCGATTTTTTACTTAGGTTAAGTCCCATGTGCATGTTGTAAAAAAATAAACTTTGTTTGTCTCGGTATAGTTTGTATTAGAGGTTTTTGTAAACTCTTTTGAAGCTAACTGTATATACTGCTTTAATAAGAATATATTAGACTTAAAAAAAAAGGCAATGTTTTTGTCGCCGAAGCTGTACATGGCGGCATTAGAAAGATTGTTATTGAAACTTGTATGTATGAGAAAGGCTTGCAGGCTCTAAGTGTAAGCATCTCCGAAGTCAGTCAGAAAGAGTTCAAACAACTTTCTGATGGACGGCAACTTACAATCAAAAGAAAGTGGAGGAGAACAAAAGGTGTGCTGAACTTGAAACTGAAGATGAAAGACTCATACCGATTCTTTGGGGATTGCCAAACTTCATGCAAGGTCTCAGAGGAGGCCTAATAAAAAAGGACTGAAGCAAGCAGAAGGGGTCCCGGTTGCAGAATTGCTGTCAGAGAGACAGCCGTATCCATGTTGCTTGAGAGAGCAGTTTCCCGCTTCCAGAAAGGAGCTTCTCGGTTCGAAGCGTCACTAGAGAGACCACTTCTAGGCCACAGACAGGGTTTCAAATTGCCAAAAGGAAGAGTTCCAATTGCCAGAGAAAAGTTTCCAGGCCTGGTTAATGTCAGAAATTCACCAGCGTGTTGCGTTTTCATTACAATTTGATGAATCAAACAACTTCACTGATATTGCTCAGTTAATGGTATTTATTCGCATAGTATTTCAAGATTATTCAAGTAAAGAAAAACTTTTGAAAATTATACCATTATTGGGAAGGACTAGGAGAGAAGACATTTTTTCGGCATTTGATGAATTTGTGAAACAACACAAACTTTTGCTTTTTAAACTTGTGTCTATTACTACTGATGGTGCTCCTGCAATGATAGATAATAAATCAGGCTTCATTTCATTATGTAAAAACGATGACAAATATCAGACCATATTTTAACTTACCACTGTATTATTCACCAACAAGTACTGTGTAGTAAAAGATTAAACACAAAAGATGTTTTGGATATTACATTTAAAATTGTAAATTCTGTTTGAGGAAAAGCCCTGCAATGCCTGTTATTTAAATTACAGGCAGATGATGATGATAGGGAACTTCTGTTGTAAAATAATGTTCGCTGGCTCAGCAGAAGTCAATTTTTAGAAAGATTTCTTGTATTAATTAACAATACAAAAAATTTTCTTGATGAAAAAGGAGATATTTATTCACAATTGAGTGATAAAAGATGGTTGTTACACTTATCATTTTTAGTAGATTTCTGTACGAAATTAAGCAATTTAAATGTAGAGTTACAAGGTAGAGATAAAAATTTAATTGACATGTTAAGTTCAATAAAAGCTTTCCAACAATACTTACTTTTATTAAAGAAAAATATAAATGACCACGAATTTAGACATTCCCATATTTATTAAAATTTTTTGAACAAAATCAAGAAATGCTTCGCATTTCTTGATTTTGTTCAAAATTGATTTTCATGATTTAAAAGAATTTATTCGTGAATTACAATTAGTTGAGGAAGAAATAAATTCAAGATTTTAATAAAACTGAAATGATTGTATTTATCAATAATCCATTTCAAGAAAACTTGAACATCACAGAAATTTCAAATAAAATTAGTGGGCTGTTTGATATAAACCAAGCTGACGTAGAACTTGGGATAATAAACATTCAGTATAGTTTACATTTAGAATTAATAAACAATGAAGTTATTTGGAAGTATGCACATGAAAAATTCCCAATGTTAACTGATATTGCGTGAAAAATTCTGTCGTGTTTCGGATCGACATACTTGTCAGAATTCACTTTTTCAAATATGACTGTCATAAAAAATCAATTAAGAAACCAAATTACAAATGATCATTTGGTTGATCATCTGCGATTGGCAACTTCTTCTTATCAACTTGACTATGAAAATATTGCGAGGTCCAAACAATGCCAAATTTCACATTAATTTTTTTTAAATTTTTTTTTTAATCAACCTGCATTTCCTGTAACTTGTGAGTTTGTAATCAATCTGTTGTTTTTTCTAACTTTGGTTTTCCAAAATAGAGAAATGTTTTATTCCAATATATATATATATATATTGTTGTATTAAAATAATTAAAAGTGATAAATAAATTTTTAAATACACAAATAAAGTTTTTAGTTGTATATTTTTTTTTAGTTTGTTTGTGCGTAATCAGATGTCAGGTTGGGGGAATGTGATCTATATAAGAGAGTAGATCGCCAAATAACTTTTTATAGAAAAGTAGCTCGCATAGTAAAAAAAAAAGGTTGAACACCACTGCTATACATTACGGAGGGGTGTGGTGGGGATCACTACCCAGACCGGTTTCCCTGTTTAAGTACAGGGTATCCTCTCCAAAAACTCGTGAGATCCCCCGGATCACCCAATAATGAGCGACCCATAGGATCAAAAATTCAGAAACTCGGCGTTCTTTCCCCTCAATAACAGGCTCACCCTGTCACTGAGAATCGGTTGGCTCTACACTGTGGCAAGCTCCCCTACCACCGAGCAGAGCTGCTCATTTTCTCATCTGAGGGGTAACAGCAATAGCCGTGCCTCACTTAACTTCACAGGCTACAGCGTTACCCCCCCCCCCCACACACACACACTCAGACCGGTTTCGACCTTTGTTGAATGTTCAAGTACAGGTGAAACTCCAAAAACTCAGAACTCTTGGAACTGGTTGGCTCTACCTCGTGGCAGCTACCCCACCACCAAGCAGAGCCACTCATTTGCTCATTGGGAGGGCTAACAGTAACAGCCATGCTTCAGTTAACTTCACAGGCTACAGCATTGCCATTCATCGCCAAAGCTTCCCATCGGTTTCAACTTTTGTTGAGGTCTCATCAGTGAGTAGGTAGACCCAGATATAAATACTGAGGTTGAAGTGATGCAAAAGTCTCCATTTGATTTCAATAATTTTTACTTATTCAATTTTAATTTGTTTGGATAACTAAAAATATATTTATTTAATTAATTTAAGTCTACCTGCCGACCACCTTTCCCATCATCGCAGATCACAGGTTGAGAAACACTGATATAGAGAATGATGAAGACTGTTGAAAATGAGAGAATGCTCATGAAATACAGAAGATCAATCCACATAAACACCTTGTTTGCAAAACTTCTGGCATAATGAACAGAACCATCCACCTTAAACCAAGGATAAATTTTCATTTATTAATTTAAATAAATAGTAAAAAAAAAAATGTTTGCCAGATATTTCAACCTGAAAATAACAGATCACCTTTAGTGGCATACAGGCTAGTATGTACAAGGTAGAATATTAACAATAGGTTATTTAGAGAACAGTATGCGCCATGCAGTGTGGGCAAGGTGTAGAAATTTATATATAATAAAAGAAAATATATTGATGTTCGATAAGAATGAGACTTTCTCAGATTCTTGGCAAGGAGAGCAATTGTTCTAATTCAAATTAGAATGATGCAGCAGGGTTCAAAATGTTCCAACTTGAAGTGGCATTGGTGGAGTAAGTGTGTTCTAGACCAGAAGATTCTGTGGTCAGTGTGACTCCTATGTTGGGCTAGACCACATTTCTTAGATTTCTTATTAATGATATAAGATTGGTGTTCTTGTATTCTTTTCTCTTAAGAATGCCCAGTTTATCTGAGATAGGAAAGGTGGCAATTTCAGAGAACTTGGAACCAGAGATACGGAAAGAAGAGATTGTTTATTTTTTTGGAAAAGATAACCATGAGGAGAGTTTGTTAATTGGAAAAAAATGTAGGCTAAGTTGTGTTGCTTGAGGATTCTTGAAATCAGTTGGAAATACCTGAAATATATGGAATTGGGACTCACCATACTGTTTTAGGATTTGGAACTTAAAAAACAAAAAAAAAAAAACATGCTGTATAGTTAGTTGAGAATTAAGAATGTTAAGAAGTTCTAGCTTTAAATTTTTTGGGTTAGAGCATATGATATGAGCTTGGTGCAGTGAAGTTTTTATAATTCCAATTTTTTGGGATGGTTAATGAGCAGACTGCTGCTGTATGTAGTAATCAGTGAAAGTTGGTGTATGGTAGGCAGAAATAGTTTACTAGAAGGAAAATGGGAGAATAATATATCTAAGAATGCTAGTGCACATTCTGTTTTCCTGGTGAAATTTATCTGGTGGGGGAAGGGGAAGTTTTTTGCTAGAAATCTTCACAGGGAAGCTAGATGGCAAGAATATCATCTACACAGTGTACTTAAAATTATGGTTAGGGCTGTATGAAGGAAAAAACAATTTCTTCTAAGTCTAAGTAAATTGCTAGTGCAGGAGAAAGTAAGCCTCCTTTCAGGGTACATTCTGTTTGTTTATAAAGTGTGTTTGGGAAAATGAGTGGATAACAAAGGCTTGTAAAAAAAAAAATGAAGGGAATCCCCAAGAAGGATGTTGGAAAACAGATTTAGTGTTGACTATTAACAGTGAGTTGTTTATGAATGAGTAGGAATTGCTGCTTAGTGAATAGCTAGATAAAAATTTAGCTATGCATTAAGTAGGAGAAATTATGTACCCTATGATTAAGCAAACAGGCATGTCTTCTTTATGGATGCAGCAGATGATCTCTACGTCATCTTTATTAGCTATTGTCTTTCCCAGGTGTGCATCATATGCAAAACTGGATATTCTTATATATTTGTAATTATCTTAGACTTGAAATTTCGTTGTGTCAATGCTTATATATAACTTGAGCAGTGTATATATACAGTTCTTGGTTTAAATAAATTGATTTATGAGACACACTGAGGCTGATTTGTTAATGCACTAGTCTAAAAAATATGAACCTGTATATATCTGATTAATAAGGGGAAAGTATTTATGATATGCTAAATGATAAGTTAAAGTCACAACTGAGATAAAGAGGTAAGAGTTAGCAGGGGAATGATATCTGCTTTATCTTTGTTTATATTTCTTACAAACTTGCACTCAACAAGTAGTTTAACTGGTGCAGTCGTAAAACAAATAAATTCATTAAACTACTGAGTGTGAAGTAAAGTAGATATATATAAAAATGATGTGTCGACAGGATAAAGTCCAATAAAATAGTGAGAAATCGAATCTAATATTGGATTGGATTAGTTTTGACATCAGTATCAGTGTGTTGTATAAAGGTTTTTATATGAACTAAGAAATGTATACAGAAAGTGATTGTGATACTAACAGGATAGATGCAATTGAGTTCTTTAGAACAGTAAATCCAAATCTTGTAATTCCAACGTAGTCAGGAGAAGACCATGAAAATGTAGAATCTTATTTTAAATTTACAAAAAGGCTTAAAGAGGTAGGAAAATGGCCAGAATTTCACTTATTATTCTTAGGAACAAATTAGTAGTTAAGGTAAAAACATTCTTAAATGCCTCACCTATCTTGCAAGATATGATTGATATGAAATTTAAGAGTACTTTAATAGCGGAATATTCTAAAGTAAGAGATGTAAGTCCTCACTTATGGAAATACATAAATGCTTTTTTAGGACAGTAAAGAAACCATTTTGGAATACTACAATAGATAACCTAAGCGTAGCCCATAAATTAAGTGTCTCAGGAATTGAAAGGCCTCACCTAGAATGGTCTATATTTCATTAGTTCAGAGTAATGAACGATGAACTAAAAGAGGTAGCTTACAATGAAAAAGTTAAGATTCTGGACGAATGCTACATGTCAAGAGAAAGAGAAGAAAGACTTGGGGACATTTATCAGTCCTCAAACCCTAAACAAGTGCATTCTTTAGAATATAGTGTCACTTCAAGTAATATAGCTTGTAATAAGAAGAATGAAAGTCAGAAAAATAAGTTATATATTTTTATATATATATAAAATATATAAAATATATATAATATATAAAATAATATATAGGACAGTAAAGTATATATATAATATACAATAAAATATATATATAATATATAAAATAGTATATAAAATTGAAGGAAATGGTAGAAATAAGTCAAGATATAGATGTTAGTTCTGAACTTGAATCAGTAGATTCTCTAGAACTAGAAATACTAAGGGACATTATTAAGGAAGAAATGGAGAGACAACAAAAATTGATATTGGAAGAGCAAGAAAGACTAATCAAAATGTTAGATAGCTTAAAGTGAGTAACAGTCTCCATCAGATAGATCACCTACTAAGAATGAAACTAAATGTAATGAAGTAAAGAAAGAAAGAGTTCTGCTTAGGTTATTACAACTGTAACAAAATAGGGCATTTAGCTAAAAATTATTATAGGAGGAAAAGGTTAGATTCTAAGGAAAGAAAAGGAATAACATGTGACTCAAATATTGAATTAGTAGATAGTAACTTACCGAATAATCAGATTAGCAGATTTAATTGTAACTTGTGATCAACTTGATGGTGCCGAAATTGCACATATCAGTAATGAAAAGTCTTTGATGGCCATACAAGGTCTGATTGAAAATGTTCCTTATGAAATTATGTTAGATACAGGGACACAGGTCTCGGTAATGACTTGGTCATTATATGACAATTAGGAACTTAATTCCAATTACATTGTTAGTTTAAATGATCCAATCAAACTGACAGGTATCTCCGAGATAGAGATTTCTACCACAAAGAAGATAAATGCATAACTTAACATTCCATGTTTTTTCTGTAACAATTTCTCATGAGCTAATTGTGCTTCCTGAGACTTCAAAACCTGACGTTCAAGTAATTCTTGGCCTCAATTTCCTAAGGAGATTCCAGTTCTCCTGTAACTTGAAGGAGGGTACAATTTCTCTTTGTTGGACAGTGTGTAACCCCAATAAGCATTCTATTTACATGTTACAAGTGATTTTTTTTTATGTTGAGCCCATACACAAGAGGTTGGTAGATCAACCTATAGTACATTAGTACCGTGTAATCTGAAGATGAATAAGGAGAAGTGTTTGAAAAGGAAGTGATAAATGAGTATGAGAAAGAAGACTTAGTAAATGTGAAAGACCAACTAGATAATGAAACAAAAGTACCAAATTTAGAAGAAAAGAAAAGAAATTTGAACAGATTTGAAATATTAAATTAGATGAAATGAATGAGACAAATCAAATAGCAAGACACCAAAGCAACAAGACTAGGGAAAGTCCATTATGAATTTAACTCAGACTAAGCATAAAATCTGACTAGAATATTTGTTAATAGGATTAGGAAATGAAATCGCCTTAGTTCTAATAATCCAGTAACTCATGAAATTAAGGTTAATCCTAAGGAGGATAGTGAGTCTAATTCTAAGAATAATGAGGGTCATGCTCCTAAAGGTGTTGGAAAAAAGAGAGAGAAAAGATTAAGTTGTAAAATCTCTCATGAATAATGATGTTTCATGTTTGTTTTACAAGTTTTGTCTAAAGATAAATATAAATGTATAGAATAGTCTCTATCTGTAAACTTACCAAAAATCCTTTGTATGTAGTAGTTTCATTAAGAAACTGTGTTAAACCAAATGTGTGACGTCATTGCATCCTGATGTTAGCATAATACCATATATAGTAATGTTGAGTGCCACGTGTGTGCACTACGCAGTCAATGATGTATATAAGCTCTCACATTTCAAAGGAAATCATGTTAGGGTTTTTTGCATTCTCTTACCTGGGTTCACTGCCATGTGATAACCAACTGTCAGTCATCGAAAGAGAAGTGCCTTATGTCTTAGAGTTTTTTTTACCTTCTTTTACCTTGATCCACTGCCAAGTGAAGTTCACCTGCCCATTGCCAGAGCCATGAAGAGCTCATCGAGAAAAACATTCGGCAGATGACTGATGCTGCCACATTGCTGAGTACCAAAATTTGAAAGTAAAAGGATATTGATGACAGAAGACAAAGAAAATGGCAGGAAACCTGTATGCCACGGAGAGCCATTCAGATATAGCACTTGTTGAATGGCCGATGCCACCATGTTACTAGTTAATAGACTGAAGGTTAAAGATTGTTGACGACAGAAGACAAAGGAAAAGATGGGAAATAAAGAATGGGCATACAGTCTGAAAAAAAAGAAAGATTGTGGAGACTGAAGAATCAAGAAATGAATGAAAGAAATATATGTTATGTAATTCGTCATAAGTACAAGGAGAAATTTGTAAGTACAATAGGCCCCCTGTATCCGCGGGGTTTGGTTCCATCGTCTTCCGCGGATAGTAGCGAACCCTATATATACTTGTTTTACCCTATATATTATGTTTTTCCTATACATAAATAATACCTATGACAAAGTTTAATTTATAAATTATGCACAGTAAGAGGTTAACAACAATAACTAATGATAAAACAGAACAATTATAACAACATACTGTAATAGTTATCTGAATGTGAATGAAATCTTAGCAATCTCAGATCTGTGTAGCTTTCTCCACCTTTGCAACGAGTTGCCCTGGTGTTGGACAGGGCAACTGTCAGCCGAACTGTCTATTACTAAAAGAAAGAGCCATATGGCTTCATTTCGGAGAAGTAAAATTACGTAAGCAAAGTGGATATTAAATCCAACATTATTTCAAAGCCGAATGTTTGTAGAGACTATGAAAGTTTCATAAGTTGACTTTTCATATGTTAATATCTTCGGACCGTGGTTGACCACAGATACAGGGGTCCTACTGTACTTCAGTACAGATCAAATTCTGTGTTGATTCTACATTCTCTGTTTATTAATTGAAGAAGGTAAAGAGTTTGGATTAGATATAATCCAAAAAAGACCAAATTTATGAAAATCTCAAAAGAAAACAAATCCGAGCCAGAAATATTCATAAACAATATAAAAATTAAACATAATTCTTGTTAAATTTTTACAGAATACAAATATTTAGGCACCTACTTTACTGCAGATGGAAAGCAAGATAAAGAAATAAAAATAAGAACAGCCATAGCTAAAAATGCCTTCTGGAAAAATAAAGATATGCTCAGGAGTTCTGTGGGTATCGAGACAAAGAAAATAATGATAAGAACATTAGTTTGGCCAGTTTTCACATATGGAAGTGAGACCTGGATATTCAAGAAGAGAGTAAGACAACAGATAATGGCCTTTGAAATGTGGTACTATAGGAGAGCTCTGAAAATATTGTGGACAGATTATGTGACAAATACAGATGTCCTACAGAGAATGAGAACACAGAGATCTTTATTACAGGAAATGATCCAGAGAAAGATGAGATTGGCAAGACATGTCCTGCTGAACTCTCTAAAACTGTTAGAGGATACTAACAGTTTTAGAAGGAAAAATTATGGTAAGGATCAAGAGGTTATAAACGAAGGACATAATTTGAAGATATAAGATCATGGACAGGATCACATGGCTATACAGAAACAAAAAGGAAAGCCACCAACCAAGAGAACTGGAAGGACATGGTGCCTGCACCCTCTCACTGAGGAAGCTACATGAAGGAGTTTATTCTGCAGTCAATTGTGTTAATGTAAATATTATCGATGTAAATGAATAAGTCGTAAGAGTAGGCTTATTGCTGTAAACGTAATATATCTGGCTTAATAAGTTATTGTTAATTGAACTTATGTTTGACAAATTTATCGTTTAATGAGTAAGAATAACTAGTAAGAATACCAGAAGTTATGCTTAGATTATAAGATAGAATTGCAGGAGATCTAAAGTATAATTACTTGAAATCTCATATTGTCAATTATATGTAAATTGAACTGGGTATGTAAAGTTATAAATTTAAATAAATTAATTTGTGAGACACACTGAGACTGATTTGTCAATGCACTAGTCTGAAAAATACAAACCTGTATATACAGGGTGTTCGGGATAAATTTGACATATTTATAATTAATTATATTTTTCCGTAAGTTACATGTATTAACACACACTTCTCTTCATTTAAAAGTTTGGACCCTTCTTCATTCATATACAAGATGTCAGAAAGGATGGATAGCTGGAACCCACCTGAATCATGGAAGAGAATAACTTGTATCATGATGATTCGTGCCCGCCATCAAAATAAGGATATTACGACTGCTGCCCAATGCTCCCTGAATACAGTAAAAACAATCAGGCATGAACTAGAGACTTGCAATGGTGACTACGAGGATGTAGCAAGAAGAAAGATCCCTAGCAGACGATCTGATTGCGTTCGTACAGCAGAATTCCTCGCAAATCTGCAGGAACAGGTGTTGAAGAACCCTGGCATTGGAATTCGGGCTTTGTTCGTGGAGTTGCTAACTGTAGTCAAGCCCTGGATAACAAGGGTAGCCAATGGTAGGCCGTATGTATGGCAGCAGGATTCGGCCCCTTGCCACACCTCTGGGAAAAGTCAAAAATGGTTGTCTGAAAATTTCTACGACTTCACCAGTCCAAATGTTTGGCCTCCAAACTCCCCAGACCTTAACCCCATGGATTATTTTGTATGGGGCGCAGTTGAAAAAGACACCAATCGCACTTCCAGTAATACAAAAGCCCAGTTAATGGATAAAATTAAAACAGTTTTTGCGGCCCTTCCCAGGGAGACTGTAGCATCAGCTTGTTCGAGGTTCCGAAGCAGAATTGAAGCTGTGATCGATGCTAATGGTGGTTATTTTGAGTAAATCTTGTTGATAGTATTGTAATTAACTCTGCCTGTAATGTTTTTTTGTCAATTCATTAAATTTAATAGATACAAAGAAGATTTTCTTTTTCCTTACGAAACTGTCAAATTTATCCCGAACACTCTGTATATGGCCAATAAGGGGAAATGTATTTATGATATGCTAAAAATGATAAGTTTAAGCCATGACTGAGATAAAGTATAGATAATAGTTAGCAGGGAATGATATCTTCTTTATCTTTGTTCATACGTCTCACAAACTTGCACCCAACAAGTAGTTTAACTGGCACAGTTGTAAAACAAATAACTTTGTAAAATCTACAGAGTGTGAGCAATAGTAAGAAGGTCAGAGTATAAAGTGTATTAAGAAATAACATAAGGGTACAGATAAGTTAAAGTAGAATATAACACTAGAAACTGCACAAACTCCATCCCTCCTGTGCAATCTTTGCGTTTGACTATGCAGTCATGGCACCTCTTCTATCTGCTATCAAACTGTGTTGCATCCAGTAATTTTTCATTACATACTTTGTCTTTCAAATTATTCATATGTACCAAAACATTCAACCTTTTCATTGCCTCTATTCTACTAACTTCACCAATGTCCTAGTCTTTACATCCGGACAACAAATTTTCATCACGTTTTTCTCAAGTATGCTTCTTACATAGAATAAATACACACATTATTCTGTTCTTTCTGTTTTTCAAATTCTTCCCACTCACTTCTCCATTCACTCACTCTCTCTTTCTGCTGTACTATGCCAGTTGTTTTTCCCCACTAGCTTATGTTTTATCCTGATTCAAAGTGTTTAACAGGACAAACAATGATGTGAGAAAAGCCATTTCTCTCAACACTGTCACCTTGTCACTCACATGACTTTCCTGTTCTTTCATAATTTCTTCATACTGCATTTGCTACCATTTACTCTTACAACTGTATTCTCTATGGAAATAACCAACACTTCTGGCACTCATTCACAACATACTTTTGACACACTGCTCTCACTTTCAAACCACAAACCATTCATTTACTCTGGTAATGAATGTATTACCCACAAGCTACATCATGCAAAATCTGTCATAATGAACTCCTTAAACAAAGATGTCTTATTTATTGTTGTTCTAATACCCATTAGTGCCATGTGCAGTACTATACAATATATATGAAACAAAGCACACATCCTTAATAATGTTTATAAAAACAGGAAAAAGCTATAGTAATGATCAACAGCATTGTTAATTAGTAACTTAAAATCACTTATTTGTATGCATTTTACTATCTGTAATGGCTGCATAAATATTGTTCAAGAAAAAAAAAAAAAACTGATCAAAAAATTAAATCTTGGAGACACTATAAAAATTTGGAGAACACATTGAGTCAGCTAGGCCAAGTTTTTTTTTTTTGCAAGGATAGAAAACTCCAAACTTTATGGTGGATTCTAGAAGATGATAAGGAAGTGCTAGAAAATAAGATGGCATACTGAAAGTTCTCAGCAAGTAAAGCAGCAGGTGACATGAGAAAATACAGGGAATAATTTAAAAAAGTGAAGATCTGTGTAAAAATAGCTAAATGAAAGTCATTTGATGGAAAGACTAGTAGGAATATAAAAGATAAATGTCCTGAAGGTTGGAAAACATGGATGTTATTGAAAAAAAGTAATTACTTTGGTAGATAGTTAAATGCGACAAGTAGTGACAGAATGACGGTAGAAAATATTCAAAAGGAATGCACTCAGAATGCCTATACGAAAATAATATGAAGTGTAGACTGTGACCCAAGAGGATAATAATCTGATATTCTTCTTAAAGAGGTGGTTGTAATCCTTGGAGAACTCTTCATAGAGAGGGTCGTTTCACAGAACTGAAGTAAATGGAATAATAGGTGACTGAGCAGCAGGTTTGGTGAGTCAGCAGTTTAAATGTAAAAGGATGTCTGGCAGCTGTTGCTTGTGCTTCTGGAGTTCAGTAGAAATTGGAGGCCAGGAGTAAAGTGTCAGTCCAAGAGAGAGATTATAAAGAAACAAAGATTTTATGATCTAGGGCAGGGTTTCCCAAATTGTGTTTCATGAAACACCATTGTTGTTCTGCGGAAAGTGAATAAGTGTTCTGTGAAAAATTATCAAAATTAATATTAATATGAGCCTAGAATGGTTTTAAATGCTGCGACTGTAACCAAGGTGTTCTGTTAAAAATTTCATGATTTGTAAAGTGTTCCGCCGTAGAAAAATTTGGGGAACGCTGATCTAGGGTGTGCTCCACAGCATAAAAGCTTTACTCTTAATATCAAAGATTACAAAAAGAGCAACACGAACTATAAGTTCAGAGAAAAAAGAAATGACAGATCTGGTTTTTGAATGTTAAGTTCAGCTAGTTCTGCTGAACAGCATCCATGAAAATATCTGTAGAAGGAAGACAATGCAGAAACTGGCCATCTGTGAGATGCTGGCTGAAGGGCATGAGAGGATCATCAGTCAGCTGAATTGCTCTTCCTTGAACACTAACAAGATCTGAAAAAGATATGACACGGTGCCAAGAGAAATGGTGTTCAAAATTTTACAGTTATATTGGAAAAACAGAACATTATAGAGAGCAATACATAATCTATATTTATGTTTAAGTCAGCAGTAAGAGCTGAAATCCTGATATAAATTCTGATATCAAAAAAAATGATATCAGAATTCCACAATTCTGATATCATTTTTAACACACTCCTTTTGCACTCTCTCCACTGTATCAGAATCACATTGGAAACCAGGAGACCAGACCTGCACAGTCCATGTAAGGTTTCATCAAGGCCTTGTAAAGAGGCAAAATGACATTCTATCTTTAGATGTGAATGTGTGTTTCAGCATTGCAGTTATCTTTTGAGTTGTATTTGCTTGCAATATTTGCTACATGGCCCCTGAACTTCAACTTCTTATCTACTAACACTCCAATACCCTAGCCTCATCAGTTTCTTCTAGCATAATCCCACCAATATAATACATTAGATTCTATCACACCAAAGTGCATGACATGGAACTGACATCCATTTTCCCGTCCCTATAATTCCAGTCTATTAAGATCATTCTGCAAGTACTGCATATCAGCAGCACTCCTGATTACCCTACCTATCTTTGCATCATCAGCAAATAACTGTATGTCACTTGTCAAATCCTTCCCAATGTCATTATGTAATCATGCCAAAGTGGATGACGACATTTACTGACATTGAACTGATATCGATTTTACCATGCCCACAATTCCAGTCCATTCAAATCATTCTGCAAGTACTGCATATCGGGTGCATTCCTGATTACTCTAATTTATCAGCAATAATTTTCTTTGAAATCTTTGGGGATAAAAAATTACAAATATATTTTCAGGGTGAAGGTAAAATGTCTGAAAACAGTGATCTAAAATAACTGTTTTGTTTGGCTGACTAATAAAAGACATTTCTCTTGGCTTTCTTACATGCTGGTGTGTGTGTATTGGTGGATTGTTCAAGTAGGGACAATGTATTCATTGTTAGTTCACATTAGTGTAATTGATAGTTTTGTATTATGATAGCTTTTACAAAGAACCGCTAACTGCAGTGATTTGGATAATTAATACTCAAAGAACAGAAGACTCCCTGTATTGAGAAATTTCTTAATTTGCATTAAAGGTGCCAAGAAATTATATGTGTGGTTTTAATCCTTTATCCAAGGAAGCAAAACAATGTTTTGGCACATGAAATATATTCACTTCCGAGCTACTCACATATAGAGGCTAATGACTTCACATCACTTGCCTTAATACATATCCCATAATGCAAAGTGCACACCTTTTTGGATGTTTAAAATGCTATGCTTAATAGTAAAGGCCACTATCTAGTACTCGAGGATTAAAACCGAGTATATAATTTCTTGGCATCTTTAATGTATAGTAGAACCAAGGTTTAAAAAAAAACAAAAAAACTTTCAGTTTCTTAATTTGCTTATTTTGGTGTTTCACATTAATAAGTTTGATTTTTGAGCAGAAATGTTTGTCAGTTATATTTTACAGTGTATCTAAACATATTATGAAACAATGTATACCATTTAATAATGTGTGTTGGAATATCCATTATTTTCTTTGTTTCAGTTATAAATTACTTTTTTCCCCTCCAGGATTTTAGAAACTATCAGTTTACTTTGCCTACAGTTCCAGGAATTGTGATTCACATGGAAGAAAAAAAAACCTGTGTTAATTTTCCTCGCAACAGATATGATAAGGTGATTTGACTTGTTATAAATGAATTTTAAAATGCTCATTTCATGTGCTTATTTTTAATTATTGGGATTCTAGTATAGTAATTTGTGTGCGGTATCTAAAAACTTTGATTAATTAGGCATTTAGATTAAAAATATCCAAGTGCCTGATAATGAGAACTCCTTCCCCCAACATTTAGACATTTCTTTAGTTGGCTGAATATATGTCAGATTCATAAATTAAAGATGCCAAGAAATTATATTCTTGGTTTCATTTTTTATCCAAGTGTAAGTAAACAAAGTTTGCACATGAAGTAACTTCAGGACTGGGCTACTTGTATATGGAGACTTCACATCAATTGCCTTAGTATCCCATAATAATACACTGCACACATCCTTATGGACATGTATAATGCTGTAAACTTAAGGTTGGCTGTGTCTTGTAATATTTTTGCGCCTTTGTAGTTTTTTTCTTACTGTTGTGTGTTAATGTTTGCTGATTACTGCACATACACTTATTCTATTTCCTTATATCACTCTGCGATCTATGTCATCCCTCTCTAAGTATATAATTCCCTTCCTTACACTAAGTCAATCTTGGCCTTCTTGTTATCTCTTACTCTACCTTCCGTACCTCTATATTCTTATACCTGAGAGCACTAGAAATTTGTTTTCGTTATCGACTGCACCACCACCAGTGGTCCTGTCGCGGTATAAGAAATAGTAGTACTTTCAGTAGGTCGTTATCTAATACAAATTCTCTCCTAATTAAATTACAGTCATGGCTTTTTTTATGTGCTCCTTATCTTATCTATCATTTAACACCCCTGCTCACAGGGTTGAGTTCATTTGGAAACAGTGCATTGCATATTAAGATCAGGCAGTGCTCATTGAATATAAATAACAAACATGTTTATTAAATACTAAGAGTGAATATACCATTCATACAATAGGAAAATTGCTTCTTGAATCTTTAACTTAAGCTACACTATATGACAAACTTCTACAGCCAGCTCCCACAAATATGTAACATATCTTACAAAATCACTGCAATAAAATTTATAACCCCTATTTTAAGCAAACTATTTTTGAACAGAATCTCTATAGTAATTTTCTGCAATTATGCAGCATAAAGTCTTAGAATTCCTTACAATTAACAATTAAAATTTTGGACCAATTACTTAGGAATTTGTTATGCTCTGGTATATACACTTAATAATTCCAACCATAAATTTGCATCGATTACTTTCAGGCAAATTTATCTTAGCACTATAAACTTAGCAGTCCATTTAAGGTAGTTTTCTTACATCACATACAAAATGACATGCAACAAATAACTCACATGAATTCTTTCTCCCTTTAGTACACCTCTTCTCTGTTTGTCTCGGAGTCCTTAGTTTCCTTTTCTGTCTCAGATTTTGGATTCTTTCCTTAGAGGTTCTCGGAGCACCAGCGTCTCATTCAGAATGGTTGGTGGGGTCTGGAACGTGCTTTCCCAGTGTCTTGGAGCTCGGGCAGAGGGATCCAATGGTCAGAGCATAATCAGATTTGTCTGATCGGCAAAGCATCGGGTCTGGCTTGATTACTCCCTCAGTGGCTAATCGCTTCTGGTAACTGACATTTTTGATCTGGACGACTTGCAGTGGATCGACCTCCTTCTTGTTTTCTTTAGATGGGCTGGCCGTGTGTCCTAGCCGAAAAATGTCAATATCGATGGTTGAAGATCCATGACTTATATTCATCCTTCCAGGGAACCCTGGGTTAATGATTGAGACCCCCAAACATTTCTTCGTGATTCTCTTGATCTTCTATTGACACCGACTTCTCTTTCTCCCTTTAAATGCATCTTTAATCCGTTTTACCAGACTGCGGAACTATGTTTGATTCACGTCGCAAATTTTACCACTGACCTTGAAGGTGGTCTTAGACTGAGCTTGTAAACAAATGGAGTTCTCTTACACTTCAATCAGAGCACTAACATCAAATAACATTCCAATGGCAAAGGCATTTCCCTTGGCTTTAACATATAGACAACTTTTTGTTTATACAAGTGAGCAAGCTAATTCCCTTTGGGCTTCATACATAGGCTTTTAGTATTATATTTACAGTAACAAACAAAGTTATTTTTGTAAACTTTCTAAATGTGATCTCTGTAAAAGTCTATGCAAAGAGCCTTGAAAATTTTCGCTGCATCGAATTTTAGAATGCTATGCATTATAAGAAGGGCCATTATCCAGACTGGTTTCAGCCTTTATTGAAATCTTATCAGTGTGAGTCACACCCAGAAGTGATACCAAGATTGAAATAATGCAGAAGTCATATTTTCATATCATATCATGTTTTCATTCTGCGAGTACTGTATACCAACAGCACTCCTGATTACCCTACCTATCTTTGCATCATCAAGGGGTGCTTAAGGATCAAAGCTTTATAACTGAGAGGAGACCTCCACATAGCCTTTAAAGGAATGCAGAGAACCAACCAGGGATTCTGACCTAATGTTCAATCCTCACCTTCTCGTAGTTAACCCTGTTAGGTATCTACCTGGTTACTGAATGAATGAGGATGGGATGGCTATTTGGTATTTAGCTGACCAAATTGTATTCTTAATGATAGTACAACATGACAGAATTTCATTCCTGCTGTGGCGTCGCCTGGTTAAATAAGCCCCTCCCCCATTTTTTTCGTAGAGAACAGGCCAAACAGTGAAAGGTGATCTTCTGGAACAAATCTTAAAACGTCATCCCAACTCAACATCACCAGAGTTAAAGATCGGTACTATCAACAAAAGAAGCCTGAATGGAAAAAAAATGGAACTAGCTAAGGAATTAGATAAGTACCAGATCGACATAATAGGGGTGACTGAAACTGGTGAGGTCTTTCTGAGCAATAAATACAAAACGTTATATTCAGGCAGTGACAATCAAGGAAAAGAAGGAGTAGCCATAGTATTCAACGCTAAATACGAGACTAATCTTCTTGAATGACAGACAGACTCAAGTAGAGTAATGTGGGCTAATATGAGAATGGGGAACTGGACAGTGAGACTTATTTGTGCCTATGGTCCCACTGAAGGTTCTACTAAGGTAGAAGTGGAGGAATTTTTTGATGCTTTAGAAAAAGCAACTGACACAATGAAAAAAAAAAGTTGGTCCTTGTTGGGGATCTAAATAGCAGAGTAGGAAATGATTGTGAGACATACAAAAATATTTTGGGAAAATTTGGAGAAAAGAGCAAAGCTAATAATAATGGCAAATACCTATTGGATTTTCTGCTCAGGACATGGACTGGTTATTACTAACACAATTTTCCAACATAAAAAATCTGCACAAATTCACCTGGTGAGAAGAGGCAAGGAATAAGAAAATTCTCATTGTTATTGTTGATAGTGATGTTTTCTCCCTGGTGCAGGACACCAAAGTGTACAGAGGGTTTGAAATTGGAAGTGGCCACTATTTAGTCTTGAGCAGGATAAAATTGAATTTCATATTGAAAAGAAGAACATATAATAAAATTTTAAAGCAAATAAAAGTTGAGCAGCTCTCAGATATGAACTGTAGACTAAATACACAAATGTTATACAAGAAAAAGTGAAAGAGTTTGAGAACAGGAAGCAAACCTGACAGATTCAGTGGCAAGCCCTGAAGAATATACCGATTGATTCAGCCAGAGAGGCATGTGGTGAGGTTGTCTGCAAGAATAGAAAAATCAGAACTCAGTGGTGGACACAGGAAGTTAGAGGCAGTGATCCCTCTACAGTTATATGATATCAATGAAAAGAAGGAAAAGAAGAAAGCATATCAAAGGTTCCTGGCAAATAAGTCAGCTTGTTCTCTTAGATAATACAGAGATAAATTTAGGAAAACTAAATGCTGTGTAAAACTAGCTAAACAAAAGTCATGTGAAGACTTTGGTAATAACATAAAAAATAAATATCAGGAAGGTGGCAAGATATTCTGGAGGTTGTTGAAGAAGCTCAGAAATGGAGGAAAGAGTGTTGTAAAAGGAATTAGAGATGATAAAGGTGACATGAAAACAGGAGAAAAAGATATCCTTGAAGTATGGAGTAATTACTTCAAAAATTGCTAAATGAAACAAGCAGTGATAGCACAGTGGTAATAAAACACCAGGCATGCAGTCAGGAATGCATATCCATACTTGAAGTAGAAAACAGCATCAATCGTCTGAAATTTGGAAAGGCAGCAGGAGTAGATGATATTTGACCAGAAACGCTCAAATATGGTGGTATGAAAGTCTTACAGTGACTGCACTTCATAGTTCAGAAAGCCTGGACAGGGGGATGAATTCTGGATGATAGGAATAGAGCTCTCATAGTACCCATACATAAAGAGGGAAATAAAACTGAATGTAAGAATTACAAAGATGTTTTTCTACTGAGTGTTCTTGGTAAGATTTATGCAACTATACTTGAGAAACAGTTGAGAAGGATTGTGGAAGAAATGCTTGGTGAAGAACAAGCTGGATTCAGGCCAAATAGAGGCTGTCAGGATCAGATCTTCACTTTACGACAAATAGTTGAGAAATCATTGGAATATAACAAAGATCTGTATTTAAGTTTTGTAGATCTGGAAAAGGGGATATAGGTGCCAAGAGAGAAGCTATTCAAACGCTGCAGTTATATGGTGTTAATGGGGTCTTATATCAAGCAATACTTAGTTTTTATTTCAGTTTGTAAGTCAGTAGTTAGAATTGAAGGAAGTACAAGAAGATGGTTTAATGTTTAATCTAGTGTCAGATAAGGATGGACGTTATCCCCTCTGTTATTCATTATCCATATAGATCATGTTACGAATGAAAGTGGTATTAAACTTGATATCAAAATCGGAGATATCAATCTCATCTCTTTGCTTTATGTGGATGATGATATACTTCTAACTGTTGTAATAGATATGGTATGAAGGGCAGCAATAACAAGACAAAGATAATGAAAATAGGCAGAAGCATTGAAAATATCAACCACATTGTGAATGGAGAACCTATAGAACATTTGAAACATTTCAGCTACCTCAGCATGATTTTTAGCGAAGATGGTAATTTAAATATGGAAATAGACAACAGAATCAACAAAGCTGGTATTGTAGGAGATGAACTGAATAAATTTATATGGAATATGAGAGAAATTAGTCAAAATACTAAATTATCTGTGTACGAGACAGTGTTCAAACCAATTTTAACTTATGTATCTGAGAGCTGGGTCAGAAATAAAACACTTGACCGAAACTAGAGACTGCAAATGTGAGAGTCCTGAGAAAGATTAAGGGCATGAACAGATGGCATCAATGGCAATATTATATTAAAAATGAGAATATAAAGAAAGAACTTGACATTGTCAGCATCCAGGAATGCATTAACAGAGCTAATCTCAGGTGATATGGTCACTTAAACCGAATGGGAGAGGAAAGATTAGCAAACCAAGTGTTCTCTGCCAATTTGACAGGAAAAAGACCCACAGAAAGACCAAGATATATGTGGATTGATATGGTAAAAAGTGCCTTAGAAGATAGAAATATCATCATCATCAAATTCCTGCTATGTACCCTCAAGGGGTGTACAGGATATGATAGTACTACATGAAAAAAAATTACATCATTATTAATTTCCTGTCTACAATTTTCCTCCAAATCAGTCTGTTACTTGTCAAGACTCCAACATTATCAGATCTTATATTGCTATCATCTAAGGCACTTTGTACCGTATCAATCCATCTATATCTTGGTCTTCCTCTGAGTCGTTTTCCTGCCAACTTGGCAGAGAACACTTGTTTTGCTAATCTTTATTCGCCCATTCTGTTTAAGTGACCATACCACCTGAGATTAGCTCTGCTAACGCATTCCTGGATGCTGACAATGTCAAGTTCTCTCCTAATATCCTCGTTTTTAATATGATATTGCCATTGATGCCATTGTTCATGCCTATAATCTTTCTCAGGACTCTCATATCTGTGGTCTCTAGTCTTTGGTCAAATGTTTTACTTCTGACCGAGCTCTCACATCCATAAGTTAAAACTGGTTTGAACACTGTTTTGTATATACAGCTAATTTAGTGTTCCGACTAATTTCTCTCTTATTCCATATGAATTTATTCAATTGACTTCCCACCATACCAGCTTTGCTGATTCTGTTGTCTATTTCTATATTTAATTTACCATCTTCACTAAAAATCGTGCCTAAATAGCTGAAAAGTTTTACTTGTTCCACAGGTTCTCCATTCACAACACAGTTGACATTTTCAATGATTCTGCCTATTTTCATTGTCTTTGTCTTTTTATTGCTGACCTTCATACCATATCTATTACAACAGCTATTCAATTTAGTCAGAGAATCTTGCAGACTTGCAGCGGATTTATTTAGAAGTATAACATCATCCGCATAAAGCAAAGAGCTGACATTAACATCTCCAAGTTTGATATCATGTTTAATACCACTTTCCTTATCTTTAATACCACTTCATTATCTATATGGATCACATTATGATTGTCATCATAATGTGATCAATATAGATAATGAATAACAGAGGGGATAATGTACATCCTTGTCTCACACCAGATTTAACATTAAACTATCTTCCTGTACTTGCTTCAATTCTAACTGCTGACTTACAACTCAAATAAAGACTAAGTATTGCTTGATATAATGCCCCATTGACACCATATAACTGTAGCGTATTGCATAGCTTCTCTCTTGGCACCTTGTCATATGCCTTTTCCAAATCGACAAAACTTAAATACAGATCTTTGTTATATTCCCATGCTTTCTCAACTATTTGTCATAAAGTGAAGATCTGATCCTGACATCCTCTATTTGGCCTGAATCCAGCTTGTTCTTCACCAAGCTTTTCTTCCACAATTCTTCTCAACCGTTTCTCAAGTATACTTGCATAGATCTTGCCAGGAACACTCAGTAGGGAAATACCTCTGTAATTCTCACATGCAGTTTTATTTCCCTTTTTATATATGGGTACTAGGAGAGCTCTACTCCAATCATTGGGAATTCGTCCCTCTGGCCAGGCCTTCTGAACTATGTAGTGCACCACTGTAAGACTCTCACATCACCACACTTCAGCATTTCTGGTCGAATATCATCTATTCCTGCTGCCTTTCCACATTTCAAGCCTTTGATGGCTTTTTCTACTTCAAGTATGGATATGTATTCCTGACTGCATGCCTAGTCAGTGTTTTTTACCACTGTGCTGTCATCACTGCTTGTTTCATTTAGCAGTTTTTCAAAGTAATTACTCCATACTTCAAGGATATCTTTTTCTCCTTTTACAACACACTTTCCTCCATTCCTAAGCTTCTTCAACAACCTGCAGAATATTTTGCCACCTTCTTGATATTTATTTTCTATATTCTTTCCAAAGTCCTCCCATTACTTTTGTTTAGCTAGCTTTACACAGTGTTTAGCATTCTTGCATTTGTCTCTATATTCTCTAAGAGCACAAGCTGACTTATTTGACAGGAACTTTTGATATGCTTTCTTCTTTTCCTTCACTGTCTCTTTAACTTCTTGTGTCCACCAGGGAGTTCTGATTTTTTTTATCCTTGCACACAATCTCACCACATGCCTCTCTGGCAGAATCAATCAATGTTTTCTTCAGAGTTTGCCACTGAATCTCCAAGGTTTGATTCTTGTTCTCAAACTCTTTCATTTTTTCTTCAATAATCTTTGTGTATTTTAGTCTGCAGTTCACATCTGAGAGCTGCTCAACTTTTATTCGATTTAAAACTTTCTTACATGTTATTCTTTTCAATATGAAATTCAATTTTATCCTGCTCAAGACTAAATAGTGATCACTTCCAATTTCAAATCCTCTGTACACTCTGGTGTCCTGCTCCAGAAGAAAACATCACTATCAACAATAACATAGTCAATGAGACTTTTCTTATTCCTAGCCTCTTCTCTCCATGTGAATTTGTGCACATTTTTATATTGGAACATGGTGTTAGTAATAACCAGTCCATGTCCTGAGCAGAAATCCAACAGATATTTGCCATTATTATTAGCTTTGCTCTTTTCTCCAAATTTTCCCAAAATATTTTTGTATGTCTCACAATCATTTCCTACTCTGCTATGTAGATCCCCAACAAGGACCAACTTTTCATTTTTCATTGTGTCAGTGGCTTTTTCTAAAGCGTCAAAAAATTCCTCCACTTCTACCTTAGTAGAACCTTCTGTGGGACCATAGGCACAAATAAGTCTCATTGTCCAGTTCCGCATTCTCATATTTGCCCACATTACTCTACTTGAGACTGACTGCCATTCAAGAAGATTAGCCTCGTATTTTGTGTTGCTATGGCTACTCCTTCTTTTCCTTGATAGTCATTGCCCCTGAATATAACATTTTGTATTTATTGCTCAGAAAGATCTCACCAGTTTTGGTCTTTTTTGTTTCAGTCACCCCTATTATGTCGATCTGGTACTTATCTAATTCCTCAGCTAGCTCCATTTCTTTGCCATTCAGGCTTCTTACATTGATAGTTCCGATCTTTAACTCTGGTGATGTTGAGTTGGGGTTTGTTTTCAGATTTGTTCCAGTAGCTGACTTTTCGCTGTTCGCCCTGGTTCCCTGGCGAAAACAATGGGGGGCCTTGTTTAACCTGGCGACGTCCCAGCCGGCATGAAATTTTGTCATGTTGTACCATTATTTTTTTTTATTTTGGTTTAATCAATAAGAATACAATTTGGTCGTCTAAATCCCAAATTGCTAGCCCATCCTCGTTAGTTTAGTATCCAAGTAGATACTCAACAGGGTGAACCACGAGAAGGTGAGGATTGGACATTAGGTCAGAAGCCCTGGTCGGTTCTCCGCATTCCTTTAAAGGCTATGTGGAGGTCTCCTCTCAGTTATACAGCTTTGACCCTTAAGCACCCCAGATAGAAATATAAGATCTGATAATGTTGAAGTCTTTACAGCTAACAGACTAATTTGTAGAGAAAATTGTTGATAGGAATGTAAAAATGACAACGCGATGTTGCCGAAATATTGGAAGTGTATTAAAATTTATTTTGAGTAATGAGTAAAGTAATTTACTCATTACTTAACAGGTACTTAGATGTAAAAACTTTAAGTACATGTTAAGTAATGAGTAAATTATAAGTATTCAAAGTTCGAGGTATACGTTGGTCAACTATGCGAGAGGAGAACAAAGGAAGTCACCATATTAGCAGTCATAGCAAGATCGCCTAAACCAGAAATATGAAGTGCTACAAATGCCAGGAAGACTTAGCGGGGAAGAAAACCACATAAAATGCAGGAACTGCCAGAAAAACATGCATTTTCTATGTTTGGGACTGTCCGAAGGCACTTGGCAGCAAAAATCAAACGCGAAGCGTGATGAGTGGAATTGCCCACATTGTAGAGAAAACAAAGGATTATCACCTTCAATCGCAGGTGGTAAACAGTTAACGCACCGATCAAAAGCAGAGGAAATGAAAAACAAAGAATTCAACAACGGAAACCCAGGTGAGCCAACTTTGAATGCATTACTTGAAAATAGATTACAAAACCTAAAAGACAGTTTAATAATCAATTTTGTTGGAGAACTTTTTGAAAAACATACCATACAAATTACAGAAAAATTCAACCAATATGAGGAATTTATTAAATTTAATAATAGCTTGGTAGAGGGCATATTACAGACTGTTAGAGAAATGAAAAACTGCGTTAAAGAGCTAATGGAAAGACAGCATAATTTAATTAAAGAGACAATGGAACTACGACAAGAACTGAGCTCTTTAAAGCAACACTACGAACTCTTAAACCAACAGCAGTATAAAAATGATCTCCTCATAGATAGTCTCCAAGAAATTGCTGGAACATCTAAAAGACACCGTAATACAACTAAGCCAAAAAATTGGTCCCATAGAATCAAAAGATATCCAGTCAGTACATCGGTTACGACAAAAAAGGAAAAGAGAAAGTAATCCCCGTCATGGTGTGACTCACTAACAGCCCTATAAAAATCACACTTATAAAAGCTAGCAGGATTAAAAAACCAGTAGTCAAGGATCTGAATGGAGCCCACTACAATACCCCAATATACTTGTCCGAATACTTAACGCCATATTATCAGAAACTATTCTACCAAACGAGGAAAGTAAAAACAGAAAAAAATTACTAGTTTATATGGATAAGAGACAGCAAAATATTCCTTAAAAAGACTCAAGATGCAAAGCCAATCCAAGTAAAATCCATAGAAGATCTCATTAGGCTGCCACATTGAAAAGAACACTGATGAGTCGTAAAGAAGGGAACAAGATACCAACCCACATGAACGTAGACCACCAAGCAGATGTAATCGCCCTGGAACATGACATCTGTCGCATTCTGAAATCGAATGGAAACAAGTGACTATCCCCCAAAAAAGGACTATCTATTCTCCACATCAACATCAGGAGCATTCAAAAATACTGGTTGACTTCAAGCTTATCTGAAGGAAGATATAGACAACATAGACATTTTAATACTGACATCTACCAAATACCAAACTTCCAACATCACAAACGCTGCAGACAAACTAAACGAGATGGTGTATACTAATATTTACCAAACATAAACTCAAAGTAACAGAAATAAACTATGAATTAGAACTTGCAGAAAACATATGCATCGAAATTAAAAACATCAAACAAGAAAACTCCTTGATATTAAACGCAATCTAGACCACCCAACTTAAGCACTACGAAATTTCTAAATGAATTAAACAGATGGCTTTCAACCACGGAATAAGGCGCCTCAGAATACTTGATAATAATAGGTGACATGAATATAAACATTAGAAATATAAATAACAACACAGAACAATACCTAGACCTTTTATCAGCATGTAACATAACCCCATCCGTACAGTCATATACACGAGAAGAGATAGTCGGAAATACAACCACCTCATCCTGCATTGACCATATAAATATATGCCCCCCCCCCCTCCAAACAACCACATAGCAGCCGTCATAACGTGCTAACTGGCAGATCATTATTTCACAGCATTACAATTACACACAGAACCCATAAAACTCACTGAGACTACAAAACAGTATAATAGCATCCTAAACGAAACAATAGTAAACGACAAAATCAGAAAAACAGACTTGATGCAGATAGCATCTTTAGACTCTGCTGATGCTGTACAGTATATAATAATCTTAAACTTTAATTTAATAAAATATATAACAAAGCATTAACAAAAATAAAAATACGCTTCCAAACTAAACAGAAGCCATGGATAACAGACAACATATTAATAGACATATAAAGAAAAGATGTCCTATAGAAACAACTTAAGAAGTCGCCAAACAATATCGTTTTACAAGCTGAATACAAAAGAAAACAGAATCTCTTAACATCACAGATTAGAACAGCAAAAAGAAACTACTACAGAAACAATTATCAAAAAGCTCAGAATGACATAAAGGAAACCTGGCACCTGATTAATGAAATGCTGGACAATACACTCAGAACCACTGCCTCAGAAACAATAAAACACAGCTTTGCTTGTGACCCCCAAATCCCTCAAACAGTTAGCAAACAACATTAATCAGCACTTTGTGAACTCTGTCCAAAAACCACAAGAAACAACCTTTCCTCACACAAAGAAACATTCTCCACTAGGTCTATAAGCAACCCAGTCGATGCGGTTCCCCACAGTAACAAAAGAACTATCACTTGCAATTCAACAAATTAACCCTAACAAAGAATCAGGAATAGACAGAATCAGACCAAAAGACATCAAGAAACACTCAACCAACTTATGTCCAGTTGTACTAAAACTGTTAAATAAATCCTTCGAAACTGGACACATACCTGAAACACTAAAGACTGCAATTAATCACACCTATACATAAACATGGAAAAAGAAACATAAGTAATTACAGAACCATCGCCACATTGTCTGTAATGAACCAAATCATGGAGTGCATTGTGCATTGCAAACTGTCCACATACGTTGAAAAATTTCAAATCATACCCACAACACAATATGGTTTTCAAAAAAATAAAGGAACAACAACTCCTGGAAGAATTCACAGACCTAATAAACATTGCCTTGGATAAAAGGAGAATAGCATTAGTGTTTTCATTGACCTAACAAAAGCATTTAACACACACACACACAAAACCTTGTTAATGAAACTAACACATATCGGAATCGGAGGCCACCTACTCCAGTGGTTTAAAGCATACATGAAAAATAGGCAGCACATCACATGTATAGAATCAGCGTACAACAAAAAGGTACTGGTAACCTGTGGAGTACTGCAAGGAGCTGTTCTGTCTCCCATTCTATTTAACATATACACACACACGACATAAGCCATCTTCCCCTAAAAAGTCAAATCTTCCAGTATGCAGACGACATGGCCATAGCATCCATTCACAACAACACAAGTATCGCTTACACAAATATGCAACGCGACATCAATCAAATAACTAACTGGCTAACCGAAAACGGCATATATATAAACCCTGGAAAAACAAAGCTATTGATATTAAAAAACTCCCAAACCCTTACCCATAGAAACTAAATATCTCACTATGCGACATCCATCACCTATACACAAAGCGTCAATCCTAAAACCACAACTATCATACAGGTGAAAACAACATGCTGTCTCGAACTTCACTTCGATGCTGATCACATTTGGAATAGCCATATAAACTACCTACACAACAAACTCAGGATAATAGCAAGCAAACTATATCGATTGAAAGATACTACCCTGACATACATACAAAAATACTAATCTATAAAGCATTATGTGAAAACTTTTTAAGATATGCAATCACATCATACGCATTCTCCGCAGACTACAAACTTAACAGGTACAATTAGAAGAAACACACGTATAAACCACAGTGAAAATTATTTAATTGTAAATATATCATCCTAAAGTATCTTAGGACATCATCAGTACAGTATTTAAACAAAAATTAGGAATAACATACCGTTAGGGCGCATGATTACAATAGAATCTCATGAAAACGTGCATAACGTGCTACAGTAGTAAAAAAAAAAAAAAACGTTAATTATTTAACACAGTTTTGTATGATAATCCATTGGGAAAAGGCTAAACTTTTACATAGATCTATATACAAAACTGTGTTAAATAATTAACGTTTTTTTTTTTTTGTACTACTTTAGCACATTATGCACGTTTTCATGAGATTCTATTGTAATCATGCGCCCTAACTGTATGTTATTCCTAATTTTTGTTTAAATACTGTACTGATGATGTCCTAAGATACTTAGGATGAAATATTTACAATTAAATAATTTTCACTGTGGTTTATATGTGTGTTTCTTCTAATTATGAACGCACCACAGGTTTCATTATTTAAAAAAAATGACAGGTACAATGGTTGCAAAATAAAATGGTAAAACTGATATTCTGGGAACAACCCACACTTATGCGGGCATCATGGACAGAACACAAAATATTTAAGGTGAAACACTTAGCCACTACACAGTCATGTTAAAACACTATTTCAGTTCAACCTACAGAGTAACTAGAACAAAATACCAGATAACAAGACCAAGTCAACGAACTACATAACATATAAGTACAATAATCACTATGGAAAAGCCACCCGAAACTTCTACATATTTGATATGATAAACAAACTGCAATTCGACAACAGAAACCTAGGGACCTACAAGGAGCTGAAACAGGTGCTATATAAATATTATAGTGAGAATGAAAGTTAGAGAAATCCTCCTCTCTCTCTCAGTCTCACACACACATGCACACACACAAAACCTATAACAAATCCCTCTCAAAAAAACACCATTACAAGGATGCAAACATACCATACCTAAATCCAACCCCACTTGAAAAAAGTTAAACCTTGCACAAGCAGTAGTAGTCTTCTAAGCACCTACCTGCAAAGTAAAATCAACACCTGGTTTGCGAACGGGTATAGAAACAAAACCACTGCCACCTATTATTATCTTCCTCAGATAAGCTCTGCAAAGCTTCGAGGAAGAAATCAGAAATGCCACCCAAAGAAACAAGTAAATATTATAATTGATTTAATAAAAAGTAAATCATTTTAAATTAAATGGATCATTGTAAATATGTATGTGAAAAAAGATGTAAAACACATTGTTAAAATCATTACATTCTTCTTCTTCTTCTGCAGCTTCTCCCACTTAAGTGGGTCACTGTGGATGATGAGTCTCCTCCACATCCTCCCGTCTTGGGCTGTAACCACATCCAAGTTCTTCATCCTCAAGTCCTCTTCTACCAGCTCCCTCCATCTCTACTTTGGCCGCCCACGCTTCCTCCTTCATTGCACATCCATCTGCATGACCCTTCTTCCCTCATCATCACATGACCAAACCATCTCAACCTTGCCTCCTGTATCTTTGCTCCTAAGTTCGTAACTTTCACTGTTCCCCTCACATAGTCATTTCTCAGACGATCCTTTCTGGTCACACCGCACATCCACCTAAGCTTTCTCATCTCTGCTACTTCCATCCTGCTGATGTTATTTTTCCTCAGGGCCACAGTTTCTATAGCATACATCATAGCTGGCCTCACTACTGTCCTATAGATTTTTCCTTTCAGATTGATCAGCATCCTCTTATCACATAACACTCCAGCCATCTCTCTCCAGTTCTTCCATCTTCTTCCACTGTTGAACCTAAGTATCAAAATCCCTCACCTTCCTGATGACATTTCCTTCCAGCTCCAGATCTGTCTCCCGGCTGCCACCCACAGTGCAACACATATACTCTGTCTTACTTCTGCTCAGTCTCATACTTCTCTCTTCCAGTACTTTTTTCCATCTTTCCGGTTTAGTTCCCGCTTCTTCTCTTGAATCTGCATACAACATTGTCCAAGGCGCATCTTCTCTCACCTCCTCCATCACAATGTTAAACAGAAACAGACTTAATGCTGACCCTTGATGCAAGCCAAATGTTACTTGAAAACTTTCTGTCTGTCCCAGACAGTTCCGAACACTTGTCTTCACATTTCTGTACATCTCCCGCACCAACCTGACATATTTCTCTGGAACCTTCTTCTCCCTCAGATACCTCCAGACTTCTTGCCTTGGCAGTCTATCACATGCTTTCTCCAGATCAATAAATGCCAGATGTAGCTCTCGTTGTTTCTCTCGAAACTTTTCCACCATCTGCTGTAACCCAGAGATAGCATCGGTCGTTGATCTACCAGGCATGAAGCCAAATTGTTCCTTTGCAATCTCCACCTCCTTCCTCAATCTACCATCAAGAACCCTTTCTAGGATTTTCATTATGTGGGACATCAACTTTATTCCTCTGTAATTTTTACAGTCTTGTGCATCCCCTTTCCCCTTGTAGATGGGGACAAGAGTACTCTCCCTCCATTCCTCGGGTATATTTTCCTGTTGGCAAACTTTTATGAACAGGTCCCACAACAGGTCAATTCCCTCTTCCCCCAGTGCCTTCCATGCCTCCACTGGAATCCTGTCGGGGCCCATCGATTTTCCATTCCTCATCCTATTCATGGCCTCCGTCACTTCCACTCTACTGATGTTCTGCACCATCCCCTCAGAAGGCTGCCCATCTTCTCTGTGAGTCCTTGCATTTTCCTAAATCAAAAGTCCCTCAAAGTATATTCTCCATCTGTTTCTTATGTCAACATCCCTCCATAATATTCTTCCTTCAGCATCTTTCATCTGCCTCACATGTAAGATGTCCTTTGCTGCTTTATTTCTACATTTCGCTAGTTGGTAAATTTTTCTCTGTCCTTCCTTTGTTTCTAAATGATCATACAGATCTTGATATGCCATGGCCCTCGCCTGTGCCACAACTCTCTTGGCTTCTTGCTTTCTCTCTCTGTACACCTCTCTGTCCTCTTCCACTCTTGACTCATGCCACTTCTGCTTTGCCTTCCTCTTAGCTGTCACTGCCACTTGTACATTATTATTCCACCACCAACCCTCCTTCTGCTCTCTAATCTTTCCAGATGTCTCACCAAGCACCTCGATTGCACAGCTCAGGATTACTTTTGAATTATGTTTCCACCAATCTTGTACAATGTCCTCATGGGGCTTGTGACTTGCAGGCACGGGCATGGCTAACCTGGGGTCCCAGAGCTAAGTATGATTTATTTCAAAGCTTTTGATCATACTATTTTCCTAATGAGGATTCTTTACTTAAAACTTTCTTTTTTTCTCTTTTTTTGCTTACTCACCTCAGGAGGAGGTCCTCCATTCTCCCTGAAGCTATTAGAGTACTCGAGGGCTAGGGGTGTTTCCTCCTCTTTCAACTAGCCACTAATAATTATAGTAGTGGGCAGCAGCGCTACTTGTATTAACCTCCTGTAGCATACATGTTACAATACTGTGATGTGGAAGGCAAGGGGAAACCACCACATTACATTCCCAAGTAAAAGTAGCAATGGAAGTTAAAAATGAAATCAAGATTGGCGATGGAGCCTTCACTGAAGGAGTCATGCCTGGCAGGAGAAGTAACCAGGCTTCTCAGGTCGACAGTCAACGAAATCCTGGTACTTATTCAAAAATTAAGACAAGAAATAAGCTGAATATTGGAACATGGAATGCAAGAACACTGCTAGAACCAGGTAAAATAGAAAATGTGAAAAAAGAAATGGAAAGACTTGAAATAGACATTCCGGGCATTAGTGAGACGAGATGGGAGGGGCAGGGTGATTTCTGGAGTGGAGAATTTTGGATAATATATTCAGGACAAAAGCAGGGCGAGTCAGGTGTTGCAATAATGCTTCATAAAAAAGTTGGAAAGTTAATCACTACAATAATTAACTATAGTGACAGAATCATGGCGATAAGCATTAAAAATGAACCAGTAAACCTCAATATTATAAGGGTCTACATGCCAACATCACAACATAGCGATGAAGAAATAGAAGAAATTTATGAACAAATAGAAGAAATCTGGAGCAGCTTTAAAGACAGAGACAATACATGATAATGCTTCAGGAAGATTTGGTCTTGGACGTAGGAATAAAAGAGGAAAGGAATTTATAGAATTTTCTACACAAAAACAGTTAGTTATAGCAAATACACTATTTCAAGCTCCAAAAAGAAGAAGATACACCTGGAAAGCACCTGGGGATTCAAATAGATTATATATTGGTCAAGGAAAGATACAGAAACCAAATAAAAAATTGCAAAAGCTATCCAGGTGCCGACATTAGTAGTGACTATAACCTTGTCTTAACGAAAACAGAACTGAAACATACGAAACAAATCCAAAGATACAAACCAATAAGATGGAACCTTGAAAAATGAAAGAGTAAAGAAGTAAAGAGAGGATACCAAGAGGCAACTGATCATAACATTCCAGAAAACATAGTCAGAATAATATTGAAAACCAATGGAATATGATTAAACAGTTAATTACAAATTCATCAAATCAATTATTGAAAAATGCAGAAAACATTGAATAACAAAATGAAATACTTGGCCTTATGGATGAAAGAAGAAAATATAAAAATGTTGTTAAAGAAGAAGATGTGGCCAAATACAAATATCTTAAAAATCAAATTACAAGAAAATGTGGACAAGCCCAAAAAGAATACCTGGAAGAACATTGTAATAACATAGATGAATTATTTAAAAAAGAAAACATAGAGAAAGCTTATAAAGAAATTAACAAACTGACTTTCAAATTTAATAAGAACAGCAAAAACAATGCCATCAAAGATGAAAATTGAAAATTACTAATAGAATCTGAGGATATATTAATGGAATGGAACAATTATCTTGAAAATCTCTATAATGGCGATGAACTTGATGTTGAGATCAGCATAGAAAATCAAAATGAAGATAATCTAGGATCCCCAATAATGCGAGAAGAATTTGATAAAGACTGTCTGAAATGAGTAATGGAAAAAGTCCAGGTGTAGACAATATTCCTATAGAACTGCTGCAAAATCTAGGTGATGAGACAAAAACCTTACTCTATCAATTAATAGCCCAAATCTATGATAGAGGAGAAATACCAAAGGAGTTTATGAAATCGACCATAATACCAATACCAAAAAAGAATAATGCAAACAAATGCAGCCAATTTAGAACGATAGCTTTAATCCCACATGTTAGCAAAATTCTGCTAAAAATTATTCAAAATAGAATTTATTCAAAAATAGATTGTCTATTGGATGAATACCAATTTGGATTCAGAAAGAATAAAGGAACAAGAGAGGCAATAGTCTGTTTAAGAACAATAATAGAGAGAAGATTAGACCTTAGTCAAAATAATACTTACATTTGCTTCCTTGATTTAGAGAAAGTGTTTGATAAAGTAAACCTGCAAATACTCCTAAATTGTCTAACTAATATCGGCATAGATTTGAAGGATAGGAAAATAATTTATCAAATTTACAAAAATCAAAATGGACGGATTAAAATCAATGATAAGGAGAATATAATAAATATCATAAGTGGAGTAAGACAAGGATGTATACTTTCACCACTTTTATTTAATTTATATATTGAAAAGGCCAATCAGGAAACTAAAGATAAAATAAATAGTGGCATAAAGATAAATGGTGAGCAAGTCATATGTATGAGATTTGCTGATGACATAGCCCTTGTAGCAGAAAACAGAAGAACGTTAAAAACAATGGTAGAATTACTAAATAATAACCTTGAAAAATGTAAAATGAAAATCAACACAGATAAGGCTAAAATCATTGTTACAGGCAAAATCCCTATCAATATAGAGCATATAGACATCAGCGGGGAAACAAATAAAACAAGTGAAAAGCTTTAAATATTTATGAAGCCTAATAACAGAAGATGGCAGAACAAGAGAAGACATAAGATCAATAATAAACAACACAAAAGCCCAATTTTCTAAGATGAAAAGCATTTTAACAGGAAACCTCAACCTACAATTGAAAAAAAAAATTAGTAAAGACATTGATATGGAGCATTGCACTGTATGGATGTGAAACCTGGATTCTAGGCAGAGAAGATGTAAGAGGATTGGAGGCTTTTGAAATGTGGTGCTGGCGTCGCATGAACAAAATAAAATGGACAGAAAAAAAAGCAAACCAACAAGTCCTGAGAGAGATAAACGAAACAAGAACTCTAATAAAATCGATCAAAATTAGAAGGGATAGGTGGTTTGGACATATACTTCGACATGATGTACTTGTGAAAAGAATAACTGAAGGCAAAATAGAGGGGAAAAGAAGAAGAGGCAGACCAAGGAAAAGCTTTCTTGACCAAGTCAAAGACAGCACGGGTTTGAGGAGTTACCAGGAGGTTAAGAAGAAAGCCAATGACAGAGCGGAATGGAGGAAATTGCTGATGGGCTACCAGTCCCAAGACTGATGCAACTGATGATGATGAATCTTGTACACTTTCTAGTCCATCCGAAATCCTCTCTAATACCCTCTCCCTAAAACGATTTCTCACACTCTCTTCTTTTAAGCAAAACCACTTAATTGTCTTCATCCTATGGCTTCCAGGGGTTCTTATCTTTGATCTTATTTTAAAGTCTGTGCACAGCAGTCGGTGTTGCTGTGCCACTTGATCTGTTGGATAATTACTTTACAATTTGTCACAACCTTAAGATGTTTTCTTCTAGTCAAAATGTAGTCAATTTGTGAACTGTTGTTACCACTCTTAAATGTTATCAAATGTTCTTCCCTCTTGTAGAAAAACGAGTTCACAATTGCCAGATCAAACGCTACTGCAAAGTCCACAACCCTCTCTCCTTCTTGTTCATCATTCCCACTCCGTGGCCACCATGCACCCTTTCACAGTCTCTATTCTGTCTCCCTATGTGTCCGTTCAAGTCTCCTCTGACAATCACCATCTCGTTTTCCTCCATTTCCCTCATTTCTTCATCTGACACGTTCCAGAACTCATCTTTCTCTTATGCTGTACAGCCAACTTGTGTGGCATATACACATAATACAACCACTCGCTCTTCTCCAAGACCCAATTTCATTCGCATGATCTTGTCGTTCCTTCTACCTACTTCCAGTACTTCGCCCTTCATTCTCCCACACACCACAATTCCTACACTATTTCTTCCCTTGTTATTCGCTCCAGAGTAGAACAATTTATATCCATCTCCCAGTTCCTTTGCCTTTCCACCCTTTCACCTTGTCTCCTGCATGCACAAAATGCCCAACTTCCTCTTCCTCATCATATCTGCCACCTCTCTTCCCCTTCCAGTCATGCTTCCAACATTCAGTGTTCCCACTCACAACATCCTCTCCACCTGCTGGGCTCGCTTCTTTAACCGCACCTGTCCTTGATGCGGTAGCCCTCGTCCACTTCTCGCAGCTGTAGGGCGATGTGGCTGTGCGTCGCTTAAGGGGTACACCCTAGCCTTCATATCATTTTCTCTTTGACTCATATCATAGCTAGAGCTGGCAGTGAAGTTTTACGACTGGATGCCCTTCCTGACACATCAACCCTCGCCATTTATCCGGGCTTGGAACCGGCACCTATTGAGGCTAGCTTGCCTCCTTCGGTGGCTGCATAAGACGAAATGACTTAGCAAGATAGGAAAGATTCACCCCTAGCTCTTGAATACTCTAATGGTATCAGGGGGAAGAGTAAGGAGAGGAGAAAGAAGCAAAGAAAGAAGGGGAGGGACCAGTCTACAGAATAATATTACAGATGTATATTACATGAAGTAAGACACGGTCCAGCATCTGGTACCTCAGGTTTGCCATGCCTGTACTCACTTAAGTGAGCCCTTGAGGTGTTAAAATCATTACCTATGCAATTTAAATAAGATATTTTTCTAGCATTGTGTATAGGAAAAAAATATTAGATAGATAATCGTGTAATCTCTCCTGAGTAACTGAACTATAACTGATTGTAAACTATTACAAAAATTGTTATTACTACTAGTAATCCATAAATTGTTGTACTATATGACTTGCGCACTGTACAAAGTATGAGATAAATTGGAATCTGAATTGAACCACATGTGAAAAATTGTAGTATTATGTCTTAAATTGTATGTAATTATATTAAATTGTATGTATTATAGAAATATGTGTATTATATATATTACACAAATTGTATGTATACATATGTAATTTATTAGACAGATAATAATGTATTATTTGACATTAAAAAAAATTATTATTATAGTATTACACTGTATTATTGTTGCCACATGTGTGAGCCATTATAGTATTATTATTATTACCAAATATGCACTGTTCATCAGGGATCCGAGTTGCATACATATCCAACTGAAAGACATTCTGAGGAACATATATCATCTATAACCCAGGGACTGCCTATACTCTATCTTGGATGTATCATTCAAGACAGTGGTGTTCTCCAAGGATCTGTCTTAAGTGTGACACTCTTTGCTAACAAAATTAACTCGATCACTAAACAGCTTCCTCTTATTACAGGCAGTTCTCTGCATGTAGATGTCCTTACAATTTACTGTCACTCTTATAACCCAAAGGTAATTTAAAGACAACTTCAACAAGGAACTGATTATGCCTTTCCATGTGCTCTTAGTAATGGTTACAGGTTTTCAGCAGAAAAAAGTGTTTGTATACTTCTGCTGAAGCACACTCTTCACCAACATCCTGAGTTAAGAATTGGACATAGTTTTATTACAGTAGCAACAGAAGCCAAATTCTAACGATTCCTGTTTGGCAGAAAGCTTACATTCCTTCACACTTTTTCCTCTACTGCATGGGCTGTGGAACAATATTCATTGCTTTGTCTTCATCGTGCACTGATACATTCAAAGCTAGATTATGGGTCTCACGTCTATTGTTCTGCAAGCAGAGTATCCTGTGATTGCATAACTTGCATGTCATCACCATCCTTATAGAAATCAGATACCCTTAAAAATTAATTTTATGGGACCAATTTTCATTTATTTCACTGATAACCATAATGCTCCCAACACCTTCTTTAACCCCTAACTTAGATATGCATTAGCATTGGTTTAAGCTTATTTTCACAATTCACAATATGCATTAGCTTATGTAATTATATACTTGACCATAGGTGATGAAAAGTCTTTTTTAATACTTATTTTTAAGCAACAATTATCTTTGAAAGACAAGCTGGAGACCAGAATCACATTATTGACATTATATCATGAAAAGTTAGTCTGGTTGGCCATTTTCTATTATTTTTTGCAAACTTTATTATTTATCTTTCGTATTGATTTTTTTAATGAATAAGTTATATAAATTTATCCTTCATTATGAACAGTAAATGAAAGAAAATGCAATACTTTTTTAAGTTTTGTGAAATTCAAAACTCAGCATCAAGTTATGGGACTAGAAAATATTAAAAACACTGCAGAACCCATTTTCAATACAAGTGACTCAAGGAATTCAAGTAGTTGTGCTACAGAGTTGCATTCTGTAATGTATAAAAATATCCTGGAACTGTTTACAGAAACAAAATTAGTTCAAGGTTTTTGAGGCCTTTAGTTCACAAATTTCACAAAAAAAAAAAAAAAAGTACTGCCATAGCTTGACCAGAAATCTCCTGGTCTCTAACTGCTTTCCAAAGAGAGATGGATTCTAAAATGTTTGAACACCTTTTTAATACCACCTGTTGCCGGCCTGGTTGGCCAAGTTGTTAGCATATCTGCTCTCCAGCCAAAAGGCTCCTGGTTCGAATACTGCCATGGACATGGATGTTTGTAATTGTCTGTGAAAATACTAGTAGTGGTGGGCAGTAGGTTCTTTTGGTGTAGATGATGCAGTTTGCTGTGGTTGGTGGATTGAGTGGTGTAGGCAGAGAGTTGTGGAGTGGGTGTCCTTGCTTGATGAGTCTTTGGACTCCTTGGAGATATGATATAATGATAATGTTATAAAGGTAATTCAGTAAACCATTTACTGACTTCAAAAACTTTGTAGGCCAAGTAGTAAAAACAGTAGCAAAATGACATGCAAAGAATTTGTGTCGGCTACTGTCGATGTTGTTAAACAAAAATTAGTTAAGGAAATCAAAGACTCAGTAGGAATTCTTATTCTTCTAGCTGCTTCTACAGATACTACAAATGAGGAGAAACTCATCCATTATATGAGATGCTTAAATGAAAAATAGAAGAGGCATTTGTTTACATAATTCCTCTCCAAAAATCAGATAGTGTACTTCGATAGGTGAGAGAGGGAAATAAACAAGTTATTCTTGTCGTGGAAGACTGGTACAGTGAAACTTGTTCAAAGCAGAATCTCAAGGGTCCGAATATATTTTCCACATTGGCCAAGTTTCCGCATTATACAAAATTTCAAAAAAATTTTAAATCCATTAAAATCATATTACATGGTACATACCTATTTATGAGTACATACCTATTTGTGAAAATCAGCAGCGCATGTCTCTTGTAAGTAGGTGATACTTGTAGACCTATGTTATTAAAATAATAGTAATAATAATAATAATAACACATTATTAAAGTACTGTATTACTGCTCTATTACACTGCACATTACACGTTTCCAATATACAACTCATTGAGATTTCTTCCACAGATCCAACAAAGAAACTTATTTCCACTTTTTTGTGATCATGTCTTTTTGAATGCAGTCCTTAACTGTATACAATAGTTCAAGAAGGCTGGAAGGGTTTGAATCAGTTGTAAATAAACTGCATTACTTCACTGATTCGTTTGTACGAATTTTCATTGAAATATCCTGTTCTCTGGCTGCTGCTTCTCCTCCTCCCTCCTCTTCCTCCTCCACATTTTTGTTTTGTGTATTTCTTACCGCTAGTAAAGCTGTAATGTGTGGCTAGATGGTCATCACTCTGAACAAATTTCTCTGTATCACAGGAAAGTTCTTTTCCTTAGCAGAGATTGGATATTGCAGTAATGTTTTCACTTGCCTCCTCCAAATTATCTGCCACATCACTTTCCCCAAACCCAGCTTTAACAAAACACTTTTTTACTGTTTCTGCTTTAATTTTCTTCACTGCCAACCCGATCCAATTCACAGCATCTAGAACCGATACAGATCTTGCTAATGCGTAAAAGCTATTTGCTTTTTATACATTCGAAATCAAAGATTGCATCAGAAATCTTCTGTAGTGCGATTTGAATGTGTAAATAACACCCATATCCATGGGCTGTAACACACTTGTTGCATTTTCTGGGAACTAGGCGATTTTCACATTTGAAAGTGTTACCTTTGGGTGGCAGGTAGCATTGTCAAGAAAAAGGATGACATTTCTATTTTCCTTCTTCATTTTTGCTTTAAACATCTTTAACCACTCTTCCATTATAGCTGTAGTCATCCAAGCTTTTTTTATTGTTTCTCCAAATCACTGGTAAATTATTAATTTTCAGATTCTTGAAACATCTTGGTTTTGCTGCTTTTCCAATCACGAGAGTCTTTTTCATTTCTCCCACCATATTCCCACACAATAACACTAAGTCTTTCTTTGGACTTTTTGCCCCCATTACACTTTTCTCCATTAACTGCGATGATTTTGTTGTTAATGTCTGAAAAAACAATCGTGTTTCGTCTGCATTGTAAATGTTTTTAGGTTCATATGGTTAAATCAATTCTAGCAGTTTTGGTTTCCACTCACTCACTGCACTTTCATCCACAGACTTCGTTCCACACAATATTGTGCCTCTTCTTAAAACTATCCAACCATCCTGTAGACGCCTAAAACTGATCATTCCCGAGAGATTTGGCTACTGTGAGAGCTTCACTTTGGACCATTGGACCAGATATGTGAATGTTTTTATATCTTGCATTCGTGAACCACTCCCACACTACTTCATTGATTTCCTTGTTGCCGGTTACCTTTTCCTTCCTCTTCATTCCGCTGTGCCCTTGCAGCCACTCGTTCATTATTTTATCCTTTTGTTTAAGTGTGTTGTATACTTGCGTTTTGCAACGCTTAAACTGCATCATTATTTCCCATGCCGAGAGTTTATCCTTTTCTTTAGCCTCAATGACTGACTTTTTCGTTTAGCGACAACGTCACATACAATTTAGCCATGATGCAAAAAATTAACTGATCAGTTTGTTGAAATTCGGGTTACTGAAATGTTTGGACTTACCGGAAACTGACCAACATTAATTCTCAAACAAAACAGTAAAAGCAACACAAGTGCCAAAATCTAATAAATATAGGTGTATTTTTAAAACACTTTCTGCTTTATACAAGTAATTTTTAATAAATTCTTCAAATATTGCTTTCCGTTTCTGCATTGGGCAGATTCCGTATTATACAAAATAAATAACACTATAATGCCTATTCTTCTGGCTGGGACTATATCATTTGTTCAGATTGAGCAAGTTTCTGCCTTATTCACGTTCCACATTGGACAAGTTTACTGTAATTGGTTGGAAGGTCATGGAACAGAAGTAGCATGTAATATGATTTGGGAAAAATGTGCTAGTGGCAAAATTAAATAGCCATGCCAGGTATTACAAATTATTGCATATAATTTGAATTTGGTTGTTTTAAATTTTATTGAAGATCTCTCTCTCTACACACCCACCCACTCACCTTTTACCACAATATATACTATGGGCTAGTAAAATTTTTTTATGACCATTAGATGTGTTATTTCTGGAACCCTGGATATTGCTTTGGTTTATTAAATTTTTTTAAAATTTGCTTTTTGTACATTAACAGGATCTTTGCTATCATTTCTCTAATAAACTCCTAATCAACCAACCAACCAGCCTCTTGTGTAGAGTTGTCAAAAAAACAAATCAGTATTAATTTGTAGAGTTGAGACCATTGCCATCCTGGATGTATTATATCTAGGCTGGATCTCCTGTGGAAGATTGAAATTATTATGGTGATAACATAGAATATTGTTCCTGTGTTTGGGAACGGTACTCTCATTCCACGTACACCATGAAACTCAACTTTGTTTAGCTTGGGAGTTTTATGATGCATGTGGAATAGAAGTACTGTTTCATAAAAGTTGTCTAGAGGCATTAATTTCCATTGCCATTATTTACTCTTTTTGTCATATTTAAAAATCAGTTGCATTCCTTAAACTGTGGTAGAAGACATGCAACAACTAATTATCATCCAACTTTGTATTCAGTATAACTACTATTGATACTACTCTATACATTATATCTATAATACTACTAATAATACTACTCTATATATTATATCTATAATACTACAGTGTCGCCCTTTTTCTATATGATACAGAAATAATTAGTTGTTTATGGCATTATTCACAACTTGTATCTATCTGCCTAATCCACACTAGCATATTATAGGATTTCTTTAAACCTTTTTTTTTTTTGGTTGGAATTTATAAGAAAGGGGAAAGAGCACCGCTCATACCAAATGGCAGCAAAAATGCAGAATGAAAAAAAAAGCTGGTATTTGACTTTGATATTAATACATTATTTATGCTTTCAACTGTTACCATAGTACATCAAAGGAAGCTTTAATATAGTAGTGTTCTGTGGCCTGAAGTTTTTTTATTTTTTTTAGTAATTGAATTCACTGTAATATTGTTTTTAGTGAGAGTTGACTGCATATATCTAACAGCTCCTTTGTACCTGACCACTGTGAGTAAATCCTTCTACATTTAAAACAAACTTTGATTTCACTTGATCATGATGCACATGGTAACCTTTCATGAGTAAGATTTAACATGTTGACGGCTCTGCCAACCATTGAAGGGCACAGTGAACTAGATAACTTCCTTGTCATTCTCGTAGATAACAAAATTGTCTATCACTGACTTGGGTTTAGGTAAAACTGTGATACACTGTGGTTGGCTTCTAACATAAACATGCTTTCAAAGAGTCCATTTTACAAATATCTTTAACATTATGGCAGTCACTGCATGCTATGTTGGCTGAGCGATTAGTACAAGGTGGATGTGCTAATTTAGATTTAGTTCTGGGATTTAGATCCCTCCTTTGCATGAATGATTTGTGATTGTGTTTAGGTGTTAGATGAATTTCAACTCCCAGTGTGAAACCACTACCCTGCTTAGTGGAGGCATTAGTATCCTGAAAAAGTGCCATATTTAGTTTCTTGATTATTGAATTCTTAACAAAGGATTACATTCAGTATTACAGTATCATAATTGTAATCCTTAGTACTGCTCTCAGTACTAAGATGTACTATTTTAAAAAAAGTCATTTAGTAGTTTTTGATAAAAATGCATAATTTTAAAAGTGAACAAGAGAAAGTGTGTGTGTGTGTGTGTGTGAAAGAGAGAGAGAGAGAGAGAGAGAAGGTGAGTATCAGAATGAGTAAATCAAGTTATATACAGTTATAGAAAATTGCGACTATCCTAATCTGTGCAATATTTTATAGTGAAAACATGCACATAAAAAAAAAAACCTTTAAAAAAATCACATGGAATGTTTGCTGGAAACTGAATCTCATATATGACATTTTGTTCTATATCGGTTAATTATTAATTATTTTGACATCTTAAATATCTTAATAACATAGATTTTGAATTTTAGGTAATGAAGGTACTCAATAATAGCAATGATCATGTTTTGGCAATGGCATCTAACTTCAGCATGGAAGCAGATTCCCATTTGGTTTGCATGCAGAATGATGATGGTAATTATCAAACACAAGCCATCAATATCCAAAATACACCAAGAAAAGGTAACATTGTTTTATTTTAGTAAATTTATTGCATATTATTAGTGTGAATTTATTCTTTATTAGATAAAAAGTGATTTACATTTTTTTTTTTTATATCGAACTAACATGAGAGGTTGCAAAACCTATAATACATCAGTGGACAAGATATTGAGTAGACATAAAACAACATGGAGTAGTGTCTGCTAATCACTACTCAATTTGAACCTCTCTTCTAGCCTTAATGAATTTTTACGTCCACCAAAATATGGATATGAAGCATACAATAGAGTTGGGGAAACATAAATAAAAAATTCATATTTATAAATTTAGGGACACAAAAACACGTGTTGAACAGATTATTTTATTAATTACTAATAAAATAAAACTTGACGTTTCGACCCCTGTATCGAGGTCATCATCAGAAAAATACAAGTGTATAAGGAACCAAGCTACATGCTCATGCCCTGTATACTGGTAAACTAAATCTACGTAGTTAATTAGTCCTTTTCCCTAGCCTGACCTCTAGTGATAAAAAAATTAATAAATAAAAATAAATAATAAAATAATAATAATAAAAAATTAAATAAATAAATACAACTACAATAAACTGCTAAAGCCCTCATGTATTAATATTCTTTTGGATTTGTACAGTTCTGATTGTTATAATATGATTTCTTTCGGTTGCTGTTGAATGTTACAAACACTTCACCAGGTTGTCTTCTTGTAGTGGGATTTTTCTGTGGCTAGTTAAGGTTGTTATATAGGTTGTAGATGGGTCCTCCACATTCTTGAAATGGTTAGGCCATCATTTTTGTTGAGATTTGAGTTGTGTTTGAGCATTTCACATGACTCTTTAAATTTTCTCTCAAATCAGGTTTTGGTGCAGTGGCGGCGGCGGCGGCTTTAAATTTAAACCAGGTTTAAATTTTCTCTCAAAACCTGGTTTGAGAGAAAATTTAAAGAGTCATGTGAAATGCTCAAACACAACCCAAATCTCAACAAAAATGATGGCCTAACCATTTCAAGAATGTGGAGGACTCATCTACAACCTGTATAACAACCTTAACTAGCCATAGAAAAATCCCACTACAAGAAGACAACCTGGTAAAGAAGACAACATTCAACAGCAACTGAAAGAAATCATATTATAACAATCAGAACTGTACAAATCCAGAAGAATATTAATACATGAGGACTTTATCAGTTTATTGTAGTTGTATTTATTTATTTATTTTTATTTTTTATTTATTTATTTTTTTTATCACTAGAGGTCAGGCTAGGGAAAAGGACTAATTAACTATGTAGATTTAGTTTACCGGTATACAGGGCATGAGCATGTAGCTCGGTTCCTTATACACTTGTATTCTTCCGATGATGACCTCGATACAGGGATCGAAACATCAAGTTTTATTTTATTAGTAATTAATAAAATAATCTGTTCAACACGTGTGTTTTTGTGTCCCTAAATTTATAAATATGAATGCTGATCACCATGTAACCTTAAAAGAAAGAATAAATAAAAAATGCTTGCCTTCAATTATCACCAGTAAGAGGTGTGATAATCCTTACTCAGGAGAACCCTTAATTGGATAATTCTCATTTGTAGCTACTTCTCAGAGCCTGTGCTACTAAGCACCAAAACAAGTAGTTCCTTATAGTACGTGAAGTGTAACTAATTTTAAATAGAAATATAGGGATATAGAGGCATACGGTTTACGGAAAAGTCGCCCCTAGCACATTTCACCCCCTGTAGATAATGAGTAGTTTACAAAAATGTAAAGACAGTCAACTCTCAATAACTCTAATTTTTAATGAAGTCCCAGCCCCTTTAGTGGAGATTCAATGTTAAAGTCTCTCGATTACTTGAATCGAACTTCCGATAACTCTAACTTTTCCGAACAAATTTTTAAAATTACATTCATGTACAAATTGTCATGTAGCTTTTAAACTAATTTCTCCCCTTTTGGTTGTCTTCAGGGTTCTCTTTCCATTGTGAAAGTATTAACTGGAACTGTTAATCCTTTCACAAAGGAAAGAATACATACTTGACCATGGGGTTGATAGTCACATGGTTAGTGACGGACATGGGGGGGGGGGAGAACAGTGGACAGCCTGCATTTGCTGTTTTTACCGCCTCATTATCGGCAGTGCATCGCGTGAACAAGCTGAGCATCGCAGGCAGTGCAATATCAACATATTACTTTTGCATCTTGATTGATTAATCCTGTGTGTACAATGGCAAAAAGTGTTCCGTCAATAAGAGGCAAAAAAAATTTGGTAGATGATAACAACCACATTTACGTGTTTTCAAAGAGAACTGTAGATGAACAGCATGGAATCTGGGTTTGTGAAAGACGTTCCACCTGCAAAGGGCATGTTTGGACAGAGGGTTTGGAAGGCCCAGTTGTGAAATTCATTACTAAACATAACCATGCTGCTCAAGCTGCAAGGTCGGAAGCATTGCAATTGATTGGTCAAATATGGCATTATGCAACAACCACGAACGAACGGCAACAGCAAATTGTTGCATCAGTAATTGTAGAGGCTCATGCGAATGTCACGGCATTACTTCCTCAAAAGGATTCACTTAAACGAACCATTCGTCATGTTCAATGCAACAATGGTACTCCTGCTTTACTGAGCAATCTCCAGGACCTAGTAATTCCACAAAATTATCAAGAAATTATTATCGATGTACAACAGTTTTTGATGTGTGATTCTCAGGACAAACTGCTTCTGGGTCGCATGCTTATTTTCTCCACTAGTAACAATCTTCAGTTATTAGTGCATAGCCAGGAGTGGTTTTCTGATGCAACTTTTAGCACAGTACCCACACATTTCCAGCAGCTTTATACAATTCCTGTGGTTCAATTCAATGCAGTTATTTCAGTGGTCTACGCACTTCTGCCAAGCAAAACTCGTGCCACATATGCCAAGTTGCTTCAAGAAGTTAAAAATCTACAACCAGGTCTTCCAACCCCAGCGACTTATGTCAGATTTCGAACAAACTGCCATGCAAGCCTTCCAACAAGAATTTCCTAGTATTGTAAATACCTGTTGTTTTTTTCATCTTTCCCAAAGCGTTTGGCGAAAGGTACAGAATGAAGGTTTAAAAGCCCAATACGAACAAGACCATGAATTTGCTCGTTGGATTCGAATGATTCCGGCATTGGCATTTATTCCTCCTGCTAACGTTATTCAAGCATTTGAAGATTTAGTTGAAGCTGATGACTTCCCCATTGAAGCTATGGTGATTGCAAACTACTTGGAAGATACACATATTGGAAGAAGACAATGAAGAGGCTGGCAATTACCCATTTTTGCCATCGAATTGTGGAATGTTTACACACGAACACTGAATGATCAGCAACGTACCAACAATGCCGTGGAGGGGTGGAACAGGGGATTTCAGGAAACTTGTGCTACTTTATTCCCAAATATTTACCGATTCATTGATTCTTTAAAGAAACAACAACAACAAGGGCTACACAATTTCGAAATTACACAACCAATTGCTGGTAATTCAGAAAATCAAAGAAACAAGAAGTATGCTGCAATTTCTGCTAGAATCAAAACAATAGTCCAAGATTTTCAAAATCGTAATGTGATTGATTACCTTAGAGGCATTGCATACAACTTCGAGTTTTAACAATAATAATGTGCATCTATTCTATTAAAACAAAATAAATTATAATTATTAAAAAATTAGATGTATTATTTACATTTTTGTAGCGTACTCATTATCTACAGGGGGGTGACTTTTCCGGATCCCAAGGTATATACAATATATTTATATGTTTCTAGTCCTTTTATCATATAATTATAGTTTATTGTTAATGGCACGATGAAATAAGAAAAACATCATCAATGTGTATGTACAGAAAATGGTTGCAATCAATTCTTGCACATAAATCTTGTATCAGTCTAGAAAAAGAAATGCGAGGTTTTTTTTTTTTATTATTATTTTCCATCAAAAATCTTTATCGAAGATAATTACTGTATTTTCCAGCCTATAAGATGCACCCCTTTTTTGTACACATTTTTTAGGAAAAAAACTTTATCGCTGAATATTATAATGAATTTACAGTATTCTAAATATAAAGTAATAAGTAGATATACTTTCAACAAATACCTAATCTAACTAGGAAAGAGTACCCATCTTTTAATCTTCTTCATCAAAACCTAGAAATTTATCGTAGGTTATGTTTACTGTGAGTTGCTTTTTTTTTAGAACCTCTTCTTGATTCTGCCAAGTTCTTATCATTTTCTCAGTTGGGGGCACCCCGAAATGTTTCTCTGCAGCCCTGTTTCCATGTTCTTTAGCATAAGCAATCACAAGTAGCTTGTATGCAATATTGTAGTAATGCTGACGTTTTTCAGCCATAATTTGCCAAGAAATTTAGAGAAAATTTAACGGCAGAAATTTATCACCGTTCCCCACAACTGCTACAACAATTGGAAAGCTTAAACGAACACAGCTGTGATCGTCGATGACAGCGTATGCGCATCAATTGAACTCTACGTAACTGGAAAGCTCTCGCACACCACAAGAAAGAAATCGCGAGACTCGGAACAGAGAAAATTTTCAAGTCTGTTTTTCAGACTTATTTTTTGGAATTCAATTTCTTTAGTGAGGGAGGCTGCAATTGAAAATCTTCAAAATGAGTATAAATTTTGAATCAATCTGTATAGGATATGTTTCATATATGTTCTATCTACAGTGGCTAAGCATAGGATGTTATTAGAATAAGTATCCTACAAAAAAAAAAAGTTGCAATTTTCATCGAAAAATGAATGAGTTTCTATATTATATATACTTGATATTCAAAAAAAGTCTCGCAATTGGAAAGCATAATGCAATTTAACGTTTAACAAAAATTCATTTATAAAACTGAAGTGTCATGATCCATATAATGGTATTTTGAAGAGAAAGGGGGGGAAAAAGTTCATATTTATTTCAATTAATGTTATTTGAAAATCCTTATTTATAAATATTTAACATAATGATTTTTAATACAAACATTTGAAAATATTACAGAAATAATTTCTGCAATATTGTTATTAATGAAAAAACATAAATTATCTTGTTCCATTGTGCTGATTTGGGAAAATAAATACTTCAAATTTACCATTACTAAATAAAATCATTGCAAAGACTGATCTCTGGTCACAATAGATAACTTATTTTCACACAAGAATTTTTTTTTTTTTTAAATATGGAAACAGACAATAAGTAGACACAACATTCTTGGAAATGAACATAATAAATAATTATACAGCAGAAAAGTCAAAATATTGAAGGACATTGAAAGAAATTTCAAGTAAAACAGTATATATGTAGTCAAGTGACACAAAGGTCATTCTCTGATCTAATCCAGCAGTAGTTCTACAATTGCCATTAATTCCTTAATGATAGAGGAGTAATTACTTGATAAATGACAGATTGCAGCTTATGATTCGATGAGATAAAAATCCTGAAGTAGTCTGAGTATTTCATCCACTTTGACCTGCTGGGACATTATTTTTTGTTTTTGGTTGCGCGGGGGGGTAGGAGATACTCTTTTGATCAATGAAATTAGTATTTTTATTACATTATTACAGGTGATTCTTAACTATTGTAACTTCAGAAATTCAGTTTCTTCAGAAAACTGAACCATTTGCTGTTAGTCATGATTTAACACATTGTTCACCAACTCACCAGAGTTCCAGATAATCCTAACATCTTGGACCTTTTCTTAACTCTCTCTCTCCTTATGCACCAATGTTATTAGCTCTCCTTTTGGCAGGTCTAGTACCTTGTCTTTGTTTCCTTTTATTTCCTCATATCCTATAAAACTATAGCAGTGCTAATTGGAATGATGTTTGGACCTCACTTCCGTGTGCCGATCTGATCTAGCATTTACTCTGATCTAATAACCAAAACTATTCTTGCTGGGATGAGTCCCTTTATTTTTCACTCGACTCCATTCTTGACCCTATTTCAGGACCTGGTTCTCCACCAATTGTGCCAAAGCAGTCTAAGTCAAAAATTTGATATCTGTCTGGTGGCTCAAGTCCAAGACCCTAGTCTCTCACTCAGCTTACACTAGCCCATAACTACAAAAAATCATTAATAAATCCAAAGCAGACAGTAAGGGCCGCATTCACTAAGCTTGCCTTCTGCTTCCTTGCAAAAGTGATGGAATGCAACTTTTGTCCTCCTTGTTTCTACTTCTCTCAGAGCCCAATGGTCCTTCATGTGAGGCACCTATTCGAGATGGAGGGGGACCTCCCAATGATGGCACTGACCCTTTTCATTATTTTTCTTTGCTTTTCCTCCCATATTCTTTGCTTTACTTCTGCTGAATTTTTTCTTTGCTTTCTTCAAGACCACCATCACTGGAATCCAATGCCCTGCCACTGGGTTTACCAAGACTATCAGAATCCCACTTTGTGTGACCTATGGACATAAAGTGGGATTCTGATAGTCTTGCACTACTTTAGCTTCTGCTTTGGAAAGATGGTGGATGGTTTGGCAAGAATCAGTCAGCCAGCAGGCTTGCCTGCAAGAGTTGACGGTGTTGCAATGAATCTCATACCCCATGGTTGCAATGGTGTTGCAATAAATCTCTTACCCAAGGCTTGCTGTAGTGCTGGTATAGTATCCAGAGTGGCCTTGGCGTTTTACTCCCAAAAGTCATTGCTTGCTGGTGAGTAGGCCTAGATCTGAATCATACTTTACCCGAGAATGAATAATTTTTCAACCTCTTGTTTATCGTGGGTCTTCAACAAGTCACATGCAGAAACCATAGAAATAACCAAATATCTAAATAAAAAAAATTTTTTAAAAATCAGACGCTGCAACAAATACACCACTTTTCTTAATCCTGCATTCACAGGTGGAAATTTGTCACTCTTCTTCATCCAGAAGAGTTTGGAAGGGTTGGGAAATCTCCAAAATTGGGGGAAAATCTCCAAAATCTCCAATATTTAAACTGTTTAATTACACTAAACATGTTTAATGTAATTAAACATATTTAAACATGTTTAACTGTAATTGGCATTTCCTATCAAGGAAATGCCAATTACAGTTACCTCCAAAAAAAAATATAAATTTTTCTAGGGGCATAATATCAGACTGGGACCTCCTTGATATTCTGATGAGGAGTTCTGCACTAAACACAAGGAATAAGAGTGGCAACTATAAGACGAATCCTTATATGGTGGAAACATCATTCTTACCTTATATGAAGGTAAGAATGATGTTTCCACCAGGAACATCATTCTTACCTTCAGCACACCAGAATCTGTCATAGCATTTTATCTCAGCTGTCCAGTAAGATTCTTTATCCCAAATCCTTTGTGCTGCTTTAAGCGTCAGAAATATGGTGATCATTCCCAAACTGCCCATCGTGGCCCTGCTATCTCATGTGGCAGTAAAGATCATAAGAATAAAGACTAAGAGCAAAACACTGGAGTGCTTTTAACTGGGAGAATGATCGCCCAAGCATACCAAAGGCAGGAAGATGAAAAGGAGATCCGAAAAATAAAAACAGAGCAATGCCTCACCTATCAGGAGGTGAAGAGGTATTGCTCTTCTATTATGCTACAGAAGGAACAATAACATATCTGCTGAATTCTCTTACACTGAGAAAGGCAAATCTTAGGAAAGTATTAGTAGAGACACTGACATGTCATCAATTTCACTTTTTCACAACTACAACATTCCTGAACAGTATGACTTGCTTGCTATCTCTTTAGAATGAATCAAAGAGAAAAAATCGATATGGACTCATGATAATGTACCAAAAATGGTCCCCTGCATGAAAATCCTCTTGTCAAAAAAAAAAAAAAAAAAAAAAAAAAAAAAAAAAAAAAAATGGATGTGCATGACAACAGATTAAAGTCATGCCTCCAGACCCTTAATAATAGATGGTCCATCTATTAAAAGATAGCATGGATATCTCTGCTTTCCCCCCTCCCCTCCCACACACACACAGGAAGATAAAACAATTAATATACCTAGTGTCCTAGAGGGAATCAGCTATGATGACATTGTGGATATGTTTTCTGAAGAAAAATGATACATTGGCCATCCAAAATTCTCAGGGAAAGGGTAGAAAAGAATCCAGGACTAATGAAAATGAAACCTTTCAACATAATAAGATGTAACTATCATTCATAAGGACAGGAGAGAGAGGATGGGCCTGCCCACTGAGGAGTTGCCATTCAACTCTCGGATGGCAACTACCTTTATCCTGCAACTGATATCTCTTAGGATGACCTTGAATACTGTACTTGCTACCCCATTACTTTTAATGAGGGATTTAAACAGATGCAACACTATGGGGTAATGCCTAAACTAACACCAGAGGAAGAATTGAGTTATGCTTGACCACAACAATCTCTCTCTCTCTCTTGAACAAAGGAAGCAACACCTTCTTCCACATGTCCAGCAAAACATTCACTGCCATTGATAACTATCTGCTCATCCTCCATTTTCCTGCTGTTCAAGCAGGAAACTGAAGACAATTTGTATGGGAGTGACAATTCCCCTTGATATCAGTCTTTTTACATGAGCAACTGTGCACTATATCATAATGGAAAATTGAGCAAGCTGAGTAACCTACCTTCTCTACCTTAATTTAATTCTGTGACAGTTAGCTCATCTCTTATCAGTGATGCTGTAAACTATGTGACAGAGTGTATTACACAGTCTGCAACAACTGCAATGCCTAAAATATCTAGACAATTTCCACATTTCTCTAAGTCATGGCAGAATGATAATTTCACAAACCAGAGAAGCTCAGAAGAAAGCCTGAGCAAAACACATGCATCATCTAAACCAGAAGGAATCTTAGGTCCAATATACATCTTCTATAAGAAGATTAAACAAGAACAAAGATGTATGGAATAAAATATGGAAAATGAAAGGATGATACATCATCCACCAGCTCTCTGTCCTTGAACATAATGGATGCACAATTGCTGACACACTTGAGATTTTTGCAAAAACATTAGCAGTATTCAAACATTCGGCTTTGAAATAATGTTGGATCTAGTATCCACTATGCATATGTAATCAGTAGTATGTTCTTATCCCCCACCCCCCCCCCCCCACCAAATTCCATGCCCAAAAATGCAATGCATAAAAGCAACAAATTCTGCTTTCTTTGAATGGCACTGAAGAATCCAACAACAGGCCATTCACGGATGATGAAATGAAACCTGCTCGGATTAAATGTTGCCCAACTTCATAGACCAGATAACATTCATTATGAGATAGTAAAACATCCATCGACATCAGTCATGGATCAATTACTGCACTCTTTCAACAGAATTTCTATTAAAATAGATTTTCGATACCTGGCAAAATGCTATTATTTTATTGCCTTTCTGAAGCCAAAGAAGGGTCCAAATTCCCCGATAAACTATCCAGCTGTTTGTGCAAGATTCTGGAAAAAATGGTTAACACTTATCTTTTATGGTTTTTGAAGAGAAACAATCTATTTCAAGAACACAATCTACTTCTGCAAATATTCTGCAACCAGTCATCTAGTCTGGCTGGAAGCATCTATTAGAGATGCCCACCTAAAATATGAGCAGTTAGTGCCAGTTTTCTTTCATATGGAAAAAGCTTACAATACTACTTGGAAATTTGAAATATTGTAAAACCTACACAATTTTGATCTCGGAGGGAATCTCCCCCCCCCTTTTTTTTTTTTAATCATTTGTTTCTAACCAAATCTTCCAAGTCTGAGTGGGAACTGCTCTCTACAAACCATATGCCCAAATAAGGAATTCCCACACAGTTTTAAGCACACTTTTTGTAATCAAAGTTAGTGCAATAACTGAACAACTTCCTCCAACTATAAGTAATGTCCTCTGTGGATGACTTCACCATCTTTTGTCATTCATGTAATATGAGGATTATAGAAAACTGCAGCAAACTATTGAACTTTTTTCAGAATAGATGCTTGCAAATGGATTTAGATTTTTCACAGCATTAAGATGCTTTGTGTGCATTTTTGCTACAGGCACCCATTGATGAAGGCTATTTCACATATTCTCTACCCAAACATTAAAAAATGAATTTTATATATTCGTTCTAAATCTCTTCTTCATTATCATATTATTATGACCTCTAGCCAAAATTTCAGCAAAATTTTACTATCTTTAGTAAAAATGATCTAATGTGGATTAATCAACTCTGAAATACATCTGTTTACTACCAAGGGAAAGATAGCATCCCTGCCTCTATGCACTGTAAATTGCAAGTCATGTTTTCTCTTTTAACTGACCAGTGTAAACACTGGTCAGTTAAAAGAGAAAACATGACTTGCTGAAATACTAGCCAGTTAGAAGAGAAATTCTCTTAGTATACCATTGAAATTGGCCTTTAAAAAAAAAAAATATATATATATATATATATATATATATATATGAAATTCAATGCTCGATACTTCTTTCTAATTATCATTTCTCTCCTTAGTTCTCTTCCAAATCAGATAATTGCTATCACATAAGAGTTCTAAGTAATTCATATGGCCTAATATTAATTCCTTGGATGTTAGTATCAAATCCAAGCTCTCTAGTAGGTTTTTGTATATGTTGTTTTAAATAACTGTCATGAAGGTCTCTAAAAAATTATGACTAGTTGCATTATCAGCTCTTTCCCAGTCAGTATTTCCTATATTAAAATTCCCCATTAATCATCTTTTACTTTGCCTTATAGTAATATTACTCCCACCCTCAACTGTATAGACCATGTTTATGTACCATACCACACTGTCTCAGATTATTGTTAGAATTCATTATGTCATTGATCTGATAGTATAAATCTTCCTTGATAAGCAATAATATGTCCCCCTCCTCCTTTACCTATTTATAAACAAAACAAGGTATATTGAGCTATATAACAATGCAAAATGGCCTAAATTATTGGCAAGCAGTAGACAAAGAGGAAGACCGAGGAAGAGATTGCAAGATGAAATTGTTAGGATTGCTGGAATGTAATGGATGAGAAAAGCTGAAAACAGAATGGAATTGAGAGAGAGCATCATCCAGTAGTTGAAAAGAATAAGACGAAATCGTGAGCAGCAGCAGCATCAAAACAAGACTTAGAAATCCTCACAGTCTGCAGCTTAATTTAACTATAAACTTATTTTAAAATATATATTTTTTTAAATTATTTTAAATATTTAAAAAAAAAAATACACAAAACTTAAAAGTTTTATGCATTCATATATAAGAATGTTGATACCAGTCAAAGTAACTTTAAAGAAAATTGTTTTTCCTCTGCCTTTGATGTGAACCCTATTATCAATAACTTGGAATATCCTTCACATATACATCCAGTTAGTTGCCGTAAATTTTCTTAGTTGTCATTACAGATTTCATGGCTTTATTCAACTTGATCCGAATGGTTAGCATATCCACTCTCCATCCAACAAGCTGTGAGTTCAAATCCCACTTTGAGCATGGATGTTTATGATTATCTTTAAGTAGGAGATGAATTTCATTGCCTTGTCTGAGACCACCACCCTGCTTATTGGAGGCCTGAAGTGGCTTGAAAAAGTTCCATGTTTGATCTCTAGAGCATGATTTCTGGACTATGTAAAGTATATATATATATATATAACCAATAAAACAGGAGAAAAAAAAATCCTTAGCCTGCCCACGATACAATTGTACTATAGGTTTACAAATAAACTTTCTTGGGTGAAGCTACATTTAAAAAAAAAAAAAAAAAAAAGTATTTAGATCAATTATTACCATTGCCACTAAACTATTTCCTATTTTTAACAAACTGGTCCCATCATTTTTTTTTTTTTATTTTGGTTTAACCAATAAGAATACAATTTGGTTGGCTAAATCCCAAACTGCCAGCCCATCCTCGTTCGTTCAGTATCCAAGTAGATACCCAACAGGGTGCACCACGAGAAGGTGAGGATTGGACATTAGGTCAGAAGCCCTGGTCAGTTCTCCGCATTCCTTTAAAGGCTATGTGGAGGTCTCCTCTCAGTTATACTGCTTTGATCCTTAAACTGGTCCCATAAATTAATAAATCTACAGCCATGTGCAGCACATAACCTCTTTAAAATCTAGAAGAAGCATGCTGGAAGAAATGTGGAAAGTACATGTAGACTTTGAGCTTGAAGTCCAGGCATTATTTTCATTGCAAGTCTCCAGTAGGTAGATTCTGGCAGTTTTACGCCATTCAATAAAATTCATATACCACGTGATATGGTGCCTAGCATTACAAATGCTTGGTCTCTTCCTTTTGAGATGTGTTGACACTGCGCCTTGGTTCCTTTATATATTGGTTCACTGCTAGATGATTTAAACTCTCACAAGTAATACATGTATTAAGAACTTCTGAAAGATTTACCATCACAAATGTAGGCACATTGATTAATTGCTATAGTCAGATTGGAACCCAAAAATACACCCAGATTGTGGTGAGTTGAACATTGGCTCCATTAACATACTAAGGCTTTCTTTCTTTCTTTTTTTTTTTTAATGTATACCAAATTAGGTTGAAAAATCCTCCTTACCTCTGAATTCTGCCTGTTTTGTGCACTTTGAAAAAAAAAAAAAAAAAAAAAAGTGTTTAAACATGAGCAGTCTGACCACAGATGAGAGAACTCTCAACACTTCTGCACATGGCTAAAGAAGGTGAATCCATTCCGATAATAGAGTAATCAATGTGTTTTGTAGGATGAGTGTTTATTATTACATGTCGGAAAATTAACGTTTCTTTTATGAACATTATAGTTTTTAAAGTAGTAACTATTTTGCTTGTATAACAGTTGGAAAATTTTAAAATAAAGTATGTGATTTTGCATGTTGTGATGAATTCATACATCACCTTATTTCTTTCTCCCCTTCAACATGAATTGACTCTTCTTGGCACTCTGCCAGCTACAGTTCTCTCAACTGTGGGCTGTCATGTTGGCTGAGTGGTTAGCGTATCAGCTCTTCAATCAGAAGGCTGCAGGTTCGAATCCTGACATGGGCATGGATGTTTGTAATTGTCTGTGAAAATACTAGTGGCGGGCAGTAGATGGCATTGATGTAGATGATGGTTGTAGTTGGTGGAGACAGAGAACTGTGGAGTAGGTGCCCTCCCTCGATGAGTCTTTGGACTCCCTGGAGGTGCGACAAATAATAATAATTTGTTATGTGGTAGCTGCTGATTCAGCCAGTTGGAGATATATAAAATATCAAACTACAGACAAGTATATCTGTATTGTTGGCTGTCATGGTCATATCACTTATCATGACTTATAAGAATATATTAAATTGCAGATAAGTATATTTAACTTTCTCTTACTTGTATGGCATAGGACTTTTAGTTGCATTCTTGTTTTCAAGGTTGTATTTCTATAACTATCTTCCACATAAAAATATGGATATTAAATGATACTAAATTAATTTTAAAAATTTAATTTATAAATAGTTGCATTTTTTTTTTTTTTGGAAAAAAATCAAAAACGAAAATAGAGACTGATATTTAGTAGGTAGAAATCAATCCCAAAAGAATATGCAATTATTTATTTATTTAAGTTTTTTTTTAAAAAAATTACAGTTTTGCCTTTGATTGATTAGAAATCTAGAGTAATAGTAAGCATCATCAATTTGTACTCCAGTCCCTCATTTATAGTAGAGTGAGATTTGAAGATGCATTGTTTTCCATTAGCAAACACGACACACTTCTTGGGATGGCAGTAATGAAATCCTGAAAATCATGAGCATTCCTTTATTTTGCTAAACATTGATAATTGTCTATTCAATCTTTCAATAGACCCTTCAAAAATTAGCTTTAAGAAAAAAATCTTGAAAAAAAGACTTCATTCTCAAAAGTTGTCCTTTATAAACACAACTTTTCAATTGAAGAGAGTTTGTTATAATTGCTTATAATTGTCATACTGTTTTGTAATTTAAAAAAAAAAAAAAAAAAAAAAAAACAGTATTCCCCTACTTAACTGTGAATATTCGATGTAAACTTTGTTAAGTTGAAGATTACTTTTAAAACCAAATTGCTTTTTATAACACTATGATACACTTAGTTTTTAAATACTAAGGATTGTATATAAGGATGATCAAAAATTGGCCTCTTAAGTCAGTTTTCCCAGAGAAGGTGTTTTACATTCAAAAATCATTTTTCGAAGTTTGGATTGAATTTAAAATTCTTGTGTATTAAATTAGTGACTAATAACTTAGGAACATTTCTGTTTTGCAGTTACTGGAGCAAGTTTTATTGTATTTAGTGGTGCCTTAAAGACATCCACAGGCTTGACAGCAAAATCTAGTATAGTTGAAGATGGCCTGTTAGTCCAAATTCCTCCTGACACTATGGTTGCTTTGCGGAATGGTCTGCGCAGTATGGAAGATTTTCGCATAGGGTGTGGTCAAGTAGGTGCTAAAGAATCTGAAGAAGTAATACTCCAATGGACAAAAGATGACAAGAACTTTAATACTGGGTAAGTATGCTTTATTTATATATTAACCATGTAAAAATTGTGACAAGTTTTTAGTTTTCATATGATCTTGTCAAAGATGTGAAAAATATTTTTCATACCTTTTCATCTGGAGATTATTTGGCTTCAAAAGAAGGTAGTAGGTTTTCTCTCCCACACAACACAGAAATGTCTGCTTCCTGGTGTCAGTTCTAAGCAACCCAAGCCATTTGAGCTAAGAAACAACTGCTGAAGTTATTATATTGTTTCTCCCTTTACAAGAAGTGTTTGTTAATACTGAGTTAGTTTTTTCTCTGTTTGCATATCTAAGACAAGTATTCTTCAAATTCAGCAAAAAAATATAAAAAATTTCAGCATTTATTGTTATAATTTTCACCATTTAACAATAAATGCTGATAACGGTCACCATATATTGGTTGATGCATCTCATCCCATGTTCAGTAGATTAAATAATCCATTTTTCGCTTATTACTTACAAAATACTTTTCCTTTTTAAATAAGTGTTTTAGCGAGCCTCCATTTATGTAAGTAATCACATAAAATTATTATTTAGAGTGAAATGACATTCCTCAGAACATGTAACATTCACAACTTCCACTGCTTTCAGTTCCTAATCATGCACATCCAACTGGTCAGTAAAATTAGATTTTAACAGAATGTTAAGCTAATTTATGTTCATCAACAATCATATAAAAATCTTGATCTCTTCCTCATTGTTTTTATTGATTTATATATATATATTTTTTATGTAAATCATGCTAATGAAAGGTTGTAAACCACCCTTGTGTTAGTTTTAGTACCATACTTGGGGTGCACTGAATATTCAGATTTGCTTCAATATTCGGCATATTTTTTATATATTCAGCTTTGGCCAATCAATAGAAAGATTCACTATTCAGCCGGCCAAAGCAGAAAAATTTCTATTACGTGAGTCATAATAAATGCAACCAATCAGGACAAGTCTCCCCTTATTTCTCGCAACTGCATACAAATGCATGTTATTTGTATGCCAGCAGGTCTGTAGCAACATCCCACTATATATTTCATTCTGTTAGTCTCTGCATCACACTACATAGACTCAAACTCACTGCTTCAATAGGATATTGTTACTATCATTCTTTTCTTGCATTTCCACCCTAACTGGACTTAAGTCATTTGATATCATTAGTAGTACTTCCCTTTCTCTTCTGTCATTCCTAAAAATAATATACCCATTTACACTCAATCTCAGTCACCATATCTGATTCTGACAGCCAGGTTTCACTAATGCCAACAATCTTAGGTCACATCGTATTTAATAAAGCAATGAACCTTCATTGCTTTATTAAATCGTATTTAATAAAGCAATGAAGCAAACAACCATTGTTTCTGATTCTCCTGCCATTTGTGTGCAGACGTAACTAATTACCACCTAGCCTATTCTTATAATTAGATATGCAATCTATTTGGCCTTGATATATAACTTTCTCTTTTCCCTTTATATAAGTTACATATAATAGTAACAATGTATTATATATATTATGATATCATTGTTAGTAGTACTTCACCCTTTATATATATATATATATATATATATATATTTCCCTTATCTAAATGATATGGGATTCTTGTGTAGAGGCTTAAGTGATGTGAGGACATTATGTTGGAGGTTTAATGGATTTTTTACAACACTCAAAAAGAATTAAAATAGAATTTAATACTTCCTATATTTCGTCCTAGTCACTAGGACATCTACGGGGATTACAAAGACAATTAATGTAACATGCACACAAAAACTTACAATACTAAGCCCAACCACGTGGGTGACAATAAAGTCCTATCTAGGTGGAGCGCCCTCTAAGGGCAGTAGTAGGTGGCCTGGAATGTAAGGTGGGACCTCTGGTGATGACTGTTTCCCAAATCTTCGGAAGATTAATGCAACTGTATTTGTTAAGATTTGGTTGGTTTCTGAGAGCTGCTGCTGCTTCTAAGAAAAGTCTCTCTTTCTTGAATTTGCTGTGGTGGAGCATGGTGGTTTTCTTCCATGATACCCTGTGGGTGGTGTCCAAAACATGGTCAGTCAAGCCTGAATGGCCATAGTTGTGTTTGAAGATGTAAGACTTGTGTTCCTCTAGATGGATGGATGCTGATCTGCCTGTCTGTCCAAAGTACACCAGCTTACAGGAACAGGGTACTTTGTAAACTCCAGGCAGAGAGAGAGGCGGGAGCTGATCTTTCGTAGAACGGATAAGGGTAGCAAGTTTGCAGTGGGGCTTATATGCTGTGTGTAGGTTATACTTTTTTAGTATCTTGGCTATTTTTTCGAAGTGCCACAGATGTAGGGTATGGTGATGGCATTTTTAAAATCTTGTTGACGAGAAGGACGGGGAATGGGGGAGGAGTTGATTATTTTTTTGATACTGTGATCGCTGTAGCCATTGGAAAGAAAAGTGCTGTGTATGTGGTTAAGCCCAGTAGTGAGGGCGGTTCCACTGGAACAAAGATTGTGGGCTCTCTTGGTAAGAGTTTTAATAATGCCATATTGTTGACAGGGGTGGTGGTGGGAGAGTTGGTGAATGTATCTGCCTGTGTGTGTGGGTTTTCTGTATACGGTGAAGGTAAGTGTATCATTAGGCAGGCGCATGACTAAGGTGTCTAGGAAGGGTAAACAATTGTTCTTTTCCTTTTCCATAGTGAACGGGATTCTTGGATGTAGACTATTGAGATGACTGAGGAAGGAGTCTAACGTGTCTGGGCCATGAGGCCAAATAGAGAACACATCATCTACATATCTTGGCCAGGTAGAAGGTTTGACTCAGCCCAGATAGACTCAGCCCCACTCAAACCTTCTATCTGGCTAAGATATGTAGATGATGTGTTCTCTATTTGGCCTCATGGCCCAGACACGTTAGACTCCTTCCTCGGTCATCTCAATAGCCTACATCCAAGAATCCAGTTTACTATGGAAAAGGAAAAGAACAATTGCTTACTCTTCCTAGACACCTTAGTCATGCGCCTGCCTAATGATACACTTACCTTCACCGTATACAGAAAACCCACACACACAGGCAGATACATTCACAAACTCTCCCACCACCACCCCTCACAACAATATGGCATCATTAAAACCCTTACCAAGCGAGCCCACAATCTTTGTTCCAGTGGAACCGCCCTCACTACTGAGCTTAACCACATACACAGAACTTTCCTCTCCAATGGCTACAGCGAACACAGCATCAAAAAAATAATCAATTCCTCCCCCAGTCCCCGTCTCTCTCATTAACAAGAATTTAAAAATGCCATCACCATACCCTACATCCGTGGCACTTTGAAAAAATAGCCAAGCTACTAAAAAAGTATAACCTACACACAGCATATAAGCCCTACCGCAAACTGGCTACCTTTATCCGTTCTACGAAAGATCAGCTCCCTCCTCTCTCTCTGCCTGCAGTTTACAAAGTACCCTGTTCCTGTAAGCTTGCGTACTTTGGACAGACAGGCAGATCAGCATCCATCCGCCTGGAGGAACACAAGTCGTACATTGTTAAACACAACTATGGCCATTCAGGCTTGGCTGACCATGTTTTGGACACCACCCACAGAGTATCATGGAAGAAAACCACCATGCTCCACCACAGCAAATTCGAGAAAGAGAGACTTTTCTTAGAAGCAGCAGCAGCTCTCAGAAACCAACCAAATCTTAACAAATACAGTTGCATTAATCTTCCGAAGATTTGGGAAACAGTCATCACCAGTGGTCCCACCGTACATTCCAGGCCACCTACTACTGCCCTTAGAGGGCGCTCCACCTAGATAGGACTTTATTGTCACCCACGTGGTTGGGCTTAGTATTGTAAGTTTTTGTGTGCATGTTACATTAATTGTCTTTGTAATCCCCGTAGATGTCCTAGTGACTAGGATGAAATATAGGAAGTATTAAATTCTATTTTAATTCTTTTTGAGTGTTGTAAAAAATCCATTAAACCTGCAACATAAATGATATGGGGTGGGGGAAGGAAGTGCATATCTCTGATAAATCATGTATAAACACAAGAATAACAATGAATTTGTAAAACAAAACAATATAATCCTCGAAGATTGTATTCTCATGAAATCTGGTCAATTTCAGAAACTTTCAAAGTTTCTGACAGTACACAATGGTAAGAAAAAAATATTTATCAACTTATTTGCTGATATTTCACTGGTATTATATCCAGCATCTTCAGAGCACAAAAACAGTTTTTCACAGTATGCAAAACAACAAAAATTTGGTAAAAGCAGCGGGACTAGTGTAAAAAAAAATGTAACAGACAACACAAGGAACTAAAGTCCTAATTTAAGAGAGAAAACAAAGATGGCTTTAGTTCCTTGTGTTGTCCTAAACTAGTCCCATTGTTATACCAAATTGTTGTTGTTTTGTACACTGCGAAAAACTGTTTTTGTACATCTAAAGATGCTGGATATAATACCAGTGAAATATCAGCAAATAAGTTAATAAATATTATATTCTTACCAATCTGTGTTGTCATCAATACCATGAAAATAAATAACATGTACTGTGAACACATAAGCCTTTACACACGTTGTGGCTATTTTGCCTATTTTCTTAAGGAGTACTCCTTGTATAACATTTGACTTTTTTTACTCAATTTATTTAAGACTTTAATGATATTTTAAAGACATAGGTAATCGAAAAATATGGAAGGAATAATTTTGAATATACCTTTGTAAGAAGCTTGAGGTTGTCTTCTTTTGGAGCAACATCAAGCATATGACGATAAAAATTTTATATAACTGAACTGCAAAATATGACTGAAAGGAGTGGGGCAAAAATGTGGAGATTGAAATATGTTGGAGCTAAAAATGTGGAAAATCAAAGATATGTGAATTAAAAGCAGTCCACACAATTAGCCTAGTGGATGTGCACTTCATAACCATATGCCTGGTGAAGGAGCGTTCTAGGTTCAATTCCCATCGGTGATGTGAGGAGCTGAAGGATCTTTCTCAGCCATAGCCAAGTTAGCCGGTCTTGGGCATGGACAGTAGGGTCCCCCCCCCAGTTTTTTCTGGAGTTTTTCATCCCGCAAAGCAAGCAAACCCAGCCTTGAGTACTCAACACTACAGACATAGGATACACTGGGGCGTAGGGCTGACCACCTTATCCTGTGAACGATTTGAGGTCCGATGATTAATAAACCTTCGACACCGCAAAGTAAAAGAGGGGAAAAGGAAGATGAGATGAATGATTTAAAAGCTGAATTTCCAAGAATCAGTTATAATATATTTTGGGAAAAGGAGAAAGCTAGAATATAATGAAAGAAGACTAAGAGTAGGTGTGTGAACCATTTTGACTGAGTGTTGGCTTAGTGTTTTTGTCTTAGGTTTATCTGTGTTGCTTTCCATTGGTGAGAATCTTGACCTAATCTTCAATTTGTGGGGCTTCCAATTCTCTGAAATTACATAGGGGCAGTGGGTGTTTATGGAGTTTTTGTCACATTTTATGACTATTGTTTTCGATATCCTTAGCATTGTTTCATTTTTTTGTATGTCTAACATTATGGCTTTGTCAATTTGCAAGATATGTTTCTATTCAAGAGGGTGGGGATGTGATTTCTGTTTTCATGGTATTTTGTTCTTTGTTTTTATTTTGGTTTATACATTTCTTATTGTTTAAATGTTCTGGGATTAGTATGCTGTAATCATGGAAGTGATATTACAGTTATGTTGGCAAGGAAATTTGTATGCTACGTTGTGGTGTTCTAATATTTCCTAATATATGTGACATTTGGTAGGTTTTAGGAGTGTTGCCAAATTTGGTTTATAGTGAACACTACCTTATAGTCATTATGCTTAAAAATGTATTGATAGGCTTTGCATATGTTCTGGATATATGGCAGTTTAATGAGTTTTTGTGTAGGGAAGTTTGCTTTGATTATTGGACTTTTAATTCGTTTTCACTGTTTGGTTGGCATAATTTATTAGCTGTGTTGGATAATTTCGGTCTCTAAATATCTATGTTAATTTCTTTATTTCTTTGTTAAGATAATTATATGTAGTTGAATGCGTGTATGCATTTATAAATTGTGCTAGAATGACCGATTTTTTAATAGAATAAGAATGATATGAGTTAAAGTGGAAGTAGTTATTGATATGTGTAGCTGTTCAGAATGTTTTTGTGGTTATTTTGTTGTTGATTCTAATTAATGTTAGGTTTAGGAAATTTATGGATTTTTCATGTTCTGTTTCTATAGTGAAGCTTAGTCTGTTGCTGAAGTCATTAAGGGACCCTTGTAAAGAGGTAATACATGTTGGTTCTCCAATGCATAGCATGTTGTCTACTTATCGGCTGTAAAAGTGATGTCTGGGGGGTGGCTTAATAGATGTGGTTCAAAATGTGATAGAAACAATTTGGCTCATTTTCGACTAATATTTTGGCCCATAGGGAGTCTGAAAATTTGGATACAGATGTCATTGTTAATTTTTAAAAAATTACTGAAATTATTAGTTTTATGATATTGCTGTGTGTTCATTTTGTTTGTGATCCTAAGGAGTAATGTATGAATGATGTCTAACATTCTGGGGATGTCCACTTTGGTGTATAGCAACGTTGTGTCCAGTGAAGTGAGGAAGTCTTCGTGGGATAGAGTTATGTTTCTTATTTTATGAAATAGGTCATCTGTGTTTTTAATCATATATTTTGACCTGGTTAGTAAACGGTTTGAGTAATTTTACTAAGAATTTTGATAAAGGTGATGTGGTAGTGTTTTTATATGAGATTATTGGGCATATTTGGTAGCCTTATTTATGGGTTTTAATTTGTCCAAATATGTATGGAGTATGTGTGATGCAGGGTATTGTAAAAATAATCATAATTTAACATTATGAATATTTTTACAAATTGTTTTTCTGTTAATATATTATTAGTTTTGGTTTCATGATACATATTGTCGGCACTTGCGATGTGCCCATTATTGTTGTTATTTTGTCAAAATGAAATGTAAAGCATTTAAAAAAAATGTATATACATATTGGATTTGGATAGTTGTGTTACATTCAGAAATTTTATTGTAGTTTAAAATTATTAAGTGTTGTGTTTTATAAAGACATTCTCATTACCCTAACGGAGACATGTCAGCCATTATACATTACTTCTTGCTTTTATATCATCATCATCATCATCAAATTCCTGCCATGTACCCTCAAGGGGTGTAGAGGATATGATTGTACTACATGAAAAATTTACATCATTACTAACTTCCTGTCTACAATTTTCCTCCAAATCAGTCTGTTACTTGTCAAGACTCCAACATTATCAGATCTTATATTTCTATCGTCTAAGGCACTTTGTACCGTATCAATCAATCTATATTTTGGTCTTCCTCTGGGTCGTTTTCCTGCCAACCTGGCAGCGAACACTTGTTTTGCTAATCTTTCCTCAACCATTCTATTTAAGTGACCATACCACCTGATATTAGCTCTGCTAACGCATTCCTGGATGCTGACAATGTCAAGTTCTTTCCTAATATCCTCGTTTTTAATATGATTTTGCCATTGATGCCATCTGTTCACACCTCTAATCTTTCTCAGGACTCTCATATCTGCGGTCTCTAGTCTTTGGTCAAGTGTTTTTACTTCTGACCCAGCTCTCAGATACATAAGTTAAAACTGGTTTGAACACTGTCTTGTATACAGCTAATTTAGTGTTCTGACTAATTTCTCTCTTATTCCATATGAATTTATTCATTTGACTTCCTACCATACCAGCTTTGCTGATTCTGTTGTCTATTTCCATATTTAATTTACCATCTTCACTAAAATTGTGCCTAAGTAGCTGAAATGTTTTACTTGTTCTGCAGGTTCTCCATTCATAACACAGTTGACATTTTCAATGATTCTGCCTATTTTCACTGTCTTTGTCTTTTTATTGCTGACCTTCATACCATATCTATTACAACAGTTATTCAATTTAGTCAGGGAATCTTACAGACTTGTAGCAGATATATTTAGAAATATAACATCGCCTGCATAAAGCAAAAAACTCATCTCCAATTTTGATATCAAGTTTAATTCCACTTTCCTTCATAATGTGAACCATATACAGGGGATAATGTACGTCCTTGTCTCACACCAGATTTAACATTAAACCATCTTCCTGTACTTCCATCAATCCTAACTGCTGATTTGCAACTGAAATAAAGACTAAGTATTGCTTGATATAATGCCCCATTGACACCATATAACTGTAGCATATTGAATAGCTTCTGTCTTGGCACCTTGTCATATGTCTTTTCCAGATCGACAAAACTTAAATACAGATCATTGTTATATTCCCATATTTCTCGACTATTCTTCGTAAATTGAAGATCTGATCCTGACAGCCTCTATTTGGCCTGAATCCAGCTTGTTCTTCACCAATATTTTCTTCCACAATTCTTTGCAACTGTTTCTCAAGTATACTAGCATAAATCTTACCAGGAACACTCAGCAGGGAAATACTTCTGTAATTCTCACATTCAGTTTTATTTCCCTTTTTATATATGGGTACTATGAGAGCTTTACTCCAATCAGCAGGAATTCGTCCCTCTGTCCAGACATTCCTCCCATGACTTTTGTTTAGCTAATTTTACACAGTGTTTAGCTTTCTTACATTAAAAAAAAAAAAAAATCAGCTAACGCATTTTTATTCCCGTATACGGGGAGTAGGCGAGGCCATTTAGCCCTATCTAACTTTTGGAGACTGAGTGGGCAGTTCAATCTATAATGGTACCAATCGGAGATAGATGACCCAAGGCTATCACTAATTAAGCAGTACACAGTGAAGAGAGACGGCTCGAATGTGCTGCCGCCATCTCGTGGTCCCTAATCCAAACACAATATATTTAATGTCTGAAATAATGTGGGTTCTACGGTCGATTTTCTTGAGTTTATGGGACGAAAAACCTGCTTGCCCGTGCCAGAGATCGACTAACTTGGGAACCGGTCGAAAAAAGGCTTAGAAAAATTTCCTCTAGTCGGCGACTCGAAACTAAGTCTTCCTTCGTGCGGCCAAGCGGCGTGGTGTGCAAACGCCACATCCACTGAGCTACACAAGCTTTCTTACATTTGTCTCTGTATTCCCTAAGAGCACAAGCTGACTTATTTGCCAGGAACTTTTGATATGCTTTCTTCTTTTCTTTCATTGCCTCTTTAACTTCCTGTGTCCACTATGGAGTTCTTATTTTTCTATTCTTACAGACAACCTCCCTATATACCTCTCTGGCTGAATCAATCAGTGTTTTCTTCAGGGCTGAAGAAAACACTGATTTGGTTCCTGTTCTCAAACACTTTCATTTTTTCATCAATAATTTTTGTGTATTTTAGTCTGCAGTTCACATCTGAGAGCTGCTCAACTTTTATTTGCTTTAAAACTTTCTTACATGTTGTTCTTTTCAATATAAAATTCAATTTTATCCTGCTCAAGACTAAATAGTGATCACTTCCAATTTCAAATCCTCTGTACACTCTGGTGTCCTGCACCAGGGAGAAAACATCACTATCAACAATAACATAGTCAATGACTTTTCTTATTACTTGCCTCTTTTCTCCATGTGAATTTGTGCACATTTGAATGTTGGAACATGGTTTTAGTAATAACCAGTCCATGTCCTGAGCAGAAATCCAATAGGTATTTGCCATTATTATTAGCTTTGCTCTTTTCTCCAAATTTTCCCAAAATATTTTTGTATGTCTGACAATCATTTCCTACTCTGCTATTTAGATCCCCAACAAGGACCAACTTTTCCTTTTTCATTATGTCAGTAGCTTTCTCTAGCGCCTCAAAAAATTCTTCCATTTCTACCTTAGTAGAGCCTTCAGTGGGACCATAGGCACAAATAAGTCTCATTATTCAGTTTCCTATTCTGATATTTGCCCATATCACTCTACTTGAGACTGCCTGCCATTCAAGAAGATTAGCCTCGTATTTAGTGTTGAATACTATGGCTACTTCTTTTCCTTGATTGCCATTGCCTGAATATAGCATTTTGTATTTATTGCTGAGAAAGATCTCACCAGTTTTTCTCTTTTTTGTTTTAGTCATTCCTATTATGTCAATCTGGTACTTATCTAATTCCTCAGCTAGCTCCATTTCTTTGCCATTCTGGCTTTTTATGGTGATAGTACCGATCTTCAACTCTGGTGATATTGAGTTGGGGTGTGTTTTAGGGTTTGTTCCAGTACCTGACTTTTTGCTGTTCGCCCTGGTTCCCTAGCGAAAACAATGGGGCCTTCTGGGCGAGCCCCAGCCGGCATGAAATTTTGTCATGTTGTGTCATCATTTTGTATATTGGTTTAAGCCAATAAGAATACAATTGGTCGGCTAAATCCCAAATTGCCAGCCCATCTTTGTTCGTTCAGTATCCAGTTAGATACCTAACGGTGCATCACAAGAAGGTGAGGATTGGACATTAGGTCAGAAGGCCCTGGTCGGTTCTCTGCATTCCTTTAAAGGCTATGTGGAGGTCTCCTCTGAGTTAAACAGCTTTGACCCTTAAGCACTCCTTTTACAGCCATTTTACATGCATATAATAAATTTAGTTTAACCATCTTACCAGCCATTATGGATCAAATACACATCCTCATACGCTTCTTATCCATCTTAAATTTCAATGTAATATCAATGGTATTACAATTTTAATATGCACTTCACATCCATGATAACCTTGACGTCTATAGATGTCTTGGCCCCGGTAGCGTGGTTAATCCTTTATCCAAGTGTAAGCAAACCAAGTTTGCGCCTAGAGTATCATCAGGATTGAGGCAACTCGTGGTAAAGGTGGACTAAGCTCTCATCACTTGTCTTTGTATCTCCCATAATGCAAAGTACATCTCTTTGCAGACATGTATAATGCTATGCAATTAGGGAAGGGCCACTACCCAGACTGGTTTCGACATTTATTGAGGTCTCGTCAGTGGGAGCCAGACCCAGAGGTGGTGATACTAAGGTGGAAGTAATGGAGTAGTCATATTTACCTATATGAGGTGCCAAAGGGTGTTTCACCTTATTATTAAATTACTCTGGATTGGAGAAAGATGTTGGGAGTTTATTTTCCACTTGGTTAGACTATAATAAATTTAGTTTAATCCTTTATCCAAGTGTTAACTTTGTTTGCTTACACTCATATACACTGTATTATATATCACTCACTAAAAACACACTTAATAACCACGGTAATGACTATTTAATTCGTAAATATTTCATCCCAAGTATCTTGGGACATCATCAGTACAGTAGTTTTAAATTATTCTGGAAATAACATACAGTTAGGCGCATGATTACAGTGGAATCTCAATATGCATGCAGTAACGTGTTATAGAAGTAAATTAAATATAATTGAAAAAAATAAAAATAAATAAATAAAAAATATATATACATAAAGATTATTTTACACAATTTTGTATGACAATTTCCCATACTTTAGGAATAGTAAGAACATCGTTGCGGTTTAAATTTGGTCTGTGTAGTAGGGCTTCAGCACTTTCTTTATATAAACGTTCATATTTATATAAAGATCTGTGTAAAAGTTTCGACTTCTCCCAGTGGATCCTATGGTTTGGATTTTCATCTCCGTGTTTGGAGAGACCAGATTTCTGTGGTTTGAAAAGACGAATGTGGTCTTGATGTTCTGAGATGCGTTTCTGAATAGACCTACCTGTCTGACCAAAGTAAGACAATTTGCAGGAGCATGTGATCTCATAAACGCCAGGTAACATCAGAGGTGAGAGTTTGTCCTTAGCAGAAGGTAACAAGTTATAGATTTGGTTGATAGGTTCGTAAGTAGTGGCAAAATTGTATTTCTTCATAATTTTTGAAAGACGTTCAAAGATGCCTTTGACGTAAGATATAGACTTAGAAGAAGTCCATAGGGAATCCTATGGACTTCTTCTTGTCTGGGTTGATGTGTGTGGGAAGGTGACTGATGATTTTTTGAGTTGTTTTATGATTATATCCATTTAGTATAGCTGTATTTTTGATTATTTATAGTTCTTGGTTTAGAGAATCTTCAGAGGAGCAGAATTTGTGTGCTCTGGAAACTAGTGATTTAATGATGCCAAATTTCTGAGATGGATGATGAGCGGAAGAATTGTGAATGTAGCGACCTGAAAATGTAGGCTTGCGATAGACAGAAGTTGTGATGGAGCCATCTTCTTTTCTTTGAATGTGCAAATCCAGAAGGGAGATACCCTGTGGAGATTCTTTTTCTAGCGTAAAGTTGATGCGAGGATGAAGAAGGTTTATTTTATCTAGAAACAGTTGTAATTCCTGTTCCGGATGATCCCAGACTGCAAATACGTCATTTGCAGTTTGGGATCATCCAGAACAGGAACAATCTGGTCGTAACCAGATTTTTGGTTTGGGTTCAAAAGTGAATATTTTTTCTTCAAGGTGTTCTAGAAACAGGTTTGCTAAGTTTGGTGATAAAGGAGATCCCATTGCTGTTCCTTCTTCTTGTTTATAAGTTTGACCTTTCAAGGTGAAGTAACCAGATGTAATAACAAATTTGAATAATTCAACTATATCAGAAGGAAATTTTTGAGTTAATAATTCTACTGTTTCTTTGTGGGGAATGTTCTTGAAAAGGGAGACAATGTCGAAGGTAATTAACAAATCAGTTTTTAACAGTTGAAAGTCTTTTATTTTTGCATGAAACTCTGTGGAATTTTTTTATTGAAGAGGCTGAGTGGCCTATATGAAGACGTAGAAGGTTAGATAAGAATCTTGATAACTTGTAAGTTGGACTGCTAATAGAATCTATGACTGGTCTGAACGGAACATAAATTTTATGAAGGTTAGGTATGCCATAAATTCTGGGAGGTCTAGCATGGTAGTATGTCTTGAGTTTTGAGTTGACGTTTGTAGGATGATAATCCAGTGTGGCGTAAGTATTAAGATATCGGAGTAATAAATTCATTTTTCAGGTCATATGAATTGGTATCAAGAACCACAGTGGTATTTTCTTTGTCAGCTCTGGTAATGATTATATTTTTTTTCTGTTTTAAGAATGTAAGAACTTTCAATTCTGATTGTTGGATATTCCATAATTCTATTAAATTTACTCTGGAACTTGGAAGAGAAAAACAACTACTGTTTTTAGACATCTTAATCAAAAAATAAATTGATTGCAGTATGAATCTATTGGTGTACAGAAAACTGACCAATACAGGTTGCTACCTGCATTTCAGCTCCTCTCACCACATCTTACATAAACTCAGCATTGTACACATGTTAAAGAAGAGAGCGATTCGCATCACAACAGACAACGAGACACTTCAAGATGAGTTAACATTAATTTCCAACAATCTGTACTTGAACGGCTATCCAAGAAGACTAGTCAATAAAGTCCTTTTCTCTGAGCCACCACAAAAAGAACAAGGAGATATTCAATATATAAAAACTATCGCAATTCTGTTTGTAAGTGGCATCTCCTACTAGCTCGCCAACCTCCTCAAACAACACAAAATAAGAGTAACATTTAAACCAATAGAATCTATTCATAAACTACTAAGCTCTCCAAAAGACAACCACCCTTTCTATAAATATGCTGGAGTTTATAATATTCCTTGCTTGTGTGGCTCTAGTTACATCGAACAGACTTCAAGAAGCCTTGAAATCAGGCAAAAAGAGCACATTGGCTATGTCAAAAACAACAGACAGGACATTTCTGGCCTATCGTCTCATTTCTCTGCAACTAACCATGTCATCGAGTGGGACAAAAGTTGTTCCCCTTACTTAGAGGAAGATTACCATTCAAGAATTTTCAAAGAAGCAGCCACAGTCGCCTGTTCTACTGTCAACCTTAACAGAAATCATGGCCTAATACTCCTAGAGATATGGAAAACCCTAATCAAATCTTTAAAAACAAAAGAAATGAACTCTAATGCAAACTACAGAAAGTTCCTTAGCTAGCTAATCTTGTACATGCGATATGTGTTTCACGCACATTCGATACTATTTTATTTGTAATTATTCTAGTCAGTTTTTTACAGTTATTCTTGTCAGTTTTATAGTTACACACTATTGTGAGATTGTTTCAGCCTACATACATGTGTAGAGGCTTAAGTGCTGTGAGGACATCATGTTGGAGGCTTAATGGATTTTTTACAACACTCAAAAAGAATTAAAATAGAATTTAATACTTCCTATATTTCGTCCTAGTCACTAGGACATCTACGGGGATTACAAAAACAATTAATGTAACATATACACAAATAACAAACAATACTAAGCCCAACCACGTGGGTGACACTGAAGTCCTATCTAGGTAGAGTGCCCTCTAAGGGCAGTAGTAGGTGGCCTGGAATGTAAGGTGGGAACTCTGGTGATGAGTGTTTCCCAAATCTTTGGAAGCTTAATGCAACCGTATTTATTGAGATTTGGTTGGTTTTCTAAGAAAAGTCTCTCTTTCTTGAATTTGCTGTGGTGGAGCATGGTGGTTTTCTTCCATGATACCCTGTGGGTGGTGTCCAAAACATGGTCAGTCAAGCCTGAATGGCCATAGTTGTGTTTGAAGATGTAAGACTTGTGTTCCTCTAGATGGATGGATGCTGATCTGCCTGTCTGTCCAAAGTACACCAGCTTACAGGAACAGGGTACTTTGTAAACTCCAGGCAGAGAGAGAGGCGGGAGCTGATCTTTCGTAGAACGGATAAGGGTAGCAAGTTTGCAGTGGGGCTTATATGCTGTGTGTAGGTTATACTTTTTTAGTATCTTGGCTATTTTTTCGAAGTGCCACAGATGTAGGGTATGGTGATGGCATTTTTAAAATCTTGTTGACGAGAAGGACGGGGAATGGGGGAGGAGTTGATTATTTTTTTGATACTGTGATCGCTGTAGCCATTGGAAAGAAAAGTGCTGTGTATGTGGTTAAGCCCAGTAGTGAGGGCGGTTCCACTGGAACAAAGATTGTGGGCTCTCTTGGTAAGAGTTTTAATAATGCCATATTGTTGACAGGGGTGGTGGTGGGAGAGTTGGTGAATGTATCTGCCTGTGTGTGTGGGTTTTCTGTATACGGTGAAGGTAAGTGTATCATTAGGCAGGCGCATGACTAAGGTGTCTAGGAAGGGTAAACAATTGTTCTTTTCCTTTTCCATAGTGAACGGGATTCTTGGATGTAGACTATTGAGATGACTGAGGAAGGAGTCTAACGTGTCTGGGCCATGAGGCCAAATAGAGAACACATCATCTACATATCTTAGCCAGATAGAAGGTTTGAGTGGGGCTGAGTCTATGGCTCGTTTTTCGAAATCTTCCATATAGAAATTGGCAAGTGGGGTGAGAGGGGGGGGGGGGAACCCATGGCAGTTCCCTCTATCTGCTTGTAGATTTTGTTGTTCCAAAAGAAATACCCAGAGTTAATGGCAAAAGAAAAGAGATCTAAGATGTCAGAGGGAAAAACGTTTTCTCAGAGAGATAAAGTGTCAATTAAGGGAATATTGGTAAACAAAGAGGAGATATCAAAGCTTACCAATATGTCTGTCTTATTCAAGGTTAAATTTTCTGTGAGGACTTTAAAGTGGGTCGAGTTTTTTATATAGGAAGGGGACCTTCCGGTGAGGGAGATCAGAGAGTTGGCCAGCTGTTTAGATAGTCTGTAGCAAGGTGCATTGGTGGCATCTACTATAGGCCTGAGTGGGGAATTGGGTTTGTGGATTTTTTGTAAACCGTATATTCAGGGGGGGGGGGAGCAGAAAGGTTTAAGTTTTATCGTGACGTCAGGGGGCCAGGAAGATACTTTTTTGAGTAAGATTTTTAATTTCTTAACTTGTGTGTTTGTGGGGTCGTGTTCTAGCGGGATGTAGGTAGCGTGATCGCGGAGGATAATGTTCATTTTATGATTGTATTCACTGGTATTAAGAATGACTGTGGCATTACCCTTATCCGCTCTGGTGAAGACGATACTTTTTTCTTTACGTAGTTTCAGGAGAGCCGTGCGTTGGGCATATGATAAATTACTTTTTGGCGGCGAAGAATGGAATAGGAAGTATTAAATTCTATTTTAATTCTTTTTGAGTGTTGTAAAAAATCCATTAAGCCTCCAACATGATTTTAGCCTATATGTAAGTGCCCTGAAGACGCCAACAGTTAAAGTTTGGCGAAACTAGTTGGTTAAGTTAATAAAATTGATCAACACTTGATCTATAAACCAAAAATATTATTACTAATTTAATTCGTCTGTTGTTAGTGGACTGTTAGATAAATGACTACCCATTTTTCCGTTGGTAATTTGTTAGTGATCTTTTTTGATTGATTCAGTAGATTAAGGTATTTATTATGAAGATTATTATTGCTTTTCTCAAAATCTTTTTTCCCCAAATTCTTTGAGACAATAATAATCAATTGTAGCAGATCGTGATTTAACATATTTGATAAGTCTGATTCTAGTTCCGTAATTTTTAAATTACTTGTTGCCAGTTCATGCTTAGAAACTCGTAACTGATTGAGTAATAAGGAAAGGCTTGTTTTTTGATATATTTTATGGGCACCTGGAGATTTGATGACTTCTTTCAGTTTGGCAAAAGTTGGAATGAGATTATTGCGTCTGCACTTTTTTAAAAAAGAGATTCTGGCACATAGCTTACCCTGTTTAAGTTGAAGTTTGCCTAGTAAGTCGTTTTTTGGCGCTGTCAGTTCCCCATGAAGGAAATGATAGCGCATAACATTTCATATGACATTTCGTTATATAAAAATGTCTTATTCCTTCATGGGGAAACTGATGAACATTCCCCACAAAGAAACAATAGAATTATTAACTCAAAAATTTCCTTCTGATATAGTTGAATTATTCAAATTTGTTATTACATCTGGTTACTTCACCTGGAAAGGTCAAACTTATAAACAAGAAGAAGGAACAGCAATGGGATCTCCTTTATCACCAAACTTGGCAAACCTGTTTCTAGAACACCTTGAAGAAAAAATATTCACTTTTGAACCCAAACTAAAAATTTGGTTACAATATGTTGACTATGTATTTGCAGTCTGGGATCATCCAGAACAGGAATTACAACTGTTTCTAGATAAAATAAACCTTCTTCATCCTCGCATCAACTTTATGCTTATGCTAGAAAAAGAATCTCCACAGGGTATCTCCTTTCTGGATTTACACATTCAAAGCAAAGAAGATGGCTCCATCACAACTTCTGTCTATCGCAAGCCTACATTTTCAGGTCACTACATTCACAATTCTTCTGCTCATCATCCATCTCAGAAATTTGGCATCATTAAATCACTAGTTTCCAGAGCACACAATTCTGCTCCTCTGAAGATTCTCTAAACCAAGAACTATAAATAATCAAAAATACAGCTATACTAAATGGATATAATCTTAAAACAACTCAAAAAATCATCAGTCACCTTCCCACACATCAATCCTAACAAGAAGAAGTCCATAGGATTCCCATATCTTACGTCAAAGGCATCTTCGAACGTCTTTCAAAAATTATGAAGAAATACAATTTTGCCACTACTTACGAACCTATCAACCAAATCTATAACTTGTTACCTTCTGCTAAGGACAAACTCTTACCTCTGATGTTCCTGGCGTTTATGAGATCCCATGCTCCTGCAAATTGTCTTACTTTGGTCAGACAGGTAGGTCTATTCAGAAACGCATCTCAGACCATCAAGACCACATTCGTCTTTTCAAACCGCAGAAATCTGGTCTCTCCCAACACGGAGTTGAAAAACCAAACCCTAGGATCCATTGGGAGAAGTCGAAACTTTCACACAGATCTTTATATAAATATGAACGTTTATATAAAGAAAGTGCTGAAGCCCTACTACACAGACCAAATTTAAACTGCAACGATGTTCTTACTATTCCTAAAGTATTGGAAATTGTCATACAAAATTGTGTAAAATAATATATATATATATATATATATATATATATATATATATTTTTTTTTTTTTCCCAATTATATTTAATTTACTTCTATAACACGTTACTGCACACATATTGAGATTCCATTGTAATCATGCACCCTAACTGTATATTATTCCTAGTATTGTTTAAACTGCTGTACGGATGATACTTGGGATGAAATATTTACAAATTAAATAGTCGTTACTGTGGTTATTACGTGCGTTTTTAGGGATTAATTCACCACAGGTTTTGTTATGTAAAAATCATATATCAATGACTTATATAGAAGCTAATAACTTCGCATCTCTTGCCTTAGTATCCCATAATGCAAAGCATATATCCATACAGGTATGTATAATGCTATGCATTATGAGAAGGGTCACTACCTAGACTAGTTTCAACCTTTATTGAGATCTTGTCCATGGGAGCCAGACCCAGAGGTGATACTAAGGTTGAAGTGATGCAGAAGTCATGTTTTCGTATACAAGTTGCCAAAAGGTAATAAGACTAGTGATGAAGTCATTGACTTCTATATACGAGTTGCCCTGTTCTGATTATATTTTAGGTCGAAATATAATCAGGACAATTTCTGCTTACACTTGGATAAAGGATTAAACCAAGTATATAATTTCTTGGTATCTTTTATTTATAGTATAACCAAGTGGAAAAACTTCCAACATCTGTGTTTAAAGTTTTGTAGATATGGAAAAGGCATATAGCGAGGTTTCCAAAGTTTACACACTATAGTTATGTGGTGTATATTATGTTATACTATGCAGTAATGTATAATGGGACATTATACCGAGCAACACGCAATCTGTATTTAAGTTCAGTCAGTAGTAAGATTTGTAGCAGGTACAGGAACATTGCTTGATGTGATCTCTGTGTGAGACAAGGGTGCATGCTATTTCCACTGTGTTACAAATAACAGACAGTGGAAATAATGATCTATACTGATCACGTTATGAAGAAAAAATGGCATTAGGTCTGATATAAAAATTGGAAATATTCAAGTCAGCTCTTTATTTTATGCAGATGATGTTTTACTCTTAAATAAATCTAGTACAAGTTTGTATGAGTCCTTCACTTCATTATTCAGTTTATTATTATTATTTGACACCTCCAAGGAGTCCAAGGACTCATCGAGGGAGGGCATCTGCTCTACAGCTCCGTCTCCACCATTCAATCACCAACTGACAGCAAATACACCGACATCTACTGACGACCACCACTGATATTTCCACACACAATCACAAACAACCATGCCCAAGGAGGGATTCGAACCCGCATCCTTTTGGCTGGAGAATGGATGCTCTATCCACTCGGCCAACCAGGCCGGCATGAATATAGCATGAAAATCAACAATAAAAAGACCAAAACTATGAAAATAGTCAGGAACATGGAAAACTTCAAATGTTTCTGAATGGAGAACCTAGAAAACAAATAAAACTTTCAGCTATTTATGCAAAATTTTTATTGAAGATGGCAAATTAAATGTAGAAATAGAATATAGAATTAGCAAAACTGGAGATATTCAATTCAGCTTTGTATATGCAGTATAAATTTATTTCAACTGAAAAATGTATATGGAATAAGACTAACATTAGTGAGAATATTAAACTATCAGTGTTCAAATCAGTTTTAACTTATGGACCTGAGAACAGGGTTTGAAATAAAACAGTTGATCTAAGACTAGAGACCACATAGATATGAGAATTTTTTTTTTCTTTCTCAAAAAAAAAAAAAAATAGGACAGTGAATTTTGTTGTCAGTTGCAGTCATATTAGAAAGGAACTTGACATTGTTATCATTAAGGAATGTATGAGCAGAGCTAATCTCAGATGATCACTTAAGCAAAATAGAAAAGTTTGGCAGAGCAGGAATTTAATACAATGGCAAGAAAACAACCCAGAAGAGGACCATGATGCAATTAGAGATGCCATAGAAGACTGACATATAAGAGCTAAAAATATTAGTGCCCTTGTAGATGTCTAATTTGGAGAAAAATTGTCACAGGAAGTTAGTAATAATGATCATTTTCATGCAGTACCATCATATCTGTACATCCCTTGAGAATACATATCAGGAATTTCATGATTGTTCCTCTGGTATCATTTATACTACATGAAACATTGTTTTGAATGTGTGTTATTTTTTTTCTAGAATTTTTGATTTTATGGAGAAATTGACAGTAGACCTGTTTTTTTTTTTTTTTTTTGGTTATTATTATTATTTTATTCATTTATTTATTGGCCCTGTTTGTAAAATCTGTAATTACTGATGATTTTTGTTTGTTGTAAATAATAAGATGACAGATGATTTTCATTATTTTTAACTTTGGTCTTTATTTGTGTGTTTTGCATTCACCAAATATGTACCAATTAATCAAAAAAAATTTTAAATTATTTCTTAATTTTTTTTTTTAATTTAATTTTGTGTGTGTGTGTGTGTGTGTGTGTGTGTGTGTGTGTGTGTGTGTGTGTGTGTGTGTGTGTGTGTGTGTGTGTGTGTATTATGAGAATTCATTTTTACTCGGTTGGAATATTATGGAAAAGCTTTAATGACTGTTACCGAGAGATAAAAAGATGACAAGATATATTTAAAAAGATACTACTAGTTTACTAGTTTTGTTGAATAGATCAACATCCTCAGGTATCACAATCAAAGAAGTATATAAAAAATTACAGAGACTTAAAATTGTAATAACAGAACAAGTATAAAAAAGACAGTAGCGTGTTTGAAAAACAAATGCGAGTATGAGTTCCAAACAAACGTATACTACGCGCTGTCGCGAGTGCGTCAGTACTGAACAGAAGCAACGTGTGCATCAGAGAGATTGTAACTCAGGCTGTTGTTGATATGAGAGGAATCTAGAGAAATTTCCCTGGATTCGACAATCTTTCTTTTGTGGTCATCGTAGCACACATGGATGTTAGAAGTTTAAGTCCAGTTTACAATGTGTTGGCAGCCTTTGTCTGAGTTAGCTGAAAAGAGAACGTGGCTAGAGAGAGAGCGCTAGCTCTAGTCCTGTTATAGGAGATATCTCTACGCTGTTCATCCAAATGTAGAAGGATGGATTTAGCAGTCTGTCCATAGTATGGCTTTCCACAATCACACAAAATCTTGTACGCTCCTGGAAACTGAGTAGGAAGATGTTTCTGTTTATGTTTGCTAAGTAATGAACGAAGTTTTAGAAGCATAGTGAAGCAAGTTTTGAAGTTAAATTTCTTGAGAATCTTGGCCAGTTTTGGTGAAAGAGAGCTGATGTAAGGCAAGAAGATGAAGGCTCTTCGGGATCTTTAGAAGTAGTTGAGTGCCTGGTGGAAAGAAATTCGTCAATTTTCTTTGGAGAGAAACCATTGTTAATAAAAGTTTTTTTAAGAAAAAGGAGTTCATTTCCAATTTCTCTTTCTTCTGTAAGTAATGATTTGGCTCAGTGAGGTAAGGTGGAAATAATACCACATTTTTGTGGGGGATAGTGATGAGAGGAAGCATGAAGGTATCTGTCAGTATGAGTAGCTTTCTAAAAATTGAGATTTTAATGCTCTCAGCACATCTGGTAAGTTTGAGGTCTAAAAAGGGAAGGCAGTCATCTGATTCCGGTTCGAAGGTGAAAGAGATTTTTTCATGGCACTTGTTTAGGTGGTCTAAAAATAAATAGAGGTTATTGACCCCGTCTTCCCAGATGAGGAAAATATCATCAATATAGCGGTACCAGACTTTTGGTTTAAAGTGAAAGGAGCATCCTTTTATGTTCACCTATGACTGAATATGTTTGCCTCTCACTTAAATATACAATTGACTCAGTATAATGATCACTATTTATAACAAATTTCCTCATTATAACAAACTATGAAAAAAGTTCCACGATCACAATACTATTCTAATGGAAAGTGATTATAACATCCACTGTAACAGACTATTCTTGTGAATGCATTTGAATGGGTTTGCATTTGCTGCAGTGAAAATTGACTACCAACTCTTAACCTAAAAAAAAAAAAAAAAGTTCAAGAATCAGCACAGTTGCCTTCAGTTTTGAAGGTGAGATGATATTCTATGGAAATTTTTTTTTTTCTATTCATATAGTAAGCTAAATAGCCTAAAGACATGCTTCATAAAGCAACTTTTGCTATCATAGATAGTTGCTTCTTGTTTTCTGTCATATCTGTTTCTAGGAGATAAAACCATATGCCAGGAGTGGGGAAGAACTTATCCTCTCCGACTGGTTAATTTAGACCTGCCTGAAAAGGGTGGAATGAAGTTCCTTTTATCACAGACAAGATTTGGATCCAAATCTCTTTCCTATGCAAGTATTATCTTGCATAGATGGTCAGTTATGTTACTTAAGATATCTACTGGAAATTCTGTTGTAAGTTTCTCTAAAGAACACTTAGTCTCAATGATGATGTTATTATGACATACAAATAGTTTCTCTGTTAATATTTTAATTTTATTTTAATTAATAAGAGTTTCATGACCATAATAATGCTGCTTTTTATTTCTGAATAGAGTTAAGAGTTCTATAGATAGTAGAAGCTTGGAAGGTGTACCAAGTATTCGTGTTCATACTGGTGTAGACTATACAGGAGAACATTATTTAATACGCTGGACAGAAGTATATTTTATTCAAATGGGAGAGGAGAATAGTGGAAGAAGGTATGTTTGAAATTTCATTTTTTTCCCCCTTCCCCTTTACAGTTGTTCTGGTTTATTTTTGAGCTGTTCAGTGTAGTTTATTGTGCATAATATTTGAGGTGTATCCATTAGCCTGGTTGACTGAGTGGTTAGTGTATCTGCTCTTGAATCAGGCTGTGGGTTCAAATCCTGCCCCTAGGCATCAATGTTTGATTGTCTTTAGGTGGGAGATGAATTTCATTGCCTGGTGTGAAAACACTGCTTGCTTATTGGAGGAACTGAATTCTGGGGTGTTGACTGTGGAGGAGGAAAAAGTAATGTGTCTGAGCCATGTTGCCAAATAGAGAACATATTGTCGATACATCTTAACCAAGTAGAAGGTTTGAGACTGGTGGTACTGTTGTAATCTATATGTTGAGAGAGAGCTGTGTGGCTACTAGATTAGGTGCAATGGATAAATGTAAGTTCAGATGTGAGGGAAATGTGGTCAGAGAGAGAGAGTCTCTTTTTAACTATACTGATGACTCTGTTAATGAGTGTTTAATATAATAGCATATTGTGTGTACGTGTGTGGGTTTTCTGTAAGCTAAGAAAAAAATTTTCAGAAAAAGCATTAAAAATGAGACAAAAAAGTGCATTTTTCTCTTTAGCATACATGTCTTTAATGGATTAACTGTTTTGTCAAACCTGTTTTCAGGCCAAACAGGGCTATTTCAACATCATCATCACCATTAAATTCCAAATATGTACTTCGGGGGTGTAAAGGATATCATGATAACACTACATGAAAAATCAACATCATTACTAACTTCCTGTTGACAGTTTTCCTCCTAATTAATCTGTTATGTCAGGAAGACTATGAGAGAACACTATGAGAGAACAGGAACACTACATGAAAAATCAACATCATTACTAACTTCCTGTTGACAGTTTTCCTCCTAATTAATCTGTTATGTCAGGAAGACTATGATATCATCAGATCTTCTATTTTTTGTCTTTTAAGGTATTTTTGTCTTTGTCTGTATTAGTCCATATATATATCTTAGTGTTCTTCTGGATCTTTTCCTGTCAAAAAAATTTGTATTGATAACTTTTCCCCTTTCCTCTCCCATTTCATTTGTGACCAAACCACCTTAGATTAGCTTTAGCTCATGCATTCCTGAATGCTAACAGTATCACGTTCTTAGTAATGTCATCTATTCACTCTGCTAATTTTTCTCTGAATCCTCGTATGTGATCCCCAGTCTTCAGTCAAATGTTTTACCCTAACCAAGCTCTCAGAAATTGATTCAAACACAGTCTCTCTTATACAGCTAATTTAGTGTTTTGACTAATTTCTCTATCATTCCATACAAATTTATTCATTTGACTTACTAGCATACAACCTTAGCTAATTGTGTTGTCTATTTCCATATTTATTTGCTATCTTCATTAAAAATTGTCCCTAAATAGCTGAAATATTTTACTTACACCATAAGTCCATCATTCAGGATACAATTGATGTTTTCTGTGTTCCTGTCTATTTTCATAGTCTTTGTTTCTTATTGCTGATTTTCATAATGAATTTATTGCAGCTGTTATTCAATTTAGTTAGGGAATCTTGCAGATTTCTACTGGATATGAGTATATCCAGCAGAAGTCTGTAACATCTGCATGAAGAGCTCAGTTATGAACATCTCCAGTTTTGATATCTGACATGATGCAGCTTTCCTTCATAATGAGCACCTTTGTCTCACACTTTATTTTACATCTAACTGTCTTCCTGTATCATCTTCAATTCCTTTTGACTTACAACTCAAATATAAACTATTGCTCAGTTTAATTCCCATTTACACCATAACTGCAGAATTTTGAACTACTCTTCTCTTGACATCTTGGAAAGAAGTCAGTAGATTCCATGGGCAAGGTGCATTATGCCATGTAATGAGCCACATGTTTGTATCTGGTATAAAGTGGAGGGATATGATGCTCCCAAGTTAGTGCAAATGTGTCTCTGGGTGAAATGGCTGCGACAAGGGAACTGAAAGAGTTTGAAAGAGGCATTGTGATAGGATGCATGTTGCAGGATTATCTGCAGGACTGTGAGGTCCATACATAAAACCTTCGACTTCAATTCTGACTCCTTTATTACATATCAATAGAGGAAATAAATATACTAATTATTTATTTCCTATATCAGTTGAAAGCATTCAACATACAAGGCATTTCATCATTGCTGATGTGAGTAATCAGGCTACTTTTTAGAACTCTAACCTGTTAAAGTTTGGGTTTAAAGGCTATAGCTATGCCATTGTGGCTTTTTAATTCTATTTATTAAAGAAATTAAACACATTCAGTAACTTTAAAGTTTAAGCAAAAGACAAAACTTAGAAAATGAAAACATTTGTCAAAAATGGTTATATTTTTTATCAAAAGACTATTATTAATAAAGTTAAAAGAAAATAAGGGACATCTCTCTTTACCAGTTCTCTTCCTTTTTGAGATTAAAGTATTGTTCGGATATAAAATTTAAGTGAATGGACATGAAACATTACATTAAATGAAATTAATTTATATTGTAGAAGATTGAAAACTTGTTTCTTACAACATTTTTAAAGAAACTCGGCATCTAGTTACAGAATAGGAATTAAATCAAAAATGAAATCCAAAATTTATTAACAAATTGTTCTTAGAAGAAGAATTGCTTCTGTCAAATCCTCCCTCATAGAAGCCCTTAAATCTGAGTTTATTGTTTTCAGTGCCAAAAACAGTCTTTCAACACTGGCTTGGGTGGATGGTATTGCTGTTACAATTCTAGCTATCAGCAATTAATTGCTGATAGCATTGTATTTTCTGCAAGCGAATTACTCGCAGAGACGTTATCTTCTAATATTTGTGTGATTTCTTCATCAAATTTATTAATTTTCTCACTTGTGTTTAGCATATTTGAAGCATTATCTGTTACAATACATAGAACCTGCTTCTTTTTAATTTCAAATTCTTCTAAACCATCTTCCACTAACTTTTGAAGATATTTGCTGTTGTGATATCACGTGCCTGGGTGTCCTCTACTCCCAATGTCTGAGTTATCATTTTGTTTTCATCAACAAATCTAACATTAATAGCAAAATAATTGACTCTGTTGTGTGCATGCATCTATTTTAATAAAGACAAAATGTCCCTTCAGACTTTTTTTGAAGTTCTTTCTTACATTTGGCCTTTTCAATTATCAGTCTCCCTTTCCAGAGAAACTGCAAGTTTTCTAGCCGTTTCTCCATTTTAGTTGTGAAAAAAGGGATAGAGGCACACTATTCTTCACTGCCATTTCAGTGATGTGGGTTTTAAACTTTTCTGGCATCATTGTTATGGTAACTTTGTCAGATGTAAAGAATCTTGGTAGTTGTGTTTGGCTTCCACTAGATTTCTGATCTTTCTTTATCCCTGAAGTAGATGAAATGTTTTTATTGCCATCTTTCTCATTCACAGCCTCTAACACTTCAGGATGAAAACGCCGCAAGTGTCTTTTTAGATTTGATACTCTTGTAGGAGCATTTTTATCAAAACAAAAACTACTAATTAGAAATATATACACATTTACACAAGAATAATGTTTAATATGCCAAATATTTCAGTCTGAATATTACAGACCATCTTCAGTGGCTACATAGGAATAATTTTAAAAAACAAGGCGGAATACGAACAATTGATCATTCACACATAGAACAAGCTGCGTGATGTCATATCGCTAAGTATTAGAAGAGTAAACATTTTTAAAATCATAATTAAAGATATTAATTCATATAATAATCTTAAATAACATTAGACTAATATAGGAAATTTACATTTAAAAAAAATTTTTTTTTTTTAAATTAATGTGTTATCCTGATTAAACTTTCCCAAATTTTTGATATAGATATACAGTCATTACGATTCAAGTTAGGACGTTGAAGTAAGGCCTCCACACTTTCTTTAAATATTTGGCAAATTAAACATTATTCTTGTGTAAACATATATATATTTCTAATCATTATGTCACAAGTATCATTAAAAAATCAAAACTACTAATTTTTGCATCACGTGCTTTTTGATAATTATCATCTTCTATAATACATTGACACATATAATATTTCCCTTCTGTTGTTATTGTGAAGTGTTCAGAAGCAGAGGACTTTGTTGACACTTTTTTTGCCATTGTGAATTTTTTTCATGGGGTGCCGCTTTCACTAATATGATATATAAATTATCATAAAAGGTTTATTTTGAAATTTGCAAAGAACTTGAAATTAAAAAATAACAAAAAAAAATGGTTAATCAAATTATTGTCTGTGAAATAGGAAATTTTAACATATTATTTAGATTACAATTTAAATTCATTAGGATTTGGAGTCGATACATTTTTACTGACCAAGTAAAAATGTATCGAGTAAACCAAGAATTGTTTCTGACTCTGACTCCACAACTTTGATTATCTGTTCGACAAATTGTTAACAAATTGAGCCATCACAACTCGACCAGTGATACCATGCTGAGATGGAAGTGCAGGGAGTCATCTTCAAGTGCTACTCGCAGTGGACGACCCACCACACTCACTAAACATTGACCATAGGATGCTACGAATGATAATATGTAAAACTGTCAGCAGATATGTTGAATGCAGTGTTCCAGGCATCGATTTGAACATGAATCTGCACAAAAACATTTAGAACCAAGTCACACAACATGAGTTTCCATGGTAAGAAATATGCAATATGCAAATAGGAAATATTCACTGCAATATGCAAGCCCCACGTTACCCAAACCGGCATGCAGTATCATCTTCAGTGGTGCAAACAGCATGTATAGTGAGACATGGAAGCTTGGAAAGCTGTGTTATGGAGTGTCAAATAATGTTACACCCTCTACCGAGCAGATGGACAGATGTGGGTATGGCGGATGCCTGTTGAATGTCTTGTACCAGATTGTGTAATCCCAGCTATGAAATTCAGAGGTGGTAGTAGGATAGAATTTGTGGACTGCAGACACTAGCAAACAGGAGAAAGAGGGGTGATATGATTGAGATTTACAAACTTCTGAAAGGGTCATACAGGATTTCAGTTGATTGAATTTTTCAAATTATGGATGGTCTGGAAAGGACAAGAGGGTATCCTTGGAAGCTGAGCATGAATGCTGCTAAGAAGGGAGTGAGGGCTTGATTTTTCTCACATAGAGTGGTACATGATTGGGATGAATTGCCATTGGATATTGTGAGTGCAAGCAGTGTGAATGAATTCAAGAATAAGTATGATAGCTGGTGCTTGTAATATGTGACCTCCCTTGATGAGTCCCTGATTGCCTGGAGGTCTTCTTAACACGTTCGCTGCCAACTACGAGTATACTCGTAGTGGGTAAACCTGCTTCACAAGCCAGCTACGAGTATACTCGTATGACGCTTACCGCCGGGAACGAGATTATTGTAGTGACCTTGATGAAGTGAAAATGCTTGGCTTGTGGGGCTAGCATCAAAACTGTGTATTCTCGTAGGACGTTTACCTCCGGTAACGAGATTATCGTACTGACCTTGAAGAAGTAAAACTGCTCGGCGTAGGGGAACAGACCATGCCAAAGTAGCGTGGCAGTGAACGTGTTAATAATAATAAAACCAAATACAGATATGTACTATAGTGAATACCTAAAAAATCCTTTCCTTTAATGTTACATATTCCTTTAATGCGATATTTTGACCTTCATTTTGAGATCATCATCTGGAGTATACACATATAAAGGACTTATACAAGAAGAATGGTTTGCATCTGAATGGACTTGGTGTTCGGAGACTGGAAAAATTGTTGCTAAATGAAGTGAAAGTGGATGTGCAGAATCAGGGAAACTAGAGCTTTTAGGGAGGGTGGGGATGCTGTTAAGTGGACATGCAGACATCAGTGAGGCAGTTGAGTGTAACAATGTTTATAATATGCCTGAGTTAGAATGAAGGATAGCATACCAAAATGGGATAGTATAAGGCTTCAAAATAGGGTTGGGGCTAGGGGACTTCTGCACTTTATGTACGCTAATGTCAGGAGTATTTGGAATAAGGAGGAGGAATTTTTGGCCTTGGTTAGTTCTTCCTGGCCACCAGTTATTGGCATTAGTGAGACGTGGCTAACAGAAGATATAATTAATGGGATAGAATGTGAGGGCTATAGTGTATTCAGGAAAGACAGAGAGAAAGGGGAAGGAATGTTATTGATCATAACTGTTGAACTGCAGCCAAAGAGAATTGAAGTTGAACTTCATAATAGTAAAAATAGCACATTTGAGGCTATCTGGTGTGAGATTGAGGTCAGCAGAACAAAATTTACAGTTGGATTCTGCTATAGACTAGGCGATGGAAAAGATGATGGAGACAGTATGCATAGGCAAATAGACTCAATGAGTGGAGGACAGGTAATTATTATGGGGGATTTCAACTATGGTAACATTAATTGGAGGGAGGAGAGGACAAATGGGGATTAGGAAATGAATTTTATGCAGTTACTAAGGGATAACTACCTGAGACAGCATGTAATGGAGGATACTAATGTATCGAGTAAACCAAGAATTGTTTCTGACTCTGACTCCACAACTTTGATTATCTGTTCGACAAATTGTTAACAAATTGAGCCATCACAACTCGACCAGTGATACCATGCTGAGATGGAAGTGCAGGGAGTCATCTTCAAGTGCTACTCGCAGTGGACGACCCACCACACTCACTAAACATTGACCATAGGATGCTACGAATGATAATATGTAAAACTGTCAGCAGATATGTTGAATGCAGTGTTCCAGGCATCGATTTGAACATGAATCTGCACAAAAACATTTAGAACCAAGTCACACAACATGAGTTTCCATGGTAAGAAATATGCAATATGCAAATAGGAAATATTCACTGCAATATGCAAGCCCCACGTTACCCAAACCGGCATGCAGTATCATCTTCAGTGGTGCAAACAGCATGTATAGTGAGACATGGAAGCTTGGAAAGCTGTGTTATGGAGTGTCAAATAATGTTACACCCTCTACCGAGCAGATGGACAGATGTGGGTATGGCGGATGCCTGTTGAATGTCTTGTACCAGATTGTGTAATCCCAGCTATGAAATTCAGAGGTGGTAGTAGGATAGAATTTGTGGACTGCAGACACTAGCAAACAGGAGAAAGAGGGGTGATATGATTGAGATTTACAAACTTCTGAAAGGGTCATACAGGATTTCAGTTGATTGAATTTTTCAAATTATGGATGGTCTGGAAAGGACAAGAGGGTATCCTTGGAAGCTGAGCATGAATGCCGCTAAGAAGGGAGTGAGGGCTTGATTTTTCTCACATAGAGTGGTACATGATTGGGATGAATTGCCATTGGATATTGTGAGTGCAAGCAGTGTGAATGAATTCAAGAATAAGTATGATAGCTGGTGCTTGTAATATGTGACCTCCCTTGATGAGTCCCTGATTGCCTGGAGGTCTTCTTAACACATTCGCTGCCAACTACGAGTATACTCGTAGTGGGTAAACCTGCTTCACAAGCCAGCTACGAGTATACTCGTATGACGCTTACCGCCGGGAACGAGATTATTGTAGTGACCTTGATGAAGTGAAAATGCTTGGCTTGTGGGGCTAGCATCAAAACTGTGTATTCTCGTAGGACGTTTACCTCCGGTAACGAGATTATCGTACTGACCTTGAAGAAGTAAAACTGCTCGGCGTAGGGGAACAGACCATGCCAAAGTAGCGTGGCAGTGAACGTGTTAATAATAATAAAACCAAATACAGATATGTACTATAGTGAATACCTAAAAAATCCTTTCCTTTAATGTTACATATTCCTTTAATGCGATATTTTGACCTTCATTTTGAGATCATCATCTGGAGTATACACATATAAAGGACTTATACAAGAAGAATGGTTTGCATCTGAATGGACTTGGTGTTCGGAGACTGGAAAAATTGTTGCTAAATGAAGTGAAAGTGGATGTGCAGAATCAGGGAAACTAGAGCTTTTAGGGAGGGTGGGGATGCTGTTAAGTGGACATGCAGACATCAGTGAGGCAGTTGAGTGTAACAATGTTTATAATATGCCAGAGTTAGAATGAAGGATAGCATACCAAAATGGGATAGTATAAGGCTTCAAAATAGGGTTGGGGCTAGGGGACTTCTGCACTTTATGTACGCTAATGTCAGGAGTATTTGGAATAAGGAGGAGGAATTTTTGGCCTTGGTTAGTTCTTCCTGGCCACCAGTTATTGGCATTAGTGAGACGTGGCTAACAGAAGATGATATAATTAATGGGATAGAATGTGAGGGCTATAGTGTATTCAGGAAAGACAGAGAGAAAGGGGAAGGAATGTTATTGATCATAACTGTTGAACTGCAGCCAAAGAGAATTGAAGTTGAACTTCATAATAGTAAAAATAGCACATTTGAGGCTATCTGGTGTGAGATTGAGGTCAGCAGAACAAAATTTACAGTTGGATTCTGCTATAGACTAGGCGATGGAAAAGATGATGGAGACAGTATGCATAGGCAAATAGACTCAATGAGTGGAGGACAGGTAATTATTATGGGGGATTTCAACTATGGTAACATTAATTGGAGGGAGGAGAGGACAAATGGGGATTAGGAAATGAATTTTATGCAGTTACTAAGGGATAACTACCTGAGACAGCATGTAATGGAGGATACTAAGGGTTTGAGAGTGTTCGATCTGGTAATTGCATCTGAGAATTTGTCTATAACGAATATGACCGCATTGCCACCAATATGTGAGAGTGATCACATGGTCTTGACCTGGGAGGTGGCTAAATGTGTGATTATGAAAGGAATGGGAGGTGGCTAAATGGCAGATTATGAAAGGAATTTTCAGTAAAGACAGGGTATATGTGGAATTACTGGGTTGGGTAAGTATGACAAGCTTAGGAGATTGCTTGGATCGGTGCGATGGCATGTTAAACTGCAAGGGCTGGATGTTGATAGTGCATGGGAAGTAGTTAAAGAGCGTTTGAGGGAGGTAATGGCTGACTGCATACCTAGAGTCTGGAGAGTAAATCAAGTGGGAGTTAAATTGATGAATAACATCATTAAGCTTGAGCTGCAAAAAAAAGAAACAATTATGGATGAAATTTAAGGAGAAAGGTGATCTGCAGGCACATGAACAGTACAAAGCACAGGCCAGAAGGGTAACTAGTGTGGTAAGAAAAGCAAATGCAGATTATGAAAGGAAATTAACAATGCAAGCTAAAGTGAATCCCAAAACGTTCTTTCGATATGCTGCAAATAAAAGAAAAAATGTATATGGCAAAATTATTCTAAGGAATGCCAATGGCAGGGAGGTAACTGAATCAACTGAAATAGTAGAATTACTAAGTGAGCACTTTGCAAGAGTATATCATCCAGGCTGTGATATTGCAGGAATGAGATAATGAATAGCTGACAGGAATTGAAGTGAATGAAATAGAGGTGAATAGTGTATTACAGAACCTTAATGTAAATATATCTGTGGGATTGGATGGTATACCAGCTCGAGTCTTACGTGAAGCGGTAAAGGAATTGTCAGTTCCCTTGACCATATTGTTTAATTAAGTCTCAGCTCTGGGTTAGTCCAGAGGGGGTAGAAAGAGGGGAAAATAGTTTTCCATTGCATAAAGGAGGTTCCAAGACTGCTGTTGCAAATTACCGACTGATTGGCATATCAGGAATCGTTGTCAAGGTTTTGGAGATTTTAGTCAAGAGCTAAATACAGGAATGGATAAATGAAAATGGGATACTATATGCAGAACAGCATGGTTTTGTGAATGGTAGATCATGCCTCAGTCACTTGCTCATGTTTTATAATACAGTGATGGCTGAACTGGATAAGGGTAATAGATTTACAGCCGTGATACTGCTGGACTTTGCTAAGGCCTTTGACAGGATACTACATGGAATTCTAATCAGCTAACTGCAGCACATGGGGATGGGTTGGTGAGATGGATAGGAGGGTGATTATATCAGAGAGTTGTTTATTCAGGAGTGGAGTCCAAAAGAAGGCCTGTTACTCGTGGTGTGTGCTGCAGGATTCTGTTCTTGGACCACTGCTATTTAATTTGTTCATTAATGATATAGGAAAGGAACTGAGAGGAACTGTTCATTTATTTGCTGATGATGCAAAGTTGGGTAGAGCAATAGTGAATGCACATGATGTCAAAATTTTGCAGGATGATTTATATAGACTGGCAGTCTCGACTAATGAGAATGGATGTCGGTTTAATGTAGCAAAGTGTAAGGTTATGCATTTTGGGGTGAAAAAATTAGCATCAGTACATCACATTGGTGGAACTGTACTCCAGGAGGTTGACGGAGCCAGAGATTTGGGTGTGTTGGTGGATAAGGAATTAACGTTTAGGGGGGCAAATAGCAAAAGTGGCAATCAGCTCATCAGATTACTTGGTTACTGAAGAATACTTTGATGAGCAGAGATAAGCAAGTTATTGTTGCTCTTTATCGAGCCTTGATGAGACCCCATCTTGAGTACTGTGTCCAGATCTGGGCCCCTGGGTTTCTTCTTGCTGGGAAAGAGGTAGAGAGGATCCAGAGGCGAGCGACCAAGATGATAGCTGGTCTATGGAATGAACCTTACGAGAACAGGTTGAAGATCTGTGGGTTACAGAAATTGGTTGATAGGTGGAAAAGGGGTAATATGATTGAGACATTCAAATTACTGAAGGATTTTTTACAAGATTAATTCAGAGGAAATTTTTCAGAACAGGTCTGGTGATGGGAGAACTTGGGGACATCCATGGAAACTGAGCAAGGTTGTTAGAACTAGGTTTTTTGCTTGGAGAGTGGTGAATTAGTGGAATAAGCTGCCAGAGTTTGTTGTAGGTGCCATGACTATAAATGAGTTCAAAACAAAGTATGATAAATACTGTGCAAATGCCGAATAGTTGTTCTTGATATGATGTTTAGGGCCTCCCTCGATGAGTCTAGTGACTCCTTGGAGTTTACCGTAATAATAATAATATATACAGAGACAAGCTATATCCTATTTATAATATCGTCAGAGATTATATTCATATTAATACTTCATACAGCAATAATACTTGGCCTTATCAATAATTTAACATTAGTGTAAAGACTAAGATCCTGGATTAATATAATTTAAAAGGCTATGTGGGTAGAATATGGGCATTCCATATTCTTAGCAGTTTTAAACCATAATTATAGTTAAGATTAGAGTGGTTGATAAGAATTTCACAGGCCTCTTTAATTTTGCATTCATACCACATTTTGGTGGTATGGACAACCAAACAGTCGCCCACAATAAGCCCTTTATCAAACTCCAAAAGATCCTTTGATTTTCCTGTTGATCACAACAGGAAAATCAAAGTTTGTTGTAACTATTGACAGTTACTAATCAGCAGAATTCTTAAATAGATATCTTTAGAGTGTGGTAAGGTTCACTGTCTGAAATTTTTCACAAAGACAAATGTTCAGCTGGGCATATATATTTATGCTCAAAATTGGAGAACACAGTTTCTTCCTAGAACTGCTTATGCCTCATCAGCTAGTTCTAGGAGGAAAACTTTGTCTTTTGAAAGAAAACCTGCACTGGACTTTATATCCACATGCTTGGACAAAAATCAAGCACTATTAAATCTCTTATTCAATGAGCTTACTGTTTGTTCTTTATGGAGTTTTAACCAACAAAAGAAATATATTTTAAAGCATCTTCTTTATCTAATGGCTTCACAGAGTCTTTTTGGAAATAAAATCATTGACAGTTATGGAATTTCTACATCACCATTCTCTGAAGCTGTCAATCATGTATGTCAAAGGTGTCTCTAAACACAATTTCATGTTAGTTAAATCCACTAGTCTCAGAGTGCCCTTTCACCTAATTAATAAACTTTTCTCCTTTCTAAAGAGAAAAAATTAAGGATAAGCCTTTCTCTTTGATCTACCCTATGTTTAATTCCATATACAGCAGTAGAACTCGGTTATAACGAATTCCACGAGACTACATAAATTTGTTCGTAATAACCGTTATTCATTATATCCAAGAAGGTCATAATTTGAGCAAATTAAAAATGTTTTCAGATTTTTCTCAGCATAGGTATATTGGGTAACATAAATACATATGTGCATACATACATATAAAGAACAAAAATTTATTTTTAAAACTTCACATTTTTACATTAAAAATCAACCATGCTTTGCTTTGCACAAGACGCATATTTCATACATTTGAAATTGTTCTTTATACCATTAAGATTCTTAAATGTGTCGTCTGAACTTACAGATCGTGATTCCATAAATCTTGTTAAAATATGTAAAGCACTTTCTGCTTCACACCAGGTAATGATTTTCTCATCATTGCTATTTTCTTCCTCGGAGTCACTACTACTATTATCTTCTTCTGGTGTATGAGAGATTTGTTTTAAGATGTCAGTGTCTGTCGGTATACCCGAAGTTGCGATGCAATTATTTATCTCTGCGCACATTTCAAAATTGTTCAAGTTTCGCGCTTTTAACCACGCTGATAACGGTAAGTTATCCACTTCATCTTCTTCAGATTCGCACTCGTATTGCGCAAGACCGGCTTTCTTAAAACAGTTGTATCGTAAACGATGACACCAAATTCCAAGCATCACTCATTAAACATATTGCGTGAAGTACACTGATCTTCAAGTTGTAAGCATAAGCATTTTCCGCAGATTTTCTCTGCGTTCCATCAGTTCCAGGACTAACAGATGACGAAAATGGGATTTAAAACATCTAATTATGCCTTGATCAAGTGATTGCAAGACAGATGTCACATTCGGTGGCAAAAAAACAAGTTCTATGTTTGTTAAATTAGCCACTACAGGATGGGCAGGACAGTTGTCTATCAATAACAAAATTTTCTGGTTTTCACTGCGAAGATTTTTATCCGACTTGCGAATTTCATTTTCGAAAATTGAAGATGTCATCCAGGTCGTCTTATTTGCTGTATAATCAACGGGAAGTTTCTTTATGTTTTTAAAGCATCTAGGCTTTGCCGATTTTCCAATTACAAGAAGCTTTCTTTTATTGTTGCCGGTCATGTTCGCACAAACTAAAACTGTGAGTCTATTTTTGATGTTTTTCACCAATGCACTTTTCGTTTTTAAATTGAAAAGTTTTATCGGGCGTTAAATTATTAAAAAACCCTGCTTCGTCTGCATTATAAATGTTGTTGTATCCATACCTTCATTTGATGTCCGGCCATACATTCTTGATCCAGTCAGAAACAACGTTTTTGTCAATGGACAACGCTTCGCCACTTACTTTTGTGTAGACTATATTGTTTCTGTTCTTAAAGCGATCAATCCCCCATTGTTGCATTTAAAATCGCTATAACCAAGTTGAACAGCAAATTTTTTGGCTTGAACTTTCAAAATTGGTCCGCTAATAGGTAAGCCAGTGGTTCTGTGCACTTTAAACCACGAAAGAAGTGCCTTGTCAGCGTCACTTTTATTACACTTTTTAAGTTTTTTACACTTCGATAAATTGTTTTCAAAAGCTTTCCAAGTCAACTCGCGATTCTTCCAAATTGTTGATATTGTAGATGGGGACAAACCATACTTCTTTGCTACTGTCAGATTTGATTGGCCACTTTCCGCCTCCCGTATAATTTTTACTTTTTCGGAAACCAATGAAATTTTCTGTTTGACTCCCGACGTTTTTCCACAACCAGAAAATGCATACGTATGAAATGTCAGTAAAAGTAAAGGAATGACTAAAGTGTATTATTCGTTCATTATTCCCTTGAAGTGAATTCGTAACAAACATGAAATACATGCATTAAATCAAATGTAATTCAAATATACCTTCAAAATTATTCGTTATAAACGTGAATTCGCTGTAACCGTGATTGTTATAACCGAGTTCTACTGTACTTTGTTTATTGCACTTTGGCCAGATCTGCACTGTTAATCATGATGGACATCTGAATTTTGCTGAACATGCCATCTACTTACATAGGGTTCTGTGGAAGACTCAAATTCTACATTAACAACTGTTTTCTTATGGAGCTGTAGTATAAAGCTTGCAAATCTTGCTACATTGTCCCAATCTAAATAGATATGAAGGGCTTAAGTTATCCTCTTTATGGTAAATTGTTTCTTTTCATACAGCCTTCCCTAGTTAATTTATTTTGTTTTATAACACACATATAAAGGTTATTAGAATTTTAGAGCAGTTTGAACCTTTTGAAGTTTCTGCTGTGCTCATGCTCTCATTGTTGAGCCGTTATTATATTACTTATTTCTTTTAGTTTTGAATCTATACTAAAGATTCCCTTGATACTTGAGCAAAAATTTTTTGCGATTGCAAAGTGAGTCTTCTGTTGCATTAATTTTTTTTTTTTAACTTAAACGTCTACTTATATTTTATTTACTCAACATAGCAGTACAGTATTTTGCAAATACACTTATATACTCACTGTAGCAAATTTGCAGGGAGAAAGACCTACTCCCCACCCACCCACTACATTCTCAGGAAACAAAAGAAATAATAGAAAACAGAATAGGAAGTAATATTGCATGCTTTATGTATGCTTCCTGCTGAAGGATTTGCAGGAGGCAAACATAATGCACACAAAATGACAACATTAAAAGTTCAAACAATAATGAAAGACATAAGAAAGAAGAGAACTAGAAGACTGCGGAATTAGAAAATAAAAATCCTCATCTGAATACGTCTTCGATATTAAATCATGTTATTAAAAATTCTAATGTAAGTCTTCCACTGTATTAATTTTTATTTTAGCTTCACTCTTTTGACTTTCTATATAGGAGCCAAAATAAGCATTCCTATCACTAACTAAAATTAATTTAAATTAACCAGCATTCTAAGATGAAAATGGAGGAAATGCAAATTCATTAAACATTTCAGTAACGAAAAAAAAAGTTTTGTCTTTTTCTGCAGCATTTTCAATCTAATTGTGTATGATCATCATGCATTTAGTTTGTTTCTAATTAATTAAAATAAAATGATTATTAAATGAAGAATTTTAAAGAACAAGAAGTATTTAATTGTTAAATAGAATCAGTTTGTTACTGGATGTGATTTGCTCTTAAGCCTCAACCGTCCTATTCATAATAGCACTTCATGGTATAAACAACACCAGGAGAATTAAAAAAATAAATTAATTTATTGATTTTAAGAAAAAATGCTGCAGAAAAAGTTTTGTCTTTTTCTGCAGCATTTTCAATCTAATTGTGTACGATCATCATGCATTTAGTTTGTTTCTAATTAATTAAAATAAAATGATTATTAAATGAAGAATTTTAAAGAACAAGAAGTATTTAATTGTTAAATAGAATCAGTTTGTTACTGGATGTGATTTGCTCTTAAGCCTCAACCGTCCTATTCATAATAGCACTTCATGGTATAAACAACACCAGGAGAATTAAAAAAATAAATTAATTTATTGATTTATTGAACAGATTTACTGAACAGATTGTAGCCATTGGCTAAAAAGGTGCTGCAAAGATCCTGGAGCTAAATTCAAGGCCTTTGTCATTCAAACAAATAGCCCTGGCTCAGTGAATGCTTTCAGGATGCCATACTATTCGGATGTGTGGGAGTGTGATTGCTTATGTAAATACTGTTTTATATGTGTGGATTTTCTGTAAATAGAAAAGGATAGTGGACAATTAGGAAGTCACGTTACTAGTGTATCTTGAAAGGGAGGACAAGTATTGCTTTTTTCTGTTGTGAAGTTTTTTAGGATGCCGGCTGTTAAGCTGTGATAAAAATATGAGGCCAAATAGCAAACCATCATCGACAAAGCATAGCCAGACCATTAGTTTAAGTGTGTGGCTATGTTTTTTTTCAAAATAATCCATATGAAAGTTGACTAGTGGAAGAGAAACTCATTGCAATCCCATCCAGCTGTTTGTATATTTTCCCTTTCCATAAGAAATAACCAGAAGAAATGGTGAATTTGAATAATTTAGTTATATCAGAGGGTAAATGTCACTTAATGAGGTCAAAGATCTCTGCCAAAGGTTCATTAGTGAACAGAAGTGATGTCAGAATCTGTAAGAGCTAAATTTTTTATGTTGGCGACATATTTGCCATTTGGCCTCATAGCCCCCCGACACACTAGTTACATTTTTAGCACATCTTAACAGCTATTATGTAGATGTCACTATAGGTCTGAGAGATTATTTTTAGAATCAGCATCACCTATGAAGCACTTACCCAACCTTGACAAGTATGGTTACATTAATTTGCCAAAGATCTGAGAGAGTCATTCTGAGACCAGGTAACCTGACTTCTCCAACCCATTCCATAGGAGGCAACATGTTAGGACATTAATTCTGTTTCAGTTACAATTTGAATTCTTTTTGATTTAGTTGAGTGCCCAAGTACTTATCACAGTTATAATTTATGCTCTGAAGATGCTGGGTAGAAAACCAGTGAAATGTTAGTACTTTCAATAAATTAATTTATTTTTTCCTCTCTTGGTGGTTATACTATGAAGTGCTGTTATGAATAATTAACAATACCTAATCCTTTCTATACATTTAATGATTATGGTAGTTTGTTAAAACCAACTTAATTAGCCTTTGGAAACAAATGTTGACAGAATCAAGTGGTGAGCTCTATAAACACTTATTTATTACGATTCTCTAATATCTAATAGCAGATTCTCTAATAGGTTTGGAGCTAGAGCTTTCAGTATAGTTGATCGTGTAGTATAATTCATAATGCTGATTTTAGCTGCTTTATTACATCATAAAGATATGAGCAAAAGAAAATGCTTAGAAAACCCTTTGCCAACTAGATTTTTACAACTAAATTGTTTAGGTTATTAAATCTCCTATCCAAAAATAATAATAAAATAAATAGGAGAGGAGAAAAAGCATTAACTGAACCTAAGTAATACCATCATCCTAGCAGTTCAGCAAGTATTTTATGCCTGTCAGGATTGGATATTAAGACTCATTCTTGCACTAACAGAGAATCAAGTCTGATACAATGAGTACACCAGTAGATATGTAATATCATGCAATGCATAACAATATTTTCATGTTAAAAGATTCTTGGAAATTTTAAGATGGTTCTCTGGCATAGAATATGAGTCTGATTCACTGTTACAAAATGAATTTTTAAGCATTGTATTTTGCACACATTTTTATTGTAGCAAATTAGAAATATATAGTATTTTGTGAGTTCTGGGATCTAGATCCATGCCTGGCCCTTTGTCAGAAATCTAATAAATTGTACTCAGTTAAAGAGTCAGGGCAATTGATTCATGGAAGACAGATGCTTGACCTTCTCATAATAAGTGTTATCTGGTCCTACAGCAGTTGGTTGGCAATATAGCAAAAAGCAGCTTGAAGGTTTTGTTTTTGAGTGGACAAAGTGTGGGTATCTTCCATAAATACCCCACAACAACTAATGTGATTTCTTTCAAATATGCTGGCTTACATTTGAGTTCAGAAAGACTGATGCAGGAGGTTAGCTTTTGGATATGTGTGAGAGAGAGAGATCAAAGTGTGGAAGAACAGAAGTTGTGCAGAGTAGTCTCGGCAAAGGACCTTCTGGTCTGCTCAACTGCTGTTTGAGTAGAGACGTGTTTTCTACTCTGGATCCTTTAAAGTAAGATTTAGATTTATTGATAATTTTTTTCAGCTCTTGTATGAAGTCATTGCAAACAACAAATAGCTTGTTTATTTTTTGTTTTTATTAGCTTAATCAGTGAAATTTTAAAAGAGAGTAGCTTTTTGATACTAAAGTTCAAAAGAGGATGACCTCACTGTTAAGTATTTGGAATGCAGAAAATCTAGCTACAGAGAGCAATATTCAGAGGGGAGAGAGGTCAAAGTTATCAGAATTTATAGAATAATAAACACAGCAATTGAATACAGCACATTGTTTGGCATTCTCTATCATGAGGTTTCATATCTGATAAATGCACAAGTAGCACTCCTCTTGTAATGAAAGGATATACATGTAATGCATTAACTTGGATAGGTGGTTTTAGCTACCAGTTTGAAGTTCTGTTAGTAAGTGGTGGCACATCATGTTAAGTCTACATATGTTGGTGAAATGGACATGGAAATGTTTGTACAGATTTTTTAAATGATTTTGCTGTTTTGGGAGGAGTAATTTTTGATTCATGGGAGATGCTGTAATTTTTTCTGATGCCTTTCATGTTACTGATGGAGAAAAAAGCAGCATATGCATGCAATGTAAGGGTGCCGCTCTTAAGCATGTCTCCCACATAAAGAGCACCCATTCCCCTGACCATTACATGGTTTGACATACCTTCCTATATTTGAATTTTTGTGTGTCGTGCTAAAATATCAATGTCATCAAAGCCTTTCTGCAAAAGAATAGGCCAGTGTGTTTTGCTTATATGAGACATAGTTAAAGCCTCATAACCATCATACATCAGAGATTGTTACTGTCATTCGTAAGGACAGGATTGGGATGGACATGCCCACAGAGGAGTTCCCATCCTTGTGAGCATCCATACCTGATCTGAACAAGTCCCTTTTAAACACAGGATGGTGATGCCTTCTTCTATATGCCTACCTGAACATTCACTGCTATTAACTTAACAGTCTGCTCTCCCCCTATTTCTCTACCGACCTTTTAAATAGAAAATTGATAACTTATGTGAAAGTGGACCATTTTCTTGCAATATCCACTCTTTACATGGGTAGCCACGTGTTTCATTATTTGATATCACAGTGGAAATAGAACAAGTTTGACTGTTCATTTTTAACTCCTTCACAAAATTTGATTCTGTGACAATCAGCTTATCTACTATAGAAAGTGTAGTGAATCACATTATGCAGTGCATAATACAAGCTAGAACTGCAGTGTCAAAAATATATTGTCAGTTTCGACCTTTCCCTAAACCTCTTTAGAACAAAGCTTGAGGTAACTTCCACAGATACCCCCCCCCCCCATGATTAAAACCAATGGATGAACCAGTTTTAACTTATAGAGATGAAAGTTGGGTGAAAAATTAAGCAATTTATCAAAGAAATTGAGACACAGGTATGAAAGTTCTGAGAAAATTATGAGAATGAATAGATGGCATCAGTGGCAGAATAGTATTTAAAATAAAGCTATCGGGAAAAAACTTGACATTGTTAGCATTCAAGAAATGTGTGAGCAAAGCTATTTGAAGGTGGTATGGGTGCTTAAAATAATAGGACATGAAAGATTAGCAAAACAGGTGTTTGATGCCAGGATGGGAAAAGACCAAGGTCTAGATGGATTGATGCAGTTAGAAAACAGAATTCTGACCTATAATAGGTTAAGCTGAAGGAAACTGTTATAGTATCCTATACACCAGTATAATTGGCATATGGGATTCCTGTACACTCAAGGGATACACATTAGGAATCCTGTATACTGATTGTTTATAGTTTAAAGTCATCTAGCACTTTCACCACAATTGGGGCAAAATAGGTAAACCAGGGGTGTAATGGAAACATTAAAGCATTAAAATGCCAAAATTGGCAAGTTATTTCTAGACTTCTGTTTGTTTCATGTTTAAAAAAATCTCATTTAAAACTAAAAAAGTAAGCCAGGTATTGAGGAAAAGAGTTTGCTTCAATTTAAAAGCAGCTACTTTGTTGACATCGCTGCTTTAATTATAAAGAATGCAAATTCCCCTCTGAAATATACCAGTCAACAGCAGCAGTAGCCACTTTTAAATTATTGCCAGCCTTTTAGTTCTATGGTGTACTTGGCTCACTTTTTTTTAATGCATAAAAAAAATCAGGTAATAAGATATTTCATTTAACAGTACAACTGTTGCTTCCTTAAGCAGTTATCACATTCTTACCATTTATTTTGCTAAAGAAAATGTGCTAATATTGTGTAGATGATTATGTAGCAGATATACCAATGTAATCAACACATCATTTAATCATTTTGTAGCATACTAATTAATATTTAAACTTTCTGTTGTTGATATTACATTCTTAACCTGGATAATACATCTAATAGGTTTATTTACAAAAAAAAGTTAGAAGAAATCAATTTTCTACTTTCAGTCCAGATACAACAGATCCTAGTCGATTAGCTGAAGCAGTTGCAGATGCATGCTGTCTAGCACTTACTCCTCATTTAGATGAATTAGTTGAAGCAGATTTAACCAAAATAGGACTCAGGGTCACTTTAGATGCTGAGAGAGATAGGGTATGATTTAACTAGAAACCTTGCTATTCATTTATATTAATTATAATAAATTTAGTTTAATCCTTTATCCAAGTGTGAGCAAACAAAGTTTGCGTCTGAAAATATCTTCAGGACTGGGGTAAGGTAGTACAACACCGGGCAACTCGTAGCAAAGATGGACCAAGCTAACATCACTCCTATCTCAGTATCTCCCATAATGCAAAACACATCTCCTTGCGGATATGCATAAAGTTATGCATTAAGGGAAGGGCCACTATCCAGACTAGTTTCAACCTTTATTGAGGTCTCTTCAGTGGGAGCCAGGCCCAGAGGTGGAGATACCAGGCAGAAGCAATGGCAGGTCATCTTTACCTATAGCAGTTGCCAAAAGTGTGCCACCTTTTTTACTATATTACTCTGGATTTAGAGAAAGATGTTGAAAGTTTATTTTTCACTTGGTTAGACTATAATAAATTTAGTTTAATCCTTTATCCAAGTTTGAGCAAACAAAGTTTGCACCTGAAAATATCTTCAGGACTGGGGGTAAGGTAGTACAACACCGGGCAACTCATAGCAAAGGTGGACCAAGCTAACATCACTCCTATCTCTGTATCTCCCATAATGCAAAACACATCTCCTTGTAGATATGCATTAAGTTATGCATTAAGGGAAGGGCCACTACCCAGACTAGTTTCGACCTTTATTGAGGTCTCTTCAGTGCGAGCCAGGCCCAGAGGTGGAGATACCAGGCAGAAGCAATGGCAGGTCATCTTTACCTATAGGAGTTGCCAAATTTTTTTCATTTATATTATTTCTGCGATATTTTAAATTAACTCAAAGAAATTTAAGCCTCTCCTTTCCTGGCAGATTATATAATGTATGCAGTTCAGTTTAATAATGATTTTTCACATTGTCTTTAGGTACTAGAATTTATTTTGTGTTGACAAAAAGCATACTGTAAAGAGTGTATTTGAGGAAGGGGATCTATCAGGTGGGATTAAGTAATTCCTGTTATAAATTAGTAAAACATTTTTTAAAATTATTTAATCAAGGGAGAATTTTAACCAGGTTTTCTAGTTATTTTGAGTGAGATAAGGATTACTGAACTAGCAGAATATAATAAGACAGATAAACAATACAGCAATGATTTGTGCAATATAAAATATGAAGATGACATTCCTCTTTGCAGTAACAAAGAGGAATGTCATTATTAACATTTTCAGTAGAATGCTACTACTACACACATACCCACATAGAAATTAATTACAGCTGTGTGTGAGTAGGTAGTAAGATTGCCTCCCAAAACTGGCAAACCTTAAGATAATCATTCTTATTTAAGTTCACCTGATGTTTCAAAGCTTTGCAGCTTTCTCTATGCAGTCTTTCTAGTTGAAATCACATGATGCATGACTTGGCTGGCTCGGTTTTATCGTAAAAGTTTGGTTTATTTAATGTTCCTGTGAAATAGGTGATTTTTATCCATTTTATTGTTTTTTTTCTTAGAGTAATTAGTTTTATAGATTACTGCTGATTCTTTTGTTGGATATATTTCCTGATATTTTGTTGAAATATTGCATTAGTAATGTAGTGCCATAAAATGGCACCAAAAATGCACAAGAACAATAGAGCAGTAACAAAGAGGAATGTTAGTCTGAATAAAGTGCATGTCTCCCAGTGAAGAAGACTTGTTAGTCTATTAGCAGGTTATGATAGCAGAATTAAGAAGAGAGCTGTGATGGCAAACTGTGTGCTGTTCAGATTGTATAGAAGGTTGCATATAGAATGGTTGCAAATTTTTGGATGTGTGGAGTAAGTTTGAAGAAAGAATGGATTTATATAAGGGCAGCCTGCACTTGAATGTGTATGGCATCAGGAGTCTGGAGAAATTATTTATTATTATGATATCTAATATGGAAAGTCAGAGAAACTAGATCCTGGCAGGGAAAAAAGCTGTGTGTAAGAGTGACTAAGTTTATGCGATGATCATGGTAGAGGTTATGATGAAAGGATGATTGTGTGTTTGCCTGGTTTGTGTTTACCAAGTGTGTGCAAGGATGTGTGGATAAATGAAGCATTAGATATGAATAGAGATCTGAAAGTTGTTCTGCTGGATCATGCAGACTGCAGAGGTGAGTATGCCAAAACAGCATGGATGTAGCTTATTGCTGTACACAAATCAGAAACAAAAGGAATAGAGTTTGTTGTCTTGGTGAATACCTTATGGCCTCAGATTCTTAGCATTAGTGAGACCATGCTCCCAGTGGCAGATATACCAACTGGTATTGAGAGTAAAGAGTACAGTCATTTTCGGAAGGATAAACAAAACAGGAGAGGAGGGAATATGACACTAATCATATCAGATGATTTCAGTACAATTAGGGGGAAAAGATATGATTGCAGTATTAGCAACAATTTTCCATCTGACAGTGAGTGTGAAACTATGGTGTGAGGTGGAGGACAAATACATGGTGTGGGTGTTATTACAGACCTAGTGGATCAGTTACTAGTGACAATGAAATGAATGGACAAATCATCCCAATGGGTGCTAAATGAATAATCATCATGGGTGACTTTAATTCTCTGAACACTGATTGGGTAGTGGAAAAATCTCTTGAGAAGAATGAAGCTGAGTTTATTGATCTGTTGTTAGGCAATCCTTAAGCAGCATGTGAAAAGGAACTTTAGGTCCAAGAGTGTTAAACCTTATTATGGTGTCAGAAGTTTCATTTAAAGAATCCTTTCTTTTAAGCTTATACGGTGATCCGAATGCATTTTTGAAAATTATGGAGACAACTACTGTGTTTGAATAAAAACTTCAGTTTAATATAACTAAAATCTACATTCGATGTTTCGACCTTTATGTGAAGGGCATCTTCTGGAGCATACAACTATACACAGAAAACAAGCTACACTACAATCAAACTGGTTTGTTAAAGTTCCTCACCAGCCGCTACAACAATTGTTGGCCTGACCTCTGGTGGAAAAAAAAAAAAAAAAAAGTCACGCCTTCCTTCAGGCAGTCTATCCTTCACGGTCTACTGAAAACTGACACACACTGGCCAATACATACATGCTAATTCATACCACCACCCATCACAAAAATATGGAGTTGTTAACACCCTTAAAAACAGAGCTACAACAATTTGCTCTAACCAGCAAGCCCTGAAACAAGAACTAAAAATCATCAGCGACACATTCATAAATAATGGCTATAACAAAAATACTATTAATAAAATACTCCATAAAACAACAAAAACGAATCTATATTACAGTAAAACCATAGCCATCCCATACATTAAAGGATTATCAGAAAAAATATCAACAGAATCCTACAACATTATAACCTCAATGCCACCTTTAAACCACCCACTAAACTTAAAACTATATTCAGCTCCTCTAAGGATCCTCTCCTCCTATTGGCACATCCTGGAGTCTATTGCATCTACTGCACCTGTAACTTACCGTATATTAGTGAAACAGGACGGACAATTCCTATACGCAAGAAAGAACACGTTAGACACATTAAATATAACCATTATGGTGAAGCAGGCCTCTCAGATCACGCGCTCAACACCTTACCCCAAATCAACTGGAAAAGCACCTGCTCTTTACACCACACAAAAAAAACCTGGTATGAAAGGAAATTTAAGGAAGCCTGCGAAATCCTGATAAACCACCCAAATATCAACAACAAATATGGCATGAAAATTCCAAGGATCTGGATGGCACACATTCAGCCTACCTAATATATAAGATCCAGCATAAGTTAGGACTCTAGCCGATCTTCAGCTAGTATTAGAAACCATTCCATACCATTACATTCCATAACTGTCTGGAATGTACATGTATAATCATGATGTCAATGTATGTATATAACTGCTACAACAATTGTTGTAGCAGTTGGTCAGTAACTTTAACAAACCAGTTTGATTGTAGTGTAGCTTGTTTTCTGTGTATAGTTGTATGCTCCAGAAGATGACCTTGACATAAAGGTCGAAACGTTGAATGTACATTTTTAGTTATAATAAACTAAAGTTTTTATTCAAACACGGTAGTTGTCTCCATAATTTTCAAAAATGCATTCGGATCACTGTGTAAGCTTAAAAGAAAGGATTCAGATCATCCATGGAAATGATACCCACAAGCGCTGCAATCGGTATGGTAAATTAAAGATACATATTTCCCTCTTGATCAATCGGCTGGCCTTTTTAAAGAGATGCAGAGACAATAACCTTATTCCTATCTGCATCAGGCTTAAAAAGAAATTTACGTCCGCTAAAGCACTCTGTATCTATGACCGCACAGAAAAAGCAATGCTAAGAGAACAGATCCAAACAGCTCGCCAAAACCTAGCAATTACTCAGAATCTGGTTTCAAAATTGCAATCTGAACTATCGAACTATATTAATCCAGACATTCTACAAGTACTTGAAAGAATTACTGACAATTCGGCCAAATATACCCTTGAAAAGATAAAGAAAAACTCAAGACCGAATTGCATGGGAAAGCAATGCTTCTTGGTCTCTACTCGTTGGTATATCACCACGTGTCTTCAGGTAATGTTCCAGGGAGTTAACAATAGCTTTGACATCCATTTTTAACATGTAATTGCCCAGGTACCAAAGAATGGAAAGATGACAAAATTGTTCTGCTTCATAAAGGGGGATGATAAGACTAAGGCTTCGAATTATAGACCAATCTGCTTGTCTGGAGTTGTGATCAAAGTGTTGGAGAAGCTAATTAGGTCAAGGATTCAGAACTGTGTGGACAGCAGTAGAATTCTTTTGTGTGTGTGTGTGTGTGTGTGTGTGTGTGCGCGCGCACAAGCAGTGTGAATTAATTCTGATATAAGTATGACAGCAGGTGCGTGTAGTATGTGACCTCCCTCGATGAGTCCCTGACTCCCTGGAGGTCTCTTTTAATATTAATAATAATTAGGAATGTAACTGAAATGCAGTATTTGCAGAATGATTTGAATAAGCTGGAATTGTGAGCATGTGAAAATGTTAGTCATTTAGTTAATTATTAGTAAAGTTATGCACTTTGGTTTAATGAGAGATCTGCTGTCATTGGTGGAATTGTGCTAGAAGAAACTGATCAGGCTAGGGATCCTAGAATTTTAGTAGATTGAAAGTGAAGTTCAGAACCAAACAACACAGATTAACATGCAAGGAAGGCATTTTGCCTCTGTACAAGGCTCTATACAATCTCCTGAACTATTGTGTACAGATCTGGATCGCCTGGTTTTCAAGGGGGATGCAGATTCAGTGAAGAGGATGCTAAAGATGATATCTGGGCTGTGAAATGCAGATTACGAGAGCAGATTGGGAATTTGTGAAGCGTAGATACTAGCAAACGGGAGAAAGAGGAACACAATCAAGAAAGGTGTGAGGGTGAGATATTTTTCTATCATAAAGTAGTGCATGATAGGGCAAGGCTAATGATAATGGTAAGTACCTTCTGGATGTCTGCTCAGGATGCATTATTAATGCCCTGTTCTAACAGAAAGATGTGTTCAAGTTCACTTGGAGAGAGGACATGGAAATAGGAAAAGCCTGATTAAATATGTTATTTTTGATAGTGATAACTTCATGCTGGTTGAGAATACAAGAATATAGATGATGTGAAATTGGAAAGTGATCATCACTTAGTTTCAAGTAGAATAAAAATGAATAATTACATTGAAAAGAACAATATATAAGGGCGTTTTAAAAAGAATTAAAGTCGATTAGCCTTTACAGGTAAGCTGTAGGCGCAACTATACAAACAATATTTAGGGAGTCATGTGTGAAGTTGTCTGCAAAGATAGAATATAATACCATGAAGTTAAAGAAGCAGTCCTGGGAAAGAAAGCTTACCAAAAGCTCCTAACAAATAAATCAGCAGATTCCTTAAAAGATTTCATGGGAAGACATTCAGTAATTATAGAATATAAATGTCAGGAAGATGACAAACTGTTTCTGAAGCAATTGAAAAAGCTTAGAAATTGAAGAAATAGTACTGGAAAAGGAATCAGATATGATAAAGGTGACAAGAAAACTGAAGATAACAGTATTCTAGATTGTTTGGAGTAATTACTTTGGCTGTTAAATGAAACAAGCAGTAACAGAACAGTAATACAAAATATTCAAGAGTAATGTAAACAGGAGCACATATTAATACATGAAGGGTAGGAAAAGCTTTCAAAAGATGGCTGTATGGAAAGATGTGGAAAGGTCACTGGAGTTGATATTTGAATAGATACTCTCAAATATGGAGGTATAAAAGTTTCGCAGTGGCAGAAACTTAGAGAATAACAAGGTGGATTCAGGCCAAACAGAGTTTTTCAGGATCTGATTTTTACTTTACAGCAATTTTCACATCACAATTTTCTGATTTTCATTTTACAGTTGAGAAATCATGGAAATATGACAAGGTGTTCAGAGAAAAGCTTTATAAACCACTACAATTATATAGGTAAATAGAACATTATGAAGAGCAATAAATAGTCTGTATTTAAGTTGTGAGCCAGCAGTTATAATTGAAGGAAATACATGAAGATGGCTTGATGTAAAATCAGTGTATGACAGGTTTGCACACTATTTCCACTCTTATTCATTATCTACGTGGATTGCAATTATGAAAGGAAGTAGCATCAAACCTAATATTAGAATCAGAGATATCATACTTAACTCTTTTCTTTATGCAGCTGATGTACTCCTAAACACATCCAGTGCAAGTGTACAGGATTCTCTAACTAATTTGAATAACAGCTGTAACAAAATTTTCATGAAATCGGCAACAAAAAATATCAAAATTATGAAAACAGGCAAGAATATAGAAAAGTTAAGGTGCATTCTTAATGGAGAAGCTATAGATCAGGGTTTAATGGTTCTCATAGGTTCTCAATGGAAAACCTGTAAGTGCATGGTTTAATGAAGATGGCAAATTAAATATGGAAATAGACAACAGAATAAGAAGCTGTTATTGGTGGTGAGCTAGTTGAATAAATTTATATGGAATAAGAGAGAAATAGCCAAAACTAGCAGTATAAAAATAGTTCAAACAATTTTTTTAATCTATGGATCTGAAAGCTTGGTTAGAAATAAAGCACTTGATCAAAGACTAGATATCACAGACATGAGAGTTCTGGGAAAAATTAGAAGAGTGAACAGATACCATCAGTGGCAGAATCATAATAAAAACAATATTTTGAAGGAAATTAAAATTATTAGCATTCAAGAAGGTGTGAGTAGGACTAAGCTAAGGTTGTATGGTCACTTAAACAGAACTTGAGAGGAAAGATGATCAAAACCAGTTTAATGCTAAGGTGGTAGGAAGAAGACCAAGGTCCAGGTTGATTGATTCTGTCAGAAGTGCCTTAGAAGACTGAATACAATATTGGAGTACTGACAACTAGTAGACTAATTTGGAGGAAAATTGTTGATAGGAGATTAGTTAAAATGTAAACTGAATCATGTAGTACTGTCCTTGGGAATCGCATCAGGAAATTGATGGTGATAAACTTAGCAGTTTGTCAGCAATTTAATTGGTCACCTACAGTTACAGAGGGAAGTGACACATGGATTGCATTATTGGGAGATTTTGGATGCTGTAAGAATCTGGAGATGTATAGTAGAGTGAATGTCACTTATGCAGAGATGTTCTCCTAAACATTGTGGATGTAAGGAAGAAAGACTGCAACTTGGAAGTTTTATTTGATTGTCTTGTGCCCACATCTAACAAGATTTTACAAACAGGCAAGATGTCAAAGGTCACTGCACCTTCTTTACATCCACACTGTTATAGGCAAAACCTCTCACTTTCCTTGAAGCCATCAAGTTATGTCATTACCATTTACTATCCTTCTTTATTGGCATGAAATCCTTATTTTTTTGCATGCTCTTGAAGGCTTTACTTTAATTACGTAAACTATAAGTCATTACTTTAGTGATTAGTTATTTTTGTCACCTAGTCATATTGCCGAGTAATTTTTTTCATACCTCTTTGATGACGTGCATATGACACACACACACACACGGAAGCTGAGTTAAATTATTTTATTGAACAATTTACATTACATGTAGTCAGTAATAATAAGGGGCTCACACGAGCCCTTTGTTAAATTTTTCTCAAATTTGCGAGCCTCTTATTCTTCTTGTTTACTTTATTTTTTCAATTTTTTTTTTTTTTGAAACATTAAACGACAAACTCATACGGTAACCTAACAAAAATTAGTCTATTCGGCAGTGTATAAATTATTTGGAATTATTGTTTCAACTCCTCTATAACTAATGTGCCCAAGTTTGAAAATAAAATAAGCGCATGTGCTGTCTTTACCCTTCTCCCTTCTGGTAGCCAATCGTATGGTAAAACCAGTAGCCAATCAAATGTTTTATAAAAGATTTCATTCTTATTATATTTTGATAGTTTAAAAATGTTTTTCTTATGTAAGATAAATTAACACAGTTGATTGTGTGCAAATATTTCATGTTTAGATCATGAAATATTTGTTTAAAAATGACTTGTAGAGGTTGATTGTCCTCTCATACTTTTTGATTAAAATTTGTACACAAGCTGTATTAATAAAAGTTTTCGTGTGAAATACTTTTTTTTTTTTTAAAAAAATCTGAATCCTCATTCCCAATTTGAAATTGACAGTGTAGCATTATTCCTAGTTGCAATGTTGAAAGAACATACAAATCATTTGCTGAAAAGAAAGTATCCTAAAAAACTTATGCACAAGATCTATTTACGTAACTGATCTTGATAAATCAAAGAAAATACTTTATTTCCTTTGAATTTAGAACAACAGATTGCCTTGAATTTCTGTTTATGCTACAGGCCAAAGAAAATGGTGTGTAATTCAAACTGTCACAACAATACCTTGTGCAACAAAGAAGTAAACATGAATTAATTTTATTTCAAAATTATTTTGGCATTATGCAGAACTTTTGCATTACATTACAAATTCGTACATTTGAAGTATAGAAAATAAAGGAACTAAATTCTTACACTCGAAAACAGGAAATGAAATTGGTTGTTTAAATGTAAATAGTCTGTAAGATCTAAAATTATAATTAAAAAAATCAGATTATTGAGAAGGTAAATTTAATTTTTTTAGGATGTCATATATCCTATCATGGAGAAGTAGATATTCATCAGAAAATAGCAATATTTAATAACATGTGAATCTATCAGAAAAACACTCCAAAATAAAACTAGAAGAGAAAGAAATACTCAAATGAAATTATGCAATGCAAAGTATGAAAGAAGTGAGATGTGGAAACATCAAAAATTCAAATCTCAGAAGTATAAGTTGGAGTGGTATGACTATATTAGAAATAAATATTAAAGAACTTTGGAGACCACTGTCTCCTTGAAGCCATTGATGAATATCAAACCAATTGGTAAGATCACATACAATGAATGAATGAATCAGAATCGATTACCAAAACTTTTCATGGAATATCACCTGAAAGGATTGAGAAACATTGGCTGTCCTACTAAAAGATGAGCTAATGTGATAAAGGAACCACAACAGGTTTAATGCAAGACTTTTCATTCTGATTTATTGCGAAGTCGCATCAAAAGAAAAAAATTAACTCAGCATAGTCGAGAGGACTAAACCCCTAAAGCCATGATTCTGCCAGCAAACAGCTCAGTTTAAAATTTTTTTGCAGTGGAAGAGCTTATATGATTTGCTCTCAGTATGATTGACATGTCTCATTAAAAATCACCATCTGATCAAGAAATGCGAATGTTTCCTCCTGGCTTCTGTGAAAATATGACTTCTGCATTATTTCAACCTTAGTATCACCCATAATGCAAAGCACATATCCTTATGGACATGTATAATGCTATGCATTATGTGAAGGGTCACTACTCAGACTGGTTTCGACCTTTATTGAGGTCTCACCAGTGCGGGGCCCAGACCTCAATAAAGGTCGAAACCAGTCTGGGTAGTGACCCTTCGCATAATGCATAGCATTATACATGTCCATAAGGATATGTGCTTTGCATTATGGGATACTAAATCAAATGATGTGAAGTCATTAGCTTCTTTATATGAGTTGCCCCAGTTCTGAAGATAGTTCAAGCACAAACTTGTTTGCTTACACTTGGATAAAGGATTAATCCAAGAATATAATTTTTTGGTATCTTTAATTTATATGTCTTCTGTACTGTTCTTGCATAAGGGAAGCCTTAGCTCTCTGTGCTTTCTATCAAAGATAAATATTTTTATAACCCATCCCATGCTTAGTTTTGCATGCTTATTGTAGCATTTCATGTTTAGAGATGTAGAATTTTTTACAAAATAAACATTAACTTTGACTTATTGTTTGCACTTTGAAGCCTGGGGAAGGTTTCTCAAGTGTCTAGCCTTGCTTTGGATGCAATATGCCACTCAGTATTTGTGTTTTCAATGATGCATAATCTCCACACTGTACTTCAGTTTATTGCTTGAAAAACATTTGATTACACTGAGCGGCTTCACATTTTTATTAACGCCTGTAAACTGTCTTGCAATGTGGCTGTTAAAAAAATATGCTGAAGAACATTGATGAAATGCAGTGAAAACTTCCACTTCAGACTTGAACTACTGTATGTGTGTGCGTGTGCTTTTATAAGTATTTTTCTGTGCTTTTAGTTTGTATATTGATTAATCTTTCACAGCAATATTTTAATGAAATTAATGTTATAGGTGGAATATGAAGTCGGATCCAGATCAGAACCACTTCCAAGTATGTACATGGATGCCCTTGATAGTGCCCTAATTCCAGTTATTTCCTGTGTTTCAGCCTCCAGCCATGAAGGGCCAGTAGTCTTGGAACTTATTTTCTACGTTATATTAAAATGAGCAGCATGTAGTGTGGTAGTCTATTTTTAAAATCTGTGACTCTAACCCATGTTCCTGCATCATCCCTTAAAAAGCAGAGGATTTTTTTATTTTATATACCTGTGCCGCTATTTTTGTGCGGCAGTACTTGGCAGCCTTTAACTGACTCAGTCAGCCTTCAAGAAAAGTGTAGCCTTACAGACTTCATTCTGAAAATAAAGTGCATAGTATGTATAGTATTAAGTCATTTTGTGCAGAGAACTCATTTGAAATAGTTCAGGTTTAAAAACTGACCAGAACCTAGTGGTACCTAACATATGAAGGATTTGTTCAGGATTATGTTAATAGTTATCCAGTAATTATAGGATTTCATGAAAATAATGAAGCCAGCCAAACTTTTCATCCTTAGTTCTTGAAATCATCAAAAATTATGCTACTAGAATAAAGGAAAAGGAAACAAGCGTCAGCTTTCTTTGAGTTTCACACTAGTTTTAAAATCACACAGTTTTGCTATTAAGAATCTTAAACAATCATTCATTGGCCTTTTATTCTGAGGCTGAACTTATTTCCTCAGGGAATCCTCCCCTATTTGAGGAGTGATCAAGAATATTGTGCAGTTTCTTGTATTGTAGAACATACTTCCACTTGAAAATCAACTTGAAATCAACTGTAAGACCTAGTGACACACTGTTGTTATTATGGAGTCATTGATATTTACATTATTTTTTGAAGACATTCACAACTTTTCATGCTTATCAAAGAATGTAGATGCTAGAAAGTACTGTGAATGAACATTCAAACTATTTTAGGTTTAATATTTCTTGTTTTTACAATTTTGACTGTTGAAGAAATTATAAATACAGAAGATTTATGCTTTTTTTCATTTCTGTGTAGAAAGTGCAGCATGTGTTGGCGTGGTCTGTTGTTGTGCTCTTCATGTAAAGTCTTTGAACTACCATAATATCTGATACATATACACCAGACGATGATAAAATCAATTTGTTTATTCATGAAATGAAAATATCTGTAAATATAAAATTAATTTAGTAACCAGTTGATTTGGCAATACATTTTTAACAACACCTGTATTATACATCACTTGTTTATATGCAGTTTTAATTGTTGAAGGCAAAACGATATACTTAATAGTTTAATCTTGCATGATGCTGACTGGGATAATGTAATTGTTTATGGGTAAAACTTTGTTGGAAAAATATTTTTGTGAACAACTTTCTGTGAAAACTTTTAAAAAATATTAAAATGATACATGTTATTATTTCTCTGAGGTTGGTTGCAAGTTCAAGTTTACAAAAATCAAATTATAATGGGACCTGATATTGATGTTGCGGCATAACAAACCTAACAAATCTTTCACAGCACGATATTTAGAATTTATAAAAACATATGCAAAACTAACTCTGCAAGTTGTCAAATACTGATTTTTATATCTTGTGTATTTAGCCATATTTTCAAAAAAGCAGAATATTGAGCAAGCCTCTAATCACACTTTATTAAGTTTGTTCTTTAAATCTCTAAGAAATATTTTTCTGATATCTTTATGAAAAATGGTTTCCTCATTTTTATGTGGATGTAGTATTTTTTTATGATCATATTTTGTATTTTGTTCTTTAAGATGTGCCATACTACATTTCATTCGAGATTTTCTAGCTTCAACTTGAACTATGTGCAGTTTACATATATTTGAATATGTATTTATTATTTAGACCTGCAGAAAACTGCTAATTTTTGCACTTGCTTTTATATTCTATAAATTATAACCTATCAATTAAAATATATATATTATAGTGTACTTACACTGCTCAGATTGGTAGGGGAGAAATTTAATGATTTCTATTTTCCATGAAGGACAGTCATAATTCTGTAAAGTTTAATGTACAAAAGTTTTGTAGATATAAATATACGAAAACAAATCTTGTGAAGTTTTGAATGTAAAAGCTTGCATTTTGTTATTCTTCATTTGTGAAATTCTATGAAAACTGTTCAGTTATTTTATTTTGGGAAACGTAGATACTAAAAGCTTGATTTTTGTTCTCTCTCTCTCTCTCAGTTTTCTTCCTCATTTTGGAATGTTAATTCAGTCTTTATTTTTTATTTATGACAGTTGTATGAAATAAATACAGTATATGAAACACAATAAATATGCAATTTCTACATATGCATATTTCTTCTTAATCATTGATATGCTTTTATGAAGAGGAATCATATCAGGTACAAGATAGATAGATATATATATATATATATACACACACACATATACATACACACACACAGTTACATCCCAAGTTACGTAAATTCGCAGTCATGTAATAAATCTACTAGTGCCTATGAGCACGTTTGCAGCTTTGCACAGGTGCGTCTTTGACAGCCTTAGTCCAGTGCAGTAGGTAGATGCCCTCGCACGGTTAGCTCAGTCACTTGTTATCACTGTTAGTTTCATTGTTTTTTTATCCTTAAAATGGAATGCAAACGCAAAACCACATGCACTGGTAAGAAATCTAAAAAACAAAGGTCTACAATTACTTTAGAAGAAAAGTTAAAGAAGGGAAAAATTATATCAACAATAGCTCAGGAAATAAATCAACCTATTTCGACAGTGAATAGAATAGTGAAGGATAAAGTTCACATTGTTGAAAGCACGAAAGGTGTGGTAGCATTGAAGGGCACAATTATTACCAAGAAGAGGCTGGACCCTGATATCAGAGATTGAGAAATTGTTGTCTCATTGGATCGGTGATCTGACACAGGAGCAGATACCGTTAAGTTCACTGATTATCCAAAAGAAGGCCATGTCCTTATATAAGGATTGAAAAGGGTAGGCTGGCATCATGGACATGAAGAGTACATTTAAAGCTAGTGCTGGATGGCTCAAACAATTCAAGAAACATACAAATCTGCACGGCATCAAAATCATGGGTGAGGCAGCAAGGTGCAGATACAAACGCAGTAAATTGATTTCCTGAGCTAATGGCAGAAATAATTGAGGGGGGGAATATTTGCCTGAGCAAATATTCAATGCCAATGAAACGGCTCTATTTTGGAAGAGGATGCCAATAGACATTTATTGCAAAAGAGGAAAAATCTGTCTGGTTTCATGGTCGCAAAAGATTTTATCACTGTTATGATTGGTGGTAACATTTCAGGGGACTTAAAACTTAAACTGCTTACAGTGTACTATTCCCAGAGACCGCATGCTGCCTGTAATCTGGAAATCCAACACCAAGGCTTGGGTTACACGTGTGCTATTCGGAAACTGGTTCGATAACCACTTTGTTCACCAAGTGAAGGAATATTGTGCCGAGAAAGGAATCCCGGTTGAAGTGCTTCTCCTCCTGGACAATGTCCCCAGTCACCCAAAAGAGTTTGATAACTTTCATCTTGATGTAAAACTTCCTCCTAGAATTACCCCACTATTGCGACCTTTAAAGCCTGGTATCTGCGGTGTATGTTTTCCCAAGCAATCAATGCTATTGTTAGTGGTAAGGGTATTATTCTACGTGATTTCTGGAAGAATATCATATCCTTAATGCTATCAAAAACATTGGGGTGGCTTGGGATGAAATCAAGCAGACAACAATGAATGCTGTGTGGAAGAAACTCTGCCCAGAAATGGTCCATAATTTTAAGGGTTTCACAGAAGGAGAACAAACAATGACTGATACGGGTGCTGAGTTGACACAAGAATTACAGCAGGCAATGAAGATGTGTGTGCAACTGGCACAGCAGTTAGAGCTGGAAGAGATAATGGTGACAGTGAAGAAGGGACTAGCCGAGGTTTTTAAATCGATAAACATGGTATTAGCATAATTAGAATCGAGGGATCTGAACACTGAGCAGTTTGAAGATGTTAGCCACTGTATCTATTTCGATATGTCTAGTTATAAGGCCATCTAGAAGACAAGAAGCATATAACCACACAGTCTATTCTAGACATGTTGTGTGATGCCATTCACAACAAAGTCAAGATGACAACTCAGACAACCTCAACTACCCTCAACCTTCAACATCGAAAGGGATAAAACTTCCCACAGAACAGCCAACTTAGCTGTCACAAGACATTTTTTTTTATTTGAGAAGTGAATATTTCAGTTTTATTCTTTTATATTATGTATTTTTCATATTTACAGTATGTATATTATTCAAATACAATTGATAATTTTTTTTAATCAATTTTTTTATAATTGAATTTTTTTTCATCATCATCATCAAATTCCTGCCATATACCCTCAAGGGGTGTACAGGATATGATAGTACTACATGAAAAATTTACATTATTGCTAACTTCCTATCTACAATTTTCCTCCAGATCACTCTGTTACTTGTCAAGACACAAATGTTATCAGATCTTATATTTCTGTCGTCTAAGGCAGTTTGTACCCTATCAAACCACTGATATCTTGGTCTTCCTCTGGGCCGTTTTCCTGCCAACCTGACAGAGAACACTTGCTTTGCTAATCTTTCTTCGCCCATTCTGTTTAAGTGACCATACCACCTGAGATTAGCTGTGCTAACGCATTCCTGGATGTTGACAGTATCAAGTTCTTTTCTAATATACTCTTTTTTAATATGATATTGCCATTGATGCCATCTGTTCACACCTATAATCTTTCTCAGGACTCTCATATCTGCGGTCTCTAGTCTTTGGTCAAGTGTTTTTACTTCTGACCCAGCTCTCAGATCCATAAGTTAAAACTGGTTTTGAACACTGTCTTGTATACAGCTAATTTAGTGTTCCGACTAATTTCTCTCTTATTCCATATGAATTTATTCAATTGACGTCCTACTATACCTGCTTTATTGATTCTGTTGTCTATTTCCATATTTAATTTACCATCTTCACTAAAAATTGTGCCTAAGCAGGTGAAATGTTTTACTTGTGCCACAGGTTCTCCGTTCACAATGCAGTTGACATTTTCAACGATTCTGCCTATTTTCATTGTCTTTGTCTTTTTGTTGCTGACCTTCATACCATATCTATTACAACAGTTATTCAATTTAGTCAGGGAATCTTGCAGACTCATAGTGGATTTATTGATAAGTATAACATCGTCCGCATAAAGCAAAGAGCTGAGATTAACATCTCCAATTTTGATATCAGGTTTAATACCACTTTCCTTCATAATGTGATCCATATAGATAATGAATAACAGAGGGGATAATGCACATCCTTGTCTGACACCAGATTTAACATTAAGCCATCTTCCTGTACTTCCTTCCTTCCTTCCTTCAATTCTAACTGCTGACTTACAACTCAAATAAAGACTACGTATTGCTTGATATAATGCTCCATTGACACCATATAACTGTAGCGTATTGAATAGCTTCTCTTTTGGCAACTTATCATATGATTTTTCCAGATCTACAAAACTCAAATAGAGATTTTTTTATATTCCCATATTTCTCGACTATTCTTCGTAAATTGAAGATCTGATCCTGACAGCCTCTATTTGGCCTGAATCCAGCTTGTTCACCAATATGTTCTTCCACAATTCTTTGCAACTGTTTCTCAAGTATGCTAGCATAAATCTTACCAGGAACACTCAGCAGGGAAATACCTCTCTAATTCTCACATTCAGTTTTATTTCCCTTTTTATATATGGGTACTATGAGAGCTCTACTCCAATCATCGGGAATTCGTTCCCTCTGTCCAGGCCTTCTGAACTATGCATGCAGCCATTGCAAGACTTTTATACCACCATACTTCAGCATTTCTGGTCGAATATCATCTACTCCTGCTGCCTTTCCACATTTTAAGCCTTTGATGGCTTTTTCTACTTCAAGTTTGGATATGTATTCCTGACTATGCCTGTTGAGTGTTTTTTTTACCACTGTGATGTCATCACTGCTTGTTTCATTTAGCAATTTTTCGAAGTAATTACTCCATACTTCAAGGATATCTTTTTCTCCTATTTTCATGTCACCTTTGTCATCTCTAAATCCTTTTACAGCACTCTTTCCTCCATTCCTAAGCTTCTTCAATAACCTCCAAAATATTTTGTCACCTGCTTGATATTTATTTTCTATGTTCTTGCCAAAGTCCTTCCATGACTTTTGTTTAGCTAGTTTTACACAGTGTTTAGCTTTCTTACATTTGTCTCTGTATTCTCTAAAAGCACAAGCTGACTTATTTGCCAGGAACGTTTTATATGCTTTCTTCTTTTCCTTCACTACCTCTTTAACTTCCTGTGTCCACCATGGAGTTCTGATTTTTCTATCCTTGCAGACAACTTCACCACATGCCTCTCTGGCTGAATCAAGGTTTTCTTCAAGGCTTGCCACTGAATCTCTATAGTTTGGTTCCTGTTCTCAAACTAATTTTTTTCTTCAATAATCTTTGTGTATTTTAGTCTACAGTTCACATCTGAGAGCTGCTCAACTGTTATTCGCTTTAAAACTTTCTTACATGTTATTCTTTTCAATATGAAATTCAATTTTATCCTGCTCAGGACTAAATAGTGATCATTTCCAATTTCAAATCCTCTGTACACTCTGGTGTCCTGCACAAGGGAGAAAACAACACTATCAACAATAACATAGTCAATAAGACTTTTCTTATTTCTTGCCTCTTCTCTCCATGTGGATTTGTGCTTATTTTTATGTTTGAACATTGTGTTAGTGATAACCAGTCCATGTCCTGAGCAGAAATCCAACAAATATTTGCCATTATTATTAGCTTTGCTCTTTTCTCCAAATTTTCCCAAAATATTTTTGTATGTCTGACAATCATTTCCTACTTTGCTATTTAGATCCCCAACAAGGACCAACTTTTCCTTTTTCATTCTGTTCAGAGTTGCTTTCTCTAAAGCCTCAAAAAATTCCTCTACTTCTACCTTAATAGAGCCTTCTGTGGGACCATAAGCACAAATAAGTCTCATTGTCCAGTTCTCCATTCTCATATTTGCCCACATTACTCTACTTGAGACTGCTTGCCATTCAAGAAGATTAGCCTCGTCTTTAGTGTTGAATACAATGGCTACTCCTTCTTTCTCTTGATTGTCATTGCCTGAATATAACATTTTGTATTTATTGCTGAGAAAGATCTCACCAGTTTTTCTTTTTTTTGTTTCTGTCACCCCTATTATGTCGATCTGGTACTTATCTAATTCTTCAGCTAGCTCCATTTCTTTGCTAATGAGGCTTTTTATGTTGATAGTACCGATCTTTAACTCTGGTGATGTTGAGTTAGGGTGTTTTTTCAGATTTGTTCCAGTAGCTGACTTTTCACCCTGGTTCGCTGGTGAAAACAACAGGAGCCGTGTTTAACCAGGCAACACTCCAGCCGGCATGAAATTTTGTCATGTTGTACCATCATTTTATAATTTGGTTTAAGCCAATAAGAATTACAATTTGGTTGGCTAAATCCCAAATTGCCAACCCATCCTCGTTCGTTCAGTATCCAGGTTCGTTCAGTATCATCACCTTCTCGTGGTGCACCCTGTTGGGTGCACCACGAGAAGGTGAGGATTGGACATTAGGTCAGAAGCCCTGGTCGGTGTTTTCCGCATTCCTTTAAAGGCGATGTGGAGGTCTCCTCTCAGTTATACATCTTTGACCCTTAAGCACCCACCCCTTTTTTTTTATAGCAAAAAAATTAATGTAAGACAGCAGTATGAGTAGCCATTGAACATTTTATTGTATGTATTATGTAATTTACAAATTATAGTTATGTAAAGATTTATGGAACGCATTACTTAAGTAATGCAGGGTGCAACTATATTTGCACTTAGCATAGTTTCATAGATTCTTTTATGAAGAGAATTGTGGAATTCATTATAAAACGTTTTCAGTTCATGAACATGGAAATGCTGGTAAGCTATTGTTGTTATAAAATAGAGATGAATGACTTTGAGTAGTACCTTAACACATTTCTCCTCACAAAGATATTCTTGGAAATGAAATTTCCAATACCATCATTTTATATTTTGGTTTAAGACAATAAGAATACAGTTTGCTTAGCTAAATCACAAATTGCCAATCCATCCTTGTTCATTCAGTATCCAGATAGATACCTAACAGGGTGCACTATGAGAAGGTAAGGATTGGACACGAGGTCAGAAGCCTTGGTTAGTTCTCCGCATTCCTTTAAAGGCTATGCGGAGGTCTTCTTAAAGTCCAAAGACTAGAGACCACAGATATGAGAGTCCTGAGAAAGATTAGAGGCATGAACAGATGGCATCAGTGGCAATATCATATTAAAAACAAGGATATTAGGAATGAACTTGACATTGTTAGCATCCAGGAATGTGTTAGCAGAGTTAATCCCAGGTGGTATGGTCACTTAAACAGAATGGGAAAGGAAAGGTTAGCAAAACAAGTGTTCTTTGCTAGGTTGGCAGGAAAAAGACCCATAGGAAGACCAAGATATAGGTGGATTGATACAGTAAAAAGTTCCTTAGAAGATAGAAATATCTGATAATGTTGGAGTCTTGACAAGTAACATATTGATTTGGAGGAAAATTGTAGATAGGAAGTTAGTAATGATGTAAGTTTTTCATGTAGTACTATCATACCCTGTATACTCCTTGAGGGTACATGTCAGGAATTTGATGAACATGATGATGATGAATTTCCAATCTTAAAATTTCAAAATCCAATCTGCGATGGATTTTGAAATTTTAATAAGGTGTTGAATATATTTTGTAAAACTGCTGTATTCCCAACACACAAACCTGGTTGCATGCTAACTGATGGAACTAAATATTAAATGATGGCATTTAAATGTAGAGTGCATTTCTGTGCACTATATTTTGTGGGCTCACACATTGTGGTTATTGCTAACTACACTGACTTATGCATTAGGCAAAAAGCTTTCACAAATTAAACTCCCTCATTTCCCTCCAAATTCTAATGAATTTCGAAATATGCATATTTTAGCTCTTTCAAAGCAAACAAACAATAAGATTTCTCAAATTTTATGCATCTGGTATTTAAGCATTTTTTTTGTTAGATAACTGGTCTATGAAATTTTTGTAAATATGGATCTCACCCATAAAAAATTGTAAATCTATCTAAATATATCTTACGTTTAGTATTGTGGGTCAGCAGAGGCTCAGATAATCCAACCCTTCTCCCTCCCCTTCTGTGGAGACCAAACATGCAACTTTATTCAAAGCACATAAGCAGTTTTCAGGGTGGTAATCTTATACTTGGATGATGAAAACTCTTTTCAGCATAAACTAGCATTAATTTTTATTGTTTCAGTGAATAATAGATATTATTGAGATTATGTATGAAAGATTGACACAACGTGGGGGGAAGGTGGTCCTTGCTGGAAATCTTAACAGCAGAGTAGAAAATATTTACATGGCATATAGAAATGTTTTGGGAAAATTTGAAGAAGAGCAAACATAATAATGGTAAGTACCTACTGGATTTCTGTTCTGGACATGGATTGGTTATTATTAACACTATGTTCCAGCATGAAAATATGCACAAATTCACATGGATAGAAGATGCAAGAAATAAAAGTCTCGTGTTATTGTTGATTGCAATGTTTTCCCACTGGTTCATTACACAAGACTATGCAGAGAATTTAAAATTGGAAGTGATCAGCATTTAGTTTTGAGCAGGCTAAAATTGAATTTCATATTGAAAAGAAGAGGGAATAAGATTTTAAAAGGAATCAAAGTTGAGCATCTTTCAGTTGTGAATTGTAGACTAAAATACACGAACATTATTCAAGAAAAAAAATTAATAGTTTGAAAATGAGAACCAAACCTTGGAGAATCAGTGGCAGACCCTGAAGAAATAATTGATTCAGCCAGAGAGGCATCTAGTGTGATTGTTTGCTGTCATAGAAAAATCAGAACTCCATGATGGAATCAAAAAGTTTAAAGAGGCAGTAAAGGAAAAGAAGGAAGCATATCGAAGGTTCCTAGCAAATAAGTCAGCTTGTGCTCTTAGAGAAAAATATAAGAAACAAAGCACTGTGTAAAACTAAACAAAAGTCATGGGAAGACTTTTGTAAGAACATAGTAAAACCAGGAAGGTGGCAAAATATTCTAGAGGCTATTGAAAAAGCTTAAAAATTGAGGAAAGAGATGATAAAGGTGATATGAAAACTGAAGATATTTCAGGTACTTTGAAAGATTGCTAGATGAAACAGATGGGGACAACATGGTGGTAGAAAACACTCAACGTGAATGTGTATCACTTTTTGAAATAGAAAAGCCATCAAAAACCTGAAATGTGGAAGGCAGCTGGAGTAGGTGATATTCAACTAGCATTGTATAAATATGGAGGTAGAAAAGTTTTGCAGTAGGTACATTGCAAAATTCAGAAGGTGAATTTCCAGCTGATCATAGTAGAGTTCTCAGAAAGTATATGAAATTGTAGAGGTGATAGGATTTTTATGTTTCAATGAAACTGGTCTACTGCAGTGTGTGTGGTGGGAGGGGGTGTGTCGTAAGATATTCACATCTATAAAAAGGGGAATAAAGCTGAATGTGAGAATTACAACGAAATGTCTCTACTAAGTGTTCTAGGATTTATGCAAGATTTGTCTCAAGTATACTTGCATAAGATTTATGCAAGCATACTTGAGAAATGGCTGAGAAAAACTGGAGAACAACAAGGCTGGGTCAAATAGAAGGTGGTCAAGATAAGATTTTCACTTTACAACAGATAGTTGAAATCATGGGAACATAACAGGAATCTCTACTTAAGTTTTGTAGAACTGATAAAGGCACATGACAAGGTGCCAAGAGGAAAGTTGTTCAAATTATTATGGTGTATATGGAACATTGTATCAAGCACTACTTAGTCTATATCTCAGTTGTAATTTCTGATATGTACCTTCAAGGGATGTACAGGATAGTTATGATAAAGTAACACCATTACTAACTTCTGATCAAAATTTTCCTCCAAATTAATTGCCATCTGTCAAAACTCCAATATTATTAGTTGTTATATTTCACTCTTTTAAGGCACTTTTTTTACTGTATCAAGCCATTTACATCTTCGTCTTCCTCTGGATCTTTTTCTGGCAAATCTAGCAAAGAACACTTGTCTTGCTAATTTTTCCTTTCCCATTTTGTTTACATGAACACACCATCTGATATTAGCTCTATGACCAGATTCCTGATTGCTAACAATAGCAAATTCTTTCCTCATTTTTATATTTATAGATATAGATATTTTATATTTACAAAATATCCTAATTTTTAATGTGATACTACCATTGGTGTCAACTGTTCACTTTGATTATCTTTTTCAGAACTCTCATGTCTGAGGATCCAGTCTTTGATCAAATGTTTTATTTCTAATCCCACTGTCAAATCCATAAGTTAAAATTGGTTTGAATACTGTCTTGTATACAGTTAATTTAGTGTTTTGACTATTTTTTTTTTTGTTCCATATAAACTTATTTAGCTGACTTCCTACCATACCAGCTTTACTAAATATTATGGCTAAATAGGTGAAATGTGTTACTTCTGTAGGTTCATTTACGATGCAGTTGATATTTTCAGTGTTTCTATTTTCATTGTCTTTGTCTTTTTATTGCTAACTTTCATACCAAATTTATTACAACAGTGAATTCAATTTAATCAGACACAATCTTGCAAACTTGTGCTGGATTTAATTAGAAATATAAAATCATCTGCATAAAGTAAAGAGCTAAGATTAACATCGCCAAAACTGATATCAGATTCAAAACTACTTTCCTTCAAAATATGATCCATTTAATAATAACAGTGGAGATAATGTGCATCTTTGTTGCACAACTAATTTAACATCAAACCATCTTCCTGTACCTCCTTGAATTCTAACTGCTGATGTATAGCTTAAATAGAGAATATCGCTTGATATAATATCTCATTTATGCCATATAACTAGCATTTTGAAGAACTTTCCTCTTGGCACCTTTTCCTGATCTACAAAACTTAAATACAAATCCTTATTATATTCCCAAGATTTCTTAAAAATTTGTCTTGAAAATGAAATGAAAAAGATTAATTTGGAGGAAAATTGTTGATCAGAAGTTACTAATGATGTAACTTTTTCGTGTAATATCATAATATTCTGTATGCACCCTGGAGCATAGTACATGTCAGGAATTTGATGATAGTACAAAATATGTTTTCGAAAATGAACTGGTTAGACTATTACATTGGTGTCCAAAACCTAAGGACGAACACTTGTGGCAAGACGTCTGATGCAAATTCAGACAAATTAGCTTGTGGCAATTTGCATAGCTGACGATTTCGAGTAGAAAACCGGTGCATTCATTTCAAATCGCGCCAAAGGGGTCACATGGTAGCATTCAACAGAATAAAAGGCTGTGCTAAGCAAAATGTGTTTGAAGGAAGCTTTTTTCATGAAGTGATAAAATTGCAAACTTGGATGCCAGGTAATGTCTCAAGGACATCATCTAGAGCAGGGGTCTTCAACCTTTCAGACAGTGCAGGCCGCATTGAAAATTTCAGTGAAGCCTGCAGGCCACTAAGCTATACTCTGCGGTATTTAGAACTAAGATGCTTTCCAGATTCAGAAGGAACGCTGTGCATTTGATACTTTACATAAAATCCTATCAAAATAAACTCAGCTTTAAGAGCATAGGTAGGAGTCGGGTTCATGATAAGTAAATACAATCAATACTTGAAAAAAAGATAATTTAATGAAGAAAACATTCATTTTTTACAATGCCAATAAGCAACTTGGCAATGTTTTTCCTTGACTAGCTTGTCGATGTTGGCATGTGTTGGAAGTCGCTACACGCAGAGTATGCTCGACATGTTCGTAATCTGAGTTCTTGTCTTAGACTTCACATGCTTCATTCTGCAGAACAACTGCACACATAAGTATGTGCTTCCTAACAAAGCACACATCTTCAAAGCATGCTGGCGAAGATTAGGGAATGCTTCCTCAGAAATGAAGTCTGTAAAATGTAAGCAAGCCCACATTGAATAATTTTTCTCTCAAAGAAGAGTTGTTTTGGAGTTCAAGCAGCTCTATTTGTACCGAGCCTGGCATTTTGGCAGCATTGACAATGAATGGCACTGAAAATAAATCTAAAGAAGACTTGATGACGCACTTTGCAACACAGCTAATTTTGTAGCGTATTCATCAAGAGACGAACAGTTGGACTCGGCGAGAAGCTGAAAATGAGAAGTTTTTTTTTTGCGAGTTGTGCCTCCCAAAGTTTGAGCTTGGCCACAAAAGCGTTGATGTGATCAAACAGAGTGTGCACCAGTTGATCTTTGGATTGTAGCCGCATATTTAGGTCATTCATTTTTGTGACTGGCAATGAGATGCCAGTCACAAAGGCGAAGTGTTATCCACTTCAGATTGTTGAATTCCGCAATCGGCTTCCCCTTTGTTTTCATGAACTGCTGTATTTCGCTCCATAAATCAAAGACTCTTTTAAGAACCTTCCCTCTGCTCAACCAACGCACGTCACTATTATAAACCACATTGCCGTGATCCGCTTCGTACTCTTGGAATTGATGACTCAATCCTCCTGCCCTAATAATATTGGCAACAGTCACAATAACTTTCATGACATTCTCAAATCCAATAGTTTTCACGCACAAATTCTCCTGGTGGATTAAACGGTGGTAATGAACGAAATCTTTTCCTTCTAGTTCCGGTTCTTTCCGTAGCAACGCAACAAACCCTTCGTTCTTTCCCACCATAGCAGGGGCAGCATCAGTTACCACATCCTCGAGGTTGGTTAAGCTGAGGTCAAAACTGGAGCGCTTTCTTGGCAGCTTCAAGAATATCAGTGCTTTTCGTCGTTCCCTTCATAGGTACGAGCGTTAGTAGTTCTTCTGCCACATTGAATTGTTGATCAATGACACGGAAAAAGATAGCCAGTTGTGCTGTATCCTTTACATCTGTGCTCTCATCTAAAGCAAGTGAATAAGACGTAAATACGGACGACCGTTTTTTTTAAAGTTCCTTCAATGTCATTGGCAAGTTCTTCGACATGACTTGCTACAGTTACCCCAGACAAACTCGGTTTTTTAAACACTTCCTAATTATTTGGGCACAAAATATCCCTAGCAGCGATGGGACACTTTCACAAACTCGCCCTCCAAGAAGGCTTTTAATTTTTTAGTAATTTTTTCAGCTATTACATAACTTACTTTGACGCTTGCTTCCCTCTGCCTTTCAAACGTACCCTGCTGGCATTTTAAATCAATTTGGAGACGTTTCACTTTGTCCACATGAAGCTGCCCTTGAAGGTGATCAAAATTGGATGCATGCTTTGTCTGAATGTCGTTTTATATTATATTCTTTTAATACTGATACTGACACACGACAAATTAAACACACTTGCTTATCGTCGATCGGCACAAAAAAGTACAAATTGGTCCACTTTTCATTAAAAACCCGACAAGAATCACTTGATTTACCCTTTTTACTTGTAGATGCCATAGTGACGGAAGATGAACCCAAAAAATGATCCAAAATGGCCGTGTAACAGTTATTATCCAATGAATATGTCTCACACTAATGAAAAAGTCTTGCAATATAAAACCACAATAGGCTATGACTGACAGGACGAACTTGAGTGCACTTATACACGAATATCATGCTGTTCACGATTGCTGACTGTGGATGAGATCCTCTTGCATTTATATGATAATAACGAAGTATCGAGAACCTTAGAGATATATCCGGAAAGCATAGGCAGCGCACTCGAGCGAACTGCTGCTTCAGCCATCTACTTGCGAAGTTATGGTAGATGGCTGAAGAAGCATGTCTATTTAATATTTATTTTTATATAAAGTATCAAATGCACAGCGTTCCTTGTGAATCTGGAAAGCATCTTACAATTCTAAATACTGCAGTATAGCGTAGTGGCCTGTGGGCGTCATTGAAATGATTTTTTATTTAATCGCGTTTTAATGTTAAATAGTTATTTTTTCAAAATGGACGACATCTGTGGCAAAGAGCTCTGTGGGCCATGCATTGAAAACCCCTTCACGCACTCGCGACAGCACGTAGTATACGTTTGTTTGGAACTTAAGCTCGCATTTTGTTTTCAGACATGCTACTGTCTTTTTGTACTTGTTCTGTTATTACAACTTTAAGTCTAATTCTTTATATACTTCTTTGATTGTGATACCTGAAGATGTTGGTCAATTCAACGAAACTAGTGTGTTAGTAGTATCTTTTCAAATATATGTCATCTTTTTATCTCTCGGTATCAGTCATTAAAGCTTTTTCATAATATTCCGATTAAAAATGAATTCTGAAAAAAATAAAAAAATAAAATATATATATATATATATAGCTGTGAAATGTACGCTTTGATAATAAAAGGTATGACAGGAAAAATAGACGTGTGAACATGAACAAAATGAAGGATAGAGTGCTGTATGGAGACTCGTTAGTACGAGGTGTGTTAGTAGAGGATTTGACAAAATCGTACCAACCTGGTGCGACCATAAAGGACGTAACTGCGTCTATTAGAGAGCAAAAGGAAAGGGTGAAAGAAATGATTGTTGTGGCAGGTACGAATGATTTGAAAGGAGATAAAATGGAAATGATAGAAGACCTGAATGAATTGTTTGAGGTAGCAAAAGAAAAGAGTGAGAGAGTTAGAATGATTAGTCTTTTGCCACGGTATGACAGTGAAATGTTTAAAAGGAGGGCTATAATTGCAAATGACTTTATGCGTGGGTTATGTATGACGAGTGGTGAAATTTGTGGATGTGTGGAGTGAGTTTGATGGGCGAAAGGATCTATATAAGATGGATGGCTTGCATTTGAATGGTTACGGTGTAAGAAGACTTGAGAAAGTGTTGCTGAATGTAGTGGATGTGCAAATTCAGGGAAACTAGATTTGTTAGGGGGGGTGGGTAGAGATACAGTCCTTATGGAGGCAGTTGAATGTAAGAATGAATATAATATGCCAGAGCAAATAAGGACAACAAATCAGAGTGGGTTAGTTAATATAAGGCATCAAGGTAGGGTTGGGGCTAATGGGGGGTCTTAAATTCATGTACACTAATGCTAGGAGTATTAGGAACAAGAAGGAAGAGTTTTTGGCCATGGTTGGCACTTCCAGACCACAGGTTATAGGTATTAGTGAAACATGGCTGACTGTAGATGATATAACTAGTGGGATTGAATGTGATGGGTATAGTGTGTTCAGGAATGACAGAGAGAATAAAATGGGGGGAGGAGTATTGTTGATGATAGCTGATGAGCTCCAGCCAAGGAGAATAGAAGTTGAATTGCAGGACAGAGAAAAGAGCACATTTGAGGCCATTTGGTGTGAGATTGTGGCTAGCAGAACTAAATATACAATTGGGTGCTGCTATAGACCAGGTGATGGAAAAGATGGTGGTGACAGTATGCACAAGCAAATAGAAGAAATGGGTGGAAGGAGGGTGATTATTATGGGAGATTTCAACTATGGTCGCATTGATTGGAGTGAGGAGAGGACACACGGGAGGAAGGAGGGTGATTATTATGGGAGATTTCAACTATGGTCGCATTGATTGGAGTGAGGAGAGGACACACGGGAGGAAGGAACTGGATTTTATGCGGTTATTAAAGGATAACTATCTGCGACAGCATGTAATGGAAAATACTAGGGGTCAGAGAGTGCTTGACCTAGTAATTACATCTGAGGATTTGGCTGTAACAAATATGACCACATTGCCACCAATCGGTGAGAGTGATCATAGGGTTTTAACTTGGGAGGTGGCTAAAGGTGTAGAATTTTCAATTAAGACAGGGTACATGTGGAATTATCGGGCGGGAAAGTATGACAAGCTTAGGAGTTTGGTTCAGTGCCATGGCATGTACAACTGCAAGGGCTAGAAGTTGATAGTGCATGGGAGGTAATTAAGAAGTGCTTGCATGAAGCAATGGCTGACTGTATACCTAGAGTCCGAATAATAAATCAAGTAGGGGTTAAATGGATGAATAACACCATTAAGCTTGAGTTGCAAAAAAAAAGAAACAACTATGGAGGGAATTTAAGGAGAAGGGTGACCGGCAGGCACATGAACGGTATAAAGCGCAGGCCAGAAGGGTGATGAGTGTGGTAAGAAAAGCAAAAAAGGATTACGAAAGAACATTGGCCAAGCAAGCTAAAGAGAATCCTAAACAGTTTTTAGATATGTAGCAAGTAAAAGGAAAAATGTACATGGCAGATTGATTTTAAAGAATGACGATGGTAGGGAGGTAACTGAATCAGTTGAGTTACTGAGTGAGCGCTTTGCAAAAGTATATCATCCAGGTGGTGACATTGCAGAAACGAATAAACCAGTAGATTATACGGGAATTGTGGTTAATGAAGTGGAGGTGAGTAGTCTATTGCATAACCTCAATGTCAATACATCTGTGGGATTGGATGGTATACCAGCTCGTGTTGTACGAGAAGCAGCTAAAGAATTGTCAGTACCCTTGACCATTTTGTTTAATTTGAGTCTCGGGTCTGGGTTAGTCCCGAGCGGGTGGAAAGAGGGGAAAATAGTTCCACTGCATAAAGGTGGTTCCAAGACTGCTGTTGTAAATTACCGACCGATTAGCATATCAGGAATCATTGTCAAGGTCTTAGAGAAAATAGTCAAAAGGAAAATACAAGATTGGATTGAAGAAAATGGGATACTGTATCGGGGACAGCATGGTTTTGTGAAGGGTAGGTCATGCCTCAGTAACTTGCTCACGTATTATAACACAGTGACGGCTGAACTGGATAAGGGTAATGGGTTTACGGTGATTCTACTGGACCTTGCCAAGGCCTTTGACAGGATTCCACATGGAATTCTAATCAGTAAATTGCAGCATATGGGAATGGACATAGGGTTGGTGAGATGGATAGGAGGGTGGTTGACGGAGAGATATCAGAGAGTGGTTTACTCGGGAGTAGAGTCCACAAGATGGCCTGTGACTAGTGGTGTGCCACAAGGATCTGTTCTTGGACCACTGCTGTTTAATTTGTTCATAAATGATATAGGAAATGATCTGAGAGGAACAGTTCATTTGTTTGCGGATGATGCGAAGTTGGGTAGGGCAATAGTGAATGCAGATGACGTCAAAATTTTGCAGGATGATTTGGATAGATTGGAGGTCTGGGCTAAGGTTAATGGATGTCAGTTTAATGTGGCAAAATGTAAGGTTATGCATTTTGGGGTGAAAAGATTGGCGGCAGTTTACTGCATTGGTGGAACCCTGCTCCAGGAAATTGATGAGCCACGAGATTTAGGAGTGTTGGTGGATAAGGAATTGAAATTTAGGGGACACATTGCAAAAGTGACCAAAACAGCTCATCAAATCACTTGGTTGCTGAAGAATACGTTGACAAGCAGGTTATTATTCCTCTCTATCGAGCCTTGATAAGACCCCATCTAGACTACTGTGCTCAGATTTCGTCACCTAGGTTTCTTCTTGATGGGGAGGATGTGGAGAGGATCCAGAGGCGAGTGACCAAGATGATAGCAGGTCTGTGGAATGAACCGTATGAGAACAGGTTGAGGATTTGTGGGTTGCAAAAATTGGTTGATAGGCGGAGGAGGCGAAATATCATTGAGACATTCAAATTACTGAAGGGTTTCTATAAAATTAATTCAGAAGATATTTTTGAGAACAGGGCTGGTTGTGGGAGGACTAGGGGACATCCATGGAAACTGGGCAAAAGTGTGGTTAGTAAAGGTGTTAGAGCTGGGTTCTTTACTTTTAGAGTAGTGAATGAGTGGAATGCGCTCCCTGAGTCTGTAGTGGATGCTGTGACAGTGAATGAGTTTAAGGCGAGGTATGATAGATACTGTATGAATGTCAGATAGTTGTGATGAATATGATTTGGGGCCTCCCTCGATGAGTCTAATGACTCCCTGGAGTTGCCCGTAATAATAGTAATAATAATAATAGTAATATATATATATATATATATATATATATATATATATATATATAGGTGTAACAACAACAATGTTGCTGGGTGAAGCATAAAATGCTTTTTGTTTTCCCCTTTGTGTCGAGAAGCTTGATGGGGGGGGGGAGTTGTGAGCCTTATGCTCACACTTTGTGAACTATGGAGTTAGCTCTGTTCTGCTGAGAGCAGGATTGCCTTGGGTCTTTTATGTTTGTGTTAGTTATGTTCACTATAATTGGAAGCTTGTCTGATTAGTGGGTTGGGATGAGAGTGTGCCTTGCTGAAGAACTTTTCCGCATGGTCACGAAGGAGAAAATGGATGGCAGGGGTTCTGGTTTCTCTGTGGATCTGCTTGTTTCTGATGAACCATGGGGCGTCCAAGATCATCTGCAGGCATTTGTTTTGTATCCTCTGTAGTTTATAGTTTATATATAGGTTTTAGTAATACATAGCCTTATCAACTTTACCTATACAAGTTGCTGCAAGGTGTTTTTATTTTGAATAAGAATCTCTGGAGGAAATATAGATGTGAATAAGTTTTTTTACCTTGGGTAAGTATATTAGGTTTACCAAGTAATTTTATAAACTTGGTTATTTTACTCCTAATCCCAAGTAAGCAAACAGTTAATTTTGCACCTGAACGTAGTCCAAGTCTAAAAAAGGTAGTGCAACACCAGAGCAACTCATTGTAAAGGTGGGTAAAGCTCTGATCACCATTCTTAGTATTTTCCATAATGTAAAGCACATCTCACTAAGAGATGTATACCTAAATACATCATGGGTGGGGTCTATACCCAGACCGGTTTCAACCTTTTTTGAGGTCTCCTCAGTGAGTAGCTAGACCCTAAATACCAAGGTTTTAGTATTACAGACCCTTATCAACTTTACCTATACAAAATAAAGAACTTTTATTGTTAAAAGGCCAGAAGATAAATGATAAAATATACAAAAAGCCAACAAGTTTCACTAGCCACTGTCTAGCATTTTCAAGGCTGAACTGGTGTGAAAACAAATGCATTAAGTTACATGTAAAACATATACTTTAGTAACTGTTAGGTGGGGCAATTTGAACAAGATCAAGATAAGATAAGGAATCATGTCGTGGATGTGTGTAGTTATCAGATGAAGATAAGTGATGTAATTTGTTAGTTGTAAATAAGTGACATTATTGTTTTGAATGGAAAAGGAAGATATATTAGTGGATAAGAATTCGTGTCATGACTGGTGGGACACTTTAAACTAAATAAGGGGTAGGATGAATGAGGGAAGCGACGTCAGTGTCTTGGATGTGTGTTGTTATGAGGTGTAGATAAGTGAATGGTTTGCGTATGTCATTGTGGGTGATGGCAAAGATAAGATAGAGTATTGCATAATTTTAGAGATAAGGAATCGTGACGTTATGTGTTTGGAAATTTCTGTGGAACATATGTCTCTGTGACGTAACGTTATATTTTGGTTTGCCTATGGAATTGTGTACTATGTTTTTGAGATAAGATCTTGGAATTTTCCCAGGGTGACACACACACATCTGTCATTGTCTTCAAGTTTTGTGTTTGGTTTCCTATAGATAGATGGAAGTACTAATTTTCCAATATAGATTGGGGTATTTCTTTCTGGTTAAATAATATGCGAATTCATAGAGTAGAGTAGAGTAGAGTCTAAATGGCGGCTGTTTAGGCTTTTCTGAATAATTTAATTATATACTGGTGTCCCTCAAACAAACACTTTTTTTTCTCATATACATAACTCATCCGAATATTTTGATTTGTCTGCATTAAGATCTTAAACTTCATTACTTTTGCTAATTCAAGTTATCTTTTTTATTAAATGTTTTGACTATTGGTATTTTTAGTTTACAGTCAAGAGAAAAACCAAACGGTATTTAAAAAATAAATTCAAATAAATGGAGATTTAAATTGACTAGAAATTGTAATGATAATTTAAATTACTTACATTCTTTCCAGAATGGGGAACATCTTGGAACTATCGCGTTTTTCTGACTATTCCAAATCGTTGATTTTAATATATATTTACAGCACAAAACACAAGGTCTAAAATGCACTTGACTCTTTTTCCTTATAGGTTAATATGTGCTTCGTTTCTTTCCTTCACTCATAGTGATACTGTGTCATTTCCCTTAGCCAATTTGTTGTCCCTACTTGTGAACTTTTCTGATTGTGGGGGTTGGAATTCTCCTGGTCTTACTTCAGGGTTTAATAATACTCCCCACACGAAGTCCAAACGTCACTTTTTCATGACTCACATCCTCCCTTTGATGTTTTGTGTGGTATCAGTTCCTGGTTTGAGTATATGAACGAAATGTTTACAGACAACCCAAGCATTGTCAACAGGTAGCATTAGACAATTTCTAAAAAAAAAAAAAAAAAAAAAAAATCAGCTAACGCCTTTTTATTCCCGTATATACGGGAGTAGGCGAGGCCATTTAGCCCTATCTAACTTTTGGAGACTGAGTGGACAGTTCAATCTCCACTGGTACCCAATCAGAGACAGATGGCCCAAGGCTATCACTAATTAAACGGTACCAGTGAAGAGAGACGGCTCAAATGTGCCGCCATCTCGTGGTCTCTAACCCTAACACAATATATTTAATGTCTGAAATAATGTGGGTTCTACGGTCGATTTTCTTGCGTTTACAGGACGAAAAACCCGAGTTTCCGGGAGGAAAAACCTGCTTGCCCGTGCCAGAGATCGACTAACTCGGGAACCGGTCGAAAAAAGGCTTAGAAAAATTCCCTCTAGTCGCCGACTAGACTCGAAACCAAGACTTCCTTCGTGCGGCCTAGTGCGGTGGTGTGCAAACGCCACATCCACTGAGCTACACAGGCTTCTAAAATAATTAATTACAGGATATCAGCTTTCTAGTTTTTTTTAAAACCAATACATATAATTCTAATCAATAAATAAATTGCATGAATTCCATACACTATATTTTCAAATGTGTTATCTTAAAATGTGTCAGTTCTCTTTGCTTTTTTGTTGAGCCCACTTGTAAAATTTTCTGACTGGGGCATCTGCACTGAGGTTCATTTATCTCGAAGATGACAGACTCATTTCTACTCATTTGGTTTTCACTCTCATTTTTGTAGTAACTATTGTTTAAACATTTGTAAATAATTAATCACTTCCTTTCACAGATGTATCATGGTATTCTTCAAAGGTAAAAATTTTCCCAGGGTTGTGTGTTACTCACGATTTCTGATGTGACGAAATGTTTTCAAGGAGATATGAGAAATCATGTTTAGGTTGGAACTCTTTGTTCCCATGGGTAATTGTTACTGTAGTAATTAATGCTTACATTTTATTTTTTTAAACCAATACATATAATTGTAATCAATAACTGAGCAAAAAAAAAAATAACTGATTGTCCTTGTCTGACTTAATTTTACCTTCGATTCCTTGTGCCCTTAATCTATTTATGTAACCGAAATTTATTTTATTTATTTTTCTTTAGCATTAGCAAGTTAAGTACCGGATGTTGAGACCAACAAAGTTTTGAACTCTCCGTTAGCGTTTTCTTTTAGAAACTTTTTTTTTGCCAGCACAACAAGTAAATAGTTATTTCTTATTATTTAAAATGAATATTAGCTCAGTAGTATTCTGTACTTTCTAATTAGTTTAATTTCCATGTTACCAATTTCCAATCTTTTAATACTTTAGACTATATGATATGTTTACGTGAGCGTACAATGTATACCCCCGTTTGATGTTTTGCATGGTGTGTTCTTATGATGACACCAACATTCTATAAGAGATTATCAATTCTGGGTTTGAGTATTTCAATCATTTTTACTTTATTCATTTCCAAAGACACAATTACATTATTAGCTATCACATCTGTTTTTTTTACACACCAACTTTTTTTTTAAGTTTGGAAAATATGATGGATTTGACTATCTACTGTCTCTCTGTAAAATAACCAAATTCTAACAGTCGTACTTTCAGTACGACTGTTTTTTTTCTATTTTGGTGGAGGTATCTACAGATAAGCCGGCCTGGTTGACCAAATGGTTTGCGTATCCGCTCTCCAGCCAATAGGATGCAGGTTCGAATCCCGCATAGGCATGGATGTTTGTGATTGTCTTCCACCTTCATATATTCCTTCACCCAAATATAGATATACTCTCCCATATGGACTGGTTCACCATGGGAGTAGTAGACCCAAAACCCCCCACAATGGGAGAGGCTTTCATCCTACAGTGGGTAGAAAAATAGGCTGTTCATCATCATCATCTACAGATATAGTAAAAAATTGTCACTTTTCAGGTGAAATCTCCATTAAAATTCTAGCTATTAATTTATTACCCACTTCCTTTGGCTTGCAAGAGTTGACACAGTTTCGTGAAATATTTGAGGGCTTCCGTGAACAAATAAGACTTTTAATTCACTCAGTAGATTTTCAAAAAATAAAAAAGAAAGAAAGAAAAGTCTCTGGTTAGTGTTTGTGGCATGAAATTTCACAAGAAGAAAACAATAATAATTTAAATAAGACTATATATATATATATATATATATATATCCTAGGAGGATCTGCTCCCATGATGCCTATGGCACCCCCCCCCATGTTCTGGACAGGTAGGCCGGTTCTCCTTGAATTGTGAGGACTAGAATTGTGAAGACTCGACACTCAGGGTAGCCCTGAGTTTCAAGACGTTTCAAATAACTTGACAAAAACGTTACACAAAAACATTACAGCCGACATCGCATCTCTTTCCAATTTCAGCTATCATTTTATACTATAGAGTATATATATATATATATATATATATGGTCTTACTTAAAATTGCATAACACATCAATGACACCCTTTTGTTCATTTCACATTCGTGAAATTTTGTTTTGTTCATTTCCGTTTATTTCACAAATTTTATTTGAGCGAAATATTATTTACAATTGTATTTACTGATTCTAACATACAGAAAATAAATAAAGTGAAAAATACAATCTTATTTTTTGGTCCTTAATCTGCTTATTGTTAATTTTGCACTATTGTTCAAAGGTTCTTCCCCTGGTTGCGGAATTGCCATCGTGTGGTTTTTGACAATGTGACTCTCATCTGAAAGTTTCTTCGTTTGTGATTGTTGGGAATTTGTTACTGTAGTAAAATTAAGGGTCACATTATTATTTTTTTGAAACCAATACATATATTTTTGAGCATTATTATTAAAAGCACAGAAATTTTCACTATGTTTCCAAAAGCATTTAAAAGTATGTGTTATGTTTTCACGTTTTAAGCATCCAATTTATTTAAATCAAGAACAGATCTCCCTATTAATCTTGTTAATGTTTTAGATTTTTCTCTTCCTTTGGCAAGCAATATTTGATATTTGCATGTTGATTCTATTATCCAATTTCCTAGTTTGTCCAGAGATAGTGAATCAATTTCCCACTTCAGCTGATGGTTATATTTTAATAACAAAGAATTCTGTTTTTTTAACTCTTTCAGGTAATTCAATCCAGCTACAATGTGATTTTGTCAATACATATCTTAAATAATTCCATCATAAATGCAAATTTCTTCAGGAAATTAATTTGAAGTCTTATTCAAAAGAAATTGACAATGAATTATACCAATGATAACTGAAAATTCGTATTTTTCACCTGCTGTCAATTTTTCATATTCGTTTTCCTTCATCCTTCTTACATAACTTCATATAGCACCACAAATAAATAGTTAATTATTATTATTATTATAATTTCACTGATTAATAGTATTAATCTTATATTTTATGTTAACTTTCTTTTACAAAATTCTAAACAATTAGAACTTTTCAGTAAGAAACTTTCAAAGAATTTTGTGGCTCACCCATTATTTTTACATTACCAGACACAAAACACCACAACACAATACAGCAGCTGCAGTGGATGAACGATTACGTTAAGTCCTCACTCGACTCTATGGTTTTTTTCTTATAGTACTGTTTACCTTTACCATGTCCTACCCTGACCATTCCTTCAAAAATGAACCTTTGCACAGATAACTCAACGACATGTTTTCGCATGCTCTGGATATACTGTTGGTGTGTTTTTATCTTACTTTGTGTGGGGAAAGGTAAAATTTGTATTTGTGTTATCTAGAGAGTACAAACATTTTCCTACACTAAACTTTAAGAGTTTAAGTCACGTTTTTGGGTTGAATTATCTGCTGAGTCTCCATAAAACCACCAAATTCTAAAAGTTTGGATTTTTGATAATGTGAACAAAATGTTTTCAGATTATGTGAACGGAATGTTTTCGTAACTCAAACAATGTTAATAGATAGCATTAGACAATTTCTAAAATAATCAATTACATGGATATCAGTTTTCACCACTTTTTCCCCCATTCCTGGCATTAATTTCACAGTAGTGATTTTTTTACAATAATTAAACAGAATTCATTAAGGTATAAAGTGACATTTAAATTTAAATATCAAAATGTAATTAGAATAACTGAGTAAAAAATTCACTGTGAAAAAACAACAATAAAAGTACATATCTTTGTTCATTTAAGTTTCCAATTGCATATTTTATTTTGCTGAAATACTATTTACAAGTATATTCACAGAAAAATTTGAAACACATTTATTTACCTAAACATATCTCATAATATGTAGTTTACACTCAACATTTTCCAAAGAGTTCAGTAAAGAATATTTTCATTACTCACTGTTTCTTGGTTACATTACGTCAAAATAATTGCTCATGCAAAAGAGTTTTTACAGCAGATACCATGGTAAGCACAGCTTCATCCATTTGATATTGTGTCAGTCTGCAAATGACACCATGCCTCCCTAAACTTTCTGTGTATTCTTTTGTCACCAAATATACAAAAACAGTTTCCGTAAAATGTTCGTAAATGTCCCAAAATAAAGAATCTTTATCGAATTGGATAAAATCTTTAAAGTCTGATTTTACCATTGATGAATTTAAATGATTAGCAATCATTTTCTCTATGCTACGAATAGCTGGTAATTCAGTTTCCAAAAATAGTAAATGATTATCAATGTCATACATTTTTGGTGAAAATCTCTCAGCTTCTTTACAACTAATAGAGAAAACTTTACTGCCATCAGCTCCTGTATCATCGAGTATTAGGTCCACATCTTGGCATTTCAGAATATGACACTCACCGAGGTCCATTTTGTAGTCAACTCTCTTTGCAAGTAGTCGAGGATATCAGACCACTTCCTGTGAACCTTTCCTAAGTGGTCCTGGATAAATACATCACAATGTACATGTCTTCTAAAATAATAATCGATTTCCATCGTTTTAGAGCTAAGTGAAGAGTTTTGTCTCATGCTATTTTCCTGACGAAAGAAAAGTTCAATGATTTTTGTGCTCATCCATTATTTTACTTTGCATTACTGTACACAAAACACCACAACACAATATGATAGCTGCACTGGATGAACGAATTGCCATAACTGCAAAGACACTTGACTCATTTGTTTTTCCTTATAGTACTGTTTACCTGACTTTTAACCCTGACCATACCTTCCAAAATGAAACTTTCGTGCAGATGATTCACGGACACGTTTCTACATGCTGTTGGATATGATGTTGATGTGAGATTATCTTACTTTGTGACATCATTGGGCAAACCTTATCTCTGTGGCTCGAAGAGTATTCTATATTATTTGTCCTTATTATGTTAAGTATTTTATCCTCAAACAGTGTTTTTGATGAAAAAAAAATAGCATTAGGTGGTGGAAGTGATAGGGTAGTAAAGAGGGTGACAGGGGTCTTTCCTGCAATGCTCCCTTACCTCATCCCCTAACCCCCCCTCATCCACCTCTTCTCCCCCCCTCTCCTCCGAAGATGTCTGCCCATCCTAGTGGAGATGACCGAGCTCATCATCCGCGGATATCTTTTAGTGATGTCACCTCCAACTGATACTGATAACTTTGGAGGAAAAAAACGCGTTTTTTTAGTTATCTTTGTTTGAGTTATCTGTAAACATTTCTTTGACATACTCAAACTCATAACTGATAATCTCTAATAGAATGTTGGTGTCATCATAAGAACACACCTCACAAAACATCAAAAGGCAGTATACATTATATGCACACGTAAACATATCATATAGTCTAAAGTTTTAAATGATTGGAAGTCGGTAATATGGAAATTAAACTAATTACAAAGTGCAGAATACTACTGAGCTAATATTCATTGGAAATAATAAGAAATAACTATTTATTTGTTGTGCTGGCAAAAAAAAAAAAATTCTAAAAGAAAACGTTAACGGACAGTTCAAAAACTTGTTTGTCTCAATATCCATTAATTAACTTGCTAATGCTAAAGAAAACCAAATAAAATAAATTTCAGTTACAGAAATTGATTAAGAGCACAAGGAATTGAAGGTAAAATTAATAGTCAGAGAAGGACAATCGGTTATTTATTTTATTTTTTTTTGCTCAGTTATTCTGATTAGAATTACATGTATTGGGTTTTAAAAAAATAAAATGTAAGCATTAATTACTACAGTAACAATTACTCACGAGAATGAAGAGTTCGAACCTAAACATACAATTTCTCGTATCACCTCGAAAACATTTTGTCACGTTCAGAAATTGAGTAACACACAACCCTGGGAAAATTGTTACCTTTGAAGAATACAACGATGCATCTGTGAAAGGAAGTGATTAATTATTTAAAAATGTCTAAAGTAAAGTTCCGACAAAAAAGAAAGTGAAAACCAAATGAGCAGAAATGAGTCAGTCATCTTCGAGATAAATGAACCTCAGTGCAAATGCCCCAGTCAGAAAATTTCACAAGTAGGCTCAACAAAAAAAGCGAAGAGAAATTACACTTTTTTAAGATAACATATTTGAAAATCTACAGTGCATGGGGAAAAGAAATTCACGCCATTTATTTATTGATTAGAATTATATGTATTGGTTTTAAAAAAAACTAGAAAGCTGATATTCTGTAATTAATTATTTTAGAAAATTGTCTAATGCTACCTATTTGCAATGTTTGAGTTATCTGTAAACATTTCGTTCACATACTCGAACCCTGAACTGATGATACCACGCAAAACGTCAAATGGAAGATGTGAGTGATGAAAAAGGTGAAGTTTGGATTGTCATGTGGGAAGTATTATTAAACCCTCAAGTAATACCAGGAGAATTCCAGCTCCCCAGTCAGAAAAGTTCACAAGTAGGGACAACAAATTGTCTAAGGGAAATGACACAGTGCCACCATGAGTAAAGGGAAAAAACGAAGCATATTAACCTATAAGGAAAAAGAGTCGAGTGCATTTCAGACCTTATGTTTTTGTGTTTTGTGCTGTGAATATACCGGGTGATTATAAAATAAAGACGAACAGAGGAACAATGTTGGCAATTTACTCGGTAAACAGCGCCAACTTTTGGCGTTGTTTACCGAGTAAAATGCATTAATTTGCATTTCTTGTGAGTGATCATGCAATAAAAGGAAAGCCTGTGAGATTTCTTATCATTCGTAGACGAACTGCTTTTCGGTGCCTCTTACCTTATGTGAGCGTGCTTTGTTAGTCAAACTCTATTATCAGTGGAACAATAATGCCAGTGCATGTATTCGTGATTCACGGCGTATGAAAAATTTACAAAAAGGACCGATTTGCATAACAAACTTACGAAAACTGATTCTGCAATTTGAAACTACTGGAATTCTAGCAGTGCAGGTAGGCAGGGAACCCAAACCAATCAATCACCAACAAGTTGAACAAGTTGCAAAGCTATTGTGGAACAGGAGATGATGAATGTGCAGGTCCAGCAGTGCAAAAGCAATATCCTGGCAAACGGATATCGCATACACAATGGTGTGGAAAATCCTACATCAGATGTTGAAGTTTTACCCCTATAAAATCAGGCACATTCAAGAATTTCGCCCTGGTGATGCAATCACATGAATCGACTTATCTTCGAGATTTTTAGCGCGCGTGGAAGTGGACGATGCATGGGCGTGGCAGATTTTACTGAGAAGTCGATTCATGTGATCGCATCACCAGGACAAAATTCTTGAATATGTCTGATTATTAATGCAACAGTTGTGTGTTAATAGAAGCGCACTTTTATTATTAACACGCACAACTGTTGCATTTGGGCTGCAACTAATCTGCATGTGTGTCTGCAGATGCCTATCCCCTCACCCAAAGTCACAGTGTGGTGCAGATTTACGGCATCTTTTATCATCGGTCCATACTTTTACGAGAAACATTGCCAACATGGGACCACTGACCTGTTCCATCAATACTAACAGGTATGCCAATATGCTGCAGAACTTTGTGGTTCCACAACTGGAGCAAAGAGGATGTCTTAATTCGACCATCTTAATACACGATGGTGCATCACCCTACATTGGACTTCAGGTACAGCGTGTTTTGCAACAACATTTCTCTGACAGAAGAATCATTAGTCGTGCATTTCCTACGCCTTGGCCGCCGAAATCACATGATCTCAATCCTTGTGACGTTTGGCTGTGGGGATTTCTTAAAAGCATTGTGTATCAAGGACATGAAACCGATATTCCAACTTTGAAAGATCGAATAACGTTACACGTGAGACAAATCAATTCCGATATGTTGCGAGCCACTGTGGAAAATGTCGTGCACTGTATGCAGTTCCTGGAACATCAGAATGGTGGTCATATTGAACCTCATTTGTAATTAACAATAAACGTCATGAAATTGATGTGTACTGTCTCTCATTTGCCATTTAGTCATTCATTAGTCACACCTACTAAAATTAATTTGGCAGCGCCAAAATTTCCCCTGTTGGTGACCTTTGGTACTTTTTTCGTTAAATCGAATCCCCATGTTCCACTGTACATCTACCGAATATTGGTGTGTTTCGTCCAATATGTTACTCGCTAGCGGGCTCTGAACACTTGACGTTATTTTATAATCACCTGGCATGTTAAAAATCAACAATTTGGAAGTCAGAACACCTCGATAGTTCCAAAATGTCCCCATTCTGGAATGACTAATTAATTTAAATTATCATTAGAATTTTTAGTTATCAATTTAAGTATCCATTTATTTTAATTTATTTCTTATCTTATATACTGTTTGGTTTTTCTCCTGACTGTAAACTAAAAATACCAATAGTCAAAACATTTTGTAAAAAAAGATAACTCGAATAGCAAAATTAATGAAGTTTAAGATCATAATGTAGACAAATCAAAATATTCGGATGAGTTATGTATATGAGAAAAAAAAAGTGTTTGTTTGAGGGACACCAGTATATAATTAAATTATTCAGAAAAGCCTAAACGCAGCCGCCATTTAGACTCTACTCTACTCTATGAATTCGCATATTATTTAACCAGAAAGAAATACCCCAATCTATATTGGAAAATTACTACTTCCATCTATCTATAGGCAACCAAACACAAAACTTGAAGACAATGACAGATGTGTGTCACCCTGGGAAAATTCCAAGATATCTTATCTCAAAAACATCGTACACAATTCCATAGGCAAACCAAAACATCATGTTATGTCACAGAGGCATATGTTCCACAGAAATTTCCAAACATAACGTCACGATTCCTTATCTCTAGAATTACGCACAATGCTATATGCAAACCAAACACATCACATGATGACCCTGACAGAAGGGTAGCCCCAGCAAAATTCCAAAGATTCCATACTCTATCTTATCTCTCCCATCACCCCACAATAACATACGCAAACCATTTAACACGGAATTGTGTTGACAACAGAAAAATACTCTTTGGTGGCCAGCATGGATTTACTAAAGGAAAATCATGCTTTAGCAACCTGCTTACTTTTTATAATAAAGTGGCAAATGCGTTGGATAAGGGTAGTGCATATATAGTGGTATATTTAGATTTTGCAAAGGCGTTTGATAAATTGCCACATGACAAGCTGGTAATTAAATTGGAACGGATGGGGCTGAACAGTAGATTGGTTCACTGGATTGGAGATTGGTTGTCTGATAGGTATCAGCGAGTTGTCTATGGAGGAGCGATATCCCAGAAGAGGAAAGTTACTAGTGGTGTACCTCAAGGGTCTGTTTTGGGTCCATTGCTGTTTAATTTGTATGTAAATGATATCTGGAGAGGTCTGAATGGTGATGTGCAGTTATTTGCAGATGATGCAAAGTTGGGCAGAGCTATCAGGAGTAGTGTGGATGCTGTAGCTTTGCAAGAGGACTTGAATACACTGTCTGAATGGGTAAATAAGTGGGGATGTCAATTCAATTTCTCAAAGTGTAAGGTTTTGAAATTTGGGAAGCAGAGATGGGATGTAAAGTACACAATCGGTGCGAATATCTTGGAAGAGGTAGAGGAAATGAGAGCTCTGGGAGTAATTGTAGACAAGGACCTAAAATTTCGGGGACATGTCGCTAAAATAGTGAAGACAACACAGCGGATAATGGGAATGATGCGGAGGACATTGACTTGTAGAAGTAAGGATGTTATGGTTCCTTTGTATAAGGCTTTGATCAGGCCACATATGGATTACTGTGCACAGATCTGGTAACCTGGTTTTCAAAAAGATGAAATTGCATTGGAAAAAGTTCAGAGGCGATTGACTAAGGTGGTTTCTGGTCTCTGGAATGTAGAGTATGAAGAGAGATTGACAAAATGCAATTTGCAGAAATTGGTGGATAGAAGGAGGAGGGGGGGATATGATTGAGACATATAAGCTGTTGAGTGGTTATTACCAGATTAACGTTGGGGAGGTTTTGCACAGAATGGGTGAGGATAGCAGGAGAACAAGAGGTCATTCCTGGAAGCTGTATAAGGAGGGTGTGAGCAAGGGAGTGAGGAGCAGGTTTTTTGCATGGAGAGTGGTGAGTGATTGGAATGCTTTGCCCGAGAGTGTGATGTGTGCAGAGACAGTGAATATATTTAAGGCACAATATGACAAACTGTGTGTATAACAGTGGACCTCCCACGATGAGTCTTTGACTCCATGGAGGTTTTTATAATAATAATAATAATTTACTTATCTACATCTCATAACAACACACATCCAAGACACTGACGTCGCTTCCCCCTATTTGGTTTAAAGTGTTCCACCAAGCACGACACGAATCCTTATCCACTAATATATCTTCCTTTTCCATTCAAAACAATAACGTCACTTATTTACAACTAACAAATTATGTCACTTATCTTCATCTGATAACAACACACATCCGTTACACGATTCCTTATCTTGATCTTGAACTTGTTCAAAGTGCCCCACCAATCACGACACGAATCCTTATCTGCAGCCATCACCACAATTCCATACGCAAACAATGTGACGTCGCTCGCACATATGTTCCCCAGAAAAATTCCAAACATGCCAATCGCATGACGTCACACACACAATGACGTCATCATCTGAACAACCAATCACATCATGATTCCTTATCTTATCTTGATCTTGTCAGAAGTGACCACTCTACTACTCATGTCTCACATCCATACGTCGCTGTTGGAAAAACAACTGCATAAAATCCTCAACTGTGTTCTATGGAGATAGATCCATCCTTCCAGATTTTAGACATTTGTGAAGCGCATAGCCACTAGGCTAACTGCGTGGACTTAAAGAGAATAGGAAAGGAAATATTACCAAATCAGATGTTTGATCCTACAATGCTAGGGAAAAGACCCAGAGGAAGATATCTAGGTGGACGGATGCAGTTAAAAGTGTCTTAGAAAACTGAAGTATAAGAGCTGAATTAATTGGAGTCCTTGCAGATAGACGAATTTGTAGAAAAGTGGTCAGTAGGGATTTACTAAGTTCCAATTTCCCTTTTGTACATATTAGGAATTTGATATGTTTTCTAAGAGTGTCATTTATTCTTGAATTCCTCTCTTATAATCATGAAAAGAGCGATTCTCTTTCTTTATTAACTGTATTACTAATGTGTTTTTATTAAATTTTTCATAGGAAACTTTTTTAACTAAGCAGTTTTATGATAATAATTTTATGATAATACTGGATGATCACATACTTGTTTTATAACTACTCAGAACAATCTAAAACATGGTATACGGTTCTCGTTATATGAACATATGTGCCTAATGAATAAATTATGAAAAATGCTTTGTTGTTATTATTCTTATTTTATTGAATAGGTGCTATGTCCATATAGTGAGAACTGAGAGATACCCTAGTCCCTGTCCTCCGAACTGGCATTTGAGCAAGAGGCTGGCAAACTCTTCTTGTGAAGAAACAGATAATCTCAGAAGCATCCGAATGAAAGACAGGACGATTTACTGAAAACAGCAAGGAAAAGGGTGAGCGATTTGGAATATACTCAACGGATATATAAAAGGTCGCTACTTGGAATGTTAGAGGCCTTAGCCGGAAAAGAAACAAACATGCAGTTAAAAGAGAAAAATATAAATATAGCAGTATTAACTGAAACTAAGAAAAAAAGAATGAAAGGAAAAAAAATTATAAAAGGGAACTGCAGAAATGTCAGATTATGTAATGATATACGTGTATAGTGCGGTATAGCAGAAAAGAGCAAGCTGTACTGTGGCTATAATAACATAGCAAAAATGGAAGGCCGGAATTAAGGGCTACACTTTTATTTATGAAGAATAGCAACAACGCGAAGTACAATAAAAAGTAGTACACAAATGTTATACTAATACATTTATTTCAATTTTTCACATCTTCAACATATTATTGGAAATAATTCTCAGATTTGAAATGTGAGAAATATTCAATGAGAGAAGATATGAAAGAGTTGTTATTGGAAGCGAAAATGAAGAGCAAGAAAGTAAAGATTGCGAGTCTGCTGCTTCGATATGATAGAACAGGACCGAGAAGAAGAAGGGCCATCATTACCAATGAGTCAATGAGAAGATTGTGCAGGAGGAATGTTGTGCAGTTTATTGATGTATGGAGTGAGTTTGATGGACAAAAAGACTTGTATATGCCTCAGGGCTGTATTTGAATGTTTTTGAAGTTAGACGTTTGGAGAAAGTGTTGTTAGTGAGAGTGTATTAGTGCAAACCCAGAGAAACTAGAGATGTTAGGAAGTGTGAAATCTAGCATGTGTCTGCCCCCCCCCTGTGGTAAATGAGCATGGGTACAGTAATGATTAGGCAATGGCGAACAGGGTTTCACAGGTATCCAATTTAAATGGTTTGGTAATGACATTACACAAGGATACCTATGAGTACAAAGGGACAGTGAAATGCATGTACACAAATGCAAGAAGTATCAAGAATCAGGGAGAGGAGTTTTTGGCATTATTCAGCTCAAGGTGGCCAAAAATTATAGGCACAAGTGAGACGTGGTTGACCGAAAATGATATTGTTACAGGGATAGAATGTGAATGGTATTGTATTTTAAGGGAGAATAGAAGGAAAAGGAGAGGAGGTGGGATACTTCTGATGATAGCTGCAGAATTACAACAATTAAAATTAGAAGTTAGAGAGGATATTAGGTCTGAGGGAGATGGTTCATTTGAGGCTGTCTGGTGTGATAGAGGGAATTGCCCTGGTCTATAGCAGCACCCAACAATGGGACAAATACATTGTTGGGTGCTGCTATAGACCAGGGGGTACACAGGAAGATGTAGATGCCTTATATTGGCAAATCATTATGGGAAATAGCTATGGGGACATCCATTGGAGGGAGGAAATGGGGCATAGTAGGATGGAAGTGGGATTTATACAATTGCTAAGGAATAATTAAACGAAACAACAAGTTTATAGGCGGGAACAAAGGGTTTGAAGGTGTTGGATCTGATAATAGCATCAGAAGATGTATCCGTCACCAAGGTAGACACTTCCTCCGATTTAGATGACCATGTGGTCTTGAACTTCATGTGCCAAACATGTGAAGAGTCTGCCAAGAAGGGGTTTGTGTTCAATTATAAGGATGGTGATTATGAGAGACTCAGGAGTCATGTTTAAACCGTGTCATGGATTGAGGAGCTTGAGAAACTACAAGGAAAGAAGGGCAGTAGTGCATGGCAAGTGGCCAGAGATTGCTTGAGGGTAATAGTATCACGCTGAATACCCCAAGGTCAGGAGGATAAACCAAGTTGGGATTACGAGTAATATGGATGAGTAGGGATATAAAACAAGAGCTGCAAAAAAAAAAAAAAAAAACATTGTGGAGGAAATATAAAGAAAATAGTGATTAGCATACTCATGAGCAGTACAAAGTGCAAACAAGAACGGTCACTACTATGGTAAGAAAGGCCAAATCAGACTATGAGAGAGAATTAGCCAAACAAGTCAAAGTAAACCCAAAAGAATTTTCGTTATGTAGCAAGTAAGAGGGAAAATGAATATGGTAGAATGATTTTAAACAATGCTCATGGTAGGAAGGTGACTGAACTAAAAGAAATAGTTGAGTTGCTGAGTGATCATTTTGCAACGGTGTATCATACAGGTGGTGATTTTACGGTTGCTGATGTTACAGATGTCACTGAGATGTACATCAACTTTGAGGTAGATGAACAGGAGATGCTCAGCATATTAAAAATATGAATGTGAACATAGCAGTGGGACAGGATGGCATATCTCGTGTACTACGTGAATGTACAAGGAAATTTCCATTGCCTCTGAAGAAGTTGTTCACGAAGTTGGGAAGATAGTATAATTGCATAAAGGAAGCTCCAAGACAGAGGTAGCAAACTACAGAACAATTAATATATCAAGAGCGGTTGTTAAAGTAATGAAAAAGTTGGTGAAAGGTAAAATACAACAGTAGGTGGATAGAGATAGGATACTGTTTAGTGGGCGTCATATCTTTGTACAGGGTAGGTCCTATATTAGTAAATTATTCACATTTTATAATAAAGTGACAGCATAATTGGATAAAGGTAATGACACACCATGATACTGCTCGACTTTTCCAAGGCATTTGACAGAACACATCATGAAAACTATTAGAAAAACTGGAGAAGATGGGAATGGATATGAAGCTAGTAGCATGCCTGATGGACAGACACCAGAAAGTAGTATATGGGGTAGTGGAGTCCAGGAGAATGATGGTGACTAGTGGAGTTCCCCAGAGTTCGGTAGTAGGGCCACTAGTCTTTAATTTGTATATCAATGATATATGGAAATATTTAAGAGGGGATATTCAGTTGTTTGTTGATGATACAAAAAGATAAGGAAGTCATTAGCCATTTTTATAAGGCTATGATTCGGCTATATCTTGAGTACTGCGCACAGATTTGGTCACCTGGGTTTATTGGAGATCAAGAGGTAGTCGAAAAGATTCAGAGACGAGTGCCCAAGATGGTGGCAGGTCTGGGGATTACTTCCTAGAAGGATAGGCTGAAGGTTTGTGGGTTACAAAGTTTAGTTAATAAGCGGAGAAAGAGGGGACACGACAGAACATTTTAAGATATGTCTCCATGGAGATACCGTAAATAATAATTAAAAATGTTCCTCCAGTCAGCGACTCAAATCGAACTTAAGTCTGTCTTCGGGCTGCATATCACAGAGGATGCAAATGACGCTTTCACTGAGCTACACAGATCAGTTTGCTTTGTGTTTTCTTGCCATAACTAACCAAAAAGGTTAGTTTTGGCAAGAACCTGCTAATTTGCGCAATTTCTTAAAATTCCTAATAATAACTAGCTAATCTTTCTTTGATATATCGGATTGTGTAGAATTAGGTGATGATCTCTAGTATTGTTATATCTAGTAGTGGCAGTTTTTAAAACCATTGGCTTATTTACGAACAAAAAATTCGAATTACAGCGAGGAAGAAAAAAATATTACTTTCTTAGACTAAGTGTCTCCGTTTTAGTTTAAAATGTCCAGGAATTCTTCATATCTGCGATAAAATGCAGCTATTGTCTGACCAAACGGCACTTCCAAAGGAATTCATTTTGAATAGTTAGGAGTAAAACAGGAGTAGAGTCCAAAAGACGACCTGTGACTAGTGGTGTGCCACAGGGTTCTGTTCTTGGACCACTGCTGTTTAATTTGTTCATTGACGATATAGGGAAGGATCTAAGAGGAACGGTTCATTTATTCGCTGATGATGCAAAGTTTGGTAGGGCAATAGTGAGTGCAGAAGATGTCAAAATATTGCAGGATGATTTTGGATAGATTGGAGGTCTGGGCTAAGGAGAACGGATGTCAATTTAATGTGACAAAATGTAAGGTTATGCATTTTGGGGTTGAAAAGATTAGCAGCAGTATACCACATTGGTGGAACTGTACTCCAGGAGATTGATGAGGCCAGCGACTTGGGAGTGTTCGTGGATAGGGAGATGAAGTTTAGGGGGAACATTGCAAAAGTGGCTATATCAGCTCATCAAATCATTTGGTTGCTGAAGAATACTTTGACGAGCAGAGACAAGCAAGTTATTGTTCCTCTGTGCCGAGCCTTGATAAGACCTCATCTCGACTACTGTGCCAAGATTTGGTCACCTAGGTTTCTTCTTGATGGGGAGGAGGTTGAGAGGATCCAGAGGTGAGTGACCAAGATGATAGCAGCTCTATGGAATGAGCCTTATGAGAACAGGTTGAAGATTTGTTGGGTTGCAGAAATTGGTTGATAGGCGGAAAAGAGGAGATATGGTTGAAACATTCAAATTGCTGAAGGGTTTCTACAGGATTAATTCAGAGGATATTTTTGAGATCTAGACTGGTGGTGGGAGGACCAGGGGACATCTATGGAAGCTGGGCAAGAGTGTGGTTAGTAAGGGTGTTAGAGCTGGGTTCTTTACTTTTAGAGTGGTAAATGAGTGGAATAAGCTGCCAGAGTCTGTTGTGGGTGCTATGACAGTGAGTGAGTTCAAGGCAAGATATGATAGATACTGTGAGAATGTCGAATAGTTGTGTGGACATGATGTTTAGGGCCTCCCTCAATGAGTCTAAGGACTTCCTGGAGTCACCCGTAGTAATACTTATAATAAAATAATAATAATAGTCTAAATGGATTTATGTTGCTCCAAGTATGTTGTGAATGGTTCATTATGTTCAAGGTCATTCATCTTTCTGTGTTTTCGTCCATATAAAAAGTAATACACTATCTCCTTTTATTCCCCAAAGGGAGTATGCAAAGCTCCTTTAATCATAACTAACTTTATAGAAGAAAGATTGGGAGCTAATCTACATCCTTCATGCCTTCACTTATAGTGAGCTCAATATATCAATGATGATGATGATTTTCAGCCTGTATATTCCCCACTGTTAGGCGAAGACCCCTGCCATTGTTGGACGGTTGAGTCTACTTCTTCTATGGTGACTCACTCCAAATTAGAAGAGCGAATATATTTGTATGTATGAAGATGAAAGAAAATCACACACATCTATGCCCTACATTGGATTCGAACCAGTAGCCTTTTGGCTGGAGAGCAGATATGCTGACCACTCAGCCAACCAGGCAGGAGTTATCAACAAACCAAAGACTCTCAGAAGAGAGAATATGGCGGACAACTTCTTCTGTCTCGTGACACTAAATCCTTACACTCGTATTATTGTCTGCAACAGTGTAGTTCTACATTTAATTTTTTGAGATGAGAGGTCCGGAGGAAAACGCTTCTCCTTACCAAACTTTGGTAACTTGGAAACATTCCGAAAAATGTCTGGAAAAAAGTTCATGCATTTTGTTATTAAAACTGAGTCTTTCTGAGAGTGGCCTAGCACCACTCGAAGAAAGCTTACACCTTGATTAACAGATGAAGATTTCCCATTCTTCATTTCTATTAATGTTTCTCCAACCTCTGCCAGACCTATTTCCATATTCTCTCTCTCATACTTATATTCATTCCAGTTTATTTCACTATAGCTTTCATTTTTGTTTAAGAGATCTGAAAAATAATGTTAGAGCATCACCTTCGTCTCTCTCTCTCGCTGAGAGGTGACAAGATTTCATCTCCATTTATTGAAAAACAGCGTTATCTTTGCTTTGTCTTCTTCTTCTTTTCTTCATTAATCCATATATCATATTCTTGTTCTATTAATATTATCTTCTTCTTAAAAGCTACATGTAAATTCAACCCAATTTTTTATCTTTTGCTCTTTAATTATTTTTTCTGCATGGCTTGTTCTCAGATTATAAACAATTTTATCATCATTGGATCCAGTATTATTGAACTGCTGAAAAGCTTTATTATGGCTTCTTTAACTATCTCATTCCGCCATCGTTATTTTTTTTTCCCTTTTCTGCTTCCACTTGTTCTTTCACACATATTTTCTACTGTTCAGACTATTAAATCTCAAAAGTTTTCCCGTTCTTCATCTACATTATCATTAAACCCCTTCAATTTGAGATCATCGGTTCTAGACTTGATCTGGGACTAAAATTCCTACTTTACGGCAGTCAGTTTCAACCTTCAGAGTTTCTCTCTCTCTCTCTCTCTCTCTCTCTCTCTCTCTCTCTCTCTCTCTCTCTCTCTCTGTTTTTCTTGTCACATTTAATTTTAGTACATGCCTGAAAGGTGGCTATAAGAAGTGTATGTTTCCCATTTAAGGCAAAAGATGGCAAAACTTTGATGTTCATTACCTCCCTGCTCCATTCCTTATCAGGGATGAAATAATTTATTATTTTCTCAAGGCCAGCTATTTCTTTTAAGATCATTTATCATGCAAAAAAATATAATACGCTTGTCTTTCATGAGCTTTAATAAGAGCTTGTCTTATTTGACCATAGCCAAGTGGTTCCAATTTTTTACTCCTATTCTACATTCTTTAACCCGTGAATTAAGATCTCTTAAGATGATTACACTGTTAGTTTGAATAATACCTTCCAATTTCTTTTCAAATAATGTCATTTTCTTCACATCTGAACCATGTGGTGTATATGCCCGGATAAGTGAGATTTATTTTCCGTTACAATACAAGCCTCATTATCATATCACTAATACCATCGCACTGTATAAGTCGGTCATTTACTTCTTTACTTGAATAAACCAACAACTTTTTTGATTGGTCATCCGCTCCTTTTCAAAACAAAACATAGTAAATTATTAATTTCCTCTTTCTTTGTGTTTTTTACATATATTTTGTCACATAATGTCTATCAAAATACCTCCTCATCTTCACCTGTTGGTGTAAATAGTTTCAATGATTTTCAGCTCAGTTTCAGTTTCTTTTCATCATTTACCACATATATACATGTAGTTTACCATTTACAGTCGTCCAGCTTTAATTGCTTGGTTTGTTTGTTGCCTTAAATAAATCTGCTTTCGGCTTGCTGGACCTTGCCTCCTCAGACTCCCATTCGCCAGAATATTCAGGTTTCCTAATGAATTTTCACACGTCAGGCATCTCCTGCTAATTCCACTACCGCTTCCCACATATCCCTTCTGTTCGGACATTGAGACTGGACTTAATAAGGCAGTAAGGATACTAATATTATCTAATAAAACATTATGCTATGAATATGCAAAAGATATTAAACTAGAAGTGAAAAAAAGCAAAAAACCCATAGTATACATGACAAGCAGCATCAATGACCTATGCTGGTCGTTTGAAGTAATTCATCATATATGACTACATTTTTTTCGTTTTTTCGCCCCTGCTTTGTATGATGATGATCAGCCTGTCTTTTTCACCCACTACAGGTTGAAGGCCTCTCCCATTGGGGATAGGATCAAATTGATCCCATTGGATCAAATTCTCCCATGGTGACCCAGTTCATCTTGGAAGAGTGTATACATACTTCGATGAATGACGGTATGAAGGTGAAAAACAATCACAAACATCCATGTCCTTGCCGAGATCAAACCCGTAGCCTCTTGGCTAGAGAGCGGATACGTTAACCACTCAGCCAACCAGGCCATCCCTACTTTGTATATTCATAATTTAATATTTTTGTTCATATCCTTATTATTCTTTTTTATAAAAATCAGTTAATGCCCCCTTTTATTCCATTATAGGGAGTAGGCGAGGCCGTTTCAGTCCTATCTAACTTTAGGAGACCAAGTGAGCAGTTCAATCTCGACTGGTAGCCAATCCGAGATAGCTGGCCCAAGCCTATCACTAATTAAGCGGCACGTAGTCAAGAGAGACGGCTTAACAAGTGCCACCATCTCGTGTTATCTAATATATTTTTTAATATCTGAAAATAGTGTGGGTTCTACTGTCGATTTTCTTGAGTTTACGGGACGAAAAACCCGAGTTTCCGGCAGAAAAAAGCCGCCTGCCCGTGCCATAGATCGACTAACTCGGCACCGGTCGAAAAAAGGCTTAGAAAAAGTTCCTCTAGTCGGCGACTAGAATCGAACTCGCGACGCTCTTTCTTCGGACGGTTTAGTACTGAGGAGTACAAACACTACTTCCACTGAGCTACACAAGCTGTTCATACGTTTATTATTTTATGCTTTCACTTTATATACTTTTATTTATTTTTGGTTCTTCTCTTCCCGCATTGGACAGAAATCACTACAGATTTCGGCCCAATCGCCAGCTCTGTACTGAAAAAAAAATTAATGAATTAAATATTATACTGTACCAGCAAATTATCATCTTTCCTGTCAAAGATGTTCATGTATGTTTCCATATATATATATATATATATATATATATATATATATATATATATATATATATATATATATATATGTATAAATTAGTCGGATTCATCATCTTCTTTTTCTTCCTTAGCAGTAATAAGCCTAGTGGCCTGTTACGGTCTCGTCTCATCTTTTCAAAGGCCGTCATCTATTCCTTCTCCCTTGAGGTCGATATCTCTGTATCTCTCTCTGGGGAGTCTTCCTTCAATCAAGATACTAAAAATGATGGAGGAAAGAAAGAAACACAAAAATCGTCCTGAATACAAGAACTTAATTCTTGAATTCACTCATTCTTTGTGTAAGTTGTCACCATCTCACTCTATAAAGATCGGCGTAGTTAAGACAGATATCACATCAAGTTCCTTTAAAATATCGTCATTTCTTTTGAAGTCTAGACCACTTTATCCATGTGTTTTGCGCATGAATCTCATTTCAGAGCTTATCAGTCTTTTTTATTTGTTTGAGTCCAGGCTTCTGAACCATATGTTAATCGGATTCATTTAAACGACAAATTATTTTATTAATCAAGTATCTGCTTTGTAAATCAAAAACGTTTTATTAATTTTCAAGAGAAGATCCCCAGGAGTCGATTGAGCGCCCCCACATCACAGAAATTTTGAGAATTAAAAGATGGAAGAGAAGAGTAGACGTATCTTCTACTGTTTGGAATATCACAAGTACTAAAAGAAAGAGAAATAAATATTATTTATATATATAAGACGACTGTTTATATATATATATATATATATATATATATATATATATATATATATATATATATATATATATATATATATATATATATATATATATATATATATATATATATATATATATATATATATATATATATATATATATATATATATATATATATATATACTAGGGGGGGGCTCCGTCCCCCTGGCGCCTACGGCACCCAACCGCCCTAGTTTCCGGGCTGGTAAGACAAAAATGTGACATAAAAACGTTTCAAATTTATGCTTATATGTTTATGTTTATTATGCAAATACATTATTTATACCCCCCCCCTAGAAGACTTTACACATGGAAAAGTCCAGGAGACAGCTGTAGGAACCACATTGACTATATAATGATTAAAAAAGATTCCGGAATAACATCTTACAAGCGAAAACATACCCAGCGGCTGATATTGTATCAGACCACAACTCTGTGGTCATTAAAGCAGCAATAAAATTAAAGAAAACAATGAGACCTCTAAACATAGAAAAATATGATCTTGGCTCCCTTAAAAATCAAGAAATACAAGATAACTTTTTAAAGGAACTGGCAAAATCCACTGCTATTAATGTTCCTGATCCCACCAAGTATCCTTACCCTAAAGATGAGATTGAGGACAGATGGCAGAAATTTAAAGAGGGCATAAAAAAGGCAGTAAAACAAACAATTCGTAAATTTGAGAAGAAAATGAGTAAACCCTGGATGAATGACAAGATACTGAAAATGATGGAGAAAATAAAGAAACACAAAAATCGTCCTAAATACAAGAACTTAAACAAGGAGATCGGGAAAGAATGAAGAATTGCAAAAGAACTATGGCTCAACAACAAATGCAAGGAAATTGAACTTCTGTACAAAAAGCACAAAACCAGAGAACTTCATGAAAAAGTTAGGGAGCTAACTAGCAAATCATGCAAAATGGTAGGCTCTCATTGCATTGAATATTACCAGTGGAAACATCCTAATGGAGAAAGACAAAATAAGGGATAGATGGGTAGAGTATTCAAAGGAACTCTACAATTATGATAGAATAGATAAGCCAATGCAAGAAGATTTGGAGGGTCCTACTATTCTTACCTGGGAAGTAACAAATGCCATTAGGAAACTGAAACTAGGAAAAGCTTCAGGAATGAATGAAATTATGGCAGAATATCTAAGGGCTTTAGATCAATGTTTCTCAACCTATGGTCCGCGACGATGGGACAGGTGGTCCACAGGCAGGCTTAAATTAACGAAATAAATCTATATATTTTAATTATCAAAACAAAACAAATTAAAATTGAATAAGTAAGTAAAAATTATTGAAATAAAATGGATACTTAAAAAAATGCTATTTTAATTTGTAGTGACAGAATGATGAGTAATAAAAGAGGAGTGAAGTGAACAACAATATGGTTTTATTGCTTCCACCATCCCTTGCTGTTTTGTCAGATTTGAAGTGAACATGTGTTATCCACATGGCCACATTTCAACTAATTGCTTGTTGTTCATTGATTTTTATTGTTCAAGGCTTTCCTCCTTCAACCAAGGCTCAATATATTTTCAGAAGTGTTAAGTAATACTTGGACAAAGTGTGTTGTGAGTTAACCCCAGTATTTATATATTTTTAGGAAATCGCGCGACTGAAAGATAAAAGCAAACTGACAGTTGAGTTGAAATGATAACTCTCTTCAACCGAATTCCAATAATATGTGAAACTTCCATAACAACATTCACTATATATATATATTTCTAAGTTTTAATAAGTTTACGAATTTTAACACGTTCGGTTGAATGTTATTGCTGCTTTGCAGTGAGCGAACTCACACACATCTAATTAATGACACTAGTTTTTAGTTAGATACTGTGTTTGCCAGTGCAACATATGGTTTTGCTTGAGTATATACAGCATAGTTTCTATATGAGGGAACATGTGCATTAAATTAGTGTCGTTTTTATCTCAGTTGTCTCTAATTGCACTATTTGTTGAGAAATATATTACACAGACTGCTTATACCTTATTCACTGACATAATAAAAATACTTATTTTTCTTGCCTCTGCAATATAGTGGCTATTGGGGAGGCGTGTTGTTTACCGGGAGCAAGTTATTATTGCACCGCTCTGAACGTGTTTCAGCTTTTTTTCATTTGCGAGGTATATGCGAAAGTTTTTAAGTTCTTTTTTCGAGAAGTAAAATCAAGGGTGCGAGTTATATGCGAGGGCGAGTTCTATTCGAGTAAATACGGTATTTCAATTATGGATAAGTACATTGGTACCTTCTTTAAACGGAAAAATAGCTCGGATGACAGTGATAATACAAAACGAGTTTGTAATGACAGTTTGTGTGTAGTTTCTGAAGAGAAAAAGATCTGTACCGAATCCACAGAAACCCCATCAGTTGCAATGCGATAATATTAATACACTGAACGAAAGGAAAGATTTGCTGACTTGCAGGACACTCGACCAGTGTATCGCATTCAAAGGTACATACAATTGGTTATTTTTCAGGAACATTTTTCTGTTTTGTGACTTTTCGCCCTTTTCTCTCGGTAATTATGCCTACATTAAAAAAAATTAGCTAACGCCTATTTGTTCCCGTATAGGGAGTAGGCGGGACCGTTTACCCTATCTAACTTTTGGAGACTGAGTGGGGCAGTTCAATCTCCACTGGTAGCCAATCTGAGAGAGATAGCTGTCCCAGGGCTATCAATGCCTGCATTATTCTGTTATTATTCAACAATTGTTTACAGTTTTTAATGTGTATATAAAGTCAATATCAACAGTAGCCTGATTACGAACGTGTGATGAAAGGGACGGGGAGGTTTGGAGCATCCACGGATAGTATTTAAAGGTAAATACAATTGGTTATTTTGTATAGGGCCCCTAAACTTATTAGTTTAGAATTTAACTACTGGGAAAGGGTTTGTGTCCACCTCAAAATTCTGAAACAGAATTTGAAAACATATTTTCCGAATAACTTTTATAAGAAATTTCTGTGGGTTTGCGATCCATTTCAGGCTTGCAGTCGCGAGAACGACCTTTCATTATCGAAAAAAGAGAGCTAATTGAGCTTCCAAGTGACAATGGGCTTAAAATGCAATTCCGTGGCTGTGGTTTGTCTCGATTCTGGATCTCGCCTTCAGTGAGAAGTGAATTTCCCAAATTATCTGAAGAAGCATCGAAAATCGTCATACAGTTTTTTACAACCTATCTCTGCGAGAAAGGATTTTCATCACTCCTTCAAATAAAAACAAAATACAGAATTCGTCTTAGTGTGTGTGCCGATCTTTGACTGAAGTTGACCAATATTGGGCCAGATATCCAGCAACTCTGCAAGGCCAAGAAACTCATCTATCTCATTAAAAGTAAATAGTAACATAATTATATCATATTATTTATTTGTTTAATAAAAATTAAAACTTTGTTCAATGATGATACACTTTTAATCGTTTATTTGCAAGTTAATTATGTTTCCATATATACTCAAAACATGCTTTTAGATTTATTATGTTATTAATGGCACAGTTTTTCCCAAATGTTGGTAATCCCACATACTTTTTTAAAATATTACATAACTTAGTGGTCCATAGAATTGCTTTAGGCATTTTACTGGTCCCTGGGCTTAGAAAGGGTGAGAAACGCTGCTTTAGATGATAAGACTATAACATCACTGACTAGCATATATAACAAAATATGCGAAGCTGGACACCTGCCAAAAGATCTTAAGCACTCATCGTTCTTACCAATACCTAAAAAATCGAAGACAATCAAATATGAAGAATACAGAACAATCAGTCTGATCAGTCAGATAGCAAAAGTTATGTTATATATCATCCTAGAAAGAAATAAACATAAAATCAAAATGGAAATTAATGAAACACAATCTGGTTTCCAGGAAAATAAAGGAACTAGAGAAGGACTCTTCAACATTAGAACTATCATAGAAAGATATCTGGAGAAGCAGAGAGAAGTCTACTTATGTTTTATTGATTACACAAAGACCTTTGACAATATACAACATGAACTACCAATCAAATGCATCAGAAATTTAGGAATAGATGGTAAAGATACCAGATCACTGATAAATCTATATTGGGAGCAAACTACTTCAATAAAAATATCATGAGAAATCTCGGGGGAATTCCCAGTAAAGATGGTTTAACTTCTATACTGAAAATATCTTCCAGCAATTGGAAGAATTTAAAGGAGTCAGCATAGGAATAAAGAATATAAACAACTTAAGATATGCAGATGATACAGTACTGCTAGCTGAAAATAAAAAAAAATCTTCAAACCTACTAGAAGAGACTCTGAAGATAAGTGAAAAATATGGACTTAATTTCAACTTCAAAAAAAAACCAAAACCATGCTGGTAACAAGAGAAAAAGGGAAAATACCCAATATAAATATTAAGATCAGAGGAAATACTTTAGATCAAGTAGAGAGTTATATATATTTGGGTCAACAAATTACAGAGAATGGAAAGTGTGATAAGGAAATATTAAGAAGAATAGAAATTGCTAGATCAACCTTCATTAGAATGATAAACATTCTGACCTCAATGGAAATTCAGACATAAACAAGAATTAGGCTGTCCAAATGCTACGTATGGTCAATACTGCTATATGGAGCAGAAACCTGAACAATATCAAAATATTGTGAAAATAAACTAAAAGCCTTTGAGATGTGGATCTTCAGAAGAATTCTTAGAGTCCCATGGACGGCCAAAACAACTAATTTAGAAATATTAGAGATGATTGGAGAAGATAGGAATCTTTTGAAAACCATTAAGAAAACGAAAACCACCTACCTTGGTCACATACTAAGGATGAATCCTTACAAAAAACACTTCTAGAAGGAATGATACAAGAAAAAAAGAAGAAGAGGAAGACAAAGAACAGATTGGATGGGAAATATTAAAGACTGGACCTTTTTGTCCTATGAAGAATGCAAAAGAGAAGCACAAAACTGTACATGGTGGAAGCTTATGGTAGTCAACCTCCTGGAAGGATATGACATCTGACAAGAGACAATAATAATAAAATAATATATATTATAATCACAAGTACCAAATTTTATAAATTTGGTACTTGTGATTATATATATATATATATATTACCAAATACTTTAAACACATATATTTGGCATTATTTGCGTATTTATATTTTGGATTTAAATATTGTTATGTCAAAATCGCAGAAAAATATCTATTATCTTGTACATATTTATAGGGGGGGGAACTGATAAACCGATCACTATATAAAATATTGCACGTTTTAAATAATGAAAAAAGTCAGAGTGGTTATCAAACTTTGTAGAGAAATAGACAACACAGCGAATGAATGCACCTGAGTGGAACAAGCAGATTTTGAGCAGGGGGGGGGAGTCAAGATATTTGTCATTCTCTGATGCTGGATGTGACAAATGCATAACTCCTAGTCCTAACGCGCTTGTTAACCACACTCTTACTTAATTTCCAGGGATGACCTCTTCTTCTTCTTCCACCACTATCCCACTGCTGAAATATTTCCCTTGCATCAATCTTATAAAAACCTTTTAGTAACTTAAATGTTTCTATCATATCCCCCTCCTCTCCGCCTATCAACCATTCTCTGTAATCCACAAACTCTCAGTCTATCAATGTAGGGAGCATTCCTTACACCATTCACCAACTTGGTCACTCGCCTCTGAATCTTTTCTATCACTTCGCCATCTCCAAGGAATCCAGGAGACCAGACCAGATCTAAGCAGAGTAATCCAGATGTGGACGTATCAACGCGTTATGAAGAGGAGTAATAACTTCTTTATCTCTGCATGTTACTTTTTCTTCAATAACCAAGTAATGTTATGAACTATCTTGGACACCTTAGCAATATGCACTATGAAATTCAACTCTCTATCTACTAACACTCCCACGTTCCTAGCCTCATCAATCTCTTGGAGTACAGTTCCATCATTGCGGTACACAGTGATGGAATTGTACTTTTCATTTACAACATTCGCTTTTCTACATTGAACTGACATATCTTATCTTTTGCCTATATTTCCAGCCTATTTAAATCATCTTGCAAGCTCTCTACATCATCTTAAGTAATTATTGCGCTACTCAACTTTGCATCATCATCAAACAACTGCATATCTCCCTTAATGCCCTTTCCTATATCACTTATGTACAAATTAAACAATAACGGCCCAAACAAAGAGCCTTGTGGTACACCACAGGTCACCTGCTTTATCCTAGATTCTGCTCCTCCATACACTACTTTTGGTATCTGTCCATGAACCATTCTCTTATCCAACATCACCAGTTTAATATCCATCCACATATGTTCTAATTTGCATAGCAGTATTCCGTGGGACATTCTGTCAAAAGCCTTAGCAAAATCCAGCAGTATCACTGTGTAGCCATTCCCCTTGTCTAAATCGGCTGTCACTCTATTATAAAAAGTTAACAAATTACTAAAGCAAGAGCGACCTTTAATAAAACCATGCAGATCCCCATAGAATATCATATTCTAATCCACCCATTTCTGAATTCTGTCTTTGACTAATTTCTCCAATAATTTTACCACCACTCCCGAGATGGTGAGTGGTCTGAAATTTTCTACTGCAGTCTTAGACTCTCCTTTTAAGGTAAAATAAGGAACTATTTTACCTTACTTCCACTCCCTTAGCGTTACCAAAGCTCAAACTTAAGTTAAATAGCCAAGTAAAAGGCACTGACAATTGCTTGGCACCTTCACGTAATACCCAAGCTGATATTCCATCCAAACGTACAGCAGTATTTGCATTTAATTTCTGCAATATCCTAAGTACCTCTGATTCTTTCACTTCAATTGTTATATCAGTTATTGCTATAGAGACACAGAAATATTTTCACTCGGGTGACTTTCGAAAAGTGGTCGCTCAGTAACAATACTATTACATCTGACTCATTAGCTTGATACCACCACCACCACCCACTAAAGTTATCCTTCCAAAGTCATTCTTCCTTTTACTTGCCATGTAACGAACGAATTCGTTGGAATTTCCTTTGATTTGCTTGGCTAAGATCTTTCTCATAATCTGATTTAGCCTTCCTCACTATACTTGTAACCTTTCTAGCCTGAGCTTTGTACTGTTCTTGAGTGTACTGATCCCCTTTCTCCTTGTAAATCCTTCATAACATTTTTTTTTTGCAGATCATGCCTAATACTACTCATCCATCTAACACCTACTTTATTTAATCTTCCTGGCCCATGGAATACATTCCGATATTGCTCCCCTCAGATAGCCGCTGATTATATCCCATGCACTGTCTACATCTTTCTCTTGCAATATTTTATGTCATGGGACTACTGTAAGCTTGTTATAATTACCTAATTTGTATATATCGTATATACCCACTTCTTAAGAGGGAAATCCACCAGTAATTTTGCAACCTCTCAAGTCAATACCGCACCTCTCAATACCGCAACACTCTCACCAATCGAAGGTAACGTGGACAGCTAACTTATGCATTGATCTTCTGAACCTGACCTGATCCAACACTCTCACACCATGAGTCCCTTCATTATATACTGTTCGAAGTAATTATCTCTTAGAAGGTGTATGAATGCTATTTCCTTTTTGCTACGTGATCTTTCCAATCGATATCACCATGGATAAAATCCCACATAATAATAATTCGATCTGCGCTCATTGCGCTAATGCATGTCTTCCACATCACCCTTTGAACCAACTGTATATTTGGTGTTCCATTGGCCATTAATTCACACCAGATCGCCTCAAATGAATTACCATTCACACGTCCATCTTATTGATAACTTACTTTTTTTCTTTAGCTCTTCAGCTATCATCAGAAGTACTTCTCCCCTGTTCTATCTTCTCTGTCCTCCCTGAAAATACTGTACCCATCACATTTAATTCCAATAACCACATATTCTGCTGTCAACCAAGTTTCACTAATGCCTATAACTTTTGGTGAGATTGCACTGACTAATACTAAAAAGGCTTCCCTCTTATTTCGAATGCTTCTTGCATTAGTATACAAAAATTGTAGCTTCCTTTATTTCTTATACCACCTTTACAACTGATATACATTCTACTAATTTCGGTATTCACAATAGCCCCATACCAATTTTTATTCGCTGTACCTTTTCAAACGCTTATGGCCTACCGTGGTCAGATGCAACCCATCTCTCGCATACAGCTCTCTTTTGTCTTCACTACCATCCTACCTTACTTATCTTCTAATATCTTCAAATAATGATGACACTGGATCTCTGATATCGGACAACTGGCTCTCAACATTACTCTGATTAAGTTACCAAGGGATCTTTTACAGAGTCCTCTCTCTTTCTTCCTTACTTGCGTCAATAAAGATATGATAATCATATATTAATGAAATTTTAAATTCAAGTATATTTCTATTTACCTTTTAGAAGTTTCTCGATGCAAGAAAATACTAAATAACGAGGAGAAATCTTTCAAACGTCCCGTATTATTAAATGCAGTTATTTAACGGAATTCTCTCAGTGTTTACCATTAGCTTTCTAAACAGATCTCTTAAATATTAACAGGATTGAGAGTTAATGTTTTATTTTACATGCGTATATGTTAACTCGTAGAAGAAAATTATAGCCTCTCTTTTTTGTATATGTGGTTATTGACACCAGTGCGTTACTTTATTGTATACAGAGGTGAGCTCCCCGTCCCTGTACAGATATCGTCCTGCATTCATACAGTGTCATGCAGTAAAGCAGAAGATACAGTGGCCTATAATATTCTTTTATAAATAAAATGTCGCTTAGAATTTGAAAAATAAAATGAGAAAATAATTAATTCTTAGTTTGAAAATTGGTTCATTAAAAATAAATTAAATACTCAGGTATTTGCTAGTTGTATTTTTTGCCGGGGGGGGGTTACTATTTTTCTTTGGTAATCGGTTTAAGTACACTCGAACACCTGAATTATATGTTAAAAACATGAGTTTTGCTGAAAAGTTGTTTTTATATCAAATTAATAATTCGTAAAAAAAGCATTTATTCAAGAGAAGACTATATAAAAATTATCACATCACAGTATAAAGCTGGAAAAAATCATAAATATAGGCTACATTAAAGATTCACTTTAAAAAGATAGAAAATACTTGAAGAGTATCACTGTTAACCGTGTTGCTCGCCATTTAATGAATTTGAAGATAACTGCTGAACCTGGCTTAATCAAAAATACTTGAAGATCTAGAAAAAGAGAGATAATCCACTGGAACTATTTAAGAATGAACTATAAAAGCAGTGTTTATACCAACTGCAAAAAAAAAAAAAAAAAGTTAAATTAAAGTAACACCGAAGCACTGGAAAATACTATAAAAGAGTCACCAGTGTGTGTGTGGGGGAAGGTATTTTATTTTGATTATATGGACTAAAAAGATTAAACTTCATAACTTACATGAAGAAATGGGAAAAAAAAACAGTCTATATGCAATCAGTGTATAGGGGATGCAAGTGACCGAAAAAGGTAAACGCCTTTATATCTAGGCGAACTGCGGAAATCTTCCGTATGTGACAACAGATCAGTACACTGAATTGAGCAATTATCATTGAGTACGAATCTTTCCATCAATGACGCATAAAGAAATTCAGTGATGGTCAACCAAGGAGGGTTAACCGATGTGACCAATTGTCTAACGAAGCATTCAAAACGTTATGAGTGAAGGGAAGAATTATGAGCTTCTCAGTTTCCATTTTCATTTTACAAAGAAAAAAAACAAGAAAAAAATCTAAGAGGAGATTTCGCTTCCGGTCATTCAGGCGTATCTATTCACTATTCCCCACCCCCATATGCCATCTTTATTGTATCCTCCCTTCTCTCCCCTGGTCAGTATTAGCATCTTCCTATTATCGTTTTCCCCATTCCCTACAGAGAACGGAGCAGGAGCGTGAGAGGGGGTGCACGAGACAGGTCGTCACTCGTCAGCGATGCAAATGTCAGAGGTGCGAAGCGTGGGTGATTTCTCTATGAGGCTGTGTGCGCTGCACGACCGTACGATGGAACGAAAGAAGTATTTGCCTTACTTTAGCTGCAGCTACCCCCCATACACGGTTCCACCATGATCTGCACCAAACGAAACGCCGTGCACCGACTCAGAAACGCCAGTCGATGTGCGCCACGCTCTGACTTGTGTCGTCCCTTCCTGCATCAGCGGTGACGCAAATCACCCTCTACGCATGCGCAATGGGTTGGAAATCGGAGGGGGGGAAGGAAGTGCGTTCCCATGTATACCTTGTTCGTCAATCCAGACCAAACCTGATTCTTCGTGGTTGCACCCCGTCGCATTTGAATCTGTTCGACAAGGATCTGCGTTGGACGTTGTTTTTTTCCTCCCGCAAAATGGAAGAACTACGTCCACCCCGCCATTTCGCCAATCCTCCGTAAAGTCCTGGTTCAATCTGCGTTTCCGCCGTAGTGCGATGAACGCGAGAGTGCCATCAAAGGAAACTTCGGGCTCAAGCCTAGCTGACAGCGGGGAAACAGCCACCTGTCCACCCCTATCCAGCGTTCGCGGCCAGCCAACGACCCACACTGGCCATGACCCCAACCGCTGCAGAACGCATGGAGGGACAACACTACACAACTCCGGTAAGTAATTTATTTATTTCGTTTTTCTTATTTTCATCTTACGAGCAGTGCGGGTCCGCAAGGTGATTGACCCTTGCCGATGCACTAAACGGCAGTGCCTTGCGGAAACAGTTCTCTATCCTTCTGCATTCCAATCCCCCCCTCTCTCTCTGTATGTGCGTGCGTGTGTATGTCTTATACAGGCGGAATTCTCCCACCTGTGTTGCAATGGATCACCCTTCACATAATAAAATCGTTTGTGTCGTCACTCATCCGACTTCTTCCGTACGAATCCGCGTCAAGACTTGTGTCTCCTTGTAATTTGAAGTTTAGCTTCACATTTTTTATATATTTTTTTACGATCGAGATTTTCTCCCTAATGCTTACTGGAATTATTCTACTTCCGGCAAACATCAATGCGAGATAGCTTGTAAAATCGCTCGCTTGACGTTTGTTCCATGCTACATTTTCTAAAACGAATAGTTTCTTTATTTTCATGTTTAATATGAGGAAGAATGGTTGCCTAGAAACACCATTTTATTGTTGATTTCCAAATATGACGTCACTACTCTTCAAACATTCGCTCTCTCTCGCTCTCTCTTGCTGTTCTCTTATATTTCTAAAACTGGAATTCATATTCAATATTGATGTCATAAGCTTCCATTCCTTTTGTCAAACTGAGAAGAGCTTTTCTTTATGAATACTTACAATCGATAATATATACATATCGAAAAATAGAAGTTTTTCCAATCATACTAGTATTAATGTAACAGGTTTTTTTTTCAACCAAATTAAATAAATTTTCTTCACTACATGCTAATTAAGTTACAAGTGATTTAATAAATAAATAAACACTCACTTAATTCCAGCAAATGCTATATGCTTCGTGAGATATTTCCAAAGAGTGTTTAAGATAAAAGTCTGGGATCACTGAATTTTATACTTTTATACTTTTCTTCTTAACAGATAGAGAATATTGAACACACACACACACACACACACACACACACACACACACACACACACACACACACACACACACACACACACACACACAGTATTACTACTAGTAATACTGTAACTGGAAACTTTGCTGAACATTCAAAAATTTTCACAAGCTTTTTTCTGGAATTTTTATTGTAGAAGTAATAATAAATTACTAATTTACTATAAAAATAAGTCATATTTAGAGTCATTCTTATTATACGACAATGAATAATTTCGAAATCTTTCCAGAAGTGAGGATATTAAACAGTAAGACCCTATACGCTTCTGCAATGAAAATTATAAAAGCTCATTTGGATTATAAACACATTATGGAACTGATATAAGAACCATGTGACAGGGACGGGTCTAAAAATTCTGTGTTCTTTTTCTTACTCTTTACCTCTCTAATGAATTAGAAAAAAAAAACCCGAGGGGGTCAATTTTCTTAAAGGGTTTGAGTCAGTATTATAATGAGGAGCTAAAACTTGAGACCACAACCGATTTTGGTGATTAAGTGAAGTGGGTGTTTTCTTAATCATAACTTTAGTAATAAATTAGTATGGTATGGTGGTTCTGATATTCAAATTATAATAAATAATTTGACTATACTGCCATGATCAAGATAGCATTATTTCCTGTTTATTTTTATAACACCAACTATTCAAAGCATGTCATGAATAGCTATTCGTCAAAAAGATGAAAAATTGATGAAAAATTCTTAACTGAAAAGAAACTGGTCAACTATGACATATTACTTCAACGTTTAATTTGATGCGTTAGAATTTTTTCGTTAGAATTTCTTATTTAAATTGGTACCACATTACAGTAATATTTGATTATACTAACAACTATCGTAACAAGACATGTGGATGGTTTCTGCTATTAAGAGTTTGAGGCTTGGGTTGTGAGTCGGTTTGAATTACATTACTAACCAACTGCATTACATCAGATTTGTGTATTCGCCTCTCGTATGTCTGATTTTACTGGAGAACAAGTGATTGTTTCTGGAATAACTAACTTCAGTCCAAGCCGAATAACATGGTTTGGTTGAAAAGGCCTAATAAATATTACTTGGGCTCTTGACTGAATTCGAAACCGATCTTTTTCAAAACCAAACGTACCGAGCCTTTGCTCTGACTGAGCCTTTGCTCTGACATTATGACGATATAATTGTGCAATAGTTTGTTTTTTTAAGGTGTGGTGGTAGTAGTACGCAGTATAATGACAGTAGCGCGAATAGTAACATATAAAAACATACAAAATTTTTCTACTAGAAAGGTAAACTAAAGGGACTTATCTGGAGAAATAACCACGCTACCGGCCAAGACATCTATAGACGTCAAAGTTATTATGGATGCGAAGTGCATATCAAAATTATAATACCATTGATATTACATTGAAATATGATGGATACGAAGCATATGAGGATGCGTATTCGATCCATAACGGCCGGTGAGGTTCTCTTAGAATTTTGACTGTTCGGCTTCTTATTTGATGACCGCAACGTAAGCATAATAAATATATGTGATATAACTCTCAGTAAAATCAAAAATCTTTTTCTCCTTACAACATGAAATGTGTAAATGTGCAAACAGCTTGAATATTCTTCTTGTTAGATGGGTTGGCGAAGAAATAAAACCATTAAGATCCTCCTCCTTGTTTATAGGCTCCTCGTTCCTTCCCTTTCAAGTTACGATTGCTAAGCGTTCGTTTGTAATGCCGTCATCACATGACGTCAAAGAGGGAGTGATGAGTCGATCGCAGATGCAGTCCATTTTCGTATCCCACGTGCGGTTGGCTCATTTTCTATAGCTTTACCACAATCTGCAGAAACGAAAAACGAAATAGCTTCCTTAAAGGAAAGCAAATGGAACTTTAATTAAAAGGGTAGGTTTTTTTTTTTTTTTTTTTTTTGAAATAAGAAAGTCACAAAAGAAGATCCTAATATCCTTGTTCCGCTTCACGAATTCTGGCAAAAGAAAATTACATCAGTTGAAACTAAAAGATTCGCTAAAAGTCAAAATGCCAACTTTAATAAATAAGGATTGGGAGTATTTATATACTAAAAGATTATGATATTGAAATAAAATTTATAATAAAACATACCTCAATTATGAGAATGTGTTTAAAATTACGTGGAAATATGAGCAAAGCAAGAATAATACAACTATATCTGTCTAGCTTTTTCATGCGATTAGTAAACAGTGCACACTGCTGAAAAATCATCCCATACTTAACGATTTTATAATTAAAACCTCAAAAAGCAGTAATAAGTTACAAAAAATGTAGGACTTTCATTGTATTACAGTTAACGGACAGCATTTTCCTTTTATGAAGACACATATTAGCTAGCATTACTAGTATATAAAAGAAAAGTTTTCTCAACCATCTTGTGAAAAAAATGCCGTGGACGCAGAAGAAAAGGAGTAGGTTTTAGTAATCAAAATCTTGGACCGATGTGCTGGCGTTCCTAAGGCCACAGCACGATCCATTGCTGCCGGAATGACGTCAGAGCACTGTTGCTCCTAACAACGCGTTAGATCAACTAGGGTTGTGAGGCCAGAACAGGGTTTATAAAGCAACGAATAATTTCAACACAAAATGGAAGACGCTACTTCGAACATCTTTTGGCAGTTTTCAGGTGATTTATTTACACATTTATCGTTACCAAACTTTGCATCAGATCGCACTTTCTTCTGTTTCCTTCTCTCCTTTTCTTCATTTTTATCATAATCTTAACATACGTTAAGATTCTCACAGTTAACATACGTTAGCTATCACTTAGATCTTTTACTTCTGGAAGGTCATACATAGGCCCGAGATAATCAATTTACGGAAGGAGGCCAACATAAAGCTCTTTACCACAAAATGGCGATGATTTGAAAGAAGCAAGGATGAAGAAGAATGACGGATGTTGTCGCCCGAAGGACAATTTGTTTGTTTGCTCTAGTAAAACAGACACCAATATTTATCAGGCTTGAAAGAAATCGCACAGATTATTATACGTACAAAAAGGGGGGAAAAACTGTATTCAGGCATTTTATATATTTACGCCTCTCACTCTCTTTTTTGATCTACGGCTGTTCAATACTTCTTAAACTTACATATACACATTGGCTAATCAGAAAACTAGAAACGTTATCTATTTAAAATCATAAATTTGAGACGCATTCCCTACCTTGAGATTTGTGGGTTATTTATTTTATTTTTAAAATTCCACTATACTAGTTATGTGTACAGTGTGGACAGAATAAAATACTCCATGTCTATAACATACATTAAGTATTGGCCTTTGTAGTAATGGGCGTTTTTTTTTTTTTTTTGATAATATTTTTCAATTATATCATGTTAACAGACTACTGCAAATACCTTTCTGTAGTCATTCATGCACGACTGAGGTTCCAATAAAATGTTCTTATTTGTTTTAAGCTTTAAAAATAACAAAAAAGAAAGAAAGAAAAAAGTTTGATGTAAGTAGATAGTGTGAACATTTTCAATTTGTATTTATCTGAAGTTCTAATGGAGAGGTTCTCCCTCATTTATTATAACAAAGTTACTCTGCTTTAAAGGTATATTTGTTTTCTATAAGGGACATTTTGTGGGTTTATTTTATTGCTGTGAAATAGTAAATAAATTCCTTTCAGCAGCCAGTTATTCGGGGCTGTGGGGGGAAGGGATGTAAATAACAGAAGGGAAAAAATTGAGAGTATTAGGCAACTGAAATTACATAAAAAAAACATAATTTAATTAGTAATATAGAAGAAAGTGCTATAATTTTTGTCTCGAATATTCCGATCACAGCAATTTTTAAATAAAGAGAAGATACATCCCGTTGTACTAACGAAAAAAAAAAAACATTATCCCACCAGTGCATGCAATAATGCAAATAAAAGAATTGCATGAGCATGCAATACTGAATTGTTTCTTTGAATATATATTTCCTGTTGTAATATGCGAAACTCACTCGCGTATAGGATTCAGTGTGAGTCGTCGCGTGCATAAGAGTATCCAAGGTGGGCTGTAAGAGAGCACCATTTTGTCAATGATTAATAATTGATTTAGGATTGATACTAAAATATGTCGATTTGCTGAATTTCAGAAAGAACGTAAACGATCAATTAATAGTTCTGAAGTTGGCTGAAAAAGCAAACAGAAAGAGTTCCAGTCTGTAACTAGAATTAAATCTTTCTTAAATCTTTCTCCTGCACATCTAGAATCAGGGGCTGTAGACGAATTTCATTGCCTGGCGTGAGACCACTGTCATGTTTGGAGGCCTGAAGTGGATTAAAAAGTTCCATGCTTGGTCTCTAAAGCAGAATTTCCGAATTATATAACTACTGTACTAATTCCATAAAGAAAATTATTTCCTCACTTGAAAAGGCTTTTAAACTTTGTATGAATTTCTTTCTTTCTTTCATCCTTTTTTTCTTCTCCCTCTCTCATCGCTTTATAAACATAAAACAATATTTAATGTTTTCATCCCAAAACAAGTAGCAGTTTCATCTCTATATATATGACGTTCTTCTCATATATTACAGTGCACAGAGTACCGAAATGTTGATTTGTAAAATAATAATAATAATAATAATAATGAATAATAATTATATATATATATATATATATATATATATATATATATATTATTTGAAAATGTTTTAAAATAATTTTCAGTGAGTTACGAATGTGTTATAAAAGTATGCGGGGGGGGACTATAATAATATTATTTTCTTAAAATATTACTGCCAAAATATGAGTGAAAATGAAAATTTGATTGAAAACAATAAAAAAATTAAAATGAGAATACATAGTTTATAAGAATCAGAGGGAATCACTTGGATTCCTCTCATTGCAGGCACTATCACTACTCTTCTAGAGTTTGTATGCTCCCTAATAGCAATATGAAACATCTTCCACGAACACTGAAGTTAGAATTCACATTATCTTAAGACTCTGCAGTCTTAAATATGTTATGACACACACACACACATGTAAGACGAGATAAGTGTATATTAAGTTTTCCTAAAGAGGGACTATTGTTACTAATTAAAAAAAAAAAAAAATATATATATATATATATATTTGAGTGAAAATGAAAATTTGATTGATATATATATATATATATATATATATCAATGTATGTATGTGTGTGTGTGTGTGTGCCTAAATAAATTTTTCAACGTCTTTTCATTTCCCCAAAAAAACAATACTTTTTTTGGGGGGGGGAGCCTGTAATTACCTGTCTCTACCATTACGGAGGCAGACTTTCCCACAGCGTGCTGCATTAGACGCTCTGGTTCTCATCTTAACAGTAGTCATTTTGGTTATATTCCACAGTTGATTTTGCTGAACTTGGGGATTAGAAAACTAAGTTTCTTCCCCCCCCCTCCCCCCATTCAAGAGGAAACAACTCTACTTGCCTGTGCCACCGATCGGCGAACTCTGAAAGCCTAGAAAAAAGTATCTCTAGCCGATGATGAGAATCGAACCGATAACAGTCCTTATCAAACGTCATCGTATGTTACGCGCGCAGGCCTACACATTTTATCGCGTAAGCTTCCGTAATCGATGATCCGCGAAAGAGTTGGTTGCTCCTTATTCCCGATAGTATCCCATGTCTGTCGAAGCGTGTGTTCACGGGGCCGGTTTGCCTGCTTTGCGGGAGGAAAAACCCCAGGATAAACTGGGAAAAAACCCTTGCTGTCCAGTCCAAGACCGGCTAACTTGGCTAAGGGCCTCAGCTCCTCACGTCACTGACGGGAATCGAACTAAGGACACTCTTTTCCCAGGCATATGGTTTCGAAGCGCATAACTACTAGGCTAGCTGCGCGGACCATCAAAGCATCATTAAAAATGACCAAAATTAAGCGAACTTAAAAATTTTTATTTTATTTTTTTTTTTTTATTAGTTATCTGAAGAACTAGCAAAAAGAAAGAAAGCTGCATGGCTATCATTCAACAGACTAAAAGAAACACTTACTGATCCAAATCTTGACATCTCTCCGAAGGCAAAACTATTTAATAGTGATATTCTACCATCACTCACATATGGATCAGAAACATGGAACACAACAAGAAAAGAAGAAGAGACTCTCAGAATAACTCAGCGTGCAATAGAACGCAGGATTTGTAACATCAGCAGAATGGAACATGTTAGAAACACGGAACTAAGAAAGAGATCAGGCATAAAAGATGTGGTAACTGCAGTATATGAAAGCAAGATGAGATGGGCAGGTCACATAGCCAGACTCAGGGATAACAGATGGACATATAGAATACTCAACTGGCAACCAAGAATAAAGAGAAAACAAGGAAGACCACGTACAAGATGGGAAGATCCACTAGTGAAATCTATGGGTATAACATGGAAGAGAGAGGCCCAAGATCGAGATCGTTGGAGGCATCTTTGTGACCTGCACTCATGGAGAAATCCTGAGTGAAACACGGGTCCATCAAGGTAATCAAGGTATAATCATATATATATATATATATATAAAGTGGTATAAGTTTCGTGCACGGGGTTGTAAGGGACACATTATTGCTTTTAAAATGTGCTTAATTATTACAGTGCAGGCCAAAAGAGAGAAATCCGAACCCCTTATAGGAGTGACTCCGAAACAAATAATTGCGGGATTACCGTTCAAAAAAAAGTAAAAAAAAAAAAAAGTTTTAAATTTGTAAGTTTATTTCCCCTCCTCCTTCTCTCTCTCTCCCCTGACTCTCACACTTTTAAGTCGCTAAAACTTTTTACTTTCAGTTCCGCCTCTGCTTTAGTCAGGAACGTATTACACGAAAAATAAATAAATAAATAAAGCGATTGTCAAAGTCCTTCTTCATTCTAAAGGTTAGACGGTGGAACGCGCGCAAGTCAGTGTGTTCGTTACTGTCGTAAAGGTCACGTGTCAAGCAGTTGAAACTGCCTGCGGATCGCCTTAACATTAAATAGGAGGTGAATTTGATGACTTTTGGCCTTTCTACAACCTAACCAAGAAGCGTTCACTGATCAAACGTTATTGTCAATAGGACTTTAGTAGGTTTCTAGAAAATTACCAATCGGAAGACTAATGAACATCTGGGGTTTTGGTTTCTTACTATTTTGTCTTAAATATTTGTAGGTTATGAGTTGGGAAGAATGTACAAACATATTGTATATCCTAGAAAGAAACGTGAAGAAAGGACTATTTTTCTACTCCACACATTATACATGACAATCAGAACGGGATAAGGTTTCCCCCCCCCCCGGAAATTAACACAAACGTATACTTCTCTACAAATTATTATTATTATTATTATTAAAAAGTTGTAAACGATAAATGAGGTAGCTGGTGAGAGACACAATCATCGTTATCATCATTGAAACGGAAATGTTCTCCAAAAACTAAACGTATAACAAATTATCCTCTTTGAATTACTCTCAATTATGCTTATATCGTGATTAGTGATCCTTGACTACTACTAGCTATACTTTCACTACTCACATATGAATGTGGGCAGAGAGAGAGAGAGAGAGAGAGAGAGAGAGAGAGAGAGAGAGAGAGAGAGAGAATTTTTGCTTCCTTTATTAGAAATACCGATTTTCATGCGAAATCTTGGAAAACAATCTTGTCGCTCTTCCTCATCTATATCAGTTCATCCTTTGCCTATTCTGAATGCTTTTTAGAATGATGAAAGGTAAGAAATCAAACATGCAGTCTTCCTTTTTCTCTTCATTAATATTCGGTAATTGAAACAAGTGCTTATTCCGTTCTTTATTCTACTTGGAAATACTAAATGATGTGATGTTACATCACCATTATGAATTTGTGGCTGTTTTTTGTAACTAAAATCCAAAGCGGTTATAAATCCGAGTTTTAAATTTACACCCACTGCTGATATACTAAATATTATACTTAACAGACGGCTAGGTAGATAAAATCCCAAACGTTTGCTATCGATCTTCATGAAACAGAAAATAACAGATGTAGGCGTTCAGAATTTCGGTGTGGGCAGAGTGCGTAGGTCATATACTGACATTTATAATACGAAAGAATGGAAAGCCTTCTTATTAGAAGATGAGGGAGTAGAATTAATTTCGCTTCCAGTTATATCTTTTAGTTAATAATGTTAAGTTGGAAAATGATTGAAAGAAAATATTAGAGGAGAGTGAGAGATTGAAAAAAGGGAGCAAACAGGATGAGAAGAAGAGGGAAGAATAAAAAATAAAAGGATAGGAAAGAAAAGATTTATAATATTCAGTCTTATATACAATAATTATATGCAATATCTTAAAGGGGATTCTTCATATGCAGACAAAACATTACAAAGTAATAATATTTTAATATTATGAATATCTTAATCTTAATTTTGATTAATTAAGATGACAAAATATTTTATTAGCGTCACAGAATAAGAATCGATACCACAGGAAAAGCGTCTTTTCTTCCAGAACATTAGAGAATGTTCTGGAAGAAAAGCCCTCCCTAATATATTCGTAGCCCTCCCTAATACTGCCCTCCCTAATATATTCGTAGCCCTCCCTAATATATTCGTAGCTGGAATAGGAAATCACTCTACGTTACTGTAATGAAAAGCCATTTGTACACACATTAGTTGGTTGGTTATATCACAGTTAAATTTACATAAGTCTCATCCGAGTGAACCGTCCGAAGGCACTGCAGTTTCCAGAAACGAGTAAAGGTATTTGCCATATTAGAAATTTGAACGTGGGTCGCATGGTGAGAAGTGATACTTTACACCTTATATGATCTGATATCTCTGTGTCGGTATGGGAGGTTCTAGTGAAAGTGTATGTGATGAGATGACTCTGATGAAAAGATTTGCTCTGGAGATGTACTTGCTGTGACTGATGGATGTGATGGATGAGATGTTACTACTGAAAATAAATATTTCTCGATGACAATTAGGTGGATAGATTAGATGCTGTTGATGATAACTGGAGTCTCTTCTCCAGAGAGACTTCTGAGAAATGATGAGAAAACCTGTGTGTCTATCAGGTTCTTAGTACCAAGGTTGCTAGATCTAGACCCTTGAGAGCACCGGATGAATTTCGAACATAAGACGTCGCATAGTGTTCTCTCCCTTTTTCTCTTCCTGCCACATCCAAATTGGAAAAAAAAAAAGATATTTATCTATGAAACGCTGTGAGCGAAGTTCCAGCAGAACACTAGAAGAAGTGAAGTTGCCATCGTGTGTCTTGTTGTACTTTCATGTACTTTCAAGAAATAACAATGTAAAAGGATGTTATCCTATAAATACCAAGTTTGGATTACCATTTGAAGAACTCATGGAACAGGAGAGCCATTTTGCTTTAGTCCAAAAGAAGCGAACATTTTTTGACTATTAAATCGACAAAATCGAGATGGAGAGAATATACTGGCCAATTTTTCTAGTTAGGGTAAGATCTCAGTTGTTGAGGTTGGTATACTCTATATACCTAAATATTTCATAAAACAATAAACCAACATTTTGTTTAACATTATCAATATACATTTTTATTTGAGAATAAAAACTTGTTGCATTTTATATTGTGCATACTGCGACAGAAGATTCAACTTAGCACAGGAATAATAACATAGAAAAAAAGGTATGCGGGGGGGGGGGGATGATAAGGATTCTTTTGGCTTTAGAAAATGGAAAATCAGAGTAAATAGTTCATCCGTTTACTGAAGCAGAATTCTTAAATGGTCTGGAACTTCTTCATAATTATATATTGAGAATTACATATTTTAATTCCTTTTGAAAAGCTTCCGATTCTAAACATCCTGTTTAAGGATGTTTAGAATTAAATATTCTAATGTATAGAATTCCATTCCTTATTAAGGGAAGAAATACGTTTTCTCATGTCATTTGTAACCCGACAACTGGCAAACATTTAATGAAAATGAAATAACTAAAGAAGAATTAGAAATCAGAATTAGAAATGAAAGAGACAAGAAACAGGAAATAACTGGAGAAGATAAACTAGGTTCAGAACTATATAAATATGTAGGAACAAGATTCAAAGAAAGACTCCTATTATTTTTAAATAAAATTTATACAACTGATAATCCCCCAATAGAATGGAAAAAATCAATTGTGATTCCTCTCTTTAAAAAAGGTAGTAGAGATGACCCTAAAAACTATAGAGGTATCAGTATACTAAATTCCTGTTACAAAATATATAGCAGAATTTTAAATAGCAAACTAATGAAATATTCCGAAAACTTTATTTTAGAAGTACAGAATGGATTTAGAAAAGGACGATCATGTATAGACCCGGCCTTTTGCCTAAAATTAATAATAGAGAAAAGAAGAGAATACAATTTAGAAACACAAATTGCATTTATTGACTTTGAAAAAGCATTTGACAAAGTTAAAAGAAGCATTTTATTTAGCATATTAAAAGAAAGACAAATACCAAATAATATCCTAAAAAGCTATCATAAGTATATATGAAAATAATCAAATACAAATAAGATTAAATCATGAGCTATCATATACGAGAGAGATAAACCAAGGGGTCCGACAGGGATGTCCCCTCTCAGAAACTCTTTTTAATATTTACCTAAATGAAATAATAATAAAATGGAATAAAAATTTCCATCAAGGTATTACACTTTCTCCTACTGTGAACTACAGTGAAAAAGGAGAGTATTTAATACTCTCCTTTTTGCCGACGACCAAATAATAATTAAAAATTCTGAAGATAACTTACAGAAAGCCATTTTAGATCTAAATGAGATAGCCAAAGATTGTGGTATGATAATATCAACAGAAAAATCAAAAACTATGGTCTTTAAAGGACAAGATTCATCAAGAACTAAAATAGCAATAGATAACAAGATCTTAGAACAGGTGAATTCATTTAACTACCTAAGATGTATGATCACATATGAAAACGAAAAAGATATAAACCTAAAAATTGCAAAATATTTAAAAATAACAGGTGTAATTAACTCTATATTTAAACCAAACCTGGTTAAAAAACAAACCAGACTAAAAGTATACAATACATTAGCCCTACCAGTCTTAATGTATGGAAGCGAAATCTGGACAATAAAACAAAAAGACAAACAAAAATTAACAACAGCAGAAATGAAGTTTATGAGAAAAACTGCAAAGTATACTTTATTTGATGACAAAACAAAAGAAACGAAGAAATTATGAAAGAATTAAACCAAGAATCAGTAATAGAAAAAATTAAAAAATATAAGCATAAATGGATGGAACACGTTCAAAGAATAAAAATAGAAAGATTACCAAAACAAGCCTTAAAGTACAAGCCATTAGGAAAAAGAAAACCAGGATGTTCTCTTAAAAGATTCAACGATGACTTCTAAGGCCGGAACAGGCCACACTAGGCTTAAATCCTTGATATGCATGATGATGATGATGATTTGTAACCCGATTAAAATTCTGTTCAGTAATTTGTGTCACAACAAATCATTTCTACAAAAACGTTTTGTTGTGACGCATTGGATGATGGAGCTTCTCTACTTCATGAATGTATTAAATGGATTATATTAAGCAATTCAACTCATATGTTCCGTTTCCTCTGGTCCATGTAAAGCACTAACAGTCTTTTGGATAACTTTCTTATTGCAGATTCATTGGTTCAGTACATACAGTTATCTAATGATCTCTTTACAACAAGCCATGCATAGGTCTAGCTTCCGGAGTCATCTATCTAGCTACTTGGTCTTTTTCTAATAGTTCTTATCTTTCCTAGTTTCTTCTAAGAAAGAAAGGCTAGTCTTCACCTATGGGATAATTATATGTCTGTCCATAAGTAAGCTTTCTGTAATTACAACTGAAAGGAATATTCTATTCAGTATGGGACAACTATGATAGTTGTAGATGAACCAGTACCTTGCATATAATAAGTTACATTTAAACAAAACTTCGTCTAGATAATAGAGTATATTTTATCTCAAGAATTTTAAATATGATCCATAAAAAAATATGAGCCAGAAGGGTATCTTATTTTCAAAGGAAACTGGGTCGTAGCATCTCCTCACAGCGTGAATGAGAGAGTGTCAACTAGTATTGGTTTTCTTCCTGAGGAATCGCGTGATTGATAAGTTGACGTGATGGTCGAAGTTTCTAGAGGAGGGAAGGGTGGTAAGTAACTAGAGCTAGAAGAAAACAAAGTAGCTAATATTTGGTTGACTATTAATTCTCTTCCTCCTGAGAGAATAGGTTACTTGTATTTTGATGAATTTCCCAATACACTGCTAAAACAGTCATGGAGTTTTAACTAATTCTACAGGCTGGGTTATTAGCGAGATAAAAGCTTAGGCATTTCTGCCACCCCTTGAGAGAGTCAGTTCTGGCTCTCTGTCTGTCTGCTTACAATGGTTTACCAGAGATTTATAATTTATGCTTGAGTGAAAGCTTTTTCATATAAGTACTGCAAGCGTTTGAATGGTTTACAGTTCTCTCGCATATTTGATGTCAGTAAGTAACATCATCTATGTATGCTTAACAGGTAATCTTCATGTAGTCCTGCTAATTGCATTAATGTGGAATGAAAACTAATGTCTTTTTTGTTTTGAAAAAGTCTGTATAGCGTATATAAGCTCAACATAAGTTCCATCATCTATCTGGTACAATAGCATAGCGAAGAAATTTCTCCCGAACAGCAGTGATAGACCCCCTTTATATCTAGAACTTATGGTTGAGGAAGATAGACTATTGACTAATTTAATAGTGAGCTTTGTATATTTGGAAATTTCGATGCATTATTCTTATAAACTCTTCTACACATTATGTAAAAATAATAGTAATTGTAATCTACAGTTAAATTTATTCCATAATTATACACGAATTAAATGTAATGAAAAAATTGATCCAAATGTTAACTTATTAAAAAATGGATTATTTCACTGATATTTTTAACGTTTAGAAAAGGATGCTTCGTTGGATTAATCTTTTTTGATGTTAGACAATTTAAAATAAAAAAAATTTTAAGGTAAAATTTAATTACATCTATACGTTATCCTTTCCTGTTACATCTATACGACGTAATTCAGACGGTACGTCTGAATTACGTCGTATAGATGTAACAGGAAAGGAGATTATATATCAAATATAACTCCTAACAAAATTATAAACTCTATAGGAAGTACCTTTTATGTAAACTGTTTATATATCTTTTATATTTTAAATAAATGCAAAACGTTTATTTTTATCCTATAGCGCATTATAAATACATGAATATTCTACACAACGCAACACCCAAACAATTGAGCAACTTGGAACGCTTGAAGCTCAGTGTTGCTGCGCACCAGAAATTGACGCAAAAGTAGTAATAGTTATCAAGGGAAAGGGAAAACTTCACCATTAATGATTATCACGACCATACACACTCACAAGCGAGTGCATGCAACTTGAGGGGTAAAATATTTGATTATATGGTCCAATTAATCCAATTAATGATTAATCTTGATTAATAGGATCACGGGACAGATTGCAGTCACATGTCTGGAGTTTCTACGCTTAGTGCTTAATAATAATAATAATAATTATAATGACAAAGACTTGCTACAGTTGATTCTGGTTATAGTCCAGTTTACCATTTTTGCGTAGTTATGATTTTTGTTCTTCTTGACTGAAGATTCAGGTTTTATTCTTCTTTTGATCATTTCGTTCATTGTTGCACCAATTGAAATACTTGTCTGAAAGTTCACCATTAAACACTTTTAAGTGAAGTTTTAAGTATTTCCGGTTTTGATGTTTTTTGTCTCGTTCTCTCGCCCATACCATGGGCGAGAGAACGAGAGAGAGAGAGAGACTAAGCTGAAATATACAGTAAATAAGGAGAGCAAAGATATAAGAATAATTCCCTACTTAGTAACAATATTAATTATTGAAATAACAATTGAAAATATCTATTTCCTTAAGTTAAGTAGTTAACAGAAGGAAATAGTTGAAACAGAAGGGAAAAAAAAAAAAGGAAAAAAAAGAGGATGATGTTCCTATTTTGAGCTTAGTGAATGGCAGGCTTAGGGTTCCTGCAAGAAATAAAAAAAAAATACAGAAAAAAAACGTAGGCATCAGGCATAGCCACTTATATTTGTGTTTCGTTTTTCTATATTAGGAAAATCGTAGAAAAATAGAAGTAAAGGGAGGATAAGGAGAAGATGAAAGAAGGCTAAATACGGACTAAATTTTCCTTCAAAGCAGTTCTACTGTTTTCTTGTTTGGATCGCTGTGCTATTTTAGTGTTTATGCACCCACTCGTCGATCTATCATTATTACGTGCTTCTGGAGAGCATTGACGTCACTGAAGTAGTGGCAGGAAATACGTCAGCGAGTGTATTTCTCTCTCTCTCTCTCTCTCTTGCTGCGTTTGTATATCCGATGATATCGATTGTCTGGAACGCATACAGACACATAGACAGACATGCACCAAGCGCATAGTCGTAGTTGGAAGAATAATCTGAAGAGCAGCCTTCATTAAGCGTCACTATTTCACATTATTTTCTGTTCACAAACTAGATTTGTGTGTGTGTGTGTGTGTGTGTGTGTGTGTGTGTGTGTGTGTGTGTGTCGTGCGAGGGTTCGAGAGAGAGAGAGAGAGAGAGAGAGAGTATTTGGTGTCAGCATTAAACATCCCGACACAATTATAATCTCTTTCTCATATATGATAACTATACTACATTGTTCTCAGTAACTGTAAGTACATTTGTAGGAGATTTTCCTGATAACGAATTCAAAGTATGGTTATTAATAATACAGAGTCACAGATATCCTATTAATAAATTAAATTTTAACCACACACATACAAAATTTTCTTCAAATTATCTTTAACTAAATTTGAAACCAGTGATAGACCGGTGAAAGTGCGTCTGCGGAGTTCGCTTCCTAACAGCTTAACGGTTGTTCTTCCTTCTTTTTCTTTTTTCTTTTTCTTTTTTTTTTTTTTTCGGTATGTTCGGATAATGGCGAAGACAAAGCGAGCCGGAAAGCTAATGCGAGAATGTTTTAAATATTCATACAAAAGATGTGTCGAAAAGAGCGGATTCTATTTTTATCTGTTACCTAACAATAATGGGGAATTGGGATTTGTACACTTGATTGATTTGCTCCTTCAAGCTGATCTCCAATGCTTTCTGGATCTATTTATAGTTTCAGGAAGGCAAGCCGCACATGGCTGTAAAGTGAGTTTTAAAGTGAGCAGAGTTAATTAAAGGGCGATTTTTGACCATGCAGATAAGATATATTTCTTATCACTTCAGATCAGTTATTTCAAATAAGAAATGTTTGAGTCATACAAAACAAGCATCCTGAAAGATTATACTGTTTTTATGGTAATATTTTTACAAACCAATGATCCTGAGCTGGATGTACTGCACTTATAAACCCACGAAGACTACAATTTCTTATGTCATTTTTATTACAAACGTTTTAACACTGAAGAATCGTACATGAGCTCACGAATGTTATTTATTTTTCTCTCCAATAGGGTCACTGGTTAGACCTCTGGTGAGTTGCCACGACATTGAACGGCCATTTCCACCTGGCCAAACGACGTAAATCGGAGTCAGGTGGTCGGCAATGTACGCAGCTAATCGCAACAATGTAAGTAATAACACATTTCCCCCAAAATTCTTAAAATTCCATGAATAATATATATGTATATGCAGTATATAATGAGAGGTTGAGAACCTATAACATAGTAGAACCGTGCGTGAAGCAATTCTGTTATTCCCAACAAGAGGATAGAAGATATTTTGCCATTCCAAACAGATTTCAATCTCGGTATCCAAACTATATATAAATATGTATCGTGTGGTAATTAAAACTTTTTTTTTAATTGCATAAATTCTGATCAACTTGGAGTTGCGCAAAACAACTAAAATTCCGCAGTAGATAGCGTTGTGTACTACGGTAATGTCGGTGTGTGTAGCTGTTGGAGAATTGAGTAGGGGAGACGGTATTTTGTTTATGGAGTAGAATGCCCTCTCACGACGAGTCTCTGCACTCCTTAGAGGTGTCATCTAATAATAATAATGTCTACCGAAACTCGGTTTTTTATCCCGCAACTCAAGAAAACTGACCGTAGAACTTAGACACTGTTTCACACAATAATGATATGTAGTGTTAGGGACCACGAGATGGCGACAATTGTCTACCTTACTCTCTTCCCCGGACTATCGTTTAATATCATTGATGGTCTTGGGCCAGCTATTTATGATTGGAATTTACAGATAAGGATGAAGATTGTCCGCTTCCACATCCAGTGTCTAAAAGTTAGTTACGGTTAAACGGCTTTGTCTTCTTTCTTTGGGAAATAAAAAGCATTAGGAGATTTTATTTATTCTTTTTTACGTCTATCACAATAAAAATACACATGTAGGTTATTGTTTCAATCATGGTTTATGGTCGCAAGCGTTTATTTCACTTGATTTGTTTAATCAATAATGGATTTTTCTCTTCTTGAATAAAAGTCAGTTATTCAGTTTCAGAAACCGATTTTCTGGGGTAAGCTAATTTCTTTATTAATCTTACAATTTCTGCACCATTTTTAATGCAAGGTTTTTTCTAATGTAACTTCCCACTACTTACTCCAAAAAAAATTAGCATCATCCAAAATACATTTGGCTACAAGGGTAACAGACCTCACATTTTCGAGTTTTTTAAGTGCCATCCTCTGATGAAATCATTCCTGGTCCACTCTACTGAGATTAGAAATAATTTTAATAAATTTTAATTTGGAGAAACTCCTTTCATTAGAAGCCACAGTTACTAGAATCTAAACATTAAGGTAAATTAATTTGGGAAAATATTTCTAGGGGAAAAATGCCTCTGAAAAATTCGATTTGTCAGTTGGTTGTTTTTGGGCTACTTGGAGGAGATTTTTTTTATCATGAAAAAAAAAAAAAAAAAAAGAAGCAGTTATGGGGAATACAAAACGCATGCAATAACTGTCATTACAGATTATAATGATAAGATTAACCTCCCTATCACATAATAAATTAAGTTAATGAAAAACCTTTCTTTTTTATGTGAGAAATCATTGGGCCTAACTCTTTAATGAAAGATGGTATTGTAGTGAAGATCCAATAATTATTCTGCCAGAAGAACAGATTGAGGTCTTTTTATATGTATTTTTAAAAGTACACAGCGAGTACTCGATAGTATACAGTAGATACTGTTATCTAAATTAAAAACAAAGATTTAAGGATATCACGATATCCCAGAAATCATGGGAAAGTATTTTACCAAATATTGTTATCAGAGTTTTTTTTTTTAAAAAGATTATCTAAGAGAAAGGATTTAAATGATTAGAATAAATTAGAGAGAACGACTACGGTGTGCAATTAAAGACTTGTAGTGAACCTGAACTCTACAATGCATCAAATAATAGTTATAATGGGGAAAAACAAGGAAACAAAGGTAGAAATTCGTGTTTAGAGAAATTAAGCATGTAGAATTTGAGAAATTAGCAACTCCCAGATTGGGAGAAAGAGAGAGAGACAGTAACCCAGTGTTTACAGTAACCATATTGTGCAATTACTGGCAGTACAACCATCATAGCACTGGTGACCAGAACATCAATAGTTAAAATTACTGTTTGAATTAACAGTGTGCATTTTATACTTCCCTATGTACTCTGTCATCACACTATTCGTGTGAAACTGATAGAAATCCCTGAGTATTGGGAAATTCCTTTCTTCTGGAATGTTATAAAGAGAAGTGTATGTTGCCATCGTCAATTCACTCCACAGGATTATCGAAATTGAAGATTTTAAATGTCTGTTTGGTCACCATTTGTCCAGAATGGTCTGATGTGTCAAGTCTTAGAAGTCTTTCTGATAAGCCCGATGTGTCTCATGACAATAAAGAGAACTTTTTGTAGGTTTTTATGGGTGACAAACATCTAATGCTTCCTTATAATATCCGTTAAAGATAAAGCTCACCAGCTCCCTCTAGGAGTAGTATTGATTGAGTGACTGAAATAGAACTGGGGAAGAAATGGGGGGAAATGACGAAGAGACTGCTCTTGCAAGAGGTTGCAACGGCAATCGGCGCGCTATAGAAAAGAAAATGCCATATTTCAACGTCAATTTTTTCACCAAGAAACAGAAAGGAAGGAGGGGGAGGGGTAAACAGATGATCCCATCAAACACCGGTCGACTTACCACAACGGAATCATGTACAGCAAAGTGCGAACAACCAACAACTCGGTGCATCTATCGATGCACTCCGTTTGGAAACTAGGTCACGCGGAGTATCACGAACACGAGAGACAAGTCCATTGTCCGCCAGGGGGCCAGCGCATACTGTTTGGGCTGAACATCACGAAGGAGTCGTTGAACGAATCAGATCGGTTCGCTCGTTATCCTCTCGTTTGTAGCTTTGCATCCATTCTGCTGATGGAATGTTAAGCAGTAGGATTGTTTTTTCATTATTTCTACGGAACTTCATGCCACTTCAGAACTCCGGTACGAAGAGGTAGTGGTCGGACGACTGATAACGAAAATAATCCACCACCTAAAGACCTCCACAAACATCCGTGCCACAATGGGATGGAGTTTTGGTTGAAGATCAGAGATGCAATCGGCAATCAGCGCTATAGAAAAGAAAATGCCATATTTTAACGTCAATTTTTTCACCAAGAAACAGAAAGGGAAAGGAAGGAGGGGAGGGGTAAACAGATGATCCCATCTCTAGGTCAACATGTCCACCTTAGTAATACTATTAATTGTGGCTAATTCACCTCTAACGACCATCTGCACAATATTGGCTTCTGGTTTAAACCGAAAAACCGTTTTTTTTTTTTTTTTTTTTCTGATATCATATTTATAAGATTGTGCAACTGGAATCTCTGCTGATATCATATAATACTACTGTGATCGTAGCCTGATCTGCACATGGTGATCATTAATGTGTTACCTTTTTAGAGTAAAAAAAAACAAGTATAAACTTTGTTTAGTGAACATCTAGACTTTTTTAAATCAAGTGAAAACGACAAAAATGATTATTATGTTATTATGATAATCATTTATATAAACATGATTATCATAATATATATATTATGTATATTATATACATTAACCCCACGCTAATCAGAGATAAAACCTATTGCACCTCAATTATGTACAGTATATATGTGTTGGGGGGGGGAGGCATAACGAAGAAAGGGAGATATTGATGTGTTTTTGAACAGTTAGAGATCGTAAGCCTTGGGGAGAACACTATCAGGAAGACAGTTATAGTTGGGTGAGAGAGAGAGAGAGAGAGAGAGAGGACGAGACTGCATTACAACTTAAAATATACTATTCTGTGTTATTGTTTGTCAGACTGTTATTATAAACGTTTAACTCACCCGACGGTATTGATATTTATTTACTTATAGCCAAACCATGTATAAATATGTAATATTCAGATTTTATTCATCAAAATTATTGTGCTTATTATATATTGATGCCATTCCTTTTTTTAATGGCTTTTAAAATTAATGTGAAACGCTGTGAAGTATGAAACACTTTCGGTTTGTTATCTGCCGACACTTTCTTTCTTATCCATCAGCATGAAGGGAAACAACTCTCACTAATGTTAACATTGCCATTAAATGACGTCACTAATTGTATTTTTATTTCATTATTTATATGTATACTGGAAACCATTTCCAGTTTTTACTTGATATATTTTATTTTCTTAAATTTTACGAATTCAGCGCAACTTCAGCTAGTCCTTATCTCACTAATGTTTTTGCTCTTTATAGCAGAAAGCATGTGACACTATACTCAGTTCTGAAAAATCTGGAAAATTCTTTCGTTCTTTTTGTATTATTTATTAATTTTTGAATGCAAATCCTGCCCGCAAAAGGTTATAAACATATACACTACATTAATATTAGTACTACTTTCAGTGAGAAAAGGATTATATGGTGATCGTGAAACCTTGTCCTACAGCAGTGTTTCCCAAACTCTGATGCTCTGAGAAAACTTGTGTTCCGTTCAAGGTTAATAGCTGATCCATTGGAAAATCGTTATTTTATATTTTAATAAAATATGAAACATTTATAAATATAGAATCTCATAAGTATTCGCTGAAGCTGAATACTTGTGAATTCTGGTGTAGCAGATGCTGCACATGCTTGCTACATACATGTCCACCAATATGTACTTGACTATATACTGGTCTTAGCTGAACTGTACAGTTCAGATGCGCCTCTTTCTTCGGTTTAGTATATTCAGATCTGCTCTTATTCTGCATTCACTAATGACGTTTTATGTTTGTTTGTTTTTTTCCCCTGAAATTAAAAGAATAGTTCTAATTCTATATTAGTACAATTTGCATAATAAATTAGTTTGTTTACCCAAAGTATTAAAATTTTTGTGAGATTTATTAGAATAAATAACTCATAAATCTTTGGCTGAAAAACAACAACAACAACAACTTCGAATAAAGAAATCTCTTTGATACTACAAAAGAGACTGAAATAAATTAGCAAAATAAATTAAAATAAATCCGCTAAAGCTTTTTATTCCTCAAAGGGAGCACGAAAGGCTTTTTTCGGTCTAACGAAGTTTCAGCGGTCAGTGATTACTGGCCCAGGACTATCAATGATCCACAAGCATCCAGGAAGGAAAATACAGCAGACAATTTATGTCTATCGTAACTAATAGTACCCTTGATGTAATATTTTTAATGAATAAACATTTCCTTTCAATTTGTTTAATCTGATTATTTTTTTATTTTGTTTAGAACTACGAAACAAATCTCTAGTGTTATGCTGTTCTATGGCTAAGTTTCAAGAAATGCTGCTCTAGAGAACAAACAGAGAACTTTCTCATGGCACTTTAAGCCTCCATTAAGAAGGGTGGTGATAGTCTTAAATTGGGCGATAAAATTCATCTCCTACCAAAAGACATTCACGAGCATCCATGCTCATGGAGTGTTGGTTAACATGTTCATTGCCAATCAAGCGATATCGCGTGATGCGAGCTCTCACCAAACGGCCGGTCACGCGTTATCGCGTGACGTCGCTAACTAAATACAAACATAAAAAACATTTGGCCACCACACGAAATTCCAATTTTCAGCTTAGCAATGAAAGTGTTAAAAAGAGGTTATGCTGTCCACTGAGCCAATCGGGCCAGCCAAACAGAATTCTGTGAAAACTGTATTCATTAAATTCTGTACGGAATTCTATGAATACAGTTATACGTTTATTTCAAATACCCTGGTTAAATGTTTTATTCTCTTAATTTAATTTTTTTTAAGTTTAAAAGTAGCTAATTAATTAATAAGGTGATCTAAGGTGGTCTCTTCGTTTCCAAAAATAATGACAATTATAGCAATAAAAATACGGAAATTAGATTTTTTATAATAACCCTACTCCAGGAAAACTGTAAAGCAATAGATTAGTCAGATAAGGACTTTTTGTTGTTTCATAAAGTGAAAGTAAGATGACTGACATTCATTTGGATAGGTTGAATTCGAATACAGCTTAAAATTAAACCATCTCTCTAAATATGAACATATCACACACACACACACACACACACACATGCAAATGCAAATTTACTTATAGCTTTAAAACATCTTTAAAACATTAACTGACATCAGTGCTATCATGATTAAGAATCATCAAAAATTAGCAAGTATACTCGAGACCTACTTGACTGAGTATCATTGTACCATAAAAGAGACCTTTAAATAGGAATGTTTGCCATGTTAGTTTGACAGTATACTGAAGGAAGGAGGAAAGAAATTCGAATGCAAAAACATTGCATCTTATTACCGCATATTGCCCATAGTGCATAGATCTTGATCTATGCACTATAGGCAATCTATGCACAATATAGATCACTTGATCTATGTAATGCATATAAATCTTGTGTAAGGCATATAACATGCTTTACACAAGATCTCTGTAATTGTCACTTTTAACAGCTTTAAGAACATTTTAAGCATAATTTGCTGCTTTTTAATTATCATTCACGACGTCATCGAAAGAACTGTTCCTCATAAGCGTGTGAATTTGTGAAGTAATAAAGATGATTCTTTTAATTTTTGCATTGCTTATTCTGCGAATTTTGTACCTTTAAATACCAGAATACTGCCAGAGTTTAGAGCTTAACGAATTGCCCTTTGGTTTGAAAGATTTCAGGTTGAATTGCATCTCGGATGCGAAGAACCTTTATGAGAGCTTGTCAACTAACAGTGAGTTAGCGGTCTCATACAGAATTTTTTACTCCCAGAAACTCAGGTTTTTCATCAGCCATAGAGCACACCTGTAATTAACAGACATAATATACTGGTCTGGTCTTGCAGCATTAGTTGTTTCAACCGTAATTCCAAACAAACAAACTTTGCTGAAAAGCCTCAAATGTTTATTAAACAGAAGTAGCACTACCTAGCAGACTCTGTGTCCTCTTTAATGTCATTGGAATAGCAAATGGAGGTATCACGAATGTGTATAAACGGTCTTCTTAAATTCTGTGTCTGACTGCTATAACAAACATGAGGAATCGAAGTCAAGTCCTGAGCTCCCACTTTATATCCAAAGGACAACTCATATTCTTTCTTCATTAGAGGAGTGAAAGCTTGTTTCGCATATTTTAATGTCGCACTGCCACACTGGCTATACACATAACAAAATGATTCCTGTGCTCTGTTCATATTCGTACAAGAAATCGTACAACAGTAATTAAAATCGAGTAGTCTACCCTTTTCTGTAACAACAGGTGAGCAACTACACCAAAATTTACTCCACAAATTACTGCTTAAAGTAATTTGTGGAGTAAATTACTGCTTAAAGAGAAAGCAAATGCAAAATCACAGGAGGAAAAAAGTAGATGACGATCAGAGTAGACGTACACCTGCCCCCACTCTTCCTTTTCTTAGCTCAGTCGATATTATTGGTGATGCCCTTTGGTTAGTAATACCCGAGTTCAAATCATGTCAAGGACGCGAATAACCTTTATAATGCTTCTTGTGTTCTAGATGGGCATCCTTGAAGTCCGTGAAACCTGCTTAGCTCACCTATAGTTGAAAATGAGTTAGTTACTCTCATATGCAAGTGACTGGGTTTTCTGTCTCTAAAATACAGGAAAACCGGCCACAAAAACAGACTCAGTTAACATCTACAACACACTGGCTTCACAGCCTTAGTTGCTAAGGCTGTAACTCCAACACAATTCAATTCAATCCAACCCAACTCGTCATAGTGGCGTAATTATTGCACATGAAGGAAACTGTCTCATAAGAGGGATAGCGATATGCACGTGTCACATGATGTAATGACGTATTCCATGTGCATGACCTTAAAAGTGTCGACGTGAAAGGATTCAGTGTAACTCAATGCTGCTGACTACTGCCGAAACAAAAGACGTTTTAATAGAAAATGAGGATGAAAAAAAGTGAATGTCATTTTTGTATTCAGTCCATTTACTTTTGCTTAAAGACATTCAATATTATATAGCGTAATACTGAAACCATGCTCTAGAGCTCATAGTACTTCTACAAGTCACTTCCAATAAGCAGAGTGAAAGTCTCACATCGATCTATGTAATTCATTTATCATCTTCTAAGTCAGAAATTTTCTGATATATTCTTATATATATAATGTAACATTTAATATATAACATTATTATATAATGTTTCAAAAAAAAAACGACTGTAGAAGTGAGGATATTTCAGACATAGTATATACCTGTTAAAGTTTAGGGTGACATTTATCTGCTGTTAACTCTCTTCTGAAAGCCTTGATTCACTGATAGCCTCGAATCAATATCAGTGATGGCTGAATGGTGGAGCCCAGCTGCCAAATCATCAAAAACGTTAGTTAGAGCTAACCATCTAGTCCCTTTGGAAATGAAGGAGGATTTTTTTCTTTGTTTGTGGCACCCGAACATAGCAAACCGAAATCACTGATTTCGATTTGCTATGTTCGATTTCATACTGGTCGCGTACAAACAATTGAACATCTCTTATGAGATGTTCATCAATTGTACAAACAATTGAACATCCTTTCTGATATCATTGATGCATAGACTGAACAACAACGATAAGTCCAAGAACAGATACATAGAGTACACTATTAGTCACCTTAAATCTGGCGGATTCCCCCCCCCCTCATATAACACTTTCTGATACCTGTCTCCTTCAGCCGCTCGCTTATACCAAGTCAATAGTTTATATTTCAATCATATTCCTCCAATTTCTGCAATAGCCTTTCATGGGGTATCCTGTCAAATGCCTTAGCAAAGTATTGATTTTGCTAAGATGATAACATCCTAAGATGATACATCCTCATCACATGTATTGATTCTTTTTATCTAATCAGCCTGTAACATTTAACCCATGCTATTCCTTGCAAAATATAGCTTGTCAGTGAACCCATTTCGGTATGCGAGTTCTTACTTACTCCTCTAAAATGTTCACCTGATACCACTCCAGAAATGCTGACAGGTCGGCAATTAGGTGCATCCATTTTGCACGATTCTTGTAGTAAGTAATTATCATACATTCTTCCCATTCCTGTGGGATCTTTGCCGAGGCCTAAATTATACAACCACATCTAGTGTACAACTACTTTAGCTGAACATTCCTTTAGCAAGGGAGGTGCAAAAACTGATGGATCTAACTATCGATCTATCAGTATCTCTGGTAGTGAAGATTTTAGAGAAGTTGGTAAGAGCTCGCATACAGAAATGGGTAGACAAACAGCTATAATCTGCAAGGCATGTGTTTACTAAACGAAGGTCATGTTTTAGCAATTTGCTCATATTTTGTAACAATGTTACGGACAAGTTGGATAAAGGGAATGGATACACTATGATAATGTTGGATTTTTCTAAGGCATTTGATAGGATACCACACTAAAGACTTGCATAAACTGGAGAATATGGGATTGGAATATAAACTCTTGACTTGGATCAGGGGATGGTTGACAGACATGGATGTGAATCTGCCAGATTTAAGGTTACCAGTGGTTTACCTCAGGGTTCAGTCCTTGGGCCATTATTGTTCAACCTATATATTAATGACATTAGGGGAAGGGTCTAGCAGGAGATGTGCAATTGTTTGCCAATGCTACTGATATTCAGCACTTACAAAATTATTTGAATAGGATGGAAATTTGGGCAAACGAAACTGGCTATCAGTTTAATGTTAGTAAGTGTAATGTTATGCACTTTGGCGTGATGAGATTTCCAGCAGCATATTATATTAGTGGAGTTAGGAATTTGAAGTTCAAAAGTCACACAGTAAAAGTTGCAAATACAACTTAGAACCTTGATATCTAAGGATAAGAAAGTCATTTTGCTTCTTTATAAGACCACACCTGGATTATTGTGCGCAGATTTGGTCTCCCGGATTCCAAAGGTATAAAGAAGCTGTGGAAAAGGTGCGAAGAAGAGTTACAAAGATTATATCTGGATTATGAGATCTAGATTATGTCTAGATTATGAGGACAGTTTGCGAGTATGTGGATTACAGATTCTGGTTAACAGGAGAAAGAGAGGATGATATGACAGAGATCTATAAACCTCTGAATGAGTGTTATAGGATATCGTCTGATGAAATTTTTTCGTTATATGGAAGGTGGTGAGAGAACACGGGGGCACCCATGGAAGTTAAGTTTGCTCACAGTCAAGAAAGGAGTAAAAGCTTGGTTTTTCTCTCACAGAGCAGTGAGTGAGTTGAATAATTTGCCTTTAGGGGTAGTGAGTGCATCTATTGTGAATGAATTTAAGGGAAGGCGTGACAGCTGGTTTTGGTAATTTATAGCCTACCTCGATAAGTCCTTGACTCCCTGGAGGTCTCAGATAATAATAATATGAAATCCCGTCTTCCGCTATTATCGAATTCTTATCCACGTTATGCAACAGTTCTAAAATGTTCTCATGTACCTCTATCATGGCAGATTTCTCTGTTCTTGCTCCTGGTACTAAAGACTGTGGTATTATTTGTTTTTGTCATAATAATAAAATACAGGGATACTTTAATTTTGATCACCCTGTATTTTATTATTATGACAAAAACAAATAATACATATAGGAAAAATACTGAGGTTTACTGAGACAATTTTATAATCATTTTCGTGCACGATCTAACTAATTTGCGGTTATGGTCAAATCTATCAATATGTGCGAAATGACACATACCTCCTCATACATAAGGAACCAATAACAGCTTTACTTCATTTGGCGATAACAATCTCTCTCACGCATAACACTTAAATGTCATACGTCCTATTGTCCAAAGAAACAAAAATATGCTCTTTCCCTAAAATCAGAAGCAGCAGAACTCAAATATCCAAGCTTACACTCTGAGTCTAATATTTCATAACAAACACACATACACAAAGACTTGCGTCCATTACAAAACATATCGTAGTTAAGTTTAATGAAAATGAGTTTACTTAATGTAATTAAAAGGATAATAAATCAAAATTACCAATTAAAATATATTTCAGAAAGAATACTAACCGAAAATAGTTGAATATTCTTGAAAGCAAAGATGATCGTCGTTTTGTAAAAATTTCAAAAATGTACTTCAAGGATTTTTTAGTATTGAACTTAGTGCGGGGACGAAAATAATGCAGAACATGGAACTGATATTATATATATATATATATACCAAGGGATGAATTTATATAAACTGAAACATTAGAAGAATATATAAATTTTAAATTAAAACAGAATGTGTGTATATATATATATAAAGACTAAGCCAAAAAACAAAAAATGGTGGTATACCTGAAAAGTCACAGCGAAGCTTATGAGACCCTTAAAGAATAAACAGATAAGTAATTTTCTCCTGTAGGAGCGAAGCGGACAGCACAGTGACATTACTGCTGTTGTTGCTTTTCATGTATAATACATGAAAGTATACTATATTAAAATGCATGAACATTTTATTATTATTAAAAACTCAAGTTTATTTTTATTTCTTTCAGTTACTCTTTTAAAAGCCAGTTGAAAGCAATGAATGCACATTTGTGACATAAATTGGAATCGAAAGGAGAACGTTTAAAAGTAGGGGCGATTAGATTTTCTTAATGTAATACAACTACCACGAATACATCTAGACAAATATACATCACTCTAGTAGATTCTTTTAACTGTTTATGCAGTTTGAAATTGCTTGGAACAAAAAATAGTAAAGACTCAACGAATTTTTGTATAGATAACAAGACCACTTTTCAATCATATCCATCTTATTAGTCGTCTCTGAGTAAGATGCATTCGGATGGACGCACAAAACGACTTATGAGAAATGAGTTTAAACATTTTAAAATGTCTAATAACACGATTTAAGAAACACGCCTAAATGCATGAACCGTATATAAAAAATCGCTATAACTATTGACATAAAAACTCATCTTTTACCGAAGTTTATTACTGGATTATCATAAAAGAAAAAAAAATTATCATAAATCTCTTTGAGTAACATAAATTTGTCACAGAGATCTTCAAAATAATTGTAGGGAAAACGACGGAAATATTGATAATAGAACATTTAACTGTGAATCATTTTAAACTGCATTAAATAATTCTAAGCCTGTGGTTAATTATTGTTCATGGAATTAAGTTACTGTAACGTAGTTATGAACTAGTTCAGTGCAAAGACTAAATGAGTTTTTTCCCCAATTGTAATTTTACTGTTAGTGGGAAAATGACTTGAACTAGTATTTATTATTATTATTATTATTATTATTATTATTATTATTAGCTTTTTTTTTCTCTAATTAGATCGTCCCTATTCAGAAGATGGTTCAAAATTTTGATAATAATTACTCCTCTGAATTTTTGGACGTCTGCTAAAAACGTGTCAAGTAGAATCAATTGGACTATTTTAATAGCAAAATTAGGCAAAAAAAAAGTATATAATGTTTGTGTGTATGTGTGCGCGCTCAAAAAATAAATTAAAAAAAGGAATAATAATAATAATAAATAAATTCTCTAACGCATTTCATTTCCATGGGGAATGGGAGGGACTTCTTTAGTCCTAACTAAAATCGGCGAGCATCCGGTCTCCACCCTTACAGTCGTTGTGATAATGAATGGTGTCTCTCTTCGATAACGCCATCGCAAAACGCACCTTTTTGATAATTGCCTCGATCATTTCCTTGAACATGAAAATGATTGAGGATACAGCATAAATGCTGTCCTGCACTGAAAAACAAATCTTGTTTTGCTTTGTTTCTTAACAAGATCTTTTCAAGTCGTTAATCATCTGAACTCTTCCTAAATATATCTGTTGATAAAACATTTTTGCATCTGACGTCACTAGCGGTGTGCGTAGTAGTAGTAGTAGTAGTAGTAGTAGCATAGCGAACGAACAATCACGATGTGACTTTGAGCTCAGTAACGTGCATGCACTACACGACACGGAAATTTTGCTACAACAGAAAGATTCGCGTGCAGCAAATTTCCCAATGTTTGGACATTTAGTAGCGATGAATTCATAATTCCATTAAATATAATATCCAACAATAAACATAAGAATTAAAATATTAATTTCTGTAAGTGAACTTCAGCAGTCGAATCATTAGCTCCAATTGGGTAGAACGCGACTGCAGTTGACTGTTTTGATAATGGAAAGCTTTAATTCAGTTATTTTCGTAAGCCGAAGTATATTTTTAAAAAAAACTTTCTGGATGATTCTATAATTTGGCTGAAGATAATACTGCAAAACAAACTTACCAGATGAAAGTCATTATTTATCCTCCATGAGTGTTAGAAAGCATGCTAATGATTAATCACACGTTGACACCAGAATGAATGATATCTCGCATTCATGTAGGCGCCATCTGAGCATTGTGATTTCGCCACGTGGTTGGAAAACATGTTCAAATTTTGTTTGTGGAAAAATGAATTTTACAGGATTTATTCATTTATCAGACGGGAATAGAACGTACCTCTTTCTCCCAATGGTCACATTTATTTTCCGCTTATCTCCAATTCCTTAACTGACATGTTTTATTTCGCCTTCCCATCAAATGTTCGTTCTATTCTGTTCGGTTCAGTTTTACACTTATGCGTAGACTCACGCCATACAATGCAGGCTTTTTTGAAATCAGTTCCTACTGAAGAAGGCAGGTAATCCTTTTCCCCCCTCTACTGTCCTATGTCTGTATATTGCGTGTGTTCTTGTGACCAGTTTGCCTGTTTTTCGAGATGAAAAACTCGCGATATGGGTTAGTTAGACGGTCTATGAGACCGACTAACTCACCTTCGGATAAAAAGTTCTGATCAAGTTTCTTCACCTTCTAGACGAGATTCGAAGCAAACTTTTTCCAAAATGTTCGAAAAGGATCATTTACGTCTTTTACATAGTCGCAAAAGAGGGATTCTGTTGATGAGACGATAGTTCCAAACAGCTGTCAGCAAAAGCCATAATCAAAGGCATTGATAAAAGGCAAATAGAAGAGCTCCACAAGTTCATCGTCTTTTAGGTAGTGCATAACCAAGTCAACTCTCCGAAGCCTGTAATCTCATTCCTTTCGAAACTTGTTAAATTTTGTAGGAAAACATCTCATCTTCCTTTCCCTCTTTTACCTTGCGGTGTGGAGGATTTATTAATCATCGGACCTCAAACCGTTCACAGTATAAGGTGGGCAGCCCGGTGTGTCCTATGTCTGTAGTGTTGAGTTCTCGAGGCCAGTTTGCCTGCTTTGCGGGATGAAAAATCCCAGGATAAACTAGGGGAAAAAACCCTACTGTCCACGCCCAAGACTGGCTAACTTGGCTATGGCTGAGGAAGATCCTTCAGCTCCTCACGTCACCGACGGGAATCTAACCTAGGACACTCCTTCCCTAGGCATATGGTTGCGAAGTGCACTAGGCTAACTGCGCGGACGTAGGCAAACATTGTTTCTTTTATTTTGCTATCAAGCAATGCTGAATATCTCTTATTCTTTCTTTTAATATAAAAATAATAAAGTAACATGAATACTGAGATGAAGTATTTTAGACTCGTTTCTCATTTTTTTTCCCTTCTAACTTTCCCATTTCTTTCTTTTTTGTGTGTTTGAGGTCGGGGTAAAAACTAAAAACTTACTGAGTCAACTGTGGTTCCAGCAAGTGATTAAGTTAGCTTCAGCCTACAAAAAGGATCTCAAAAAGTTTTTCTTTTGCTCTCTTTTCAAGATTACAGCTAACATACATAGTTCAGTTGATCTTGTTCAAGCACGGCTAACACTGTGGATATTAGCTGAGCTGCAAAATATAGGTGGGCGTGAAAATTTGAGGAGGGGAATAGGCAAGGGTTAGAGAAAATCAAAGGAAGTCGATAATACTATCGAAACAACTCCTCCCTCAACATACACATGACATGTGCTTACTTTTCATATTCTGTTCATAGATTTGACTTACTTTTTGAGTCGCATCAGAACGGATATTAATCAGTAATTATTATTACATATGAAGATTTGGAGTGATATTTGGTATTAGGGACATTATGTCAATGATGAAGAAATTTCATAATTTTATCTGTATTTAATGTTCGCTCTTTTTCACCAAGACTATTGAACTCCAGAACTAGTCTTCTATATTGCCGCAGCAAGAGGTTGCATATATCCAACAGTAATAAGAAAAAAACAAGATATGGTGTTTTATCATACTATGTCACATTCAGGGCCGGATTTAGACTTGCTGGAATCCTTAGCTATACAAAACCCAGAGGCCCCTACTGTTTTAAATTGTATCAGCTGGTCTTTTTTTTTTTTTTTTTTTATTTGAGGCCCCGGCAGATTGCGAGGCCCTAGGCTGTAGCTTTTTTAGCTTATACGTAAATCCGGCACTGATCACATTAGAAATCGAGATTGAGACATTTGCTATCAAAAGAACGCAAACATCACATTTGTGTAAGATAGCGAGGCATTTTATTAATTTAATATTGAAGCTAAAAAAGAAGAAAAATGTTTGATTTTTTTCAGATTATTAGTAATATTTCTAAAGAACATTAAGTCAAGATTTATAAAAACTCCTACGGTGTCAATGTTCAGATATATGGTAAAATTAACAAGTGAAACTTTGCCGTTATTAGTGAAGCCCATGTGGAGAGTAGTTATGATTCCTCTTATATAAACTGTAATGTCTGAAACTAAGTATAAAAGTATATACGATCCAAATTTTTGAAATTAATTTTAAAATATAAACAAAAGCTTAACAAAAAACAGATATATGGAATGAAAGAAATCTCACTTCGGTTTTAATGAAAAAAAAAAAATCTATCTTGAAGAAAGAGATGGAGAACATAAATAAAATAAATAAATAAAAATTGAGAGAGCGCGTTGGAACTGATCCAAAAAAAAAAAAAAGTCACTGACACGCATCGTATTACAAATTTGAAGAGGCTAGGCAAGAGGTAAAACCACATAATTTTACTGACGGACCGAATTATAATCACGGAAGTTCATGTGAGTCGTCATATGAAACCGATTCATAAATCCATAACGAATATATTATAAATATTTTATAAACACACACACACACGCACACACACACACACACACACACACACACACACACACACACACACACACACACACACACACACACACACACACACACACACACACACACACACACACACGGATCATTACAAAAAAATTGCAAATAGCGGATTTTACATCAATTATTGGCCAAAATGTCAGTTTTTTTTATCTATAAAAAGTAATAAAAATAAATAATAAATAATGACAACCTGACCAGGCCTTCGAAATATTATGAATATATACGTTAAGGAACGAGTATATTCGTAAGAGATTGTTAATCATTCACCAAGAACGCAATTTAAAGTCTTTCTCAATTCATTCCCCATTAATGTCACTAGCCTTCATTCACTAAGCACAAACATCTCACATACATAGGTTGTCAACCTACAAAAATCTTCGTTTTTCTGCTCGAGAATCTACTTGTCATTTGTACACCTACTAACTGTATATAAATTCCAAATCTCGTCATTATTAGAAACTTATAATACTATCTCGCGTTTGGTCGTACACCAAACACCTCCCTAAAAACTCCTGACCCCGTCCAAAAGAAGATGACCGCTTTCTTAACAACCCATTTCAGCTGTTGTCTCATAGTCTGCTTCTGCCTTGAACTTTTCCTACTGGTATACTTTCGGGAAAAAAAGAAAAAAAAAGAAAAGAAAAGCTGCACCTAACAGGAATTCATTAGTCCATCACTTTCCACTAAACTTCTAAAAACTTAAGCAGCAACTCTCCAGCACCCCTGACATTTACATGATTCAAGTGTAAATACACTGAAATTACCCTTGAACCGTGAATTTACATCAATTATCAGTAGTAACCTTCTACACAAATATTTGGAAGACCTTGGAAAGCCAGAACGTTTAGCTATCCAAAAATAATGTCAAAAGGTTCCTTTTCTGTTAGCACTTATCCACACCCAACAATAATATGCTACGTAAGTTCCGCAACTTCTTACGTGCAGGACTGGAGTAAAATAAAAACAACAGGACGGAATTTTTTTGTAAAAAAAATGAAAAGTTAACATGAGAAAAGATGACAAGGGAAATTAGAATTTAGTATCGGTAAATGATTAGTCATTTTGTTTTTAATTTACTATACAATTTTTATTTACTGCAAACCTTACTAATGTCAGACGACATTCAGAATAACCTCGTAAATGATCTGTTTTCCTAATCAATTTCTTACAGCCTTTCTTAACTCTAAGATTGCTCCTGGGTATTATTTTTCAGAAGATTATTGTGTTGACGTTATTGTACAAGAGAATGGGTCAAATAACTCTCTCTCTCGCGCGCGCGCACTTATTTTTAATGTATAATTTTGACAGAAAGTGAGACTTCTAGTCGGTCGCGTTGATCTGTATGAATTGCCGGCGTTTTTATTAAAATTTATTTAAATTTAACTTATTCCCTCGATATATTGATTTTTTTTTCCCTAGGGGAAATGTAATCTGAAAAAGTTTAAGAACCAGTGACTTCGTTACTCGAACATGCTTTCCAAGTTATAAATTGTCAAGAGATGGCAGCACATTCCCTGTACTAACATTCGTTTACAGATTAGATCTGTCGCATTTGTGTGCTCCATGTTATCTTCGATAATTTACAGGGATAATAATACAATTGACTTTGTTTACTTTTATTGGCACTTAGCATCTAATTATTTTTTCTTACAGCCGCAAGCCGCGGCCCAGACTTCCGTTCCTGATAAACATATCACCATCTATGTCTTGCTGGCGGGAGTGGCAGGAGGATTAATGTTAGCTGTAGTCGTCATGGTTTGCTGCAAGGTGTGCCTGAAAAAGAAAAAGCCATTAACACGGTAAGACAATTTTATATAGATTCTTACTGACGCTGCTGCTGTAGTTCTTCGGAATTGCTGTTTCTCTATATTGCATTCTATAGAATAAGGCAGATTTTTTTTTCTGATTTGGTTTTCATCTTAATAATCTCAATAGCCCTTACTAATTCACATTAAAATATACATTATATCATTGGTAGAAATTGTAAATTATATGGTTTTCATAAGTATTTCTTGCAAACAGGTTTATTTTTTTTTTCTTTTAAGACATGAATGGATTCATTTATTTATTTACGAAGAATAAATGTTATAATGCCTTTTCCTGTATAGCAGCATCAGGATGACAGTGTGTCAAAACATCAGACAACTGTCACCATCTCGTGATCCCACACTCTGGCACTATTGTTTGTAATACTGGGAATTCTGAGTCGGTTTTTTTAAATGCTGTGCTAAAAACTCGAGTCTACTGAAGAAAATCCCTACTTGCCTGAGCTAAATATCAAGTAAATTTGGGAACCTACTCCAAAAAAAAAAACAAAAAAAAAAAGCCTTTGAGAGGTTTTTCTAGTTGGCGACTAGATTCGAACCTCTGTCTTTTCTCTGGCGATCTGATATTATGGTACAAGAAACGTTGTCACAAGCTATATAGTCACCATTTTAATTCTGTATTATTATTATTATTATTATTATTATTATTATTATTATTATTATTATTATTATTATTATTATTATTATTATTATTATTATTATTATTATTATTGCGATGACGATAGAGGGCGCTGTGTAGGCATACGAACGGGCGCACGGTGACATCGTTGCCCCCCTTTTTTTATAGTTTTAAAGTGGTTCCAACTCCTGTTTTTAATTTGAAAGTATTCCCAAGTAACTCTACCAGTCATGCCAAAGACAGTGAAATAAAATTCACTGAAATTGGCTAAGAAGTAACCAAATTTTAAATTGTTGAAAAGTGAACAGATAGGACCGCGGTCAACAACGAGCGAAGAACAAAGGACGTCGCCATCTTTACAATCACGCCACAATTGCTCAAGGGAAGAAAGATGAGTCATGAAGTGTATCAAATGCCTGGAGGATTTATCGTCCGACGGAAATTAAATAACCTGTACGAAATGCAGTTGGATTCTACGCTTTTCAGAAACAACCTGGCAATGTAAAAACCAATGCAACATGCGAGGAATGGAAGAGTGTAATCTGCAGGAAGAACAAAGAAACGCACCTAAGACAGCCACCTACGACGCAGCCGATTATATCGGAGGCAAAATCAGATGATGAACTGAACAGACAAAAAAAAAAATGCAGGTGAGTCCTATAATTTCAACTCTTTAAATATACTAATAGAAAACAGGATAGAGACTATAAAAGCCAGCTTAGTAGATCTTGTGCAAGAACTCTTCGACAAACAGAACGAACAAATAACAAAAAATCTAGCGAATATGAAGATTTGGTCAAACATAATAATTTAGCATTGATAGAAGTATTGCAAACGGTAAAAGACATCAAAATCATCATTAACGTACTAAATGACAGGCAACAAATTTCATCAACACAATTTGATGAAAGAAACATCCGAACTCCATCAAGAACTTCATTCTCTAAAACTACAATACGAACGTTTAAATCAGCAACAAACAGTCTTCCTGAAACTGCACCTACAGAAAACCTCAGAGACGTAGTTTTAAAATTAGGCCATGCAATTGACATCCTCCCCCACAGCTTAACGACATTCAGACCGTAAATTGGATTCCTAGAAAGAGCAAAAAACAAGGCTTGCAACCTGTGATGAACTGTGACTGGTGCAGGTCATAGTTCATCTTACAAGCAAGTCCATAAGAGACAATCTCATAAAAGCCAGCATACAGAAAAAAACAGTTGCCAAGGACTTGAACGCATTACAAGACAACACACCAATCTTCCTATCTGAATATTTAACACCATTCAACCAGAATCTGTTGTACCAAGCAAAAACAAAAAAATTACCAATTTTTGCGGATCAGAGATACCAAGATTTTCTTGAGGAAGTCACAAACTTCAAAACCGATACAAATTAAAAGCTCAGAAGACAGAAAGGCTGCCACAGTGAAAAAAATCTCCTAATTAGTTCAAAGAGAAGACCACAATAAAAATGAATGTGAACCACCAAGACAGATGCAATAACACCATAACATACTGGCAATTTTACTTTGATCATATCTTTCAGATCATTCATTTGACCTCCCAAACATCAGCCTACTTCCAACACAGCAATCAAATCAATAAAAAAAATACATATATCTAACTGGTGTCATCCTCAGATAAGCTCATTAAAAATCTTCGAGGATATAAGCAGAGATATTGCATCTCAACCGAGATCAACTGCTTCTTTGCGAGCATACATGTTTCTATGAAGCATAAGTAAAGGTTTACTAACTGGAAATATAAAAAACAATAGTTCAAAATTACTGTTATAGCATAATTGTATTGAAAATCTCTTTAAGATTCAAATATTCATGTATGAAGATTGTCATTTCAAATTCTTTTAAAGTTGCGAATAAATATTTCGAAAACGAAAAATATTAATGAGCGATTAGAGCCTGTGTAGCTTAATGGATGTGGCATTTGCATATCACAGCGCTTGGCCGCATGAAGGAAGACTTGATTTTGAGTCTAGTCGGCGACTAGAGGAAATTTTTCTAAGCCTTTTTCGACCGGTTCCCGAGTTAGTTGATCTCTGGCACGGGAAAGCGGGTTTTTTCTCCCAAAAACTCGGGTTTTTCGTCCTGTAAACTCAAGAAAATCGACCGTAGAGCCCACATGATTTCAGACATTAAATACGAGTGTTACGGTTAGGGACCACGAGATGGCGGCACGTGTTGAGGTGTCTCTCTTTACTGCGTGCCACTTAATTAGTGATAGCCTTGGGCCAGCTATCTCTGATTGGGTACCCGTGGAGATTTAACTGCCCATTCATTCTCCAAAAGTTAGATAGGGCTAAAAACGGCCTTGCCTACTCCCTATACGAGAATAAAAAGGCGTTAGCAGATTTTTTTTATTTATTAATGAGCGATTACGAATTAGTATCATATTAAATCAGTACTGATTTAATAACAAGAATCTCCATGCAGTAAAAAAAATTAGATTTCGTTCACATCCCTTCTTTTTTATCAGGAGATATTGTTATAAACGTTCTGTATTTCTATTACCCCACTTAGTCTTTGTTTTCTCTTTACTTAACGAAATTAATGGTCGACTGCCGCCACCTTATTTATTCCTACAATATCTTATGTTCTCATGCTCCATAGTCCAACAAATTTATTTGTTTTACGACTGCGTCAGTTAGACTATGTATTGAGTGTGGGATTATAAGATTTTAAACTAAAGACAAAGCAGATATTGTTAATATTCCCCACTTATGTTAATCTTTACCTTTAATTAGTCGTGGATTGATAATAGATCACTTAAACTTTATCTTGTGCAGGTTCGAAATTTTCAGGATAGTGCATTGACAGAATCAGTCCAATGTGTTGTTCTGAATCAAAAAGGAATATTTACGGTTTGACCACATTAACACACACACACACACACACACACACACACACACACACACACACACACACACATATATATATATATATATATATATACCGTATTTCCCCGAAAATAAGACCGGGTCTTATATTAATTTTTGCTCCAAAACGCATTAGGGCTATCAGGGGATGTCTTATTTTTTCGTGTACAACAATCTACATTTATCCAAATATGGTCATGTCATCTTCTTCTGGAACATCGTCATAACTCTCCAAACCCCGAATTCCGTCCTGAATTTCTTGCGACTCCATTTCCTAGAACTTTTGGCCCCAATCTCTCATGTCCAGGCCATAGAGCTCTCCTTAAATGAGCACTTCTTGTCCATGTAGCCTGCTCGTAGTGTTGGCAACACAGCTGTCAGTGATTTTATCCCATGAATTCTTCACCCAAGTCACAACCTCTTGCAGACTAGGCTTTACAGTTTCAAGTTTCCACGCTGATTTTTCTCCATTCTAATTTCAATGTAGTCATTGATTTCCATGCGCAAATGGTCCTTGAGTGGCTTGTTTATTGCAATATCAAGAGTCTGGAGATAGGTAGTCATTCCTGCGGGAATCATTATTTGATCTATTCTTCTCGCTGCAAGGAAGTTCTTTATGTCATTAGCGCAGTGAGTGCTGGCTGAATCCCAGACTAGCAGACCACTTTGGCCGCCTCGCAAAACAAGTGGCAACATTAAATCGACCCGCTTCCTTATAACTGCTTGTGTGCACCAGGCTTTTTCGGTTTCAAGAACATAAATGCTTGAAACACGTTCAATCTTATCTTTCTTGCCCTTAGTGATGATTAGAGGTGGGGCTTTCTTTCCATCAAGACGAATTGCCAAAATACAGGTGACACATGCACTTTCGTAACCAGTGGAGGGAATGTAAATTGACGAGGCACCCCTCTGATCAATTGTCGTTTGAGATCCTTGGCCCATAAACACTGCAGTTTAATCCATAGCAATCATGTTGGAGAGTTGGTATTTAGAAAAGGCGATGCTATCAACAAAACACTTGAATGCAAATGCACGTTTAATAACTTTAGTATCTTCCAGCTTGAACAGTGTTGTCGATCCAGTGTTATGATGCTTTGAATTCTTCTGGGGATATTTCTAACTGTGATGCTATTGCAAGGGCAAATACTTGAATATCAGCCCTGTGCACAACCAAAGCCTTTGCTCTCCTGTCAGCAATCCATTCACAGATGATGTCTTCCAGCTCATAAAATAATGGTTGCCGACCTGATTCACACTTGCGCTTCTTAGCATTTCTCTCGTCCACCTGGTGACTGACGTTATCATATTCTGCTCGCCATTTTCGGACCATTCGGAGATCCAACTTCTCTTTGCAGAAAGCCGTAAGATTCTTACCCCGGGAGTCCTCCACAATTCCTTTCTTGTATTCGACGGAATACGTCTTTTTTTTTGCACTCATCTTGTCTGGGGTTAAAATATTATTCCCTTTAAATCTACCATTAAATCAAGTGTTAATTGAAGACTTACTTCAATTAACACTTGATGTTAATTGAGTTTGTGTATATATGACTGACAGAAGTCATATATACACAAACTAACAATGAAGCATACCTTGAGTAACCTTAATTCAATATGAATTTACATTATCTTATTTCATTCAAACACAGACACTCTTGATGTACAATCTTGTTCGGAATTATCACATACATAAGTACAGTACTTTACAATTCTCAGCACTGCCTCTTACATGAATTTTTGTTCACAAGGTGTTCTCTTTTTGTCCTTTCCTTCTGCTGGCTCCTTCTTGATTTCCCGCCAAATTTGGCCTTTGCCCCCAACTTCTCGCTTTTTCTATGCCTTTTAGGACCCTTGCGAATGCGACACTCCTCTTTCATTTACTGACAACAGACCTCACGTGGCGTTGGACCCAGGTAGAAGAATTTGAAAACTAAGACTCACGGCGCTTCTCTTTCCATTACCGACAACGGATCTCACGTGGGGGCTGACCCAGGTAAGAGAAAGTGAAAACCCTAAGAGAAAGTCCTCGCGTTATGTAGATCTGGATCTCCGTTGTACGGATGCGCGAGTCTTTCGAAACTTCCATATATGGTCACGTATTGATAACTCACCATGATGACGTGACGTCATACTTCGCGCATCTTTTAAAATTGTCATATATGGCAATTCTTAGAATTCTTCACTATTCTTAGACTTACTAATTAGACATCAGTTAACAGCGTTACATATAATGTCATGCGCCACATTATTTTAATAAAGGCTTATGATTAATTTATTCCAAAATTACAAAATTATTATCTGCATTTAGAAAAATTCACATTTTTCTAAATGCAGCTCCTTAGAAAAGCATGTAAAAATGAACATGGTAAGTTACATAGTGACATATCATGAGAGATTTTACATAATGGAAATTTCCTTTCCTTAAACGAATAGAAGCGAAATGCTATTGCATACCTTAGGTAAATATATGAATGAAATCAACGGTTTTGTTTGACAGCGTACACTGATGCTCACGTAACTGCAAAACAATCATTGACAGCCCAAGTCTAACTTTGAATGACTTAATTTAGATCATCTTCTGTGCTAATTGCGGTCGTGCCCTCTGGTCCCTTGTAAAAGCTGTGGAGTGCACTTTCTGCCCATGTACCACCGATTCAAAAAAAAAAAAGTGATAAACGCCCGTAATCAAACTATTGCCATATTGTTCTCACGTCAGTGTTGTCTAAGGTGATGAAGATGATCCTCAACGGTCAACTTCTTCAATACTTGGAAAACCTTCAATTAATCTGTGACCAGCATCAATATATTCCTCGCAGATCTTGAGGCCATCAACTATCTCTGAATATGTGCCAAGGGAAGGTATGGTGAAACTTGTAGGGTTGAATTTGACATTTCCAAGGTGTTTGATACAGTTTAGCACTCAGGGCTACTCGGCATGCATTCCACGCTTTGTAACTAGGCTGCCAGTTTTCTCTTGGATAGTTGTCCGTGTATCATGGTGGAGAGTATTCTCTCTTCAGATTTTACTGTTAATGCAGGCATCCCTCAGAGTTCTGTTATTTCACATCCTCTTCTTCATGTACGTAAACGACCTCCTTTATGCAATATTGCCTCAAACTATGTCCACACTTTTGCTGATAATAGCATTCTCTGTTCCTCCAACTCCTACAATCAGTACTCTAAATGTTTTAGCAACTTGCTCACATTCTATAGTAATGTTGCCATTGAACTAGACAAGGGGAATGGATCCACTATGATAATTCTTAGATTTTTCTAAGGCTTTTGACAGAATACAGCATGGTAGACTATTGCATAAACTGGATAATATGGGATTGGGTTATAGAATATTAGCATAGATAATAGGATGGTTGACTGACAGATATCAAAAACTGGTATACGGGGGATGTGAGTCTGCAAGATTTAAGGTTTACGATTTAATAATGAAGTAAATTATTATAAAAATAACCAAGATCTAGTTAGTAAGATACGGGAGGAGCACGGGGCAACTCCGAGGTTTACCAGCGCTACCCATCTCTTTACATGGCGTATGGAGTGCAGATAGTTATAAGGATTTAAAACAGCTTGGGCTTACGCAGAAGGATATAAAAGTTCTTTTCTTGAGGGGCCCTACAGGGTACACTGGTGGCATGGCGTTGCCACCAGAGAATGACTACAATGATAACTAGAACAGGCATAGGGTAAAACACTTGTAAAGGCCTATATCAAGTCTGGACCAAATGTCTGGACGTGATGTAGTACTGCCCATAACCAGTACAAAGATTAATAATAATAATAAAGTGGTGTACCACAAGGATCAGTGCTTGGTCCACTGTTATTCAATCTGTACATTAATAATATTGGGAGGGATTTGACAAGCAACATACAGCTATTTGCTGATGGTGCAAAGATAGGTAGGGTAATCAGGAATGCTGCTGATATGCAGTACTTATAGAATGATTTGAATAAGCTGGAATTGTGGGCATGGGAAAATGGGTGTCAGTTCAGTGTCAGAAAATGTAAAGTCATTCACTTTGGCATGATTAGATATCCAATGTCGTATTATATTGGTGGGATTATGCTTGAAGAAACTGATGAGGATAGGGAACTTGGAGTGTTAGTAGATAGGAAGTTGAAGTTCGGGAGCAATGTGACAAAGATTGCAAATACAAAAGATAATTACTTTGCTGAAACAGACGTTCACATGTAAAGATAAGGATGCCATTTTGCCTCTTTACAAGGCCTTGATAAGATACTCATCACTTGGACTATTGTGTGCAGGTCTGACCTCCTCATCTAAGTCGTGAATCTGATATAGTGGAGAGATAGTGCAAAAAACATTGTACAAAATGTTATCAGGATTGTGAAATACTGATTATGAAGATAGATTGAGAATTTGTAGACTGAAGACACTAGCAAACAGGATAAAGAGTGGTGATATGATTGAGACCTACAAACTTCTGAAAGGATCATACAAGTTTTCAATTGATGGAATTTTTCAATTTATGAAGGGAAAGGATATGAGGACATCCTTGGAAGCTAAAGAATGAATGCCGCTAAAAAGGGGTGAGGGTTAGATTTTTCTCTCATAGGGTGGTGTGTGATTGGAATGGATCATTGTAAATATGATATGTGAAAAAAGATGTAAAACACATTGTTAAAATCATTACCTTCTTCTTCTTCTTCTACAGCTTGTCCCACCTAAGTAGGGTCGCTATTTGTGGTGAATCTTCTCCACATCCTCAAGTCCTCCTCGACCAGCTCCCTCCATCTCTTGTTTGTCCTCCTGCTCTTCCTCCTCCTCTACACACATCCATCTGCATGACCTTTCTTCCCACATATTCGTCCTCCCTCGTCATCACATGACCAAACCATCTCAACCTTGCCTCTTGCATCTTCGCTCCTAAGTTCGTAACTTTCACCGTTCTCCATAAGGATGAGACTCTGCCAGAGGTTTTGCTAGGGAGAGACAGTCAGTCTGGTTTATATTTGGGCAATATTTCACTTTCTTTGAACAGTCATTCAAAACAACACTGATATACAGACAGGTAGTATATTCTGTTGAAAAAAAAACACTGCAGGAACATCAGTTTTACATCGTCCATAAAAAATCTGGTCTGACGCAAGATGGAGTGGACATAAACCACATTGTCCTCAAGTCCAGAACCTGTCTGTCGCATTGGTGTCAGACAGGTTTTTGAAGTATTGTCACTGCCCAAACTTAAAATGGATGGCTGTCTCTCCATGGTAGAAGTTTGGGGGAGTGTTGTCCTGATTGATGGCAATCAGTAACCCCAATTTTCTTTTCTTTTCTTTTATTATGTTTAAAAAAATTTTTAATTATGTATCATGCTTTATCATCTGTCCTATGTTGCTTCTCGACTATTCGAATTGCTTGTTCACTGATGCTGGTGAAAGCTTGTTTAATTAATGGCTTTTTTTATTAACCTTCATTATCACCAGAGCTTTTTTTTTAAACTTGTCTGCTTGGATTTCAAATACGAGTGTATACAGAATATTTATTAATTACATTTCAAAATTACAAATTTACAAAAATGCTCTTAAAAGCAATTTGCATTTATTTCTAGTAATTTTCCTGTTTATCTTTGTTTTTATCACTGTTATTGCTAAAAGGGAACTTCTCTGTAATAAAGTTTTCATTGCTATTTGACTATTTTGCTATTTAAACTTTGATTTAGTCTCTCTAATTCTTCATCAGCCACTTGATTGCATCCACCATTTTGCATGTTTCACATGTAATTTTTCTAAAACCCTGTTGGGTTATGGAGAATTATTGTTATTACACAGATATCTTTATGGAGACGAAAGGCTTATCACCATTGTGGGAGACCCACATTAACCATTATTCACACAGTATTTATCATTCCTTAAACTCATTCATTGGAGCACTCACAACCACCGCTGATAATCTTTTCCATTCATCCACCACCCTCCAAGCAAATAATTTAGTCCACACATCCTTACTAATTACTCTTGCACGTCTTCCTTTGGTGACCACTAGCTCTCTTCCTACTCATCATGTATCAACAAAAAAAGTCTCTTTTGTATCATTATTATAGAACCCCTTTAGTAACTTAAAAGTTTCTATCATGTCCCTTTCTGCCTGTCAACTAAACTTTACAATCCACACACCTTCGTTCTACCTTTATAAGGAGCATTCCCATCGTGATCACTCATCTCTGAATCTTCCACCACCATCTCCTATTCACCAAATTTGTGTACAGTAGTCAAGATGCAGCAATATCATAGTCATATAAAGAGGGATTATAACCTCCTCTCTTTCTATTTGTCTGTGTTTTCATCATCCAAGTAATTCTTTGGGCTATTTTGCCAACTGTTGCAGTAAGCTCTCTGAACTTGAAATCTCTGTCCACTATCACCCCAAATCCAATTCCCAGCCTCATTAGTTTCCTCAGCAGTCCAATACCATCAATATAATACACAGTATGTATCCTTTACATTTCAAAATGTTACAACGTTACACTTGGGAACATTAAATGGATAACCATTATCCTTTGTCCACATTGCTAATTTATTCAAATCATCCTGCAGATCTCTACATTGCCTTTATTAACTGTTGCCTTCCAATTTATGCAAGTTTCTCATGTGATATTCTGTCAGATGCCTTTATAAGGTCTAGCAGGTGGAATAGCTATTTCGCTTATTTTATAAGGCCGGATCTACCTTTTGCAAAGTCATGTTGCCTACCATAGAGTATTATATTAATATCTACCTATTCCTGAATTATACTTTTAACCAACTTTTCTCCGCGCGGTTAGCTGAGTGGCTATGCGCTTCGCAACTATATGCCTGGGAAAGGAGTGTCCTGGGTTCGATTCTTGTCGCCGACATGAGGAGCTTAAGGATTTTTCTCAAACATAGCCAAGTTAGCCGATCTTGGGTGCGGACGGCAGGGTTTTTCTCCCCAGTTTATCTGGGGGTTTTTCCTCCCGCAAGCAAGCAAACCGGCCCCGTGAACACACACACACCGGATTACAGTCAGGAATACTTAAGTCCCAGCTTTAGGCCTGATTCGTCAGCAATGCCGGTCTTGGGCCCGGATAAAATTTGGGGGATTGAGATGGTGCCGTGCTTCCCCGTAAAAGGGGCCTCACGGCCGTTATATCATCATACGCTATAAATAAAATAACTGTTCCCCCCCCCCCACACACACACAGACATTTCTCAGACGATCCTTTCTGGTCACACCGCACATCCATCTAAGCATTCTCATCTCCACCACCTCCATCTTGCTGATGTCATTTTTCCTCAGGGCCACAGTTTCCATAGCATACGTCATAGCTGGTCTCACTATTGTCCTATAGATTTTGGCTTTTAGATTGATCGGCACTCTCTTATCGCATAGCACTCCAGCCATCTCTCTCTCTCCAGTTCCTCCATCCTGCTTGTATCCTGCATCCCACTTCCTTCTCAGCCTTTCCATCCTCTTCCACTATTGAACCTAAGTATCTCAAGTCCCTAACCTTCCTGATGACATTTCCTTCCAGCTCCATGTCTCTCTCCTGGCTGCTATCCACTTTGCAACACATATACTCTGTCTTACTTCTGTTGAGTCTGACACCTCTCTCTTCCAGTACTTTCCTCCATCTTTCCAGTTTAGCTGCCATTTCTTTTGATTCTGCTCACAGCAAAATGTCTTTCGCATACAACATCGTCCAAGGCGGGTCTTCTCTCACCTCCTCCGTCACCACCTCCATCACAGTATTAAACGGTTTAATGCTGACCCTTGATGCAGGTCAACTGTCACTTGAAAACTTTCTATCTTTCACGCAGGTCCGAACTCTTGTTTTCACATTTCTGTACATCTCATGCACCAACCTGACATATTTCTCCGGTACCTGCTTCTCCGTCAGCCACCTCCAGACTTCTTTACTTGGCACTCTATCTTACGCTTTTTCCAGATGTAGCTCCTGTTGTTTCTCTCGAAACTTTTCCATCATCTGCCGTAACCCAAAAATGGCATGTCTTTGATCGACCAGGCATGAAGCCAAATTCGTCTTTTGCAATTTCCACCTCCTTCCTCAATCTTCCATCAAGAATCCTTTCTAGGATTTTCATTGTGTGGGACATCAACTTTATTCCTCTTTAATTCTTACAGTCCTGTGCCCCTTTACCCTTGTAGATGTGGACAAGAGTACTTTTCCTCCACTCCTCGGGTATATTTTCCTGTTGGCAAACTTTTATGAACAGGTTCCACAGTAGGTTACTTTCCGCTTCTCCCAGTGCCTTCCATGTCTCAACTGTGATCCTATCAGGGCCCACCGATTTTCCATTCTTCATCCTCTTTATGGCTTCCTTCACTTCCACTCTACTGATGTTTTGCACCATCCCCTCATAAGGCTGTCCATCTTCTCTCTGAGTCTCGCATTTTCCTCATTCAAAAACAGTTCAAAGTGTATTCTCCATCTGTTTCTTATATCCACATCCCTGCTTAATACTCTTCCTCCAGTCTTTGATTTGCCTCACATGTAAGATATCCTTTGATGCCTTATTTCTACAACTTGCCAATCGATACATTTTTCTCTGTCATTCCTTTGTTTCTAATTGGTCATAAAGATCTTGATATTCCATGGCCTTCGCCTGTGCAACAATTCTTTTGGCTTCTCGCTTTCTCTCTCTGTACTCCTCTCTGTCCTCTTCCACCCTTGACTCGTCCCACTTCTGCTTTGCCTTCCTCTTAGCCATCGCTGCTTCTTGTACATTATTATTCCACCACCAACCCTCCTTAATTAATTTACATTAATTAATTAATTAAATTATATTAATAAATACAAAAAGAATAAATATCTTTCATTCAACCCTACGCTCCTTATGTTTGTCTTTACCCTTTCCTTCCCTTCCCCTAAAACTATGGTTTACCAAAGATGATACCAGATACAGTCACTTCCCTCACTTCACCTCGAAGAATATACGTTCCTCCCTTGATGGTACATGTATTAACACCAATACAGGGTACTACTTGCGAGGTAAAATACAGTTCCATAACAGTAAATTATACTTACCAATAGATTATATCCTTGTTTAATCTTCTTACCTAAGTGTAAGGAAATAAAGTTTGCGCAGGAACCATCTTCACAACTAGCCTACTGGTATAGAGAGGCTGTTGACTTCAGAATTCGAAAATAATGTCCATTATACCGAAGCTATACTAATTGGTGATGTTGAAACAAATGCATTAAGTTTCAGATACCGGAAAAAATACACGCAAAATTCTGCAGTGTTTCATAGTAAATAATAATGATAATAATATAGTTCACTTCACTTCTTCATAGCAAGATCTATCGATGATGAACTTTAGTTATTCAGTCAGTTTCATACACACTAAAACATTACTATTGAATTTGGTTAGTTCTGTATAACTTAGCCTAAAATATAATTCATATTTCATAGCAAACTTTCATAACGAGTAATAATTTTCTGTCGCAAAATGAGTTTAATAGTGATGTACCAGTGATGCCCCTTTTTAACAGAACGGTTATATTAGCACTTGTCAAATTGTTCACAACGTATGATCATTCCTGCTTAAATATTTTTATTTGTTTAGGCAACATGTAGTATTCAGCAGAAGTTCAGAACGCCAGCACAGCAGGGCGCGCAAATACCACAGTCTGGACTCAGCGGTCAGCGTCGATATCGAAACAAGTTGTGGTTTCTCAGACAGCACACCTTCTCCAAGGTAAGAAGCAAATGCAGTTTTATTTTGATACACATACTGGCCACTCAATTAGAGTTTTATGCTGATATACGTAAGTATCACTTACGCAGTATATATGCAAACTACTTAGTCATGTGTTCTAGGCAACTATTTAAGAATGCTGCTGGTCAGTAATCATCAACAGATTGATTGATTCTGCTTTTGACTTTTGACGAGGACAGACGTATTATTTTATTTTAGGCTGAGCCTGATTAGATTGCATACAAGGTTTTTCAGGAATCTCATATTGCACTGGCGCGGACACAGTTTGATTCTTAGTGTCTTCTCATCTGCATGAAACATGCAAGAGGTCTAATGGCAGGCCCCACCCGCTTTGAGGACCAGTGGATTTAAGGTATTATAGGGAGGTAGGCTTTCAATCTGTGGCCAAGTGAGATACTGACACTCCTTTCTCCATTTAAGGGGAAAAAGAGTGTCAGTATGACAAGGAGTATCGACACTCGTTTATCAGTATCGATTTAGTAGTCAAATGGCCTACTAAATATTGCTAGTAGACCACCTTTGGTCTACAGGATTTTTTTCTGGCAGGACTCTAGCCCTGCGGGATTATATATACTGCTCTCAAACAATTACAGCCGGCAGGAGATCCCCGCTCCGATATGGAAAACATCAAGGAGCAGATCCGGATCCTTAATAAGGAGTAGTCCCTAGAGGTACTGAAGCTCATAATGGAGAAGCTTGAATCTGACTGGCCGTGTTTTATAAAGCAGTACATTCAAACTAATGACCAGGATGGAGAGGAGGAGGAGATATCACAATGAGATTTCATTACTGTTCTGTCACCAAAATCCCCCTGTCGGGACAACTCACAGGGGGAGCATTCTAACAAAAGACGTAGAACTACAGAGTACCAGATGGATGAAGATTCACCAACACCAGATGTCCCGAAGAACATTGAAGAGGTTCCACCTGTTATATTAAGGGATAAGAACAAATGGACCACTGTCTCATCAACCCTTAGGGAACATAAAATCTCATACTCCTCGGCTAAAAACCAAGATGAACGAGTCAAAATCCAGCCAGCCTCAGTCACTGACTACAGACAGTTGACAAGGCTAATGGATAACAAGGGTCGTCCTTATCACACATTTGCTTTACCCAGTGAAAAGAATCTCAAGGTGGTACTTCATGGGGTAACCAAAGGTGTCACCTCTGAAGAAATCACTGCTGACCTTATGAGTCAGGGCCTTATCCCAGTCAAAGTGAGCAGGATGCTCAGGTCAGATAAACTGCCAATGCCACTGATGCTAGTAGAGATTGACAAGACACAGAAAAAGATATATGAACTGACCGCTATCTGTGGCCTCAGAATTTCTACTGAGCCGCTAAGGAAAAAGTTGTCAGCTGGGCAGTGCCATAGGTGCCAAAGATTTGGCCATGCCTAAAAACTTTGCAAGGCAAATTTCAGGTATTTAAAATGCGGCGAAGGCCACTAGACCATCATGTGCACCAAGCCAAGATCTACACCAGCTAAATGCGCCAACTGTCGAGGACCTCACCCTGCCAACTGCACGGGGTGCATTACACACGCAAAGAACCATGGGCTGCAAAAACTGCCCTTCCAACATCCTACACCAACGCTCAAGGTAACCGTGCAGGTCTCACCCCAGTCCAAATAATCTCTAGTCCTACAACTCAGGAAAGAAAACAAGCTGCAGCAAATGACCAAAACTTATGCCGAGGCCGTACGAACTAAGGCTGTTCCATCCCATGAAAAAATAAGCTCTAATCTAACATCAGTATTAACTGCCTCACTAGCTACCATGTTACAAGAATTCAGCACGACAAATCCTTCGCTATCCTCCACGACAAGATTCCTACAAGGCACTCACTCAATTTTGACAGCCCTCAATAATGAATAAAAGAAAATTCCTGTCCGACCCTCTCATGATCACTGCATCGAACGCAAATGGACTGAGTAACAAAATTCTGGAATTGCAAGAGTTCACTCACAGACACAATCCTGATATTATTATTATTGTTCCGGGAAACTCCAAGGAGTCGACAGACTCATCGAAGGAGGCCCTAGCATCATGTCAAGAACAACTATTCAACATTCACACAGTATCTATCATACCTTGCCTTGAACTCATTCACGGTCGTAGCACCCACAACAGACTCTGGAAGCTTATTCCACTCATTTACCACTCTCCAAGTAAAGAACCTAGCTCTAATACCCTTGTCAACCACGCTCTTGCCCAGCTTCCATGCATGGCCCCTAGTCCTCCCACCACCAGTCATATTTTCAAAAATATCTTCTGGATCAATCTTATAAAAACCCTTCAGTAATTTGAATGTCTCAATCATATCACCCCTCCTTTGCCTATCGTCCAATTTCTGCAACCCACAAATCTTCAACCTATTCTCATAAGGTTCATTCCACAGACCTGCTGTCATCTTGGTCACTCGTCTCTGGACCCTCTCCACTTCCTCCCCATCACGAAGAAACCCTGGTGCCCATAACTGGGCACAGAAGTCCAGATGGGGTCTTATCAAGGCTCGATACAGAGGAACAACAACTTGTTCGTCTCTGCATGTTAAAGTATTTTTCAGAAGCCAAGTGATTTGGTGAGCTGTTTTAGTTACTTTTGCAATGTGTCCCCTAAACTTCAACTCCCTATCCACCAACACTCCCAGATCCCTGGCCTCATCAATCTCCTGGAGTATGGTTCCACCAATGCGATATACTGCTGCTATTCTTTTCACCCCAAAGTGCATAACCTTACACTTTGCCACATTAAATTGACATCCATTTTTCCTAGCCCAGTCCTCCAAACTATCCAAATCATCCTGTAAAATTTTGACATCCTGTGCATTCACAATTGCTCTACCCAACTTTGCATCATCAGCAAACAAGTGAACACTTCCTCTCAGATCCTTTCCAATATCATTGAGGAACAAATTGAAAAGCAGTGGTCCAAGAACAGAGCCCTGTGGCACTCCAATAGTCACAAGACGTCGTTTAGACTCCACTCCTGAATAAACCACTCTTTGATATCTCTCCTTCAACCACCCTCCTATCCATCTCACCAACCCTATATCTATACCCATCAGCTCCAGTTTAGTGATTAGGATTCCATGTGGTATCCTATCAAAGGCCTTGGCAACGTCCAGTAGTATCACTGTAAACCCATTACCCCTATCCAGTTCAGCCGTCACTGTGTTATAAAACGTGAGCAAGTTATTGAGGCATGATCTACCCTTCACAAAACCATGTTGTCCCCCATACAATATCCCATTTTCATCTATCCAATCCTGTATTCTTTTCTTGACTAATTTCTCTAAGACCTTGACAATGATTCCTGATATGCTAATCGGTCGGTAATTTACAACAGCAGTCTTGGAACCACCTTTATGCAGTGGAACTATTTTCCCCTCTTTCCACCCACTCGGGACTAACCCAGACCCGAGACTCAAATTAAACAAAATGGTCAAGGGTACTGACAATTCTTTAGCTGCTTCTCGTACAACACGAGCTGGTATACCATCCAATCCCACAGATGTATTGACATTGAGGTTATGCAATAGACTACTCACCTCCACTTCATTAACCACAATTCCCGATAATCTACTGGTTTATTCGTTTCTGCAATGTCACCACCTGGATGATATACTCTTGCAAAGTGCTCACTCAGTAACTCAACTATCTCAACTGATTCAGTTACCTCCCTACCATCGTCATTCTTTAAAATCAATCTGCCATGTACATTTTTCCTTTTACTTGCTACATATCTAAAAAACTGTTTAGGATTCTCTTTAGCCTGCATGGCCAATGTTCTTTCGTAATCCTTTTTTGCTTTTCTTACCACACTCGTCACCCTTCTGGCCTGCGCTTTATACCGTTCATGTGCCTGCCGGTCACCCAATATAATATTAGTAAATGAAACACATCTCAGATCAGCTAATAACCCCAAATTACGAATTACATAATGTACAAAACAGACAGACTCACCAACAGTGGAGGAAGAACAGCCATATACATTAAAAACTACCTAAGCCACAGTGTCCTGACCAATCCACAAACCAAGAACCTAAGATAACAGGCGTTGAAGTTCATACTAACAATGCTGGGTATAAAAATCTATGCTGTATACAATCCACCCAGCATTCCATTATTGGTATCTGACTTAGATTCGATTCTCGGCGTCACAGACTCCATCATCATGGCTGGTGATTTTGATGCCAAGCATACAGCCTGGTACAGCTCCACAATCAATGACAAAGGGGGAACTCTAAACCATTACTCAACTCAAAATTCTATTATTATAGCCGAACCCACAAAGCTTACCCATCACAGCTCCTGGAAGATCAGATGTACTTCACATAGTCATCCTCAAAAACATCAGATACCAGTTGGAAACATTAAATGAACTTTCTTCTGACCACAACCCCATTCTGCTTAAACTCAGTACACAAGAGCAAATGTCTCCTCCTCTGCACTCTTTCATATTTTTGGACAAGCTCTCCAGAATTCTCCCAGACCACACTGGCCCAGTTCCTGTTATTCACAACAAAGAGGAGATAGACCTTTCTGTAAACAATCTAACCAGTCAAATAAAAAAAGCAATAAAGTTACTCTCCCAAATTAGAGTCTTTCACCCTAGTGGACGGATCCTCGAGGAAATCATGGATCTAATCAGATTGAAAAACAAAGAGAGGAAGAAGTACCATAACACAAGAGCCCCGCAAGATAAAACAGCTTTGAATAATCTAAATAGACAAGTCCGTGAAGCTCTCCAAAAACATCGAATCCAAGATTGGGAATCTAAGCTGACGAAGCTAAACCCAGAGGATAACTCCATTTGGAAATTCTGGAGAACCCTCCGCACTAAAAGACAACTTATACCCCCAATTAAGACCAAGCAGGGAATAGCCTATACTGACAAGGAAAAGGCAAAGTCGCTGGTAGAGAGTTTGAAAGCTCAATGTAACTCCTCTTATGAAAATTTGAACATCAATCTTATCTACAAGATTCATCGCTGAGTCAAGCAGGCCATAACACAACAAAAGGATGACCCACAACCTATCACACCCACTTCTCCTGCAGAAGTTATAAATATCATGACCCATTTGAAACAACAATAAGGATCCAGGTCCAGATGGAATCACAAACAAAATAATCAACTACTCCCGAGAAAAGCCATTGTGCATCTAGTCAATATAATCAATGCCATCCTCGGAGAAGTATTTTCCTTTAACATGGAAGATGGCAGATATCACGCCAGTCAAAAAGATTGGAAAGCACTCCCAGTTCCCGAAAAGCTACAGAACTATCAGTCTTCTGTGCAACCTTGGAAAGGTTGCGGAAAAGTCATGCTTACAAGGCTTCAATCAGCAACGGATAAATTAGATATAATTCCTAATGAGCAGTTCGGATTCAGAAAAAAAAACTTAGCACCATACAATAGATACACCGACTGGTCGACTTCATCACCAAAGGCTTCAACTGAAACCTCCACACAGCTGCCGTCTTTATAGATGCTGCAAAGGCTTTTGATAAGCTGTGGCATCAGGGTCTTCTCTACAAGCGCTCATCATATTCAATATACCCACTAATCTAGTAAAAATAATCCACACATACCTCAAAGACAGATTCATGCAAGTCAAAATAAATGAAACTGTATCAACCAGATGCAAGATCCTGACAGGTGTGCCACAGGGCTCACTCCTGGCCCGCCTTCTATTTTCTATCTACATAGCTGATATCCCTCAAAACCCAAGTTCAACAATCACTGCGTTATATGCAGATGATACTGCATTATTAGCAAGATCTCTCAGCCCCAAACTAGCCATTAGAAGACTCCAAATAATACAAATACATTTCTCTAATGTATTCATACATTAGAGAAATGGTTGATGGACTGGAGGATCCAAGCAAACCCACAGAAGAGTTCAGCCATACTGTTCACTAGAAAGAAGTTTCATACCAAGGAACACACATCTGCTAGGAGTTAAGATTCCATGGCAGAGCGAAGTCAAATATCTCTGCGTGATGCTCGACAAAAACTACAATTCACCAGTCATATAAAACACATAAGCTCGAAGACATCCAAAGTAATCCCACATCTCTACCCCATGATCAACAGAAGAAGCAAACTGGATACTTGGAACAAACTATTCATATACAGGATGGTAATACTCCCAGTCATCTCTTACGCATCTTCTGCATAGAGCCGTACCTCGAATACAAATATTCAAAAGCTGGAAAGAATACAGAATAAATGCCTGAGAATGAGTTTGGATTTCCCATGGTTCATCAGAAACTCCCAGATTAACAGAGAAGTCAACATTCCCTACATCACATCCCTCCTCCATGACCCAGCAGAAAAGTTCTTCACCAAGACAAACAATCATCCGAACCCGCTGATCAAGCAAGCTTCAGACTACAGTGAAGCAGAATTCTGCAGATACAACAGACCCAGTCAATTCTATGCTCAGCTGAACACAGGTAATCTCACTGCCCTTTCAGGACGAGCTTAAAGCTCATTAATTCTCCATTCAAAGAACTTCCGTTTCAGACAAAGGGGAATATGAAAAGCATTTATGCTTCACCCATCAAATCAGTATCGTTCTGCATTCTGCATAATCATCAACAGTATTGCTCACCATGGGAAAAACAAAAGATCGTTCGGAGTTCCATAAAGGGCTTATTGAAGATGCGAGTTTGACTGGAGCCATGATTTTGAAAATAGTAGATCTGACTGGTTTTTCCACAGGTGAAATATCCCGGGTGTTTAATCACGGGGAACATAATCCACATTGCTTGCCTAAGAGTCGTAACTATGGTCCTAAGACAGTCTGTTAGGAAAGAAATCCCTGTCGTCTGTGAAGGCTTGTACAGACAAACGGAACTTCTTATGTGAAGCAATCGACCGAAGCATTTAATGAAGGCTGTTCCTGACCCATATCTCACTGAACTATGTGCAGGGAATTGAAGAGGATCGGTATTGGCACTCGCTAAAAGGAAATCCAACACGGTATTAAATAAGTTTCTAACTCAGTGGCAGGTATGTGTAGTACACGTATAATATCTCTATAGAATATTTTGTTTTCACCAAATATCTACGAAAGATGACACAAAGCAACATTGGATATGAACATAGGCATGCATCTCTTATTATTATAATTATCACGTATTATTTGTTGTCCCAGTTTCACTGGTCTTTCAATCTTAAAATTGATCTCTCTCTCTCTCCCTCTTTCTTTCTCTTCTTTCCGTATTTATGCTCCTTTTGATAGTCAATATCTTCCATCCTATATAAATGTTCTTTCTATTTCTTTTTATATTACTTAATATTTTTTGTTTCTAACTCTCTTCGAATGTCTTCGCTTTTGTATTATTTAATTTTGGCCATCCTTTTATGTTTTTAACAAATCTCATGTCCGCTCTCTGTATTTTATTTTGATCTTCCTCTTTTAATACTCGATGTTTCTGAACCGCATAACAGAGTGGGAGTTGGGAGTAGAAGTGGTATTTACTTTATAAATTTTAGGTTATGCTTTTCTCTTTTAATATTATTAATAATTTTTAAAACTTTATAATAATAATAATATTTTTTACAGTAACAAGCTTTAATAATAAAGCTTGTCATACAGATTATTTACATATATATACAATCAGACATGTTTTCTCTACAGTACAAGTATTCAGTACAAAATACAGAGTACCTAATTATTTATAAATATTATTCTACCTTTTTTTTATAAATAACTAAATATTTATCCATCTTATTTACATACGGATTGGCATGAATGTGCATGCACTTCACTACACAACGCAGTAATACAACTCACAGTTCAACAGTAATAATTACAATGGAATGATTTTTTATTTATATACATAACTTTTCTGCATTTTGTCTTTTGTGTTTTTCTTTCAATGTATAATTTGTATAGATTCTATATTTAATACAGATATTTTACTACTCTACAAAAATTCAGTATGCAAGTTACTGAGCACATTCTTTTTGGTATACTTGTTTGTTTTGGTGGTGGGGAATTTTTGCTTTCTTCCTCGAAGCAGAAGCTTCGAGGAAGAAAGATATTAATAAATTTATATTAATATTAATTTAAATTAATATTAATATTAATATATTAATATTATTATTAATATTAATATTAATAATTAATATTATATATATATATATATATATATATATATATATATATATTTATTTATTTATTTATTTATTTATTTATTTATAAAGAGATTTAATGACTAAAACTGAGAAGCACAGGAAAATTGCAGTACATAATTGACATGAAAAAAAGTTAATTTCCTCTCACATGTCTTTAGACAAAATGGATATTCTGATAAAAATATTAAAAATTTTATTCTAAATCCTCCTAGCCACCGCACTGAAGAAATAACCAACTTTAAGGGTAACATCTCCATCCCATACATCAGTTCAGTTTCCAAAAAATTAGCTACAGTTCATAAGAAGTACAACATCAGGACCTTATTCACTACACTTTTCCGCTCGCTAGTAAGCCATCCAAAGCCTCATCATCATAATCTGAAATATCCTGGCGTATATAAGATATGGTGTGATTGTAATATCCCTTATTTTGGTCAAACAAATATATCTATTGAATTATTATGGAGGAACACGAGAGAGACATCTCTTACAAAAGAACACATACCAGTGCCTTGTCTAGTCATGTTCTTTTCTCGAACAATCCTGATGATGAACACTAGGGTCATTCAATGTGCTGGGATAGATCCGAAAACATCTTTCGTTGCCATGATGAGTTTGAAAGAAAAATTATGGAGTCCAGAGAAATCATCCTTAATCGTGAACATTTAAATAACACTTTGAGCTACAGCATCCCTGATAGCCACTCTGCTGTTGTTCAGTACTGGCGTTCACGAGAATCTGCAAGCACTCAACAAACAATGCTACGTTTGAAAGAACAACTTAAATGTAAACAACGTTTTATCGTGTCAATTATGTACTGCAATTTTCCTGTGCTTCTCAGTTTTAAACTTCAGTGTTTTTATTGCTGTTTCCTATTTTTAGAAGACACCTGAAGAAGGCTGTTAAAAGCAGAAACTAGTAGTGTTTTATATCATTAAAGCCTTACAATTATTCTCGGTTTTAGTCATTAAATCTCTTTATAAAAATGTATCAAAACAACCAAGTCAATGTTCCTGAAAAAAAAAAAATATATATATATATATATATATATATATATATATATATGAAAAGTGTTTTACCTTGGGGATAATATATATTAAGGATACCAAGTAATTTTATAAACTTTGTTTTTTTTTTAGTAAAAAGATCCTGATGTTGTACTTCTTATGAACTGTAGCTAATTTTTTGGAAACTGAACTGATGTATGGGATGGAGATGTTACCCTTAAAGTTGGTTATTTCTTCAGTGCGGTGGCTAGGAGGATTTAGAATAATTTTTTTTAGTAAAAAAAAAAACAAGTTTATAAAATTACTTGGTATCTTTAATATACTGTATATATATATATATGTGTGTGTGTGTGTGTGTGTGTGTGTGTGTATTATATAAATGATTTTTTTCTTTTTAACGTGTAGAGGCGAGTACACGCGCAAATGGTTTACCACTTCATGAACTCAGTTTAACTTTTTCGAACGGCAAGGCGAGGTTGGATTTGGATATCGCGTATTTGTGTCTTTGTAATGGTCTGAGAGGAATTCGTTATTGGTTTATGTGCAGGTGTAATTTCCTTCTAATTTTTAGTCTCCCTGTAATATTTATATAACGCCTGTTTCAGCTCTCTGTAGGTACTCAGGTTTCTGTCATCGAACGGCAGTTTGTTTATCATGTTAGGTATGTAGTAACTTTGAGTGGCTTTTCCGAATTGGTTATTATACTTATATGTTATATAGTTTGTTGACTATGGTCTTGTTATCTGATATGTTGTTCTGGTAACTCTTTGTTGGACTGAAATAATGTTTTATCATGAACGTGTAGTGGCATAAATGTTTCATCGTAGATATTCTGCATTCTGTTCTTGCTGCCCCGTAAGTAGAAGGGTAGCCACTTCTGACAAGATCAAGATCAAGATAAGATAAGGAATCGTGACGTGATTGGTTGTTGAGATGATGACGTCATTGTGTGTGTGACGTCATGTGTTTGGAATGTTAGGAATTTTTCTGGGGACCATCTGTGCATGTGACGTCACATTGTTTGTTTTGTATGCATATGGAATTATGGGTGATGCTTAGAGATAAGATTCGTGTCGTGATTGGTGGGACACTTTGAACAAGATCAAGATCAAGATAAGATAAGGGATCGTATCGTGAATGTTTCTTATTATCAGATGTATGTCATTTGTTAGTTGTAAATAAGTGACGTAATTTGCTAGTTGCAAATAAGTGAATAAGTCGCAAATATTAAAAGGGAGATATATTAGGGGATAAGGATTCGTGCCATGATTGGTGGGACACTTCTGATAAGATCAAGATTAAGATAAGATAAGGAATCGTGGCGTGTTGGGTGTTGTTTTCAGATGAAGATAAGTGAAGAAATTTGTTACTTGTAAATAAGTGACATAATTGTTCTTTGTAAATAAGTGACGTTATTGTTTTGAATGGCAAAGGAAGATATTAGTGGATAAGGATTCATATCGTGATTGGTGGGATGCTATGAACAAAATAGGGATAGGGTGAATGGGGGGAAGTGACATCAGTGTCTTCGATGTGTATTGTTATGAGTTGTAGATAAGTAAATGGTTTGCGTATGGCATTATGGATAATGGATAATGATAAGATAAATTCTGGAATGTTTAAAATTTCACTGGCCCCCTCACTTCTGTCATGGGCATCACGTGGTGTGTTGGGTTCGCGTATAGCATTGTGGGTTATTTTTAGAGATAAGAATTCATGATGTTATGTGTTTGGAAATTTCTGGGGGATATCACATGCTGTTTTGGTTTGCCTATGGAATTGTGGGTGGTTTTTGAGATAAGATATCTTGGAATTTTTCTGGGGTGACACACATCCATCATTGTTGCCATGTTTTGTCTTTGGTTGTCTAGATGGCTGTATTAATTTTCCAATACATTTTGGGGTATTTCTTTCCTGTTAAAGGATGGGAATTCTTAGAGTAGACTCGTTATCGGCAGTGATTAGACTTTTCTGAATAATTTAATCATATGCTGGTGTCCCTCAAACACACACACACACATTAGACATGAAAAGTCGCTAATGTATCCATGTCGATACTTTAATATGTACCCTATGATTATTCTTATGAAACAAAAAAAAACTATTCAGTATTAGAATTACGCTTACCAAAACATTCGAGCAGCGATTATTGAAATTACAATTATCAATTGTTATGTTTAAGTTAAAAAAAATATTAACATACATTTCTTTCCAGAATGGTAACATCTTGGTACTATCTAGGTTTTCTGAATATATTCCAAATTGTTGATTTTTAACATATATTCACAGCACAGAACACAAACACAAGTCTGAAAATGCAGTTGGCTTTTTCATTATAGGTTACTGGGACTAACATATATTCACAGCACCAAAACACATAAAACATAGAAGTTGAAAGATATTTCTGTAAATAACCAGAAAATATAGTTGACACATCGTTTAGATTACCACCTGTTTGGTTCTGTTGTTTTTCTTGGAGATGACTCATTAATTTCCGGTCATAGTTTTCGGTTCTCTTTTCAGACTATGGAACTATCGTTACTCGTTTCATATGCAACTAATCACATCCTGTATTAGATAACGTTCAGTAAGTATAATTTCCCACGTTTTTTTTTTTCCCGCACTTCTGGAGTTCCTCTGATTACCGACATCATGGAAGAAAAGTAAACTCAGTGCTTGCCTTTCTGTTAATCTCATTTGTTTCCGGTATCAGTATGTAGTTTAGTCTGTTTGTATTAATCACATTCTGTAATATATGAGTTGTGGTATTGTTCAAAAGGTATCATTTTCCCACGGTTGGATGTTTATTTCAAATGAATATTATCTCTGTAATATATATACTTTGTTAATTTCTATGTTACCTTTTATTTGACTGTAATATTATAAACAAATTGTATTTACAGAATCTAACATACAGAAATTAAATAAAGTGAAAAAGACAGTATTTGTTTTTCGTAATCTTCTGATTTCACATTTGCACTGATGTTCATAGTGTATGATTTCCCACTGGTGCTTACGTATAATTCACGTGATTTTTCTCTATGTGATATTCCAAAACAAGTTGAACTATGGTTTTTACATAGTTCAGTTATGTAAAACTCATTTCTGTTAGTCCCAATTGACTGTTGTCCTCTCAGCCCGACGTTTATATCACAGTGGGGATATTTATATATTTTAACACAATTATTATATTAAATATTCTTTCCAATACAAATAAATAATTATTTATTCTTATTTCAAATGAAAACTAGCTCAGAAAGAAAGAAAGAAAGAAAAAAAATGTTTACCCTCAAATAAATATTTATGATCACAGCAAACAAGAATTTCATCAGCTTTTTCAAAGTTTTGAAAATCATTCAAATATTGTTTTCATCATTTGGTAGCATTTAAATGAAGAACAGGTTTGGCTATTAAGTTCATTGATGTTTTTTTTTAATTTTCTCTTCCAATGATGAGTATTATTTGATGTATGCATGTTGATTCACTTGATTTTATCTTCACACTATGATACCTTTTTTTCTACACCAATCTTTTTAAGAGTTTTAGTAACATGTTAGTTTAAAATATCTAATGTCTTTGTAAAATAACCAAATTCTAACAGTATTGTGACTTTTCTGGTGAAATCTTCTCCACTAAAATTCTGGCTATTAATTTAATACCCGATTATTCCATTTGCTTCAAGAGTTGATAGTTTCTTGAAATATTTGATGACTTTCATGAACAAATGAGACTTTCAATTCACTGAGTCAAAAAAAAGTCTCCAGTTAGTTTGTGGCATGAAATTTCACAAGGAAAAAATATGTTATGGTCTTACTTAAATTTGTATAACACATCAATGACACCCAATTTGTTCATTTAAATTTACACATTTTATTTGTGTGAAATATTATTTACAAATTGTATTTACTGAATCTAACATACAGAAAATAAATAAAGTGAAAAATACAATCTATTTTTTTGTTCCTTAATCTTCTTATTCTTAAATTTGCACTGTTGTTCAACGGTTCTTCCCAATCTTGTGGAATTGCCATCATGTGGTTTTTGACAATGTGACTCTCATCTGAAAGTTAATTTTGATTTGGTGATTGTTGTATAAAATTTTTGAAATTTTATACATTTTAAAAATGAGATTGTATAAAATCCTTAATCAGGAATGAATAATTTTAGGATATGTGTCATCACAGTCATGTGAATGCTAATCACTTAGTCATATGTAAGTGTTTGAGAAATCTCGAACCATGGGAAAATGATACCTTTTGAACAATACCACAACTCATATATTACAGGATGTGATTAATGCACACAAACTAAACTACAGACTAATACCAGAAATAAATGAGATTAACAGAAAGGCAAGTACTGAGTTTACTTTTCTTCCATGATGTCGGTAATCAGAGGAACTCCAGAAGCATGGGAAAAAAAACGTGGGAAATTATACTTACTGAACATCATCTAATACAGGGTGTGATTAGTTGCATATGAAACGAGTAACGATAGTTCCATAGTCTGAAAAGAGAACCGAAAACTATGACCGGAAATTAATGAGTCATCTCCAAGAAAAACAACAGAACCAAACAGGTGGTAATCTAAACGATGTGTCAACTATATTTTCTGGTTATTTACAGAAATATCTTTCAACTCCTATGTTTTGTGTGTTTTGGTGCTGTGAATATATGTTAGTCCCAGTAACCTATAATGAAACAGTCAACTGCATTTTCAGACTTGTGTTTGTGTTCTGTGCTGTGAATATATGTTAAAAATCAACAATTTGGAATATTCAGAAAACCTAGATAGTACCAAGATGTTACCATTCTGGAAAGAAATGTATGTTAATATTTTTTTTTAACTTAAACATAACAATTGAAAATTGTAATTTCAATAATCGCTGCTCGAATGTTTTGGTAAACGTAATTCTAATACTGAATAGTTTTTTTTTGTTTCATAAGAATAATCATAGGGTACATATTAAAGTATCGACATGGATACATTAGCGACTTTTCATGTCTAATGTGTGTGTGTGTGTGTGTGTGTGTGTGTGTGTGTGTGTGTGTGTGTGTGTGTGTGAGGGACACCAGCATATGATTAAATTATTCAGAAAAGCCTAATCACTGCCACCATCATGACTTTACTCTAAGAATTCCCACCCTTTAACAGGAAAGAAATACCCCAAAATGTATTGGAAAATTAGTACAGCCATCTATAGACAGCCAAAGACAAAACATGACGACAATGATGGATGTTTGTCAACCTGGGAAAATTCCAAGATATCTTGCCTCAAAAACATCGACACTGACGTCGCTTCCCCCATTCCCCCTACCCCTATTTTGTTCATAGTATCCCACCAATCACGACACGAATCCTTATCCATTAATATCTTCCTTTTCCATTCAAAACAATAACGTCACTTATTTACAAATAATAATTACGTCACGTATTTACAAGTAACAATTACATCACTTATTTACAAGTAACAAATTACGTCACTTATCTTCATCTGAAAACAACACACATACACGTCATGAATGATTCTTTATCTGATCTTGATCTTGTTAGAAGTCTCCTGTGTGTGTGTGTGTGTGTGTGTGTGTGTGTGTGTGTGTGTGTGTGTGTGTGTGTGTGTGTGTGTGTGTGTGTGTGTGTGTGTGTGTGTGTGTGTGTGTGTGTGTGTGTGTGTGTGTGTGTGTGTTAAACAGAATGGGTTTTATTAAAACAGCTGTTTTAATAAAACAGGAGCTGTTTTATTAAAAAATAAAACAGCTCCTTGTGGTACTCCACTGGTTACCTGTACCTCTCTGCTTTGAGCTGATGCTATCTGTGTGAAGTGCTTTCTGTTTTTCATGTATGCTTTGAACTACTGGAGTAGACGACCTCCGATTCCGATATATGCTAGTTTGTTCAACAAGGTTTTGTGTGTTAATGTGTCAAACGCTTTTGTTAAGTCAATAAAAAGGACTAATTCTCTGCTATTTTATCTAACGCAGTGTTTATTAGGTCTGTGAAATCTTCCAGGAGTGTTGCTGTTATATATTAATATAAAAATAATAATAATGATAATGATAATAATAACAACAACAACAATAATTTTTACGCACTTTATTACACTCAAATAAGCTACATGTAATTATATGTATATTGTACAATTTAGACAAGAGTGTAGCTCAGTGGATGTCCTTTCACTCCTCCCCAAAATCACCCAGCAGGAGGCTGAGGAGATCGACGCACCAATCACCTTAGCAGAATGCCGTCTTATAGTGAAACAGCTCCCGGATAACAAATCACCAGGTGAAGACGGACTAACAGGCGAATTCTATAAAGAATACTTCCCAAAATTTGAACATATTTTTATCAAAATGATCAACATGATGATTACAACACAGACAACGCCAGCAAAATTCAACACAGGACACATTGTACTACTACCAAAGGTTGGGGATCAACAGAAGTTACAAGACATAAAAAACTGGAGAGGCATAACCCTACTGAATACTGATTACAAAATAATATCTAAAATACTTACAAAAAGAATACAAAAGCACCTCCATAAACTTATCTCACCGGCACAATCATGTGCAGTGAAAGGAAGAAATATTCTCGACACAATAATGCACCTTCAATGCATTTGCGATTATTACAGCCTCACAGAAAATCCATGTATTGTAATGGGGCTAGATATTCAAAAGGCATTTGACACAGTTAGCCACCAATACCTGTTTGAAACACTAGAACGAATAGGAGTTGGAGTAAACTGGAAAGAAACGATTAAGCTTTTATACAGAAACGCAGAAAGTAGGCTGATCATTAATAAAAATCTCTCTGCCTCTTTCCCAATAAAATGTTCTATCCGGCATGGAGATCCATGGCTCTATTTGTTCTAGCCCTAGAACCACTCATTATAGCCATTAACACAAACAACAATATCAAAGGAACACATATACACGGAGAAAGTAACGCCAAAATTTTGGCATATGCTGATGACGTCACTTTAACACTAGGAACACTAGGACACACCACTCAAAATAATAAAAGACTTCAGCAAAGCCTCAGCACTGAATGTGAATCTGGCAAAATCCCACTGCAAAATAATTGGAAAGTGTGAAAACCAACCAAGGATTCCTTCAGGAATACATGTGAATAATTACATACCGGTTCTGGGCATCAACATCGGAAGCTCAGAATCACACGTACAACAGTGGAAAGAATTCCATGACGGTATAAAGAAGAAAATTAATGCAATGCACCCTAGACAGCTGCCCCTCAGAGGAAGGGGCCCGGGTTTGCAACATCTATGTACCTAACATCTCGCCTGTGGTACAAGATATACAACACCCCGTATCACGGAAGGTGAGCCGAAAAAATACACAGGCTCTGCGCTACATACACCTGGGGCTCTCAGTATGAACCCATGTGCAGATCAACACTCTTCCATGAAGTTGCTAAACATCCATCTGATAACTCTCATCGGCAGGGCAATAACAGCAGCCCGAGCACACACAAAAACCTATCATGCCTATGCGGCAACATTCTTACAAAAGTGTTTGCCGCATAGGTTTAGAAGCTCACTTCCAGATATAAAAAACCAAGCCCGAGAATGTTCAAAGAAATAGCCGAAGGGTACACATGTAATGTGTACCCTTCGGCTATTTCTTTGAACGGCTTTTCTTTGAGCATGACGGTATAAAGAAGAAAATTAATGCAATGCACCCTAGACAGCTGCCCCTCAAGAGGAAGGGGCCCGGGTTTGCAACATCTATGTACCTAACATCTCGCCTGTGGTACAAGATATACAACACCCCGTATCACGGAAGGTGAGCCGAAAAAATACACAGGCTCTGCGCTACATACACCTGGGGCTCTCAGTATGAACCCATGTGCAGATCAACACTCTTCCATGAAGTTGAAGCTGGAGGTTTGGCATTGCTAAACATCCATCTGATAACTCTCATCGGCAGGGCAATAACAGCAGCCCGAGCACACACAAAAACCTATCATGCCTATGCGGCAACATTCTTACAAAAGTGTTTGCCGCATAGGTTTAGAAGCTCACTTCCAGATATAAAAAACCAAGCCCGAGAATGTTCGAAGAAATAGCCGAAGGGTACACATACAGGGTGTTCGGGATAAATTTGACAGTTTCGTAAGGAAAAAGAAAATCTTCTTTGTATCTATTAAATTTAATGAATTGACAAAAAAACATTACAGGCAGAGTTAATTACAATACTATCAACAAGATTTACTCAAAATAACCACCATTAGCATCGATCACAGCTTCAATTCTGCTTCGGAACCTCGAACAAGCTGATGCTACAGTCTCCCTGGGAAGGGCCGCAAAAACTGTTTTAATTTTATCCATTAACTGGGCTTTTGTATTACTGGAAGTGCGATTGGTGTCTTTTTCAACTGCGCCCCATACAAAATAATCCATGGGGTTAAGGTCTGGGGAGTTTGGAGGCCAAACATTTGGACTGGTGAAGTCGTAGAAATTTTCAGACAACCATTTTTGACTTTTCCCAGAGGTGTGGCAAGAGGCCGAATCCTGCTGCCATACATACGGCCTACCATTGGCTACCCTTGTTATCCAGGGCTTGACTACAGTTAGCAACTCCACGAACAAAGCCCGAATTCCAATGCCAGGGTTCTTCAACACCTGTTCCTGCAGATTTGCGAGGAATTCTGCTGTACGAACGCAATCAGATCGTCTGCTAGGGATCTTTCTTCTTGCTACATCCTCGTAGTCACCATTGCAAGTCTCTAGTTCATGCCTGATTGTTTTTACTGTATTCAGGGAGCATTGGGCAGCAGTCGTAATATCCTTATTTTGATGGCGGGCACGAATCATCATGATACAAGTTATTCTCTTCCATGATTCAGGTGGGTTCCAGCTATCCATCCTTTCTGACATCTTGTATATGAATGAAGAAGGGTCCAAACTTTTAAATGAAGAGAAGTGTGTGTTAATACATGTAACTTACGGAAAAATATAATTAATTATAAATATGTCAAATTTATCCCGAACACCCTGTATATAATGAAACACTCAGATACCGAAAACTTACTGACAATCAAACCAAGAAAACAATAAAAAAAAAAAAAAACATTAAGTCAAGTGACATTCCCGCCTCCCCAACACAGGGAAATAAGAAAAGGAGAAATTAGGCTAAGTCCGGTGCTTAAGAAAGTTTTCCAACTTCCAATATCACCAAAATACAAAACATTCTTCTATAAAGTACATCATGCCTGTCTCCCCACAAAAATGTGGTGTGTAGCAAAAAACATCCCATTACAAGGCCCAGCGAAGTGTCATTTCTGTCCCAACCCAGAAACAATATATCATATTATGATGTTCTTTAGCAAAACGTCCACAGTATGGAACACCATACAGAAACTCCTACATAAGATACAACCATTCTCTGAAAACACATTATTTTGGTTGGAAGACCAAAAAATGAAAAAAAAAAAAAACAGAACTAATAATCATAATAACAATGTATGCAATATAGTCCCACAGATGTGACAAAATACACGGAAGAGACACCAGACCAGACATACTAGCAATTATTTAAAGGAAATTATCATAAACACTACACAAACCAAAAGCATAACAACACAGCAATAGAAGAAAGTCGGCCTAATTGAAGAAGGAGAAGAAGAAGAAGGAAAAATAAAACTTATACCAATAATGGAACCCTCGTAGTTAGTGGTAAACAATAATGATAACCCACTATCTGAACAAAAAGCATAATCCCAGACAAAGGTGCTGTTAACGTAGGCCCATTCGCCATAATGAGAGGAATATTGACAACTAGATATCAAATCTAATAAAAAATAAAATAAAAATAAATAAATTAAAAAAAAAAAATATATATATATATATATATATGTGTGTGTGTGTGTGTGTGTGTGTGTGCGTGCGTGTGTGTGCGTGTGTGTGTGCGTGTGTGTGTGTATATATATAAAATAATAATTAAAATAAATAAATATATAAAAGTTTAAAAAAATAATAAAAATATTAATAATAATATATAGGAACGCCTATAAGGGATAAGAATGCTATATATATGTATATCTAATTGTGTAAGGAAAAAAAAAACGGAAATGTAAATAGCAAATTACTCCTTAAGATAAATCAATACTATTCTAGTAATAAATATGTAGATTAAGATATATTACCACAAATATGTATATGTTCTTGTATATACAGACACAAGGACGGTAGAAATGTCAATTGTAAGAAATGCAGATAACATAAGTTCATAACATGATAATAACCCAAAATGTTAATAGGATATATTATCCATTTATAGACCTGTAACTAATTCTGCAATTCAGAAAACTTTGTATATAAGAAATTACAGATTTACCTCTTAAGTTAAGCAAACAATATAATGTTAAAGCAAGATGGAATTCATTTTTGTAAAAATAAGAGTGCCTACAAAAAAAAAAAAATCTGCATGAGATATAGAGATACTACCAAAATATATGCATATATAAATGTAAATAAAAACATAAGCAATGTATGTATTTTAAGAATAAGATGTGCATTTAAATTAAGTTATATATATATATATATATATATATATAAACGAGAATAGACTGATCTGATAATGGAACTTATAAATAGACTGAAATCACTATGTAACATATACCAACAAAAATAACAGCTCAAACAATTCAATAGGACAATAAGGAAAATAGAAATTGAGCATGTGACATGTTGTATCTTATTTAAACAGTGATTGTAAAACAGGCGTCATAAGTATATTGTAATGAGTAAATGAAAATGCCTAATAGAATTAGCAGCCTATGTAGAAATTGTAAATAGCTGTATATATATTTATTTTAAAATGTACACAGCTGCTGTTTGTTGATACAAATAAACTCAGTGGATATGGCGTTTGCACACCATGGTGCTTGACCACATGAAGGAAGACTTTGTTTCGAATCTAGTCGGCGATTAGAAGAAATTTTTCTAATCCTTTTTTCGATTGGTTCCCGAGTTAGTCGATCTCTGGCACGGGCAAGCGGCTTTTTTTTTTCTCCCGGAAACTTGGAATTTTCGTCCTGTAAACTCAAGAAAACCGACTATAGAATCCACATTATTTCAGACATTAAATATATTGTGTTAGGATTAGGGACCACGAGATGGCTGCACTTGTTGAGCCGTCTCTCTTCACTGTGTGTCGCTTAATTAGTGATATCCTTGGGTAAGCTATCTCTGATTGGCTACCAGTGGAGATTAAACTGCCCACTCAGTCTCCAAAAGTTTGATAGGGCTGAAACGACCCCGCCAACTCCATGTACGAGAATAAAAAGGCGTTAGCTGATTTTTTTAGTACGTTTTACTATATACAAATTTACTACTTGTGGTTCAGTACAAAGTTTAAATAATATTCGTATACTTTTGCATAACATCCAAATGGTATAAGATAATCATTCATGTATTGGTATTGTTTGTAACAATCACAGTAATTTACCATATATAATTCACATTTACATAAGTTGATTAATAGGACATGTTACAATTCACTTTTTTCCTCTTCAAAATTTGAGAAAGTGTGATAATTTACATTTACAGTTCAAATATTATATTTCCTGCTATTTTTTCTTACAACCATACAGTTCAAAGTAAATTCATTATTTACAAACATTTTTAGTAATATTAATGTTTCATTGCATTGTATTTTCATATATTACACAGTAATAATATTACATTGTGCATAGTAATACTGATATATTATATAGTACTAGAGGGATTCCTCCCCCTGGTGCCTACAGCACAAACCTCCCAAGTTCTGGGCTGGTAAGCCGGTAAGCTGGTAAGACAACGAGCCATAAAACGTTTCAAATTTCGGCTTATCATTTTTTATATATAGAGTAGATAATAAGATTTTTACATTATTATACTATTCTCATAGAAAGCCTTAGACGTTGGTTATACATTATTATTAAATTACTTAAGGAATTTACAACGTACAAATGATATAAATTAAAATTAAACTTTAATCTATATTCCAATATATTTACATTGTTTTCTTTATAATTTATTTATATAAATAAAATTAAAAGTTTAATTTTAATTTATATCATTTGTATGTTGTAAATTCCTTAAGTAATTTAATAAGCATTATTAGACTATATATATAATAATAGTCATGTTTTTCCTAATAATATTATTACAATACGTTTAGTAATTTTAATATTAGTATTAATGTTTTATGCAATAATTACTTCATGTTTTGGTTCATTTCAATTAAGGTCTATAAAAGACTAAAGATATTTTTTGAATAAGTAAGAGTGTGTGTGTGTGTGTGTGTGTGTGTGTGTGTGTGTGTGTGTGTGTGTGTGTGTGTGTGTGTGTGTGTGTGTGTGTGTGTGTCTTACATAAAGTAAAGGAATGGTAATGATATAGTAATGAGTATGAGTTCTCTCCACTTTGCTCCAATAATAATAATTTTACATTAGATTACATACATGATAGGATAATGTGATGTAAGGAACGGAACTGAATTATTTATGAAAATGAGTTAGGTCAGTGTTTCTCAACCTGCCCACAACGATGGAAACCTCATTCTATCGGGGAAACTTTACTACTTCCAGCTATAAAAGATGTAGTAAAAACTGTTTGGCAACAAGTTAATAAAAGATGTTGATTTGACTCCTCTTTCAATGACACTGTAGGTCACAGAATTAATGATATGGCAGGTGATGTACAATCACAGTTAATCGAAAGAGTTAAGGAGAGCCCTTATTATGCATGACAAAGAGACCTGACTACTGAGGTTACAGATTATGCAGTTAATATACTACATAAGATATGCGCATGATAACAACAATCATAACGATATTCTGTTTTTTAAAACTTTGTCATCCCGAACAACTGGAGAAGAAATATTTCACACTCTCAATATTTACATAATACACAAAGGGATCCAGTAGGAAAAATGCATGGGCATATGTTTGAAGGCAATTCATACCCTTACAGGCAGGCATAGTTGGGGGTTGTTTCTATGGTCAAGGAAGTGGCTCTGGATATGAATCGGACATGTTCTTTCATACATAGGGAAAGGTTGGCTTCCCAAATGAAATGCCACCAGAATGTAAAAATGTGCTACTATACAACGCTGTAAAGCTAGTTAATTTTAGTAGTAGGGGTGGCACTTCTGACCAGATCAAGATAAGATAAGGAATCGTGACGTGATTGAGATGATGACGTCATTGTGTGTGACGTCATGAGATTGGAATGTTTGAAATTTCCCTAGGGGCATATGTGTCAATGACGTGAGTTCTTGTGTTTTGGTTCGCATATGAAATTATGGGTGATGGTAGAGATAAGGATTCGTGTTGTGGTTGTGATTGGTGGTGCAGTTCTGACAAGATCAAGATCAAGATAAGATAAGGAATCATGATATGGGTGTGTGTTGTTATGAGATGTAGATAAGTGATGTCATTTGTTAGTTTTAAATAAGTGACGTTATTGTTTTGAATGGAAAAGGGAGATATATTAGTGGATAAGAAATTGTGTCGTGATTTGTGGGACACTTTTGACCAGATCAAGATCAAGATAAGATAAGGAATCGTGACGTGAATGTTTGTTGTTATAGAGTTTGGAATATTTGGAATTTCGCTGGAGCCCTCATCTGGCAGGGACATCACGCGGTGTTTTGGGTTCACTTAATGATTTGTGGGTGATATTTAGAGATAAGAATCGTGACGTTATGTGTTTGGAAATTTCTGGGGAACATATTTCTCTCTGTGATATCACATGGTGTTTTGGTTTGGCTATGGAATTGTTAGCGATGTTTTTGAGATAAGATATCTTGGAATTTTCCCAGGGTGACACACATCTGTCATTGTCATCATGTTTTGTTGTTTATAGATGGGTGTACTAATTTTCCAATACATTTTGGGGTATTCCTTTCCTGTTAAAGGGTGGGAATTCTTAGAGTAGAGTAGAGTCTAGTGGCGGCTGTGTTTCGAGCTTTTCTGAATAATTTAATTATATGCTGGTGTCCCTCAAACATGCATACACATTACACATGAAAACTCGCTAATGATTATTCTTATGAAAAAAAAAAAAAACTATTCAGTATTAGAATTATGCTTACCGAAACATAAGAGCATTGATTATTGAAATTACAATTATCAATTGTTATGTTTAAGTTAAAAAACAAATTAACTTACATTTCTTTCCAGAATGGAATATCTTGGTACTATGCTTCTCTGAATAATTTAATTATATGCTGGTGTCTCTATGCTATTTTAAAATAAATAAATTAAAATAAACGGACAGTTAAATGGATTACAAAACCTTTTGTATGCATTCTAGAAATTCTAATGATAATTTAAAATTACTTACAGCTTTCCAGAATGGTCACCTAAATACGAATATTCCAAAAAAAAAAAATTCCAAAATAGTTGAATTTTATATCCACACCACAACACAAACACAAAACCCACAAAGAATGAAATTTCTGTAAATACTGTAACCCGAAATAGTTCAGTACTTTGTCCTTTAGATTTTAGCCCATAAATGCTATGTTATCATCATGAGCAATATCCCCACAGAGAACGGTTACTACAAATCGCGGTTTTCTTCAAAGGGATCTTTCATGAAAGTCACATCTGTAAATTGTGGTATTGTTCAAAAGGTAGCATTTTCTCAAGTTTGGATGTTTCTCAAATACTTACATATGACTAAGTGATTAGCATTCACATGATTATGATAACACATATCCTAAAATTATTCATTCTTCATTCCTGTGGGAAATTATTGCTGTAGTAAATTAATGCTTACATTTAATTTTTTAAAACCAATATTGACTATTAATTTTACCTGGGATTCCTTGTGCTCTTAACCTATTTCTGTAACTGAAATTTATTTTTTTTTAGCATTGGTAATCTTAAGTAATGGATATATGCCACAAACAAGGTTTTGAACTCGCCTTTGCGTTTTCTTTTAGAAATTTCTTTTGCCAGCACAACAAATAAATAGTTATTTCTTATTATTTCAAATGAATATTAGGTCTGTAATATATACTTCGTTAATTTCTATGTTGCCTTTTATTTGACTGTAATATTATTAACAAATGGCTCTGTAAAATAGCCAAATTCTTACAGTATTGTAACTTTTCGGGTGAAATCTTCTCCACTAAAATTCTGTCTATTAATATAATACTCGATTATTCCTTTTGCTTCCAAGAGTTGACAGTTTCTTGAAATATTTGAGGACTTACATGAACAAATAACACTTTTAATTCAATGAATCAAAAAAAAGTCTCTGGTTACTTTGTGGCAACGCCTCCTTCTTAAATTTGTATAACATATCAACAACACCCAATTTGTTCATTTAAATTTACACATTTTATTTGAAAAAAATATTATTTACAAATTGTATTTACTGGATCTAACAATACAGAAAATAAATAAATTGAAAAAGACATCAAATGTTCTTCCCATGCTTGTGGAATTGTCATCATGTGGTTTTTGACAAGGTGACTCTCATCTGAAAGATAATTTTTCATTTGGTGCTCATTGGGAAGTTATTACTATAGTAAAATTAAGGGTTTCATATTTATTTTTTTGAAACCAATACATATACTTCTGAGAATTATTAAAAGCACAGAAACTTTCGTTATGTTTCCAAAAGCATTTAAAAGTACACATTATGTTTTCAAGTTTTGGGCATCCAATTTCATATAAATCAAGAACAGGCCTCGTTCTTGATTTATATGAAATTAATCTCGTTAATATTTTTAAAATTAATTAATAATTATTAATTAATAAAAAAATAAAATTAATCCTGTTAATCTCGTTAATATTTTTTATTTTTCTCTTCCTTTGGCGAGTAATATTTGATATTTGCATGTTGATTCTATCATCCAATTTCTTAGTTTGTCCAGAGATAGTGAACCAATTTCCCGCTTCAGCTGATGGTTATATTTTATTAACCAAGAATTCTGTTTTTTAACCATTTCAGGTAATTCTTTCCAACTACAAGGCGATTTTGTCAATGCATATCTTACAATAATTCCATCAGAAATACAAATTTCTTTAGGAAATAAATTTGAACTCTTATTCAAAAGAAAGGGAGCCTGTGTAGCTCAGTGGATGTGGCGTTTGCATACCACCGCGCTTGACCGCACGAAGGAAGACTTCATTTCGAGTCTAGTTGGCGACTAGAGGAAATTTTTCTAAGCCTTTTTTCGACCGGTTCCCGAGTTAGTCGATCTCTGGCACGAGCAAGCAGGTTTTTCCTCCCGGAAACTGGGGTTTTTCGTCCTGTAAACTCAAGAAAATCGACCGTAGAACCCACATTATTTCAGACATTAAATATATTGTGTTAGGGTTAGGGACCACGAGATGGCGGCACATTTGAGCCGTCTCTCTTCGCTGCGTACCGCTTAATTAGTGATAGGTTTGGGCCATCTGTCTCTGATTGGGTACCAGTGGAGACTGAACTGCCCATTCAGTCTCCAAGAGTTAGATAGGGCTAAATGGCCTCGCCTACTCCCGTATACGGGAATAAAAAGGCGTTAGCTGATTTTTTTTTTATTCAAAAGAAATTGGCAATCAATTATCAAAATGATAACTGAAAATTCGTATTTTTCACCCACTGTCGATTTTTCATAATCGTTTTCCTTCATTCTTCTCCTAGATTACTTCATATGGCACCATAAATAAATAGTTGTTTATTATTATTATTATTATTTCACTGATTATTAGCTCTGATCGTATATTTTATGTTAACTTTCTGTTACAAACTTCTAAACAATTAGAACATTTCACAAAGAAACTTTCAAAGAATTTGTGGCTCACCCATTATTTTTACATTACCAAACACAAAACATGACAACACAAAACAGCAGCTGCAGTGGATGAACGATGGTAGTTTCTTATAGTACTGTTTACACTTACCGTGTCCTACCCTGACCATTCCTTCATAAATGAACCTTTTGCGCAGATGACTCAACATGTTTTCACATGCTGCTGGATATACTGTTGGTGTGTTTTTATCTTACTTTGTGTGGGGAAAGGTAAAATTTGTATATGTGTTATCTGGAGAGTACAAACATTTTTTTGCTATACCAAACTTTAAGAGTTAAAGTCACGTTTTGGGTTAATTATCTGCTCTCTCTTTAAAACAACCAAATTCTAACAGTTCAGATTTTCGATTATGTGAACGAATTGTTTTCAGATAACTCAAATAATGTCAATAGGTAGCATTAGACAATTTCTAAAATAATCAATACATGGATATCAGTTTTCAACACTTTTTCCCCATTCCTGGCATTAATTTCACAGTTGTGATTTTTTTTTTAAATAATTAAACAGTATTGCATTAAGATATAAAGTTGTGGATTTAAATGACGGGAACGAAGAGTTCCAACCTAAACACACGATTTCTTACCTGTACAATAAAATTGGCTACCAGATAAAAGAGATTATCAGAGCTAATATTCATTTGAAATAAATTTCAGTTTCCTAGCTACACAAAATGTAATCAAACAAACAACCCATCTACTTGAAAACAATAACTGTATAATATTCTTAATCAGAAATGAATAATTTTAGGATGTGTCATAATAATTTTACACTAGAAAAACAGTCGTACTTCCCCGGACTGATAATACCACGCAAAATATCAAAGGGAGAATATGAGTCTTGAAAAAGGTGATGATTGGATTGTGGTGTGTGTGAAGTATTATCAAACCCTCAAGTAAGACCAGGAGAATTCAAATCCAGATGAATACGTTTAGGATATATGTCATCACAATCATGTCAATGCTAATCACTTAGTCATATGTAAGTGTTTGAGAAACAACTAACAGTGGGAAAATGATAGCTTTTGAACAATACTGTTACAGGATGTGATTAATACAAACAGATTAAACTACAGTTCCATAGTCTTTTTTGTGTTGTAAATATATGTTAGCCCCAGTAACCTAAATGAAATAGTTAACTGTATTATCAGACTTGTGTTTGTGTTCTGTGCTGTGAATATATGTTAAAAATCAACAATTTGGAATA